>NC_088683.1:291786783-292419283 GCF_028017835.1 Emys orbicularis
TTCTAATTTTTATTATTTATTATTTGTATTACCGTAGCACCTCAGAGCCCCTGTCATGGACCAAAACCCCATTGTGCTATGAGCAGTAGCATCTGGGGAGATATCACTTCACTTTTCATTCTCTCTGCAGATGCTGTAAGTGGCCTTGGGAAAGTCCTGAAGGATTTGTTCCTTTAAAAAGAAAAATATAAGGCCCGGGAAACATCTAAGGTGTGCAGCACAACCTCCTCTTGATTAGTATGCAGTGTGGGGAAAAATATGTTAAATGAATCATTGGTTCAAATGAAAATCTATGACTACTTTGGGCAAGAACTCGGGATGGGATCTGTGTGATACCTTATCTCTACAGCATATAGTAGAGTCATCCTGAGAGGCTGTATTTCCAAAATTCTTCTGTCTGGTGCGATTGCCATTAAAATGTATATGTTCATAGATATATGCAACAAAGAGCAGGTTGCTAAGGGTTCAAATGGAGTCTCATTAAGTCTGCCTGAATCACATTGAGGTCCCATGGCAGAGGAGATTCTTTACTAGTGGAAAAACATGCCTAAGGCCTTTAAGGAATCCTAGTGAGGTGGGAAAAATGTGTAGCTTTCAATGGGGGTGGGGGTGTGATATGTAGAAATGGCTGCCAAGTGCACTCCAGAGCTCTTTACAGAGAGTAAATAGTCCAAGATAGTAGAACCTGGTAGTCAAGAGATTGTAATTAAGGTTATTCACACCAAATATGAAATCTTTTCCATTTAGCATCATAAATTAGTCTGGCATAATCTTTCTGACTTTGGATCCAAATGTTCTGGACATTTGAGGAACTGGATCTCACCCTGTGTGACATGCAACCAGTAGCCAAGCTGTGAGGTGGAGGAAGGCTGGATTCAGATGCAAGATGTTTCTGTTGTCTTGATGTTTTAGGTCCAGTACAAGAAGAAAGGGTTCAGTGGACAAGCTGATAGAGTACCAACTCTGGGTATCAAAACTCCCTCACCCAGGGCAGGCACTATCATAGTTAACCTGGCAACTTTTTGTGTGATCTTCCTGAGCCCCTGGGAATAAGAGGGATTGATGGGTAAATATACATCAGTTCTGGGGACCGCTGAATGAGGAATGCATTCAACAGGGATCCTGGGCAGAAAGTTAGACACTTTTTGTTTCTGTTTGTTGCAAATAGATCTATTGATAAATGACCCCACTCCTGGATAATGGAATGAATAACAAAATCTTTCACTCATCACCTGATAAAAAAATGTCTGCTCAGACAGTCTTCTAGAGCATTCTGTAGATCTGGGAGATGAATTGCCAGGAGATATACTCAATGCAGAATACATTGGTCTCATAGTCAAAACACTACTTGACATATAGTGGGTGAATGAACCCCTCCCTGCCTGTTTATTTAAAAGTCTGTCAGTCATAACTTGAATTGTCAGTCCTCGGACCATTGGTAAAAATGCAGTACAGGCTCTGCAAACCTCTCTGAGCGCTAATACATTTATGAATAGATAAGTCTCTTTGTGGCTCCATAGACCTTGGCCTAATGATAGTCCAGTTGTGCTCCTCACCCCTGAAAGGACATGTCCTTCATTAAAGTTCTCTAACGTGGAGAAAAGGGTACTCCTCAGCACACCTGGTTGGGGTCCTTCCACCATTTTCAGGATGTGAAAACATTGTGAGGTATTGGCAGAGGCATGTCCATTTGATGTTTCCTTGGTGTGTAAACCAACTTATCCAACCTTTCATGCAATGTAAGTGCAGTCTGTCATGCTGTGTAATGAATGTGCAGGAGACCATATACCCAAGCATCCCTTCACCTTAGAAAAGTATGAGGATATTTTTGAAGTTAATTGATTAGGTTGGACATGGCCTCGAATCTGTCCTCAGGCAGATAAGATTTGGCTTTTGTAGAGTCTAATACTGCTGTTATGAATTCTATCCCCTGTGTAGCTGTCAACAGGGACTTTTATCTGTTGATCTTTACCCTAGGGTACAAAAGAGTTAGAAAAACTGATTAAAAGAACGTTCTATTTGTTGAAGCGATTTTCCTTAGATGAGTCAGTCATCTAGATACTGGTAAAATTATTCCCAAACTTCTCAATGGACAGCAACATCTGCTAGAGCTTTGGTGAACACCCTCAACATCATAGAAAGGTAGGACTGAAGGGTAGGATTCTGAATGGATAATGGTTCTGTCCTACCTGAAATCATAAGTATTTTCTGAGTACTGGGTATATGGAGATGTGGAAGTAGGCATCTTGCAGGTTCAGAGCTGCAAGCCAGTCCTTAGTGTATAGTGATGGAGTTATGGAGGCTAGGGTTACCATTCTGAATTTGAAGTATCAAATGAAGGTGTTGAACCTTCTCAAGTCTAGTATCAGGTACCACCCTCCCTTTTTCTTTTCAATTGGAGTAAAATCAAATTCCCCTTTATTGTGTAGAGGAACCTCTTCTGTTGTTCGAAGAGACGGAAGTGACTCCACCTCCTGATGTCACAATCTCTTACAAGAGGGTTCACTAAGAAGGGATGGGAATGAGAGGTAGGCATTGTATGGAACTGTAGAGAGTATTTGAGTGAGACTCTCTAGGACCTGGTGATCTGTTGTTATTGTGTTCCATAACTTCTTGACAAATTGAAGATGATACCCAAATGGGGAGGAAGAAAGGATATAGATCCAATAGACTAACCATAGAGTGACTATTGACCACCCTGACAGAATGATTGTTTTGATATAGATGCAGAATGGGATAAAGTTGTAGCCAGTGAAGTTATTTCTTAAAACCACTGTATCTTTCCTGCAGGCATCAAGACTGGTAGAAAAAAAAGTACAAGTTAATGGCCTCTAGCTTAAGTATGGGGTCTTACCTGTTTTCTTAAAAAAGCCAATATATCAACTCCAAGACAGAGAGGCATATCCTAGGAATCATTCAACACGTGAAGAATCTTGACAGTTTTCATGATAAAAAAGTTCTGGGACTTCAAATGTAGGATCCTCCATGGTTGATGGCACCTCCCTCGGGATGCCAGAACTTTGGCACCAAATGGCCTCCTCATAGGAATAGACATTGCTATTGACTCTGAAGCAGTATTGGCAACATCTTTCCAAATCTAAGAGTAGATTATCATTCAGTAAGACTTGGGCAGCTTTCCAAGTCCCTGCCTGTTGAAGAGTGATCTCAGGGGTACTCTTCTGATTTCATCAAGCCCAAACTATCAAGAGGGATACAGAGGGATAAAGATAATTGGCGAGATAGAAAAGTAATGGAAGCAGTGGTGTAAATACATATTGGTGTGACTGTGGGCCAAAAGTTAATGTCATGTATATGAAAAAAGGGGTGGAAAGGGAAGGAGCTGTAGCAAGTAAAGCAAATAACAGGAGCTAATGGGAAGATGTAAGGTAAGGTAAGAGATGAGGGTGCAGGGGGATAAGAGAAACTGCAAGAACTGCTTGGGCTGTATACTTACATTGGCATCACCTTGTATCTTCAAGGTGTATGTGTAAAATACACTGGTCTAGTGTATGTTATAATGTCTCCCTCTAGTGGCTACCTGCAGCAACTATACTGCCTGCTATCTTCTCATAGGTAAACTCAAGGCTTTTAGTTCAAATAGTATTGGCTTGTGTAACTTACATAGGACAGCAGTGACTCTGTCCAGCACATAAATGTGTGAATTTCCTTCTCCCTTTTAAAAGGATTTGAAGGATGAAAGAAAAAGAGGGTATTTGGGGAATGAAGACAGAGATCGTTCCAGGCAAAGATTTAATCTCCTGTTCTCCAGTCAGAATTTGCTAGTAATTTAATTGGTCACTGTGATTTAATTTTTTAAATAGTCTATGTGCATATACCTAAAAATTACAATTAGGGCATGACAACATTGACAGTACTGTTTTAAGTAACCTTGTCAATCATCCCAGTATACATATTGACAGTATCACTTATAGCAAATCATAGCTTTATGGAAAATAGGTCTTGTCAAACAAACCTGATTTAATTCTTTGATGAGATTACAAGTTTGGTGAACAAAGGTAACTGCATAAATGTAATATACTAAGACTTCTGTAAGGTGTCTGACTTAGTACGGCATGACATTCTGACTAAAAATTAGCACTGTACAAAATCAAAACACATTAAATGGATTAAGAACTGGCTAACTGACCGATCTCAAAAAGTTTTCATCAATGTGAAATCATAACTGAATAGGTGTGTTTCTAATGGAATTCTGCAGAGATTACTACTAGACCCAAGACTATTCAACATTTTTATCATTGACTGGGACAAGTTCATTGCTGCCAATAGCCCAGTGGTCAGGGTATGAACATAGGATATGGAAGATACAAATTCATGTCTCTGCTCTGACTAACTCAGAGCAGGGACTTCAATCATTTGACTACTGGCTATTCTGGGTTGGGTGTATTTTTTTTTCCCCATGAAAAATGTCAAGATGTCTTGGCTTTGTCCTGATGCAGAATGAAAACAAATGTCAAAACCTCAACTTTTTTCACAAAATGGAATTCTTCTTTTCTGGCTTTCTTGGTTAGACTGATATGAATATGGCATTCAGTTCTGGGGTGCACATTTTAAAAAGGATGGAGAAAAATTGGAAAGAGTACAGAGAAGAGCCACAAATTATTTGAGGATTAGAAAAAAAATGATTTACAGTCAGAGACTTCAAGAGCTCAATCTGTTTATCTTATAAAAAAAGATTAATAGGTAACTTGATCACAGTACCTTAACAGGTAGAAACCACCAGTACAAAAGAACTCTTCAATTTTGAGGAGAAAGGCATAAAAAAATACACTGGTTAGAAGTTAAAGCCAGTCAAATTCCAATTAGAAATAAGGCACCATTTTTTAACAGTCAGAGTGGTTAACCAGTGGACCAAACTGCCAAGGAAAATGATGGATTCTCCATCTCTTAATGTCTTCAAGACTAGATGCCTTTTTGAAAGATAAGCTTTAGTCAAACACAAGTTATTGGGCTCAGTACAAGGATAACTGGGTGAAATTCTATGGTCTATAGAGGTCACACTAGATCAGTGGTCCCCAACCTTTTTTGTCTGGTGGGTGCCAGACGACAAGCCACGGAGGACCATGGTAGCGGATGAACATCCGCCGAAATGCCGCCGACAAGCGGCAATGTCAATAGGCGTCACCGCCGAAATGCCGCTGACAAGCAGCGTCATCCAGAGGTGTCGCCGATGAAATGCTGCCGAAAATCGGCGGCATTTCAGCGGCAACGCCTCTGGATGACGCTGCTTCTCAGCAGCATTCTGGTGGGTACTCGTCCGCCGGCCAGTACGCGGGCGCACTTCGACGCCCCAGCGGGCATCATGGTGCCCGTGGGCACCGCGTTGGGGACCCCTGCACTAGATGATCTAATGGTCTCTTCTGGCTTTAAACTATAATTCAATGAATAGTACATGTATGGCACATATTTATGCATATTTTCTTTAATTATATTTATTAGTCAAAGATTGTTTTGATACCAGTAGTAGAACAATTGAACATGGGCAGTATACTACCATATGGAATAACAGCATGGGACACATGACAGCTGTTTCCCACTGGACAGGAGTTTAGAGACCTAAAGCTCTGTTTAATTCTTGTTAAATACATCAATTAAAACTCTTCTAATTAAAAAAAAATAATCACACATGCACACACTTAACAGCTGCTAAACCATTTTACCCCGCAGAATTCTAATGCTACAGATCCCACATAGTTATGTTCTAAGAAGAGAGCTTGCAGCGTATTCAGTTTCAGGCACAGGGGAGGAATCATGTGTTTCATGGTGCCTTCTAAGTTTTGATGTTTGCATGGATTCTAAATATTACGTATTCAATGTGACTGAATTTGTAAACTAGGATATGAGTGAAAGAAGACTGCTGAATGGGAACTTTTTTTGTTTTTTAATCAGCTGCTGGTGCTTCTGCTTTAGGCACTACACAATTCCACAACTTCTATCACTTATAGTACCCCTTCTTTCCCAAATGTAGATACTCACCTTTTTGAGAGTCAGTTGTGGCTCTTTAGCCACAGCCTCATAGTAATAAAATATTTATCCTTTTTCATTCATAGATCTCAAAGCACTTTACACACATATGTAAACATTATCTTCTCTCTTTTACAGATGAGGGAAACTGAGAAATCTTGCTCATAGTCACAGAGAAAATTATCAGCAGAACCAGAAATAAAATCCCTATCTCCAGACTTCCTCTCAGAGTTCCATCCACTGGGAATCACAACCTCACTGGGAGTCCCTAGGGGCACAGGGTGAGGTACCTCAAAGGTATTTTAGGCACCAATATGCCTCTTTAGTCACCTAAGTCCACCCAATTTGTTGTTGTTAAACACTGTCACCGTAGAAAAGAAGTTGGTTCAGTTTTAGAATATCCTACAATGGCACAGTAATACAGACCAGAGGTAGTAGGGAGCAGATATGGAGGCGCCTACATTGCTCCCAGAGGCCTGACAAAAGTAAGCACAACATTAGAGTATGTTATTTACAGTTACAGCTCACAAAAATGAGAGCAGGTTTTCACCATTTGGTAAAGCCTATTTTTACCAATATGGAAGGTCATGATCACAGATGAAAAGTACACTTCTTCTGAGGAGAGCAGGAGAAGGAAGGCATGGTGTAAGGAGCACACAAAGAGATACCGAGCCGAGGAATGTGCTGGCTGCCAGTGGGAGCCGCGGCCAGTGGGAGCTGCGATCAGCCGAACCTGCAGAAGCTGCAGGTAAACAAACCTTCCCGGCCCACCAACAGATTTCTCTGACTGGCCACATGCCAAAGGTTGCCGATCCCTAGACTATGTATACTCAAAAGAAGTGAACTCTTTCAGAGTGAATTCCACCTGCAAAATAGTTATTTTAGAACAGCTTGAGGGTGGATGTAATTATCACTTTACTTTCACTTTTAACAATCAGTGCCTGGTGTGATGCTGGCAGACCAGGTGTCAGCTTGTGCCAAGGCCCCCAGGACTGAACTGAACACTGGCCAATGCATAGCTGGCTCATCTGTGTTAGCATTGTTAAAATTGATGTTAAGCTTATTAGAATGTGTTTAGTGTTTCGACTTTATGAAATGCTTCTAGGATGCTGGAGGTAGTATTCTCACTTATAACATCTGTACCCCATGTTATAATGTTATATTAAGTGTTTTCATTGTAAGCCTCTGTAAGCGTGTAACTCAGCAAACAGGAAAGAAGCATTAACTAATGTAAAATGCTGGCTTCCTACAAAAGGAGTTAGGTCCTGCCCACAACAAGGCCCATGGAAGCCAAATGAGCCTGTGTAACATAAAAGAACAAAGACTTTTGGAACCTAACACTGTAACTCACTTGTGTGTGTATGTTTACCTGCTTTAACCTTGGAAATAACTATCTTATCTCTTTTTCTTAGTTAATACATCTTTAGTTTTGTTTTGTTTTGTTTTAGGATTGGCTACAAGTGTTATCTTTGGCAGAAGATCTAAAGTGCAGTTGACCTGGGGTAAGTGACTAGTTCTTTGGGACTGGGAGTACCCTGTATATTGTTGTGATTTTTGGTGTAAGGGACCATCTATCACAAAGGCAAGTTTTTTCTGGGTGGCAAGACTGGAGTACCCAGAGGGACTGTCTGTGACTCCTTGTTAAGGATGCTGTAGTGTTTACGGCGTTCACACTTGCTACTTGGTTGGTGAAATCTAAGTATAGAATTCACAACCAGTTTGGGATTTGTGCCTTGCTTCTTAACAGTCTGCCCTGAGGTTGATACTCATGTTCTTGAGCCACTCCAGAGAGCTTGATACCTGATTTCAAGCTGGGCCTGAACCAAGCCTTTAATTTTATGCATTCTGCTTCCATTCCACAGCTAAATGTTCTAAAGCATCCATTAATTTTCGGTGCTTCCATTTTTTGATACCATCATGAGACACCTAGGGCCTGATTTTTCAGAGGTGCTGAACACCCAGTTAAAAACACTGAGGATTTTGTGCACTCAACACCTCTGAAAGTCAGAACCTGTACATCTCAAATTGTGTACCTCAAGCAACCAAAATTAATGATGAGTTTTTAAAATGTTGGCCACTTATACCTGACTTGTGGGTGCAAGCAGATGATTAAATGTCTAATGCTAGCAACTTTGCTCACAGTTCATTCTGGGAGCAAAACTACACGTATAAAATTAGAGCCCATTGCTGAAAATCAGGCCCTTAGTATTCTTAAGTTATAATCTTATTGATATTTACACATCATTAAGAAAAGTAAAGAAAAAATTGTGGAAGGTTTTTGTGATGTTGTCTGATTAAACTATAATTATGCAAACTATTTTTGCTACCATTGCTATATAATTGCAGCAAATCTGATACAAAATATAACTCATGGCCAGAAAGGGTTAAACAGTTTGCAGGCTAACTAACCCAAACCTGACCTTTAAAGTCATGTTAAAAAGGTATGGGAATGGTAATTAGGGGCATTCATGCTAAATAGGCTAGAACTTTGAAATGCAAACCTATATTGTTAGAAGTTAGAAGTGATACTAATTGTGTGTATCTTAGATGCTACCTGTCTGTCACTATAGCTACTAATTCAAAGATCAAAAGGGAATATTAACATTTAGATGAATCTTGGGTGAAATAATCTCATTTCTATATGTCTGTTTGAAGTTTATAATAGACTGCCTAATGGATGAATTGCCCTATGTTAATTTGTGTAATTAATTACTGGTGGTGTTTAGGAAGTAGAAGGTTACATCAAAAGCCTATTGTTTTCCCAGGACTGTGTGGTCAAGGAATGCTAGAACACTGTTTAAAAAGACCCTTGGGTCTTGACTCTGTCATCTCAGAGGCTTCATACAGGGGAAGCTTAAGCCATAAGGACTGAGATCCCAGTCCTAAGATGGAACACCCTGAAATGATATTGGACCTATGAACTAAATTCTAAAGGAACTCTTTGCAACTACAAAGCTCACCATCTCTGTTATGAATCTGAACCTCAAGCATTAAACTCTTGTCTATATGTATATTGATCTTTTAACCATACTCTCTCTTTCTTTTGTTTTTTAATACATTTTAGTTTAATAATAAGAATTGGCTGTATGCATGTATTTGGGTAAGATCTGTAATAATCATTAACCTGGGAGATAATGTGTCCAATCCTTTGGCATTGGTAGAACCTTTTCTTTTATATGATGAAATAAGATTTCAAAAATCTTCATCATATTTGACTTGGATACCTGGATGGAGGCCTGAGGCTGGGTACTTTAACGGAACTGTGTTATTGACTTCTGAATAACCAGTGAGGTAATTAAGAAGCTGTTTTATGCTGGCTTGGTAAATCCAAGTGTAATGGGTCGGGTCACAGACACCCCCTTGGGACTGTCACCTGATGTGCTGAGACTACCTCTGAGCCCGTTTTCCCTGATAGCTTGGGACTTCAGTACCCTGCCTTGCTGAGACAGACACGCAAGCCTGCTGCAAACACAGACCCAGGTCTGAACCATGTCCCCCAATAGCTGCAGATTTAACTGAGAACAGCTTAAGTCATGCTCCCGTCTCTAGCACCCAGACACCCAGCTCCCAATGGGATCCAAACCCCAAATAAATCCATTTTACTCTATATAAAGCTTATACAGGGTAAACTCATAAATTGTGCACCCTCTATAACAGTGATAGAGTACTATGCACAGCTGTTTGCTCCCCCAGGAATTAATTACTTACTCTGGGTTAATTTATAAACAAAAGTGATTTTAATAAATATAAAAAGTAGGATTTAAGTGATTCCAAGTAATAACAGACAGAACAAAGTATGTTACCAAGCAAAATAATACAAAAACACGCAAGTTTAAGCCTAATACAGTATGAAACTGAATGCAGGTAAATCTCACCCTCAGAGATGTTCCAATAAGCTTCTTTTACAGACTATACTCCTTCCTAGTCTGGGTCCAGCAATCACTCACACCCCGTAGTTACTGTCCTTTGTTCTAGTTTCTTTCAGACATCTCTTTGGGGTGGAGAGGCCATCTCTTAAGCCAACTGGAGACAAAACTGGGAGGCTTCCAGGGCCTTTTATATTTTCTCTCTTGTGGGTGGAAACCCCTTTGTTCTTCTGCGCAAAGTCACAGCAACAAGATGGAGTTTTTATCCACCTGGGCAAGTTACATGTCTGTAAATAATTCAGCTTTTTGCATGGTGACACCATTGGATACATGTTAGTTTGAACATTCCAAGGAAAGCTGAGATGTGGATTGGTGTCTCCCAAAGTCCGTTGTTAGTTAAGTGTTTCTTGATTGGGAACTTACTGAGAATAGTCCTTTCCGAAGAAGCTGACCAAATACTTCACTGAGGCTACTTAGAATCAAACACATTGAGATACAAGTACATAGCCAATATTCATAACTTCAAATACAAAAATGATACACACATACAGACAGCATAATCATAACCAGCAAACTACCTTTCCATAGACACCCCATTTGACCTTCTCTGAACAAGTTGTAGTGGGGTGGCTGCCCCACTCCTGAGGAACAGGGGTTAAAAGCAGCCCTGAGGAGGGCTGTGGCTGGGAGAAAGCAGCTACTAGGCTGATTGGAGAAGCAGCTGCAGCTGGGCCACACCCCAATCAGGCAACAGCTGGCCCTATAGGAGGCCAGTGAGCCAGGAGCTGGCAGAGACTCTCTCTAGCTTTGAGAGGGAGGGACCTGGCTGCAGGGGAGCTGAGAGACGGTACCTGGAGTGGAGCAGGACTGGGGGAGGGCCGGGGGAGCTGGGGAGCTCCGACCTGGAAACCCCCCAGGCTGTAGCCTAGTGGAAGGCCATTTAGGTATTGCTGTTGATGGGGGTGGCCCAGGGGTAGGCGGAGGCAGCGGGTCCAAACTCCCCTTGCCTATGATGAGTGACTTTTACACTGCAGTCTGCCCCAGTGAGTGGGGGCTAGATGGTGACTGGCAGTAGCCTGCGACTGCGGTAAGCTGGGGATGAAGGGTTGGGGGTTCCCCTGGGTGGGGAGACCCTGAGACTGTGGGGATATTGCCAGGGGGTAGCACCCCAAAGACAGGGGGCACCGGGTCCTGGGAAGGACACGGGGGTCAGCAGTGGTGGGACACCAGCCTGCACAGGGTGCTCTGGAGGCTGGAAACTCTAATTCCCTGAGACGACCAGCAGGAGGCACCGCAGGGGTGAGTCCCGCACTGACACAAAGACCAGATGCAACCAATGATCTATACGGTCACAGTTCATGTAAATAACATCACATTAAGTATTGAATTATCCACCAGTTTGGGGGTTTGTCTGCCCCATTCTTTGCAGTTTATCCTAATTGAGTAACCTCAGCTGGCCCCCACTAGGACCCCAGTCACAGTTATGAAATTAATATTATTTACCAAGGACCTGAACAACTATTTTGGATCAGAATTGCATTTATTTAGGCACATTTGTACATTGTTAAGGTTATTTACTCAACTAATTCTATTTTGGTTCTTTTACTGACTATGGGCCTATTTCCCTCCTAATCTCACTGGTGTCAATCAGGAGTAACTGTTTATATCAGTGGAGTTATATTAAAGTAAAACTGATATAAAACTTGACCAAATCAGAGTTCCAGGATTGTTTGAATTCTATGGGAGGCTGGGGAAAAGCATCCAGTCCTTACTCTCACTGACCTCCGCCTTTCAATGTGAGTTCTGCCTGAGCAAGGACTTACACTAACTCAAGAAAATATATTTGTGGAAGAACAGACAAGCCAGTGAAAGGATTTTATGTGAAGCTCAACATGTTTGTACTATTGGGCTAAATAGATGATTTCCCAGCATAACTGTGGACAGATAGAAGGGGTCTGAGGTGTACCAAGAAGGTCAGAAATGAGGATATGGCGATGGTCAAGATGTGAGAGGTAAATGGGTGTAAAACATCCATTTGTATTTGACAGTTTTATATTCTCTTTGCAAGGTGTAAAGAACTTCAGAAGCTGCAAGGCAGTAGAGAATCAGGACATTGAATACAATAAGAAATTTCGCTGCCTGTATGCAGGCATAACATACCTAAGAGAGCCACCTAGCCCTAAAACATAGGAATTGCCATACTAGATCTGACCTTTGGTCCATTTAGTCCAGTATTCTACCAATGACCATAGCCAACACCAACTGCTTCAGCTCACCATGTAAGAAATCCTGTAGTAAGCAGATGTGGGACAATCTGTGCCCCAAGTGCATCCTGAAAGAAATCCTTCCTGAACCCCCTCTTATGGCCTTCAAACAAGCTCATCATCAGAAGCAAGCTCCCCAAGATCAGGACACACCAACTCAGAGTGGCACCAGACCCTGCCAGAACAATAGATGCAAACCTGGAGACATATCTCCACTGCTACAATGATCAACAGCCCCCCACCCCACAACACACTTTTCAAGATCAATGGGTCCTACGCATGCCTATCACAACATACGTGATGTACTTCATCTAGTGCACTATATGCCCCAATAACAAGTATGTGGGTGAAACCAGATAATCACTACACTCTTGAATGAACTCACACAGGAAAATGATAAAAGACAAAAACACCATATCACCCATGGGTGAACATTTTTCACAAAGTGAGCACTTTATATCTGACATAACAGTCCTCATCCTCAAAGGAAACCTGCACAACACTTTCAAAAGATGAATCTGGGAGCTTTTTGTTCTGGGAACAAACTGTCCTAACATCATCATAAGTCATAACTTTGTTAGACACTAAAAGTCATGGACTGAATAGAGACACTGGATTTATGGCTTATTACAGCAATCTAAAATCCATTAACAACCCCTTTCATTGCATCCTCCCCCCTTCCTTTTTCCCTCTCCCTCCCTCCCCCGGTGACTGGAGGGGTGTTAATGGGACGCTTCACCTTGAAATATGTATTAACTACTTATGCCAAACAATCAGTTCCATCTTATCTTTAGCGGTGACAAGCTGATTACTTTCCCCAGACCTGAAGAAGAGCTCCATGTAAGCTCAAAAGCTTGTCTCTCTCACCAACAGAAATTGGTCCAATAATAGATCTCACCTACCTTGTCTCTTTTGTGTTTTATAGCATTGTTCTGTTCTTTATTCACCCACCAGATGGCACTAAAGATTTGACTAAAGGTTAGCCTTGTGAGTGGCAACCTGTGTGTTGCTTCTTATATACATTTTCACCATATTTCTTCATATGCGTGAAACTGAAGTATAGTTTATATACACAAAGTTTGACTGGAGCAATAGTATTCTCTTTTGAAAAAAAAATAGTTCAGGGTGATCGAGAGTTCTACATACTGTAAACATGGCACTGAGACAAATTTGGCTGAAATGATGATTGCTTTACATAGTACTCCTATCTTGAGACTTTTAAAATGTCTTCTTCAAATACATAAGTAAAATAATCTTCAAAGTGCAAAATAACCCAGAGGGAAGAAAATTTCTCTAGACACACAGTTCTATTTAACCTCTGAGATTCTCTTGTAGATGCAGTGGTCACACTTTAAAAAAAGTTTATCCTATTTTGAAAGACTCTGTATGGGTTAGAGAGTTAGTCCCCATATTTGAAATGGGAAGATAAACTAGTAATATTTGAGTTTCTCAAATTAATGCTGCTGATCATTTGTTTTTAAAGGATATTCTATTGTCCCATTCATAATTCAGAAAAGCTCCTACTTCATGTGTAAATTTTAGGCTCTTTAAGGAGAGTGTTTTATATAAATGTTTATATTACCCTTTCAGGAGAACCCTGTACATAATAACAAACTGTCCTAACATCATCATAAGCACACTGAGCATTAATTTGGGAAAACACCACAACTAGGGTTCATAAACATAAACCATGAGCAAGAGACCCACACCCAAGTAAGTTGGGCAGTGTACTTTTCCCCTCAGGTTCTTAAGACCAGCAACCCAAAAGTCCCTTTAACGCAGTGGTTCTCAAACTTTTTTACTGGTGACCCCTTTCACATAGCAAGCCTCTGAGTCCGACCCCCCTTATAAATTAAAAACACTTTTTAATATATTTAACACCATTATAAATGCTGGAGGTAAAGCAGGGTTGAGGTAGAGGTAGCGACCCCCCATGTAATAACCTCGCGACCCCCTGGGGGGTCCTGACCCCCAGTTTGAGAACCCCTGCATTAATGTGCACATCCCTTCTCTGCACCCCACTCACAGTTGCTGTCCTTGGCCAGTGCAGTCCCAGAGTTCAGAGGTTCATCCACAGAGTTCACCTCCCATCCTGGGAGGAAGGGCAAGGAGGCACCTTACATGCCTGCTGCTCGGGCACTCACTTGTCACCCTGCCGGCTGATTGCCATGCCTCTCTGATCTGGCCCTCTCCACCAGCTGCCCTGCTGGCCATGCCTCTCCACTTGCCAGGATGTCTTCAGGGCCCACCACTTAAAGTATGACAGATTTATGTTACCAATCTGCCTGGGCCTTCAGGTGATCAGGCTGAGGCCGCAGGATCTTTAGGGGAGGAGATGAAGGAGCACACCAAGTGACTGAGTGTAAAGCTTTATTAACCAAATAACAGTGGTGAGTGGTGGGTGCGCCCCACGTCACTCAGAGGGAGGAAGAAAGCATTAATACCCGAGCCCTAACCCACTTTCATACTTACACATGCACAACACAAGGCTGGCCAAGCCTGGGTGTAACGTAAGAAGATGATGGGGAAGGGTAGACCAGAGTTCTGCCCTGTGCACAGGTCGTCTAGGGTCCGCTGTAAATCTCTGACTTGCTTCAGCTCTCAGGAGGGTTTTAAGCCCTGGCTTCTTCCAGGGGCGTTTTCATCCAGGGACCCTTGTCCCCCATGCTCTCGGTACCAGTCTGAACTGGCCTTCCGCGGCTCCCTTAGTTTCCCCAAGACACACCGGTTTCAGGGCTGCGAGACTGTTGTTTTTCAACTCACTGACCGTCACAATCTTACTAGTTTTGCAACTGTTTCAGTTCTGTCTGGCTCAGTTCTCCTTTCTCACGGCTGGCCGGGGTTGAGATACAGGCTTCTGGCTGTTTGGCAGCAGAGAACTTGTTTGTGTGCGCTGGCCTTCAGCTGCAGTTTCATTCCTTATCTTCAGGCCTAGCTGGATTGTTGAGTTAACCCATTCCTTTCTCCCTTCCTCCTCCTTCAGCCTCTTGTAACCTTCAAAGGAATCTTCCACTCCACACTCTCACCTTCAACCCTTCCCAAGATACTTTGCACTGCATATAAAGGCGTTAGCAATATACAGTGCTGGTGCTGGGTGGGGGGTCAGGGTCGCATTTTATTGTGACAATAGCTCTTAGTGATTTCAGCTGTTGGGGGGAAGCCTCACTGCTGGTGTACATTGGGCAGTCTCTTGCAATAGAGACACTGTCCCAAAGTAGGTCTAATACTTAGATATCAGTGATTTCAGCTCTGCAGCATGTAACAAGACTCTCAATTGAGTCTAAATTAGCTCTATTATTATATCATGGGGAGAGGAAGAGTCAAATGGTGTCTAGGGCAATTAAACAGGGCCCATACCACCAGGCACAAGCACCTCTCCCCACCCTCTATCAACTCACTGGGCTTTGGAACCCATGTCCCATGTCCCCTACCTAGTGTGCCATTCAATTAAGGGTGAGTCCCTTCATCGGGGTATGCCAGGTATAGTTCTGCTGCCCTCGGTTAACACAACAAGGATAACAACCTTTTATTACTCCTGCCTCAATAACAAGACGACTGGGGATCCAACACCAGTCATAAGTGATCATTTGGACAAGCAATCCCATCATGCTGAGCACCTAGGCAGGGTAGGTGTGTCCATGCAAATGATATCAGATCCTGAAGTCCTTTTCCATAGCTCACCACTAGATGTCAGGGAGAGCTCATTCAGACTCTGCTTGCATATACAATAGACTGTAAGAAAAATAATTGACTGCTTTTGTAAAATCAAGCTGAGTATTTGAGTTCCAACAGTATTCAGAACCTCAGGGTAAAAGACTGTATCCTTTATTCTTGTAAAGCATATAGGATACTTTGGGTGCCGAGTAAAAAGATAGAATACAAAAGAATATTCTCAAAAGGAAGAAAGCAATAGACAGTAATACATACTGAAGTGGGATACTAAGAATCAGTTCCCACAAAAAATAGTCCAAGGTAATTTCAAACTAAGTCACACAGTATTGCAAATGCCAGTAATAGAGAAATAAAGTTCTTTGCCACAGCTACAAAAAAAAAAAAAAAGTAAAATGAAACCTACAGTGAATCAAAAACACAATACTGTGGTGAATCCTGCATGCAGAGTTCTTTAATTTCCCCTCTTCCTCTCAAAACCTACAAAGAATCATATGGAAACCAATCATAAACGCTCTGGAGATAGGATCTGGCGAATAGACCAATTTATAGCAACTACAAGTTATTTATTCTGAGAGTATTCCACTTTCCCTTAGTTTAGCAGTAAGCACAGTTGACAGTATATTTATTGTCAGTTGCATCATATTTTAAATTGTGTGCTAAAAATAGAATGGGGCCCAATCCTCTAATTTCTCCATGTGTGAAAATCTCCTTGACTTCCTTGCATGTGGAATAATTTACAGAATTGCACTAAAAGTCTTGGGCCATCCCTGAACCCCTTGGAGGATGGAGGATCTAGCTAGCTTAGCAACAAGCAAAACCCATTTTAAAAATCCCATCTAAGACCCACTCCAATTTACACACTTAAAACAGGGTCTAAATAATGACTTGCTCCAGTGGAAGCTTTCTAAAATTCTGGCATCTTTTTTTTATTTACCATGGCTGTTATATTTCATGTATTGTACATCATAGCATACACTTGTGTGACCCTGATTTTATTCTGCTGCCTAAAAGTAGTGCAAAATCCTTCAAAATAAAAGACTTTGGGCCTTCCATTCCCCTGATCATCCTAGTAGCTCTTCTTTGCACCTGTCCCTGTTTGAATTAATCTTTCTTGACCATGTACACAGTATTCCAAATGAGGTCTTTACAGTGCTTTGTCCATTAGTGTTAATATTTTCTATCTCTACTGGAAATACTTTGCCTAATGCATCCTAGGATCACACTTGGCTTTTTCACACCACGTCACATTAGTGGCTCATAGTCATCCTGTGATTGGCCAATACGCCCATGACTCTCTCTTCCTCTGTCACTTCCAACTGATGCATCCTCAGCTTATAGCAGAAATTCTTATTATTAGACCCTAAGTGCATGACTTTCCACAAATCACATTTCAGTTACTCCAGTATGCAAGGTCATCCAGTTGTTCCTGTATAATGTTCCAATCCTTCTCCGTACTGGCAATGCCTCCCAACTTTATATCATTACCAAATTTCATTAGCAAACTCCTACTTTTTGTGCCAAGGTGATTATTAAAAAATATTGAATGAGATTGGTCCCAAGACCAATCTTTGAGGTACTCCACTAGTAACCTGCTCCCAGTGTGATATGTCACTTTCAGCCTTCCACCCTTTAGCTAGTTCCTTACCCACCTTACAATTCTTAAACTAATCTCCATCTTCTCTAATTTGAATATTAGATATATTGCATTTCTGTTAGAGAACAAAACATCCCCTTTTTTTATTTACCTCCGTGAATGTAGTTTTTAAATTCAATTAATTGTTTCTTTAATTTAATTAAATTTAATTATTCTTTCCTTCACAATTTATTCTAAAGCCTTACATACTGCTGAATCCGGACTAACAGGTCTGTAAATGTCAGGTTCACTTTTTTCCCTTTCTTTACTATAGTTGTGAGTGAGTCATATGGTATTACCCCAAATAGATAGATTTATTAAAAATCCTTGCTACTAGACTAGCGGTCTTATGTGCCAGGTTTTTTTTTTCTTCTTCAGTATTCTGGGATGGAATTTATCTGTTCACTCCAATTTGAGTGCATTAAGCTCTTTAATTTTTTTCCCACCTCAGATGTAGTAATTTCCATTTTTATACACTAATTTCCACCAGCCCTCCTGCCTTCATGCCCTTATCCTTATTGAAAACTGAGGCCAACTATTCATTTAGTTTTTAGGCCATACCTTTAATCTCCTCCCCATCCATACTATATAGCAGCCCAACCTCAAACTTCCTTATTTTCTTTTTATTTATATAACAAAAACCTCTATTTATTTATTTTAATTTCCTTGGCAAGAACAAATTCTTCTTGACTTTTAACAGTTCTCACTTTATTCCTACATTTTCTAATCCCTAAAATGTAGCTTTCTTAGCTGTTCAGTTTCTTTTTCCATTCCCTGTAGGCTCTCTGGTTTCTTTATCTAACCCTTCTGAGGTGATTATTCATCCAAATGGGTCTGGAGGCTTTCTGTACACGTTTTTTCCCCCTTTGCTTGGCATGCAAATTGCAGATTTTGTAGAATTGATTTGAAGAAATTACAATCCTTCTCCAAGTTTAAGTGCTTCAGCTCTTCAGTCCAGTTGACTTCTTTGACTATATTCCCTAAATTTCCCAAAGTCTGCCCTTTTGAAATAAAAAATCATAGCAGATGACTTGGTTGTGATTTTTTCCTTTAATTGAAACTGAATCAACTTGTGATCACTCAGTTTAAGTTTATTTCCTATGATGTCCTTACTACTTACCAAAATCAAGTCCAAAATTGCATTGTCTCTTGTTGGCTCAGTGACTGTTTGATGAAGAAAATTGTTTATCAAATCCAGGAATAACTGGATCCTCACTTTTAGTACCATTTATTCTCCAATCTATATCCAGGAAGTAAAAGCTTCAATTATTACACAAGTCCTTGTAGTATTTCTCTCTCTAATACTATCTGAGCTCTCCATCCATAACCAAATCTAACTCAGGGAAGTCCATAGCAAACCCTTAACACTATCCCAATAGTACTTAATTTACAAACTTTCCCCAAAGTGACTTAGACCCAAACAGGTTTTGTTTTGTCTGTACCATCAGTTCTTATTTCTTTAAGGTTTATCTCATTATTGATATACAATGCTAACCACCTTCATCTTCATTTCTTTCTCTTCTAAACAGCACATAGACTTCAATACAGTTATGAATGTTATTCCGCTAGGTTTCTGTAATCCCAGCATCTGGTTTGACCTCCTGCACCATTAGTTCTAGTTCCTCCATTTTATTAGTCAGATTTCTCACATTATTGTACAAGCATCTTAGTTGTTTCCCTCAGCCCTCACACAGTTTTCTAGTATGATTGGGCATAGTCCTTTCACTAACTGTTTCACCTACCTGACTGCTATTTCAATCAATATCTTGCTGACCATATCCTTACCTTCTGGCATCCTTTTATCCTTTACTATATCTTCATTTAGCAAAATTTTTTCTTCTCCTTGTGCCCTGAAGCCAGGCATGGAGATTTCACGAGTCACTCCCAATCTTCTTCCGTCATCACCTGGTTTAAAGCCCTTATAATCAATTAGGCTAACCTTGATCCCAGAAGGTTAATACCCCAAGTATTCAAGTGGAATCCATCAGTCAAGAAGAGTCTTCTTTCTGTGAATGCCTCCTAATTGCCAATTATCCCAAAATCTTCCTCATAGCACCAATCCTTGAACCATCTATTGATCTTCATTTTCTTGTCATTTCTTTCTCTATAGGCTGGAAGTATTCCATTGAAGAGCACCGAACTTCCAGTTCCTTAAGCATATTACCCAGCCTAATGTAGTCATCTTTGATCATCCTGACACACAACACAATCATGGCATTTCTCCTCTGCTCCCATCAGCATCCTGTTCAGTCTCATGTCTACAATTTATGTTCTTGCTTCTGGCACCGAGCACACACTTCTGTTCTTTAGATCTGCTCTGTTGACAGGTCTGTTGATTCTTCTTATTATAGAGGCCCCAGTCACAGGCATTCTGGTTACACAAGAACAATGTATAGATAGTCAGTTGTTTTGCATCCTAATTATTTAATGAAGGAACACAGCTGGGAGTTTTCTGAAGTGTTTCTCTCCTGCAAGGAATGGGTCATCAAAAATTCCACTAACTTTGCTGCACATTCTCAGATAGGGATACGATGAGGGCCTGAAGACTACTGACATGAAATAAGAGTTTCCCAAGAGAAATGGGACGGCCATTTTCAAACTAGTCATTTTATTACCCCCAGGGAACTGTAGATAGTTTAGACTAGGGCAGTCAACTCAGTGAGTAACTCAAAATAAATTAATCATGATTAAAAAAATTAATTGTGATTAATCAGTTTTGATCACACTGTTAGTACTAATTATTGTTTCCTTCTTGAATATTCCATTCTTTCACAATATCTAAGAAACGCTCTACATATATTTCAGTATAATGTCTTTCTTCAGTATGCATTACTGTTAAAGCAAATGATTGCAATGTCCATGCAGCATCAATCAGGTGTCCCGTGACTCCAAAATAGTTGTGATTGCCCAAGGATGTCCAGTGATCATCAGTCAAAGCAACAGCTAGTGCATTTTTCAGAAGCTCCAACTTTGTAGTCTTCTCGTTGTGACATAGGTCAAGTATTCATGATGCAATGGTTCCTCAGGATGACAAGGTGTATGACTGATTAGAAGATGCAATTTGAATAACATCTGTTAGTCCTCTGTTGTTTACAGTGTTGAGTGGTCTGCAGTCCATAGCTATCCACTTTGCAATAGCATTGGTTAAGCTGTTGTACTTTCTTTGATCCATGGGCTTGTAGAGATCCTGAAACTCTGTGAATGTATTCTGTCATGGCTGGGGGGATTCATTTACTGTCAGCTGGTTATCTGTAGCACTAGAACTGGAGGCGAAAGCATGTTTAGCTTGTAGGTGGTGTTGTAGACTTGAAGTACTTCACTGGTATTGGAATTTAGCCTTGCAATAGCTACATATAACCATCTTTTTATTCAGTTAGAATAAGGTAAGAGTTAAAATTGGTTAAAGGAATCAAATACATACAATAATTGTAAGGTTCTTGGATCAGGCTTGTAGCAATGATGGAATAAACTGCTGGCTTACGTCAAGTCTCTGGTTGCTTCCAAATCATTGGAAGGTCCTCAGTCTCTTGGCTAGAATGCTCCCATAGTCCAGGGGTTTGAGCAGGAAAGAGGCAAAATGGAGATATTTCCAGGGCATTTTATAGCTTCTGCGAAGTGAAGGGAAACCCATTGTTCAACTTTGTGGAAAATTGCAGGTAACAAGACGGTGTTTGGAGTCACATGGGCAAGTCACAGGACCATGCATGCTTTGCTTCATCATAGTAGAGGCCATTACCCATACTCTAGTTAGAATGTTCATATGAAAGTCCATTAAGTGTAGATAGGCATCTTCCATGGTCTACTGTAAGTTAAGTGTTCCTTGATAGGGCATTTAACTTGAATAGTCCCTTCAAGATATGCAGGCTAAATACCTTGTGGGTGTTACCACAGGAGCAAATGTTTGAAATACAGATACATAGTTAATATTCATAACTTTACATACAAAAATGATACAGGCATACAAATAGCATAATCATATTCAGCAAATCATAACCTTTCCATAGACATCTTAGGTACCACATTTTGTTCAAGATTTGTTGCAATTATATACAGGCCCTCTCAGAGTTTCAGAGAGGCCCAGGCCACTTCCAGCTTTTGAGGCCCCTAGCCATAATAAAAATAAAAAATGATGACATATGAAAACAAAATAAGGTACCAAAAAAAGAGTGAGACATAATTTGAATATTATTTTATGTAACAAATACTTTTCTAGCCTTTTTCTGTGCAAATGCACTAATTATTGAGGGAAAATCTAGCTTTTGTGCAATGTCACAGTTGATATTAAGCATGGCGAGCCCATTCAAATGCTCTTGTCCCATAGTTGAATGGTGATAGTTCTTTACCTGTTTCAACACATTGAAGGTGCATTCACCTGGGCCACTGATGCAGGCAAACTGACAAAAATACACAATGCAATTGTGATATTAGGAAACACCCCAGAGAGTCAAAGTTCGAGTATTTCTTGAAGCAATTCCTTTGGCTTGCAATCCAATTTAAAGTTCATGGAATATATTCGTTTGAGGAAGATGACCTCATCACAGATCTTTTGAGATTTCTTTGTTGTACTGTTGCTGAAATTGTTCAGCTGCAGAAAGCAGATCTTCATTACTCAGTCTGTTGAACTGCCAAAGAAACCCAAGAAGGGTACAAATTAGTCACAGTGACGCAAATTGACATGTAAGACCTGATTGAATAGAGTCAATGATGACAAGGAAGACATTGACCCTGTAATGCTGCTCAGCATCAGATTCAGTAGGTAAGTTGCGATTGGTGGAGAACTCAGATGAAATGCCAATATTCTGTGCTACTAATTTGGACTAATAGTCAGGATCACATCCCATTGTTAATGAATCTGTTGAATGCCATTGATAAGACTTTCAATGTTATCCCTCTCAACATCAAGTGTAGCATTGAGTGCTTCAATTACCAGATTAGTTTGGTGGATCATCGTAAGTAGCTTCATCCACAAAGATGACATGAGAATGCATTCAAATTTGGACATGAATAGACTGAAGTTCAATTCGAGCCTGTGCAGTGAGATTGAGAGATTCAAGCTCATTTAAAGCCTTTCTCACTGAATTAAAATGCTGCACAACTGGTTGAGCACCATCAATCTGTGCAAACCATCTAGTTTTGGACAACTCATGCAGTGAAACAGGAAGATATTGCTTCAGCATTTCCCACCTTTGTGGATGGCTACTGAAGAGATTGTACATTTGCTGAACAGTTCCAAAGTAAGTAATTGCCTCCTTGCATGATTCAGCACAGTCAAAATCGACAAGGTTTAGTGTGTGGTTTCAACAGCTGGATGAAATACAGTTTGAATTATGCTCAAGCAGAACTGCTTGTTCACCACTGTCCTTCCCAGCCATCTATTGTCATAGACTTGACCAATGCAGACTTGAAAATCTAACTTAAAACCTTCAAGAATTGCTAGTACTCGAGCAGCAGTACTTTTCCAGTTTTTCTTGTGAAATTATCAAACAAAATAAACCTTTCTTCAGTTGAAAATTTTGAGCTGTCCACAATCCTAACATATCAAATAACCATAGTTGTCTCACCTTGTGAGAACAATCTGGAATGGCATCAACAATTATTGAAAAATACTTGGCATTTTTAATCCCATCAAGTATTGTTGTTTGTACAAATGACCCACATAGCTCAATAAACTCATTTTGTATGCATTTGGAGAGATAATGGACTTGCATGCGCTTTTGAATCTCTTGAGATTCTCGAAAACATTTAACATGCTCTGATAAAAGTGGGTCATATTTGCTGAGGAGCTCAACTATGCCTAGAAAGCTTCCATTTGCATGATCACCAATACGTTGACTGGAACCAAAGAAAGCCAACCCCGCTGAGAAAGAAAAAGGATGACATTCAGGACACACTCAAGAAGTTTTTTCCAGTTATTAGTTTCTGTAGAGAGTTCAGTCAAGAGTAAATTGTCAACTGAACTTTCAGCTGATGCTGCCCTACTGGCTGATTTCCATGCAACATAGTTTTCTTTTTGTGATGTTGAACTCTCATGTGATGGTATTCGGTGGGAGTCTTTCAACTTCCTCCAACCTCTGTTGATGCTCCATCCTGATTGATTAGAGAGAACTGATGCATTTTCAGCTCTTTTGTTCAAAATGAAGAGAGATGCACAGTACAGAGATTGTTTTTTCTGTATTCCACCATAACCAGTCTCTTGTGCAGGTCTCACCATTTGGAAGAGTTTTTGTCAGCAGACTAGTAGGGAAAGTATGATTATCAGCATCTCATGGAATGTTACTTGGAATTTCAAAACAACTAATTTGAAGAAAAGATTGCATTTGGGCAGCATTGCTCTTGTCAATAATTCCAGTGTCAGTCACTGTCAAACCTATAGTACTCATGAATTGCTCTTTCTGCGAAAGATCTACATCTCCCTGTTGCTGCTGAGTTTCTTGATCATACACAGGATCTTCTGCTGCATCTGTTACTGTTGGCACATCTCCTTCTTGACTACTGTCCTCATGTTCAGGTATTGGCATAGAAATATCACCTTTTGCAGTTGCATAGATTTCACTATCTGTAGCATTGTTTGTTGGGTAAGGTGTGTTTTCCAGTGGTTTGAGAAATGAAGTTATTGGTTTTGAGCTCTTAGCTGCTGCTTCACTCAGTTGTTCTTGTTTTCTCCGTCTCTTGCTTGTACCACTTTCAAATCTCTTCTTCATAGTGATCTATCTGAAACATCAAATAAAAATAAAAATAGAAAAGCTCTCAAAAAAGCTATCCAAATAAATTCATTCATTTCACTCCTTTTCAATTCTAAATAATTGAACCAACTCATCGTGTAAAAATAATCCAGTGGATTTCAAGATTACGGAACAATGCTTAGTGTTTTATTTTGTTTTTTAATTTTGTTATTATTTATTTATTTATTTATTTCGCCCGTTATAATAAAATGGTTAAATTGTAAGGTCAAAAAACAGCAAAGCTAGAATCAAAACATGGAAAACAAGATGGATGATTATTAAGAAAAAATAGAGATTTGATATGAATATTTGTTTTAAGTAGACAATTAAATGAATTAGGGAGCTCATAAACGATACACACAAGTTACGAAAATGAGTCAGGCAAATGTGGAGAAAAAGGTGGAAAGGAAGAACAAGAATTCTAGAAAAAGTAAATCACAATGTAAAAAATACAATGCAAGCTAACTACAAAATGCCTTTCATTGCTGAAACATGTAGCCAACCATATTTGAAATGTTCTGCTGTAAATAAGTAGCATATCCACACTTGAAATGCTCTACTGTAAATAAGTAGCCTATTTACACCTGAAATGTTCTAAAGTAAATATGTAGCCTATCCACACTTGAAATATTCTGCTGTAAATAAGTAGCATATCTACACTTGAAATCTTCTACTGTAAACGTACACAAATGCTGAATGTTACACAAAGGCTGAAAAAAGACTTAAAATGAAGGAATACTAATTAAGAATACAAAATGAAACAGTCAGAGAGGTTATTTTCCTTATCACTGAATCAAAACTCAAGAACGCAAGGTATAATATAACAGGCTGAGCGGATGACAAAGGGATGACATATATATAGTAAACACAGACATGGATAAAGACAGAGGGATAATGTCCAAACATTTCAAAGGTGTGTCCTCACGAAACTCACTGTACAAGATTGTCCTCACAAATTTTCACCTTGAATCTGGGCCTCTAGACTACAAAAGCCTATGATGATGGCCAAGCTACCAAGCTAGGGCTCAATCAACCAACCAGTCACCTCTTTTAGCTACCGTATGAAGATAATAATGAGGAATTCGCACACATAAATAATTTCTTAGTCAACTAGATGTAAAACTATAAAGACACTAAAATGTTACAATTCTCTACCTTTCAACACGCACTTGATCCAGCACCAGCCACTAGTAGTGGTTTGTTTATATAAGCTGATCTGAGAGGACACGTTCATCATGGTCTAATCTTGTGCCATCAGAACCGATATATTTTTATTAGTATTTATGAACATTTTTAACTTTTTAATATGACAAAATCTATATTAGTTAACAAAAAAAAAGTATGTCTTTTACCAAATCACATCTCTTATTTGCTTAAATTTGCAGCTCTAAGCTGAGAGAGTATGTCACATTTTGGTCTGCTAGGCATGCACATAAAAAAAAAGTTGTGAAACTTATCAAATACCAAAAAAGTAACAAGTATCTAAATTTGAGGCCCCCAAATGGCCATCCTGGTCCCCCCTCTGATTGGCCCTGATTATATAACAGTGGTAGCAACAGTGATCTACATGGTCATACTTTAATCAGATAACATTACAGGAGGGGTCACAATTTTTTTTTAAGTCCAAATGAGGTTGCCAGCACAAGAAGTTTGAGAAACACTGCTCTAAAGTTTTACGTTTTTTTATCTTTGCGTGAAGTTATGTAAAAAAAAAATCTACATTTGTAAGTTGCACTTTTACGATAAAGAGATTGCACTATAGTACTTGTACGAGGTGAATTAAAATACTTTCTTTTGTTTATCTTTTTTACAGTGCACATATTTTAATTTAAAAAAAGTGGCACCTTACACTTGGTATTCTGTGATGTAATTGTAATCAATATATTTGAAAATGAAGAAAACATCCAAAATATTTAAATGCATTGTATTCTCTTATTGCTTAGCAATGCAATTAAAACTTCAATTAATTGTGATTTTTTTTAAACTCACAATTAATCACAATTATTTTTTTAATTGCTTGACAGCCCTAATTTAGACAGGTTCTATTTCCTTGCTACAATATTTATTTTAATATACAAGACTTTTATGGAGGATAGGTTGCATATAGTTTTTTTCAAACAGAGAAAATAATTGACAAGTTTCGCTTGAGAGAGACTGTTAACTGTATTCTGCAGCGGTGGAGGAAAGAAATATGGAAGTACTGCATCTTTCAAAACAAATAAGGTATATAATAAAAACAATGAGGAGTCCTTGTGGCACCTTAGAGACTAACACATTTATTTGGGCATAAGCTTTCATGGGCTAGGACCCACTTCATCAGATGCATGGAGTGGAAAATACAGGAGCAGGTATAAATACATGAAAGGATGGGGGTTGCTTTACCAAGTCTGAGGTCAGTCTAACAAGATAAATCAATTAACAGCAGGATACCAAGGGATGAAAAATAACTTTTGAAGTGGTAAGAAAGTGGCCCATTAGAGGCAAATGACAAGAAGGTGTGAGTAACAGTAGGGAGAAATTAGTATTGGGGAAATTAGGTTTAGGTTTTGTAATGACACAACCACTCCCAGTCTTTATTCAGGCCTAATCTGATGGTATCCAGTTTGCAAATTAATTCCAGTTCTGCAGCTTCACTTTGGAGTCTGTTTTTGAAGTTTTTTTGTTGAAGAATTGCCACTTTTAGGTCTGTTATTGAGTGACCAGAGAGATTGAAGTGTTCTCCTACTGGTTTTTGAATGTTATAATGATTTGTGTCCATTTATTCTTTTGCATAGCAACTGTCCGGTTTGACGAATGAACATGACAGAGGGGCATTGATGGCACATGATGACAAATATCACATTAGTAGACCTGCACATCTACCAAGTTTATGCCCAAATAAATGTGTTAGTCTCTAGGGTGCCACAAGGACTCCTCGTTGTTTTTGGTGATACAGACTAACATGGCTACCACTCTGAAAGGTATATAAATTACACACAAAAATACATTAAAAGAACATTATTTCTGTTGCAAAATTAAGCACTTAAAAATTAGGAAATACCAGAATTCAGGTTGCCTGTGCAACCATAATTTGCCAAATTATGATGCAATCAGTAATGACGTGATCACATACTATGTTTTCCACATGACCTCACATCATTCAGTGCACAGAATGGATGGTACTCAATTAATAAGCAGCCATTCAATATTTTGTTTTCTCCTCATTGTTCAATATGTGGCCTTAGGCCTTAGGCCTTATTTACTGCACATTATTCAAATCCTACTACAGAGACAAAATTATTAATTTCTTCATGAGCATTCTATGGCACTTATTACAATAGGATCCGAGTGCTTCATAAAGGTCAATGGATCTTTTGTTATTTTCACAACATGCATGTGAGATGAGAAGGTACCATTATCACCATTTTACATATGGGGAACTGAGGCACAGAGAGATTAAGGTCAATAGTATCCACTAATTTTTGATGCACACGTGGAGATAATTATTCAGAGTACTTTGCATTATGTAGTATTTTACATGTTCAAAGCACAGCTCCCATTGACTTCAGTTGCGGCTTGGGATACTCAGCACTTTTGCATATCAGGCTCCAGGGAAGGGGTGGGCAAACTTTTTGGTCTGCGGGCCACTTCTGTGTATGGAGATTGTATGGCAGGCCACGAATGCTCATGAAATTGGGGGTTGCGGTGCGGGTGGGGGTGAGGGCTCCGGCTGGGGGTGTGGGCTCTGGGGTGGGGCCAGAAATGAGGAGTTCAGGGTGCAGGAGGGGGCTCTGGGCTGGAGCAGGGGCTTCGGGTGCAGGGGTGCTCCATATGCGGGTGTGATCTCTGGTATGAGGCTGGGAATGAGGCGTTGGGGGCTCAGTGGGGTGCTCTGGGTTGAGACCGAGGGGTTTGGAGGGCGGGAAGGGGATCAGGCCTGGGGGTTGAGGGTGTCAGAGGGGGTGTCAGGGTGCAGGATCTGGGCAGCGCTTACCTCAAGCAGCTCCTGGAAGCAGTGGATGTCCCCCCTCCGGCTCCTTCACTGAGGTGCGACCAGGCGGCTCTTCATGCTGCCCTGTCCACAGGTGCCGCCCAGCTAATGGGAGCTCCAGGGGCAGCACTTACAGCAGGGGGCAACGTGTGGAGCCCCCTGGCTTCCCCTACGCATAGGAGCTGGAGTGGGGACATGCCGCTGCTTGTGGGAGCTGTGTAAGCCCCAGACCCCACTCCCCAGCAGGAGCTTGAGGGCCAGATTAAAATGTCTGAAGGGCTGGATATTGCCCCCGGACCGTAATTTGCCCACTCCTACTCCAGGGTCACAAGTTGGGCACCCAAAAAATAAGGAAGACAAATTAGTGACTCCCTGTGAAAAAATTGGTTTAAGTGACTTGCTCAGCATCACATATGAACTCTGTGGCAGAGACAGGGATAGAATCTTGTTATCCAGGGCAGCATTCAACTGCCTTAACCATGAGATCATCCTTTCCTCTTTCTGAAATCCCCTGCCTTTTTGCCCATTCATTACTAGTTGCCCCTTCATCTAGTGGCTGCCAGTTTCCCTCTCTCCCATTTCCTTCACTGCCTCCCAATCCCTGTCCGTTATATAGTCAAACAACTCCTCTATCACCTTTAAAAAGAGTTGTTTTCAAAATGTTTAAGTGTCTTCCTGCCATTTTGTCTTAGTTCAGATGCCAAATGATACAGCATGAGTCAGTGTGCTCTAAATATGTCATGGAGATTTTATAGTTGTTTTTTCTTTGTTATTTTCTTTAATCTAAAATTAAAAATAATCTAGACTGATCTAGTCTGGTTTGTTCTTTGTGTAAGAGATAACGTAACATATCACATCTGTTCAACGCAGTTTACAGTCAGCCTCTGAATACTGACGTGGCTACACAATATTCTCATACTGCATCAGAAATTCACAACATATCCTTTTGCTTAAATAGCAGATACCAGATGTCTCAGCAAGTAAACTATACCTACACTGCCTGTGGGTTGGCAAATTCCCAATGTTCAACACTGCTTAAATTAATTGGCAGGCAGTTTGGCACTTCTTTGCTTCTGACATGCTGCTGTTTGCACTGCAGGACAGGACACGGGTAAAGATCCAGTCTCAATTCAGTACTCGCATCAAAGCATAATGAGAAATAAACTTCATCTTTTAACAACTAAAGTACTTTTGTAATGGGAAAAAATATAAGATACTGTGTATTTTTAGGACTGGTTCTTATGACATGTTACATTTTCATCTACCCACTGATGACAGATGTGGGTGTCTTAGAGACAGCATAGAAAGTTTGATCCCACAAAAGCTTTATTTTTTATTTTATAAATCATAACCTCCCCTTTTTTCCCTCAGTGTCATATATGTAGATTATGATAATATAATGGGTCACCTCATTATTATTAGCCTCAGTACATATTTAACAACATTTTTGAATTGGGGAAGATTCCTGACAATCTAACCCACTTTCAAATAATTTTGTTTGCTTACTTGCTTATTTTGGGTCAGATTTAGCCTCTAGACCAGTGGTTCTTAACCTTGGGTGCACGCACCCCCTGGGGGTGCGAGATTCCCTTTCTGGGGGTGCGAGACTGCCAGATTTTTTTAGAAGGTAAATCATCGAAAACACAAATTAAGCACAGGCACGTAAGTACAATTACTTTGTTCATCAAAAATATGTATTTATTAACATTATACATTTTTTAATAATTATTGTAATATACAAACAAAAAATATATCTAGGTTTAAGGGATGCGAGAACATATTTTGTAGGTTTAAGGGGTGCAAGAACATATTTTGATTTTTGATAAGGGGGAGGAGAACATACTTTGAGAACCAAAGGGGTGCAGGCTGCAGTAAAGGTTAAGAACCAGTGCTCTAGACCCTGGACGAGAAGCCTTCTTGCCCCTTGCAAATTTCCATATACAATTACAGTCCCTGCCCTCAGGGACTAACAATGAGTGCTCACTTCTACAAACAGTCCACACAGAGTAATGGTCAGTCATCGCCCTCATCCACCAGCCAGCAGCACAGAGTAGACCAAAAGTCCCAAGTCTCAGTCCTGTGCTCTGTCGACTACTTTACACAGGGTTGAACGTGGTCTCAGAGAAATGCCAGATCTGACATAAACTTATGATGATATATCATTCGTTTTTTAAACAAACGTTGGGGCTCACACTGTTTGTTAAAATGTATTTAAAGTATTACTTTAAATCAAACCCTGATCCACCTCAGACAACTCTAGTTTAGTTTTACCAAATCTGTGTTCCCATGTGGCCTAGTTAACTTTAAACCTTGAGCACACTCCATAAACAGGAATTGAGTGGGGGGCTGCAGAGCTGTTCTGTTTCTGCAGAGTATTAAATGCAAAACTGGCTTAGCTTCATAAAACTGACTGATTTCACCATATACAATTGACCTTCTGATTTCTACTGCCATTTACACCTGTGAAAGCAAGATTTTAAAAGGCATGTTTATTCTTTCCGGTAATCCAAAATGTACCTGCTTGCAGAAGCTCTTGGTTGGAGACAGCCAAAAAAGGTCCTTTTTTGGCAGCCTTTTTTCAACATGTGAAGTACAATGGATGAATTTGTATGTGTGGAGCCTAATACTTCCTACATAATCAGAAGCCAGCCAACTTTGACTTAAACATGAGTGTATAAAAACCTAGCTGATGGAAACTAATCTAGTATTTGTAGTGTACCTGGGTAAGTAGTTAGTCTGGGTAAATAAAATTTTCATCATTTCAAAAATAAATGTATCCTCACCTGGGACATTTCCTTTGTGAATTATTATTTGCTATTCCAAAACTACTGCTAATTGAAGTTTTTGCAGGGTTCTTGATATAATAGTATATATGGCAGGCAACCAGCTTGGGTAAACAGTGAAATCCTTGCTGATCTTAAACGCAAAAAAGAAGTTTACAAGAAGTGGAAGATTGGACAAATGACCAGGGAGGAGTATAAAAATATTGCTCAGGCATGCAGGAGTGAAATCAGGAAGGCCAAATCACACTTGGAGTTGCAGCTAGCAAGAGATGTTAAGAGTAACAAGAAGGGTTTCTTCAGGTATGTTAGCAACAAGAAGAAAGTCAAGGAAAGTGTGGGCCCCTTACTGAATGAGGGAGGCAACCTAGTGACTGAGGATGTGGAAAAAGCTAATGTACTCAATGATTTTTTTGCCTCTGTCTTCACAAACAAGGTCAGCTCCCAGACTGCTGCACTGGGCAGCACAATATGGGGAGAAGGTGACCAGCCCTCTGTGGAGAAAGAATTGGTTCGGGACTATTTAAAAAGAACTGGACGTGCACAAGTCCATGGGGCCGGATGCACTGCATCCGAGGGTGCTAAAGGAGTTGGCGGATGAGATTGGAGAGCCATTAGCCATTATTTTTGAAAACTCATGGCGATCGGGGGAGGTCCCGGATGACTGGAAAAAGGCTAATGTAGTGCCCATCTTTAAAAAAGGGAAGAAGGAGGATCCGGGGAACTACAGGCCAGTCAGCCTCACCTCAGTCCCTGGAAAAATCATGGAGCAGGTCCTCAAGGAATCAATTATGAAACACTTAGAGGAGAGGAAAGTGATCAGGAACAGTCAGCATGGATTCACCAAGGGGAAGTCGTGCCTGACTAACCTGATTGCCTTCTATGATGAGATAACTGGCTCTGTGGATGAGGGAAAAGCAGTGGATGTGTTATTCCTTGACTTTAGCAAAGCTTTTGATACGGTCTCCCACAGTATTCTTGCTGCCAAGTTAAAGAAGTATGGGCTGGATGAATGGACTGTAAGGTGGATAGAGAGCTGGCTAGATCGTCTGGCTCAATGGGTAGTGATCAATGGCTCCATGTCTAGTTGGCAGCCAGTTTCAAGCGGAGTGCCCCAAGGGTCGGTCCTGGGGCCGGTTTTGTTTAATATCTTTATTAATGATCTGGAGGATGGTGTGGACTGCACTCTCAGCAAGTTTGCCGATGACACTAAACTAGGAGGCGTGGTAGATACACTAGAGGGTAGGGATCGGATACAGAGGGACCTAGACAAATTAGAGGATTGGGCCAAAAGAAACCTGATGAGGTTCAATAAGGACAAGTGCAGAGTCCTGCACCTAGGACGGAAGAATCCCATGCACAGCTACAGACTAGGGACCGAATGGCTAGGTAGCAGTTCTGCAGAAAAGGACCTAGGGGTCACAGTGGACGAGAAGCTGGATATGAGTCAACAGTGTGCTCTTGTTGCCAAGAAGGCTAACGGCATTTTGGGCTGTATAAGTAGGGGCATTGCCAGCAGATCGAGGGAAGTGATCGTTCCCCTTCATTCGACATTGGTGAGGCCTCATCTGGAGTACTGTGTCCAGTTTTGGGCCCCACACTACAAGAAGGATGTGGAAAAATTGGAAAGAGTCCAGCGGAGGGCAACAAAAATGATTAGGGGTCTGGAGCGCATGACTTATGAGGAGAGGCTGAGGGAACTGGGATTGTTTAGTCTCCAGAAGAGAAGAATGAGGGGGGATTTGATAGCAGCCTTCAACTACCTGAAGGGGGGTTCCAAAGAGGATGGAACTCGGCTGTTCTCAATGGTGGCAGATGACAGAACAAGGAGCAATGGTCTCAAGTTGCAGTGGGGGAGGTCTAGGCTGGATATTAGGAAACACTATTTCACTAGGAGGGTGGTGAAGCACTGGAATGCGTTACCTAGGGAGTTGGTGGAGTCTCCTTCCTTGGAGGTTTTTAAGGCCCGGCTTGACAAAGCCCTGGCTGGGATGATTTAGTTGGGAATTGGTCCTGCTTTGAGCAGGGGGTTGGACTAGATGACCTCCTGAGGTCCCTTCCAACCCTGATATTCTATGATTCTATTATAAGCACAGAACAACAAATGTGTGTTTATACTAGCTGTTGGAGGAAAAGCAAGCACCAAAGTTCCATCCTCAATAGCCTACTTTGAATATAAAAGAATATTTGAAATAGCAACACTATCAGAATGTAGGAATGCTTTGATTTTACTTACACCAGGCCAAATTCTGCTCTCAATGATACCAATACAGGCCCATTAACTCCACTACTAGAGCTTTGTAACAAGTAATTTGTTCAATGAATTTTGCCTTTGTTTCTATTTGTGAATTGTCTGCAAACACATCAAGATTTTCTCAAAAGCATTTGCTATTCAAAACTAGAAGCTGAATAATTTCTGTGAATAATTATTTTTTCATAGCTCATTCGCCAGCAGTCATTGTAAGTGGTCAGTATTCAAAATTAGAGAGTCAAGTTGTTCTGGTTGAACATATAGTATATTTCTGGTTCTTGATTGGATAAGCAAAACTCTTACAATCAAGCATTCGGATCTAATGCACTCAATTATAAATTTGAAATTGTGACTACTGAGCAATAGTTGCTTAAAATAAGATGTTTTCTTGAATATCCCTGCCAATAAACTGATTCACTAGTAAATGTGAAGTCAATTCATTCAAAATTTAAATGTATATTTTATAGTCATCAGTCTAATAACTTAGTACTGGCCAAATATTCATTTGCAGTATTTACCCTAGCTCTGTTGCATAGGACTACAACAGTCTATGTGAGAGTAGAATTGCATATATATTCACTGTGGTGATTATAGAAGGTGATTATAACCTGGAGTAGCTAAATACAACAGGAAAATTATGTTTGAAGAATTAGGCCAGACATTTCAACATGTCTTATGTAATTAGACAAGCAGCAACCTATGGTTTAACTGCACTTCTTCTGTGCAAACTATAACTTTATAGGAAATACTTTTCCAATATGAAAAAAAATTATACCGTGAAGGAGAGATTTTTTAGTGAGACTAGAAAGTAAGAGGCCACAATCTGATCTCATTTACACTTGAATAAAGACTGGGAGTGGATGGGTCATTACACAAAGTAAAACTATTTCCCCATGCTATTTTTTCCCCTACTGTTACTCACACCTTCTTGTCAACTGTTGGAAATGGGCCATCCTGATTATCACTACAAAAGTTTTTTTTTCTCCTGCTGATAATAGCCCACCTTAACTGATTAGTCTCTTTATAGCTGGTATGGCAACACCCATTTTTTCATGTTCTCTGTGTATATATATCTTCCTACTGTATTTTCCACTGCATGCATCCGATGAAGTGGGTTTTAGCCTACGGAAGCTTATGCCCGAATAAATGTGTTAGTCTCTGAGGTGCTACAAGTACTCCTAATTCTTTTTACTGATATAACTGAGATCAGAAGCTGACACAGTGAACATAGTAATTTCTCAATGCTGAATCTATAAAATAAATTAATTGAGATTTACCTACAAGCAGTTAAGCTAATGAATCCTTCACAATATTATAAATCAAGCATACTTATTACGAGCATTAAAATATCCTTATTTTCTTTGTTACAGTTTCTAATAGTTGCAATATCCCTCAAACAGAAAGAGTATTAGGCCTTGGCTACACTCACGGATTCACAGCGCTGCCGCGGCAGCGCTGTGAAGTGCGAGTGTAGTCGCGCCGCCAGCGCTGCGAGAGCTCTCTCTCCGAGGGGAATAGCTTGCAGCGCTGCAGGCGCTGATTACACTGGCGCTTTACAGCGCTGCACTCGCTGCACTCAGGGGGGGTGTTTTTTCACACCCCTGAGCGCAGCAAGTGCAGCGCTGTGAATTGCCAGTGTAGCCAAGGCCTCAGTTTCCTTGGCTTCACCTTAGGCTTCTTCTACCTTCCTATTTTCCAGGCTATTGAAATTAGACAATTAACAACATTAGTATGGTTGATTGTCTTGTCTAAAGAAGCGATAATAGGCTTCACAAGATTAATAGCATCAGGAGAATTTTATAATGGAACATCTGCAAAATAATCATTAAACATATTTGTCATAGTAATTTTATTTGTGACTCCTGAATTGGAGTATTTTATACCCTGCTAATATTTTTAAATGACCAAATGTGGATTTGGCAAGCAAAGCGTGTCCCATTGTGGATGCATGGCAAGAAATTAAGACATTTATATTTCAATGATGAATAATGCAAACAACAGGAAATAATTGCACATCACATCCTTGGCTAAGTTAATTCCCCTTTTTCTCACCTTTATTGTGATTTGTAGTGATGATTTGATTAAAATTAATCTGTACTAACAATAAAAAACACCATCATATTGGGACAGGAAAAATCTGGAACAATTTGGAAATGGTATATTATTTAGACGAGCTGTACTCATTTGTTTAAGTACATCCTGCTTAATTTGGCAAATATGCATGTAACAATCTATTATCATTTTAATTGTATTGTAGATGTCTGGAGATTTTGTACAAAATTGCTATCAACAATGCTAATTAGTAGAGGGATCAGAGATCACATTCCAGCTGGTCACTGAATAATGGAAAGTAAGCTAGATAAAACTGAGACAAAAATAGAGTTGTGATAACCTAATAGATCTTAATGTTAGTACAAAGGAGATGAATTGTGTTAGTCCTGGATGTAGGAAGACCATTAATTAAATACAGAAAAGATAAGATAGTTTGAATTTAGAGTTATTTTCCATATCAGTTGGATAGAGTTATTTGCCATGTCACATAATAATCAATAAGTACATCAGGCAGCCATACTGTATGCTCAACTACATGATGTTAAGTGAATAAACAGTGTGCCCACTATTTTATTAGTGGAATAGTTGGTGCATTATTTTGACATCATCTATCTACTGTAGAAATTAAATGGAAAAAAGTCTTTCAAATCTTAATGAAATGGAAAAATGTCTTGTGTTATGATGTAGCACCATGAAATAGTGTTCTGATGTAAAGAGTACTCATATGACAAAACAATATTTTACTATACTGTCATTATTATTCTTATAAAGCTATATGACACTTTATTGCTTTTTTTATAAGTATTATTTTATATCATCAGATGTAGAGACTATTCCTGGGAAAATATTTTCCTCTATGGATGGGGATTTTCAAAAGTGCTCAGCACTGGTCCAACAATATTCTATGATCTCGCTACTGTTACATGCAGAGGTAATGATACTTCCCTCCTACTATTGATATTCTCTGCAACCCAGGATTGCATCTACTCTCTTAGCCACCTCATTGCACTAGGTGCTGATGTTCAGTTGGCTATCTACTATGAAAGCATAAAACCCCTGTAGGCAGGGCCAGCTCTAGGCACCAGCGTTCCAAGCATGTGCTTGGGGCGGCACTTTTCAAGGGGCAGCACTCCGGCTTTTTTTTTTTTTTTTTTTTTGCTTGGGACAGAAAAAACCTGGAGCTGGCCCTGCCTGTAGGAAGGGATTTTTCTGTCTTCATCCTGTACCATGAAATCTCTACATACAATAAATAGTTCAAAATTGCTACTGTGGGAGAGTTTTGCAGAAAAGAGCCATTTTTTCTGCTTAATCTTTAAAACAGAGCTTAATTTTTTTTAATCTGGCATTTCCAAAAATTCTAGCTTCTCCCCAAACCACAGCAACTTCAAAACATTCAGTTGGCATCAGAGTTTGCGTGGCTTATGATGAAGCAGCTGGTGTTCTACAAGCTGCTGTAGGTTTTAGGATCAAACAGTTCACACCACAGAGTATTTTTTCACTTAATGTTCAATAAAAGAATAGCCGAAAATAAACGGGAAACATTAAATCAAACAGACTAACTTTTTTAAAAAAAGGAAAAAAGCACTTAGCATTTTTAATACATACTAACAGTAACCCCAACTAGACCACTTTGTCAGAAAGATACAGGCCCAGATCTTGACCCATGCTTGGGCCCTTTTATATCTCTTCAGTGACTCACAGGGGTCACAAGCTGCCCTTACAGAGGAATTCCCAGCTACCACAGAGCAGACACAGCTGGCTGTATGCATTCCACCCTGTCTTTCCAGCCCTCTCCCCCAGTGTACAGATCATGGTCAATTACGAATGGTATAACATTGCGTGGAGGGCTTCCTTAACTTAGAGTCTAATCTCGACTCCAGCAGTTCTGACTACCTGTGAAGTATAAAGGAATACACAGCCACCTTTGCCCCCTCTAGGGTTGCCAGGCATCTCGTTTTCGACCAGAACATCTGGTCAAAAAGGGACCCTGGGGCTCCGGTCAGCACTGCTGACTGGTCCGTTAAAAGTCCAGTCAGCAGCGCAGCGGGGCTAAAGCATGATCCCTGCTTCCCTTGGCTTTGCCCAGCTCCCTTGAAGTGGCTGGCATGTTCCTGCAGCCCCCAGGTGCAGGGGCAATCAGGGAAGCTCTGCGTGCTGCCCCCGCCCCAGCGCCGGTTCCGCAGCTCCCATTGGCCGGGAACCACAGCTAATGGGAGCTGCGGGGGTGGCGCCTGTGGGGGCGGGCAGCGCGCACCGTGCAGAACTGCCTGGCCACCCTTACGCCTAGGGGCTGGACATGGCAGCTGTTTCTGGGAGCAGCATGGAGGCACTGAATGGGAGCCACCTGAGGTAAGTGCTGCCTGGCTGGAGCCCGGACCCCGAACCCTCTGCCCCAGGTTGGAACCCCTTTCCACACCCTAACTCCCTCCCAGAACCTGCACCCCCTCCCACACCCCAAACCACTACCCCAACCCTGAGCCCCCTCAAACACCCAAACTCCTTCCCAGAGCCCACACCCCCTTCCACACTCCAACCCCCTATGCCAGCCCTGAGCCCCCTCCCATAGTCCAAACCCCTTGGTCCCAGCACTGAGTCCCCTCCTGTACCCCAAATCCCTCATCCCCAGCCCCACCCCAGAGCCTGCACCCCAAGCTGGAGCCCTGACCCACTTCCGCATCCCAAACCCTGCCCCATCCCAGAGACCCCTCCCACACTCTGAACCCCTCATTTCTGATCCTACCCTGGAGCCCGCACCCCCATCTGGAGCCTGAGCCCCCTCCCTCACCCCAACCCCAACCCCCTGCCCCAGCCCAGTGAAAGTGAGTGAGGGTGGGGGAGAGCGAGCGACGGAGGGAGTGGGGCTGGAGTGAGTGGGGGCAGGGCCTCAGAGAAGAGGCAGGGGCAGGACCTCAGAGAAGGGACGGAGCAGGGCTTCAGGGAAGGGGCGGGGCTGGTGCAGGACAAGTGTGTTCAGTTTTGTGCAATTAGAAAGTTGTCAATCCTAGCCCCCTCCACTCTTTTGCCTTTCCCACTCGTGAGCATTATGGCCTCAATGCACAATATTACCTCTGTGTCTCAGTGTAGACAGTGGGAATTGAAGTTACGTAGCACCTAGCAGGATGTGCCCTGCACCTTTCAGGATCAGGCCAATACACTCAATGTTTTAATTACCATTTAATTTGGGCCAGTGTAGGTACTCTGGATTTATATCAGTGTAATTGACAGCAGGAGCTGGGCTTAGTTTCTTTAGATATAGCAGAGTGGAGATGAAAGAAGAAATATCAAGTTTCAGGAAGAATAATTAAACATGGTATCACAGATGGCTAAGGGAGTAGAAAATGAGATTGTTTTATTGGAGCAGTGAAGGCTGCAATTAAAAATTCTCACTACCCTGGAAGCAAAATGGATAGACACATCTGAGATCCCAGCTGTTTCCCTGGAACCACATTAAAAGTAAATCAAAAGAAAAGACCCTGAAAATGTACCCCTTTTAATTTTTGACTGTTCTGTTCTGTCATTTTACCAGTTTGTATGCCATTCTTGGAGGCTCAGTGAATTATTTCAAGTACCCTTGAACAGGAATGCCATGCCAGATTAGTGGTTTAATATTTTTCAAGTGTTTTGTATTTTTGTTGACTTTTATGTCTTCTGCTGACATAGGCTCTTATTTGGAATTATTCCCAGAATAATTTGGATAATTTCTAACCATTTTAAAAAGATTTTTTTGTATGGGTACATTCAAAAGCCTACTTAAAACCTTCAAGTGATTCAAATGTAAACAGACTTCTAAAACATAACTATGCTGAAACTCACAAGAACTGCATAGATTGAGAGGTTTTTAGACAAAGGATTATCATTTATTTATTATTTATTCATACACTGCCTAGTAGAGTGGGGTTCTGGACTGGAGCTCTTGGGCTCTACCACAATAAAGAATATAATAAGCTACATAATACAGACCTTTATATATTTTTCTTCCTTAATTTCCCCCTTATTACATTTTTTCTCTTATTAAATCATCATCCAGTTTTCAGTAAGTCTTGTACTTCACAGAATCCTATAGATAATGTACAATGAACACTTCCTGATAAACTGGTGGAACTGTGGGTAAAATTCTGCTCACTTTCAGGTGGCAAAACTCACAGTGATTTCAACAGGGTCCAGATTTCCCATTTACTTGTAAGAAATAGAAGGATTCTGCATAAGCGACTCCTATGATGGCTGTGGGGAAGGATATAAGATGGGGGGATTCTATTATTATTTGGACTGAAAAAATAGAATAGAACTGGAAAGCATTCATCTCAATGTTTAAGTAACTTGCCTACAGTAACACAGTGAGTCAGTGGCTCATCAGAAATTACAATCCGTAATCCTCTGCAATACTGCAATTAATATGAGTAAAGGGGAGTTCAATCTTAAATCAGCTGCAGGATTGGAGCCTGGGTCCTTTTCTGTAAATAATGGAATAAATGAGAGGTCTCCATCCCATTTAGAATTGTTCAGATTTTTCAACCAAAAGTTTTGCTGCCAGAAAATGGAATTTCATCAAAAATGGCATTTCCCTGCAAAAAAAAGAACTTTCTTTTATTTTTATGGGATATTTTAAAATGAAATGAAACTTTTTTTTTATTTTGAATTGAGATTTTTGTTCCATTTAGGTTTACAAAAGCTGGGTTTTTTTTAAATTGATGTTCAACATTTGAATTTTTGGTTTTCATCCTTTCTCCTTCCCCCACCCCCAGAATGTAATAAAAGCAAAAATATCCAGGCATTTTTTTCTCCACTTTTTTATTGTCTCCCTCTCTCTTTTTAATTCCCCTCCTCCACTCTAACTTTCAAAACTTCTCCAATTCCAGTTTTGGAAGAGTTACAAAATGGTAAAAAAAAAAAAAAAAGACACTAATTTTCCCAAAAGTATTGAAAAGAAAGAAAAACAAAGAAGAATAAGGAAAGGGTGGGGGAGAGAAAAAGGTTATATTTAGTGGCAAAAAAAATGAGAAAAAAAGAGGTGATGGGAGAAAACATTCACATTTACAATTTTTTTTTTGTTTTTGAAAAAAGCAAAATCAGAACAATAGTTTAGATTTAAACTGAATATTTGATTTCATTTCAAAATTTCTCACAAAATGTAAAATTTTCAAATGTTCATTTGATTTTTTTGCAGAAAATCCAGGTTTTTCTATCAGCTCGTTATTCCCTGAATCTAATTAGAAATTAAATAGATTAGTGTTTAACACAGCTACCACATTTCCTAAAAGGTATAGTTCTGTTCTTGGTATAAATATAGCTATAAACATACTTACGTATGTGTGTGTGTCCGTTTCCAGAATAACTTTTTATCCCCTAATGCAGCAGATCCATCAACATCCCCATGCATTTTGAGGCTCATCCACCAGGATCCCTTCCTCTCACATCCCCTCTTGCTCTATTGTCTGGGAATTCCACTGCTCACTGTCTCCAAATCTCCACCTCCAAAGGAGTACCCTAAATCTGTACTAACTCCAATATACTAATCAAATAAAACCTGTACTCTCTTAAATGTTCCAGATATCAACCTGGCTATTCACTGAATAACATTCAATACTTCACCATTAGGCAGTTAGGTAGTTCTTACATTACTTTATATTCTATTTAGTGCTATAATCAAGGGTCTTTAGACTATGTAAATAAAGAAAGATCTTTTTGCTACCCTTTTGAAATTCCACTCTATTTTCATTCTTCAGCTCAGCTATTTCAAGTATTCTAGAATGAAATGAACCTACTCTGGAAAATATGTATTTAAAAATATTCTAAGGCAGAGGTCGGCAATCTCTGGCATGTGGCTCGCCATGGGAAGCACCCTGGCAGGCTGGGCCAGTTTGTTTACCTGCCGTGTCAGCAGGTTCGGCCGATCGCAGCTCCCACTGGCCGCGTTTCGCGGTCCCAGGCCAATGGGGGCGGCGGGAAGACCCGGACAGCAAATCCCTTGCCCATGCCGCTTCCCGCAGCCCCCATTGGCCTGGGACAGCGAACCGTGGCCAGTGGGAGCCGCAATCGGCCGAATCTGTCGACGCGGCAGGTAAACAGACTGGCCCGGCCCACCAGGGTGCTTACCCTGGCAAGCCGCGTGCCAGAGGTTGCCGACCCCTGTTCTAAGGGACACTTTTAGGGAAAAGTATAGTCCATAAAACTGATCAGGTTTATTTAAAGTTTGGTTTTAGTAATAAAATATACACATTTGTCCTTTATCCAAAGACTGATAAAATCTAAGATATAATAGTAATAATAATTTGGTTAGCCTAAAATATATATTTTTCCAGGATATTGTAGGTCTGTGTGTAGAACAGCACCTGTGATCAGAAGCAATTCATTAATATATTTACAAATTAAAAAGGCCATAGAGCAGTTTTTAAACTAAGCTGAGGGAAAGCCACAGGTGCAGAGGAGCATGTGGAGAGATTAATAAGATTGGGACTTTTCAACTTGGAAAAGAGATGAGTAAGTGGGGATATGACAGAGGCATATAAAGTCCCGACTGGTGTGGACAAAGTAAATAAGGAAGTGTTATTTACTGCTTCTCATAACAAAAGAACTAGGGGTCACCAAATGAAATTAATAGGCAGCAGGTTTTAAACAACCGAAAGGAAGTATTTCGCCACACAACGCACAGTCAACCTGTGGAACTCCTTACCAGAGGATGTTGTGCAGGCCAAGATTATAACAGGGTTCAAAAAAGAACTAGATAAGTTCATAGAAATAGGTCCATCAATGGCTATTAGCCAGGAAGGCTAGGGATGCAAAACTATGCTCGGAAGTATCCCTAGCCTCTGTTTGCAGAAACTGGAAATGGTCAACAGAGGATAGATCACTTGATGATTACCTGTTCTGTTCATTCCCTCTGAAGCACCTGCCAATCCTCAGAGTCTACCATAGAAGTTCTAGTACCCCAAACCAGATTACCATTCTTACTATAAGGTCAGAGATGGGAGAAATATCAGCAGGGATACTCCTTAAGAACCAAACCCTGTTCCTACTGAAATCAATGCCAAATGGCTTCAAATAATTTGTCATGTAAGAAATTAAAGTATTTCACTTTAAAGAGAAGCTGGCAATATATGTGCATTCACTCCTTACTGCAGCTGTAGGTAGAACTAATGGGATTCATGCATATGTCTCATAATATTAACAAAAAGAACAGGAGTACTTGTGGCACCTTAGAGACTAACAAATTTATTAGAGCATAAGCTTTCGTGGGCTACAACCCACTTCTTCGGATGCATATAGAGTGAAACATATATTGAGGAGATATATATACACACACACATACAGAGAGCATGAACAGGTGGGAGTTGTCTTACCAACTCTGAGAGGCCAATTAAGTAAGAGAAAAAAACTTTTGAAGTGATAATCAAGATGGCTCAGTACAGACAGTTTGATAAGAAGCAAGTGTGAAAATACTTACAAGGGGAGATAGATTCAATGTTTGTAATGGCTCAGCCATTCCCAGTCTTTATTTAATCCTGTGTTGATTGTGTCTAGTTTGCATATCAATTCCAGCTCAGCAGTCTCTCGTTGGAGTCTGTTTTTGAAGTTTTTCTGTTTTAAGATAGCCACCCGCAGGTCTGTCATAGAATGGCCAGACAGGTTAAAGTGTTCTCCCACTGGTTTTTGAGTATTATGATTCCTGATGTCAGATTTGTGTCTATTAATTCTTTTGCGTAGAGACTGTCCGGTTTCCTGAAAGATGATCCTTTACTCTCACAGATCTTGGGAGACAGACCTGTGCTCGCTTACAGACAACCCCCAACCTAAAGCAAATACTCACCAGCAACCACACATCACTGAACAAAAACACTGACCCAGGAACCTATCCTTGTAACAAAGCCCGATGCCAACTCTGTCCACATATCTATTCAAGTGACATCATCATAGGGCCTAATCACATCAGCCATACCATCAGGGGCTCGTTCACCTGCACATCTACCAATGTGATATATGCCATCATGTGCCAGCAATGCCCCTCTGCCATGTACATTGGCCAAACTGGACAGAGTTGGCATCGGGCTTTGTTACAAGGATAGGTTCCTGGGTCAGTGTTTTTGTTCAGTGATGTGTATATATATCTCCTCAATATATGTTTCACTCTATATGCATCCGAAGAAGTGGGTTGTAGCCCAAGAAAGCTTATGCTCTAATAAATTTGTTAGTCTCTAAGGTGCCACAAGTACTCCTGTTCTTTTTGCGGATACAGACTAACACGGCTGCTACTCTGAAACCTGTCATAATATTAACAGGAACTCTCCCTGAATAAGGTCTGCAGAATCAGGCCCATTATTAATTTTTTATTATTATTATTATTTGTTACTTGGCACAGACAGTCATTGGCCTGCAATTCTGCTTCTCTGTGGTTAAAAATTTGGTTCTTTGGAGGTGTTCTTGAGCACCAGCTGTTTTAAATGAAAGGGAACTAAAGTGATTCATGACTTTTTTATTGGAGATAAATGAGCCCTCAGTTCTTATTCACCTCAGAATGCTCTCCCCAGTTTAATGCTCTTTGCAACCCCTAAGAGGTGATATGATAGAGGTCTATAACATTATGAATGAATCATAAACACAAGAACAAGGTGTGATCCAATGAAATTAATAGGCAGCAGGTTTAAAAGAAACAAAAGGAAGTACTTCTTCATACAGTATGCAGTCAACCTATGGAACTCGTTGCCAGGGCATGTTGTGAAGGCCAAAAGTAGGAAGGGGTTCAAAAAAAGAATTAGCTAAGTTCATGGAGGATAAGACCATCAATGGCTATTAGCCAGGATGGCCAGGGATGCAACCCCATGCTCCGGGTGTCCCTAGCCTCTGACTGCCAGGAGCTGGGAGTGGACAACAGGGTATGTATCACTTGATTGCCTGTTCTGTTCATTCCCTCTGAAGCACCTGGCTTTGGCCACTGTGGGAAGACAAGATACTGGTCTAGATGGACCATTGGTCTGACCCAGTATGGTTGTTCTTATGTTTTATGCAATTTTTTTTCTAGGGCTCTGAGGCATATATGCACTTACGTACTTGTTTCAGAGCTCTTCCTGAATAGAAATGCTCTACTATATCAGACCTTTACCTTTAATGTATATGAGCATGAACATAATGGAAACCATTCATATACCTCAAAGGAAAGTATCCACTAAATGAAGATCATAAAAGAGTAGAAGGAAAGATAGGGCATCAGTGCATAGAACTCTTTGATCTATGCAATAAGGGTACATATTTTTTTTGTTTTTCCTATTTTATTTTGTGATTGCTTGTGTGTGAGTAATTATATTTGTTCTGACACTTGTTAACTAACTGTGTGTCTAGTAAACACTTTATTATCATAATGAACTCACATAATTCATTAAAAAAATAATAAAAGTGAATTACACTGCCTGGTACTAAATGAATATGGGTGAACCTTAATGGTTTTGAGCATCTGTGCTCTTCAGCTAAGCACTGAAAATTCAGGTGTTTATCTGACTCATTTGAGATATACCACCTTCCTCCTCATGACCTTCCTGATGCTTATTTGGCTTCACCTCCACCCCTGAACTCACAGCTCCTTATAGTAGTATGGCCTTCTTCAAACTGATTCACTCCTAAAAAGAAGAGCTGTTTGGTTCATGTCAGGTAACATGAGAGATAATTTGAGACATTTTTTATGAACAATATTCTTTTAACATTTATCATTAAGCATATGTAAATAGCTGGCCAATTAGTGCAACTATTTCTTATGTAGAAATGAAAAGGTAACACTCCTTCCTTTTGTAAGGTATGTATGACATGCCTGAGGGACTTGCACTCCGATGTAAGTGTGATGACATGAGCATAAACAACAGGGTGTGATCTGAAGTCCAGTGAAGACAATAGGAGACCTTCCAATGATTCAAAGGACATTGGATCAGTTCTGGGATTAGTCATCTTTACTGAATAGATGTAGGTTTTCAACATCCCATGCACATGCTATCTTACTCATTTATGCAGTATGAAGAAAAAGTGTGAAGTATGGTTTGAAAACGGGTATGTCTGAGAATGCCTGAGCTTAAATGTAATCCATGACATGTGCATGACCTGCTGAGTTAGACCCTGCCTTCTTTGGCCTTAATGCTGTTACTAGACAGCAATAACTTGGTAGATGTTGTGTGAAGGTTTGGGAGCAATCCCGTCAGAGAGCAGAAACAATATGATGTCATGCAGGTGACCAATCACACAGTGCACACCTGAAAATTAAGAAGAGTAAATAAACAAAGCATATAGCTACAGCAAATAGTTTGTGAGCAATCCATAAACTGAAATATCTTGAGATAAACAATTCATATGATATTTTCAAATAATTATAGAATCATATGTAGGGCTGGAAGGGACCTTGAGAAGTCATTAAGTCCAGCCCACTGCACTGACACAGGACCAAGTAAATCTTTCTAGACATCCCTGACAGGTGTTTGTCGAACCTGTTCTTAAAAATATTCAGGGATGGGGATTCCATAACCTCCCTTGGAAGCCTCTTTCTGGACCTCAGATAATACCTCCTTCCTTTTTATACTGTCTGTCCTTCCTGAACAAGTTATACCCCTCTATAACAATGTTCCAGTCATGAGACGTATCCAACCAAATCTCTCTGATGCCAATTAAGTCATAATTTATCTTATGTACTAATACTTCTAATTCTTCCTGTTTATTCCCCATACTCCTTGCATTTTTGTAGAGACAAGATGTTGAACAGATCCCCCACTGATTTCCCTCGTGTTGATCCTATGATCCTATGTAATTTTCCAAAGCCCCAACCCACCCATGCCCAACATCTAATCCTCTGTTAAGGTTGCCTTTTTTATGCTCACCTGTTGACTTTATCACCTGGCCCCTCTGGACTAGTTTAAAGTTCTCCTCACTAGCTTAGTGAGTCAGTGCTCGAAGATGCTTTTCCCTTTCTTGATCAGGTGGACCCCATCACTTCACAGCCGACCTTCTTCCTGAAACACCATCCCATGGACAAGGAAGCTGAAATCCTCCTGTCAACACCATATGGACAGCCATGCATTCATCTCCAGGATGCATATTTTCCTGTCTGGGCCTTTATCCTCAACTGGGAGGATGGATGAGTACACAACCCGCACCCCCAACTTCTTCCCCTCGCTCAAGGAGCTGTGTAGTCCCTGATGATCTACTGAGGGTCATACCTAGCATTATTATTTGTGCCCATAAGGATGAGTAATATAGGGTAGTGGTCAGAGAGATGGATGAGCCTTGGAATCCTTTCTGTAACATCTCAGACATGGGCTCCAGGCAGGCAGTACACCTCCTGAAACATCATCTCAGGTAGGCAGATAGTGTTGGGATTACCTACGAGACCTTTTTTCACTTGGCTTCCTAAGAGCTCAGGTTGACTCAGCTACAGATGGATGCCTCCATCTCCCTCAGAAGTGAGTCGCTATGCCTCCTCTCTTGAGTGCAGTGGCAATGAACCTCCCAGCTTTGGGGGCAGGTGGCTTCTCTTTCTCAGCCATTTGGGTATGCTCTGTAGTAGGAAGAGAACCTGAGACAAAAGCCCTTATACCAGAGGCCTGGTATGAGGCAGGACCTGCTCACAGAATCTGGCAAAAACAGGGCTGATATTGCAGAAATACACATTCCTAAGAAGTGCTAAGCACAGGGTACTCACGCAAACACATCCTAGCATCAAGTGCTACCAGCACATCTGATATCAAGCATGGTAAAAAAAAACATCCCCCAAGGATAACAGGAACACACTGACCCCTCCTAAAAGATAAGGTCAGGATGACAGTATGTAATAGAGATGTTTTGATAGAACCAACATGTACAAGGTGATGGGTAATAGCCACGTCAGGGGGCAGTGACTAACTACCGGGTATGTCAGAGGGGCAGTACTAACTTGTTTGTATCGGGATATAAAGATGTATCTCAGAGGGAGTGTCTTTGTCCAACCAAGGGGGGAACAAAAAGTCCCGCCATTCACTGAGCTGTGTCCATTTCCACAGGCATACATGTCTTAGTGTCCTTGTAGAATCTGCCAGGTACTATTACCATGCTTTGTCGACAATAAACCTGGCCTTGTGCCTTCATACCTTAATGGATCTTGTGGTCATTGGGCGGTGCACTCGAGGTCTGCTGTGCTGGCTGTCTGCGCAGAGGTGGGGCAGCACACAAGGAGAACACACGTATGCAGCTGAACATCTAACCACATGCTCCTTATAGCCTATTGCCAGCACAGCATACTGATTCTTCACCTCGAGCAACAGGGGAACTGTCCATAAAGCAGCCAGTTCTCCTTTCTTGATTAGATGCAGAGCTTCAGCAACTTGTCAATTTTATGGTAACAGGGGGTAGACAGATGCTGCTTCCTGCTGGGTTATGGTCGCCTGAGGTGTATGAGCCAGTGGTACAGGAAGATGAGGCAGGAAACAATCATGGAGGTATAAACCAGGACCAAAATATTTGATTTCCAAAAGTTTCTGTAACTATCTCTCAGGTGATTTCAGGGGACAAGAATCCCAGTCATTGTTTCACATGGATTAATTTAACATCTATTGTCAATGAGGCTTCTGTAAATTTATATTTAATTCTGAATAGAGCTCTTGACTCTGTATATTTCACTGAAATATATCTGGACGATACTCCAGCCCCTGTATTAGCAGCAGTTGATGCCTACAAACTATTCAGTCAGCGGCGGTGATCCATTGAAGTTCAAGGATGATTGTTTTCAATAAAATGATAGCTAGTTATCACTGGTGGATCTGCAGGTGGCTAATGAGACTGTTCTGGGTTCCATAGATTTTGTCACAGTTGGGGCAGACATTTCCCAATGGAAGGGGTGGATCTGGATTTTTAAATTGGTCTGCAGCATTTTTTCTCCTTTCCTGTTTCTCCATTTCCTGTTGTCTCTGTTGGGTCTTGAAATACTGGGGTCCTTGCCACAAGGTCCTTTTCCATTTTGGTCAATTGAGGGCTTGGGTTTCCCATGAGATTATGTCAATATTGCACTTCCTCAGGTTGGCTTTAAAGGTGTCTTTGAAGTGCTTTTTTGACTGTCCCTCATCCATTGGCCATGGCTTAGTTGTGAGATTACATACAACAGCTCTGTAAAACATGAAGCAAAGAAGGATCATCAGGGAGTTAGTGTGAACATTCTGCTTGCATCTAATCTACACTGCAGACAGTCTTGCACTGCAAAACCAGATCAAGTACAGTTTGTGTATCTTGTATAGGAGAGAAAGTGAGAATGGGGATATCCTAATGCAGCACACAATCCTACCATGTGCTGATTTATAGATTTAAAGACAGAAGGGACTATTATGATAATTTAGTCTGACCTTCTGCACAAAACAGGCCATATAATTTCATAACCCCCAGTAATTCCTGATAGAGCTCTCCATTGTGGTAACACTGAAATCACTGACGCTAACTATGCTTGATGCCCTAAAAATTCAAGTAGGTGGCAATTTTTCTGCATTATCTCATGACTGCTCAACCACCATGATGACCATAGGATCTACCCCAGTTGGTTATTGTCTCAACTCTTATGGCTAGTGTGATAAATGAAGGAGGGGGGTAGCTCCCTTTTATGGACACCCAGACAGCCAGTTAGCTATAAAATCCCTCTTGGTGGCTGTTCTCTGCTTGCTTTGCCTGTAAAGAGTTAAAGTCCCCCAGGTAAAGGAAAGGGAGTGGGAACCTGACCAAAAGAGCCAATGGGAAGGCTAGAACTTTTTTAAATGAAAAAAAAAAAAAACTTCCCCTTTCTCTCTGTTGTTTTTTCTCCGGGAAAGAGGGGAACAGGGAGCAGTTATGCTATGAGAAGCTTTAAGACAGATATGATCATAAATCATCAGATCATACCTAGAATTGCTTATTTGGAATCCCCAAATGTGTAACTAGATCAGGAATATTTAGAAAGATGCAATTAGGTTTATTTCTGTTTATTTCTTATGGCTAATGGAGTCCTCTGTGCTAACCCCAGATGTTTTTTTTCGCTTGTAACCTCTAAATTGAACCCCCAAGAAAGCTATTTGGGGTGCTTAATTTTTGGAATTGCTCTTTTAAAATCTAGCAAAAGCCTAAGTTGCAGATCTATTTTCTTTCTTTTTTGTTTTTAATAAACTTCACCTCTTTTTTAAGAGCAGGATTGGATTTTTGGTGTCCTAAGAGATTTGATCATATGTTGTTTAATTAGCTGGTGCCAACAGCTAATTTCCTTTGTTTTCTTTCTCAGCTCTTCGCTGGAGGGGAGGAGGGGGGGGGGGATGAAAGGGCTTGAGGGTACCCCACAGGAAGGAATTCCCAAGTGCATCTTCCTGGGTTCCAAAATGGGTTTTGCATTTGAGTGGTGGCAGCGTTTACCAACTCAAGGTCAGAGAAAAGATGTAATCTTGGGAGTTTAATACAAGCCTGGAGTGGCAAGTATTAATTTTTTTAATCCTTGTGGGTCCCCACTTTCTGCAATCAAAGTGTCAGAGTGGGGAATCAGACTTGACAGCTAGTAGCACTCTTGATCTAATGTTTAGATGGTAACTAAATGGTAACCATCTCCATTCCTATGTAACTGAAGCATTACCTTCTTCAGTGTGAGAATGGGGCAAGATGCCTGTTTTAACAATCTTCTCTTAGACACTGATGGAACAAGAACATTTCCACAGGATTATAAAGGAAAAAAATTGGTCAAACCACTGCATCAATAGTTCCTCCAGTTTCCTGATATCACTGATGGAACAAATATCATCTGTAGGTTAGGAGAAAAACATGCCTGCATTTCTGCAGTAATTGTGGCATATGTAGCAGTTCCAGGCACAGTTGGAGAAAGTAGGTCACTCAGCAGTCTGCATGCCTTTGGATCTGTCCCTGTGAGGAAGGTTGAAACTCACTGTCCACCTGGAATGGTGTTGCAGGGTACAAATTACTCAGAACATTTGAGGTACACCATCCATGATCCACAGTTTTCATCAAACTCACCAACATTGTTCACAAAACGTGTCATTTCTTTGTTCTGTTGGACTTCATGTCTCCTGGACACCTTTTCCAAAAGGAAATTATTATTATTTATTATTATTATTAGTGCACAGTAAAAACAACAATATCTGCTTCTGATTGCCAGCTGTTGGCTGTGTGCTTACATACTCCTTGGGTTGTACTCGGACCCTCAGTGCACATTAAGCTGTTTGCCTGCCTGCTTGCACAAGGTCAGTCAAGATGACCGCTTACTTCCTCTTCACGGCTCTGTTTGAACAGTTGGAACAGTAATTGCAGAACATTTATTCTTAGTTCTAACATTACTTGCTTACTTCCCTTTTTTAATCTGGCTAGTTCCCACTGTTCCAGGAGCAAAAGCAGCAGTCTGTCACCCTGTGCCTCTAGGTCAGGGATCAGCAACCTTTCGCATGCGGCTCGCCAGGGTAAGCACCCTGGCGGGCCGGGACAGTTTGTTTACCTGCCGCGTCCGCAGGTTCGACCGATCGTGGCTCCCACTGGCTGCGGTTCGCCGTCCCAGGCCAATGGGGGCTGCAGGAAGTGGTGGACAGCACATCCCTCAGCCTGCGCTGCTTCCTGCAGCCCCCATTGGCCTGGGACGGTGAACCGTGTCCAGTGGGAGCCGCGATCGGGTGAACCTGCGGACGCGGCAGGTAAACAAACCGGCCCGGCCCGCCAATATGCTTACCCTGGCGAGCCGCGTGCCAAAGGTTGCCGATCCCTGCTCTAGGTGAACTTAAACCCCTTTTAATGGCATTATTTGCTTACTTTTTCTTCTTCTTGGTCAGGCAGAAGCAGAACTGGACACACAAGGGATATAAATTCCTCATAGCTATATGTTATGTTTCTGGAACCAGCAGAGAAGAAGATAAACAGATGCAGAGGGAGCTGATAGAAACACTCATGTCTGCTGTTGTGGCTTTACTGTTTCAGCTGCATAACTGAAAGGAACAGGAAAATGAGGCTTTGCACTGTGGGGGTGGGGGTGAAGAACTGAGCCCCTTGAACATTTAAAGGGACAGGACATCACATATTGCAGTGGTACATAGAATTATCAGAAGAGTCTCGGTGGCAATTATATTTTTTGAATATTTCTTGGCAAAGCCCATAAGCAGGAATCGTCTATATTGGCAAATTAAAGTGTTGCAGAATAGGATAATTTATTAATCTCAGATCTGCTCTCAACTCATTTAGTCTATGAAAATAAATAATCTAAATATGGGATTTTAAAAGCACTTAAATAATTTAGGAGATAAAGCCCCACTCAAAGTCAATGAGACTTGAGCCTAAGTAATTTAGGTGCTTTTGAAAATCCCACCCTACTCCTTCAGTAACTTCTTAGCAATGTAACAAATACTAAAGCAGTAATAAGCGACAAAGAGTCCTGTGGCACCTTATAGACTAACAGAAGTATTGGAGCATAAGCTTTCGTGGGTGAATACCCACTTCATCAGATGAGCACAAAGTGGGTATTCACCCATGAAAGCTTATGCTCCAATACTTCTATTAGTCTATAAGGTGCCACAGGACTCTGTCACTTTTTACAGATCCAGACTAACACGGCTACCCCTCCGATACTAAAGCAGTAATGTTTAGCATTTAAGACTGAATTTATCAAGTGGATTGAGTGATAATCTCTGAATATTCTAGGTCTGGAGGTACCTAAAAACATTTATGATAGTTTCTATGATTTGAACTATATACGAGTGGAATAAGACTATTTATTTTTAGCTTATTTAGCAAAATGGTTTCCCTGTCAGCCATGAAATATGATTAGGAGGTTTCTTGATAAATGAAAAGACCCAGTTACTTAAAGCATACATATACTTATAGTGAAGGAAATTGTAAATGCATGAGCACCCATGGTTACTATCTCATTTGGTACTATTTATGGGAATATTGTGTTGTCCGGGCTCAATGATAAGTGGATGCTGAAAAGCTGCCACTCTGTCCAGTCTGACTATATTAATCTTGGATTAAGGACTATATTAATACTTTTATACTCCTCTCAGCAAAAATGAGAAGCATGTCCTCTGCAGTATGAATACTTGAACAGATAGGTAGGAATTTGAAAGCATATTGACATAAATGTGAAAGAGAAAGTGAAAAATGGATCCCCACAGAGCAGGGTATGATCAGAAAAGAGCAGCTGAATAAATTTTTCAGTTTGATCATGGAAACAACAACAGATCTATAAAATACTTAAAAAAACCCCACAGTTGATATGGGTTAAGAAATTAGTACATTATGTCATAGAATCATAGAAGATAAGGGTTGGAAGCGACCTCAGGAGGTCATCTAGTCCAACCGCCTGCTCAAAGCAGGACCAACCCCAACTAAGTCATCCCAGCCAGGACTTTGTCAAGCCAGGACTTAAAAACCTCTGAGGATGGAGATTCCATTACTTCCCTAAGTAACGCATTGCAGTGCTTCACTACCCTCCTAGTGAAATAGTTTTTTTCCTAATATCCAACCTAGACTTCCCACACTGCAACTTGAGACCATTACTCCTTGTTCTGTCATCTGCCACCACTGACAACAGCCTAGGTCCATCGTCTTTGGAACCCCCCTTCAGGTAGTTGAAGGCTGCTAGCAAATCCCTCCTCACTCTTCTCTTCTGCAGACTAAATAAGCCCAGGTCCCTCAGCCTCTCCTCATAAGTCATGTACCCCAGCCCCCTAATCATTTTTGTTGCCCTTGTGGCTCACTCATATCACAAGTTTGTTTTTCCTGTCAGTGTGAGAAATTATTTATTCTTTCTTCTGACCAGTTAAAAACAGAGAAACTTTAATAAAAAAGTAAGTCTAATGATTGTGCAATGCCCCCCCAAAAAGGAAACTACTTATGAAAATCAAGCTGGAATGATGGGAAACGATCCCATAGTTGGGACCCTTTCCAGATAGTGCCATGATATCCTCTCACACTGAGGATACCTTTCCAGGGGAGGAACCCCTTGTTATTAGGAAGAGTCAAATACAAGTAATGGGGGATTGATTATTAGAAATATAGATCATTGGATTTGTGTTGAATGGGAGAACCACATCGTGAATTGCCTGCCAAGTGTGAAGTTTGTGCACCTGTCGAGACATCTACACAGAGTTGTGTGCAGTGCTGGGGAGGAGCTAGTGGTCATGGTACACATAGGTACCAATTACATAGGGAAAGGTAGGAGAGAGATCCTGGAGGCCAAAGCCAATTAGGCTTCCAGATAAGAGATTAAAGTCCAGGACCTCCAAGGTAGCATTCTCTGAAATGCTTCCAGTTCCACGTGCAGAGTCAATTAGATAGGGAGAATTGCAGGGTCTCAATGACTGGATGAAGTGGTGTTTGGGGGAGGCATTTAGATTTATTATTAATTGGGAAGCTTTTGGGAAAGGAGAAGCCTATACACCAGGGGTCGGCAACCTCTGGCACGCGGCTCATCAGGGTAAGCACCCAGTTTGTTTACCTGCTGTATAGGCAGGTTCAGCCGATCACGGCTCCCACTGGCTGCGGTTCGCCACTCCAGGCCAATGGGGGTAGCGGGAAGCCGCGGCCAGCACATCCCTCGGCCTGCGGCGCTTCCCTTGCTGCAGTTTAAACCCATTATTTCTTCTCCTTATCTCCTGAGGACAACAATATATCATTCTCCTCTTTATAACAACCTTTTATATACCTTAAAACTGTTCTTATGTCCCCCCTCAGTCTTCTCTTCTCCAAACTAAACAAATTCTTTTTTTTTTTTTCAATCTTTCCTTACAGGTCATGTTTTCTAGACCTTTAATCATTGTTGTTGCTCTTCTAGACTTTCTCCAATTTTTCCACATCTGTCCAGAAGTGTGGTGCCCAGAACTGGACACAATACAGATGAGGCCTTATCAATACTGAGTAGAGTGGTAAAATTACTTCTGACATTTTACTTACAACACTCCTGCTAAGAGATCCCAGAATGATGTTCAGTTTTTTACAACAGAATGACATTGGTGACTCATTTAGTTTGTGATTCACTGTAACCCCTAGATCAGGGATCGGCAACCTTTGGCCCGTGGCCCGCCAGGGTAAGTACTGCACTCTGAGTACAGTTTTCCAACCAGTTTCCCAGTTTATAGTAGGTTTTTCTAGGCTAAATTTCCCTTTTGTGCTTATGAGAAGGTCATGTGAGACAGTATCAGAAGTATTACTAAAGTCTAGATATATGACATCTAGTGGTTCCAATCAATTAACAAAGCTTGTTATCCTGTCAAATTCATGTTGACTGTTAGAACATAATAAGGTGATAAGTAAGTTCTTACAAATTGATTGTTTGATTATTTCCCTCATACCACAAAACCAGCCTTATGAAATACCAACTTTTATGTCTAGCCACCATCAAACTGAACACAAACAGTTCTATTGTGAAATGTTTGAACTAAGCAATTATATCAATTGTAACTAAAGGAGAAGTTAAAGAAAGCAAACATTTTTTGACAGTACTTCAAAGGTACACAAAAGTGTTAATCACAATCCTGCATTAAAATAAAAGATCTGCACTCGCTGAAAGACAATGTGTATGATATCTGTATGAAAAAAGATACCTGGGTTTCACACAAAACAAAAAAGATTTAGAAGGAAATCCATACAAATCCAAAATATAGAAGCTGATAAATGTTGACATTAATATTCATATTCATATCAAATTGTATTTTCAAAAATAATAACCCGTGCAAAGGCAAAAACAATGTTCTGTATTAAACAATCTTTGTCACCATAGATACATGCACTAATTTTTATTTGACAATTGGAAGATAGCCTTGCCAAATAATCTAGGTAGGCACCATGGGAAATCCATATGCTAAAAAAATTGCATATCTTGGTGTCCAGTTACCATTTAAAACTCTGTTGCTATTCGTCTACCAAAATTATAATAGGTAATGTGATCTGCTTCGACTAGTGGGCTTTGAAATAAACATCTGTGTTTTCCATCACTAAGTGTGACCCTGGATAATACATTCAAACCTAAATTTCAAGTGCCTACCAATGGACTTTAATAGGACTGGTAGCCTCCGTTCTTCTGAAAATCAGGCTGTAGGTATCTCAGATTGAACACCCAAGAACTGAGACATCCTAAAATTAGTGGACACTGCTGAAAATTTGAGCCTTAAACTCCCTATGCCTCAGTTTCAGCAGTATAAAATGAGCATGATTTTTATGACATGCATATGATTATTTATAACACAGTGAGGCCCCAAATATGCTAGGTGCTGTACAGACAAATATGAAAAGATAGTCCCTGCCTCAAGAACTTAAAGTTTACTTAGCTCAGTGAGGTTGGTTATTAATGTATGTAAAATATTTCAAGATTCTTGAATACCAGATAACATAACATTTTAAAATCTATTATGAGTAGTTGTATCCCTCTATTTCTCTCCATTATTCATTAATATGACATTTCATCTACTTTTTTCTCCTTAGTTATAATCCTCTAGTTTCCTATTATATATTTTACAGTTCTTTCTATGGTGTTCCTTGCTCTTAGCTCCCAAGCTTCAAATGCAATACTGTATTTAATCACTTATATTATTTACTGTGCTTTCATATCTCTTCACGCTGCAAAACTGGGAGAACATGCTTAACTCATGGAATCTAGGGAATAGAGATACAGAAAGCTATGAATTCAAATCCCATTAATGCATCACACAACTGCTATATTATTCCTTGTGGTGCTCCCCACACACAGAAGAAGAGTATGGAACAAGACCCAGTACATAAATCCAGGGCTGCCCAGAGGATTCAGGGGGCCTGGGGCAAAGCAATTTCGGGGGCCCCTTCCATTAAAAAAAAGTTGCAATACTATAGAATACTATATTCTCATAGATTTATGCGGGGCCCGGGGCCTGGGAGACAAATTGCCCCATTTGCCTCCCCCCCCTCTGGGCGGCCCTGCATAAATCCTAACCCAATAGATAGTCTTATGTAGGCTCACAGAAAGATGACCATGGGTGGTGAGGGACAGTACAAACCAGGGAATCCTTCTGGGACTCTCACTATGCATAAGCCTGATATTCAGGAACAACGGTGCTGTACAAAATGTGTTTCTAAGATATTACAAAGTGATAACAGTTCCATGAAACTATTGTATTATAGTACGTAACATCTGTCTATGTATAAGGCTCCCATTATCATAGTATCTGAGTGCCTCACAATCTTTAATGCATTTATCCTCACAATACCCAAGAGGTAGGGAAGTATTATTATCCCCATTTTACAGATGGAGAAGTGAGGCAGAAAACAACTACATGATTTGTCCATGGTCACACAGGAAGTCTGTGGTGGAGCAGGAAAGTGAATGCTGGTTTCCAGAATCTCAGTTTAATGCCCTAACACTGGACCATCTTTCTTCTCTAGTTATTAAGATCTAGAATAAAAGTAGAGTTTGTTTTTAGGTTGTGGGTTTTTTCTTTCGATAAATAATTATGGTTGTTGAAATATTTTTCAGAGATTTATATTTTCTAATAAGCTGTGTTTGTTGTTATATTTTGTATTTAAAATGAAATTACACTATTCCTTAAGCAAGATCACTCCTTCAGAGATTTCACTTCCAATTCAACTTTCACTCTAAAAGCTGTGAAGCCAAGCTGTAACATTCTTGCAGCAGATTTGTTTCACAGTCTGGGAATTCTCTGTACAAGTTTCAGATGGTATTTGGCACACACAGAAAAAATCAGATGTCTCTAACATCTGTGAAAAAAATCTTTCCTTCCCATTGGGTAGGTTGTTTTAACTTTTTATTAAAGCACTAAGAGGAGACAGGGAACATAGAGTACATTTGACTAGTATGACTTGGAACTTCCTACGGTTCATAGCAGTGCATTCTCACAATCTGACGATGTAATTTTTAGATAATACTTATAGTTCACACCTTTCTCCCCTTTCCCTCTTCCCATTAAATTCGTCATATATGATATGGTCATAATAACAAGAAATTCTGATTTATATGGCCCAAAGGCAGAAGGTAGACCATGAAGCATGAATTTTCATAATTTCTGCAGTACACTAGAGCATCTGTTTACTTTTTTCCATAGCAGTTTTAATTGAGAGTTAGAAACAGAATGGAGTCTAGTTTAGATTACTTAAGTAAAACTGAGAGAAACTTACAATTTTTTTTGGCTCCCATGGGCTTCAACAAACTTTTTCCATTGGTTTCAGTTTGAGTGGTTTCATGTCCCTTGAGTTTTGCTTTAATAATTCTAGTTTGTTCAAATGCAATATGGGGAAGGTGAAACACAAAATGAAACTGAGTTTTAATAAGCGTTGTAGATTGCTTATGAGCTCTCTAATGTTTGTTCATTCATCCCAGCACCAAATGAGCAGCTATCACAAGTTTCATTACTTAAACTAAAGAAGCCTAAAAGTACAAAAAGTCGGTCTTGAAGAGTTTGCGCCTATTCAGAGACAACAAAAAGTTTCACTCTGAGTTATGGTGAAAGTTTCGCCAACCCCAAGAGTTTCCACCACTTTGGCCTTTTTTATTTTTATTTTTTATTTGTTTTACATTTAAATCTGAAACTAGTTAAGTTTCACATGCTTTGAGCCTGTGTGCAAAAAGTTCACACAGGTTTAGCTATGGATTTAGTTTGTATGAATATCATTACTAAATCATTTAAGCTAAATAAATCACTTATATTTAAAGCCCTACCAAATTCAGTCCATTTTAATAAATTTCATGGTCATAGCATTTTAAAATTCTTGAAATTCACAGTTTTATATATTTAAATCTTAAATTTCAGTGTTGTAACAAAGCATGAATATGTATTTTAAAATGGCAAAATATAAACATGTAAAGCCCTTTAGTTAACAAAAGCAGGTGAAAAAAAAGTTCCGATTACAAATGTCATTAATTGTCTGACAGTAACTCAAACTATTGTGAAAAGCTGAGCATTAAAAGATCACCCTCTTTACATACTGAAGACAGTGGTTGAGTGTGACCATGGAGCATCCTGCAACTGTGCCTTTCTTCATTCCCTATCTCTGCTCTGAAAACACCTGTCCGTGTTTTACTCCTGGGGGAATTCTGCACTACAGTGCGTTGCATATTTAATGAGCCCCACAAATTTCTATTTTTTTGCGCAGAAAAAGCTTCTGCCAAAATGTTGCTGCAGTTCTGTCTTTTGCCCACCAGAGGGTGGTGTGTCAACAGAACAAAGTTGCAGCTCCTCACCAGCGAGGGAAGAGAGAGAATTGCCTTCCCAGTGCTTGTCAGCCAGATCAGGAGACGGGGCTGTGGGGTGCTGGGGGAGAGGGGTGTCAGACAGGGGCTCATAAGGGCTAGTGGGGGAAGATAAACTGGGGCAGGGGCTGAATGGGAGTGGAGGCACAGGGCCACAGGAGGAGGGAGGTGCTGGGGGCCTGGGGAGGTGGTGCAGAGCTACATAGGGACAGGGGTCAGGAGTACTTGTGGCACCTTAGAGACTAACAAATTTATTAGAGCATAAGCTTTCGTGGGCTACAACCCACTTCTTCGGATGCATATAGAGTGAAAGATATATTGAGGATATATATATACACACATACAGAGAGCATGAACAGGTGGGAGTTGTCTTACCAACTCTGAGAGGCCAATTAAGTAAGAGAAAAAAAACTTTTGAAGTGATAATCAAGATGGCTCAGTACAGACAGTTTGATAAGAAGCAAGTGTGAAAATACTTACAAGGGGAGATAGATTCAATATTTGTAATGGCTCAGCCATTCCCAGTCTTTATTTAATCCTGAGTTGATTGTGTCTAGTTTGCATATCAATTCCAGCTCAGCAGTCTCTCGTTGGAGTCTGTTTTTGAAGTTTTTCTGTTTTAAGATAGCCACCCGCAGGTCTGTCATAGAATGGCCAGACAGGTTAAAGTGTTCTCCCACTGGTTTTTGAGTATTATGATTCCTGATGTCAGATTTGTGTCCATTAATTCTTTTGCGAAGAGACTGTCCGGTTTGGCCAATGTACATGGCAGAGGGGCATTGCTGGCATATGATGGCATATATCACATTGGTAGATGTGCAGGTGAACGAGCCCCTGATGGTATGGCTGATGTGATTAGGCTCTATGATGATGTCACTTGAATAGATATGTGGACAGAGTTGGCATCGGGCTTTGTTACAAGGACAGGTTCCTGGGTCAGTGTTTTTGTTCAGTGATGTGTGGTTGCTGGTGAGTGCATTTGTGCAGGGTCAAAAATATGCACAGCTTTTAGGAACCCTGCTGCAAGTTGTTGAACTTTTGAGTGTTTTTTTTCTGAATCGCTTCACTTTACCCCATAACAGTAATATTGTCTGAGCTTTTTTGCCATGCAAAAAAACACCTGCTGAGCACTGGCATTTAACTCAGTGTTGTCAGAGTGATGTTTGTTTGACTGCACTTCAGTCCAGAACAGTACATCCATTACTCTGTTATAAACGTTGTGGATTGTGACATCTCGAGATTCCAACCAAGTGATTAAGTCCATCGGTCCTGTGTCATTCTTGGCAACAGACTGAACTTCCTCGTTTAGCTGAGAATCATTTTGAAGGGTTGAAAGGTCTGTTAAAACTTGCGTTTTCAGTGTCTGTGTGAGCTCTTCTGAGACAAACTGAGAAGTACTTCGAATGAGCTGCATGGTATTGTGCAGCCTGAAACCAGGAATTCCAATGAGTAATTACTGGCTCTGGGGGAAGTGCAATTTTTTGTTCCCTGATTTCAGTCATTTCAGTTGCATTTGCAATGTTCTGCCTGTATCGAAGTTTGCAACTAGGGCAGCGTTTAAAAAATCATTTTATGTGGCTGATCAGTTTATCAGCTTTACCAAACTTGCATCTGCACAGCTTACTGACAAGAGAAATTACATGTGCATTACATGTAATATGGACAACATTTCACATTCGACATTGGAGAACAGATTTGAAGGATTTCATCATGTAAGTTGCCTTGTTGCTTATGATAGCAGATAGTTTGTCAAAGTCTGCACCGTATTTTGAAATGGTTTTAATTTATCACTTGAGAAATTGTACTGTAGTTAACAGCATCTAAGGCCTGGTCTACAGTGGGAGAGGGAGGAAATCGATCTAAGTTACGTAACTTCAGCTACGTGAATAACGTAGCTGAAGTCGACGTACTTAGATCTACTTACCACGGTGTCTTCTCTGTGGTAAGTTGATGGTTGACACTCTCCTGTTGACTCCGCCTGTGCCTCTCGCCCTGGAGTACCGGAGTCGACGGGAGAGCACTCGGCAGTCGGTTTATCGCGTCTAGACTGGACGCAATAAATTGACCCCCACTGGATCCATCGCTGCCCGTTGATCCAGTGGGTAATGTAGACAAGCCCTCTGTGAATGTAGCTGGTAAGCATTGTTGTTAGCTTTCCTGTCTGTACATCTTCAGCCTTGTCAGAACTCTCAACTGTCACCTCTTTCAGGCAGACACCTGCATCTCTCCCCATCCAGGCTAGTAATTTAGGCTTGAAGTCCTTCTGTACCTCATTGTGATTTACTCAGCAGGTTTGACTTATGTCCAGTACCTGTGGGTATCCTTTCTCTAAGGGCTACAATAGTTTGTACCAGTTACCAACCAGCCCTCACAAAGCAAAATACATTTATTCTTAGAGTACAAGCATTAGAAAGAAAACATAAAACACAATAAAAGGTCCTGTATTAGAGCTAAAAGCTCACCAGAGGCCACCCATCAGTCCTAGGGGGCCCTAATAAGCTAAAATCTGGACAACCCAGTTTGAACCAGTAAATGTAAGCATCTCCAGGGGGTGGTACCTCTCTGGAGGTGTTTAAAAACAGTGATTCCCCTTAATCACCACTCCACTGTATTTGATTCCTGGAGGAGCTGTGGTAACTCTCCCCACCCCTTTGAGCTGCATACATCCCCTGCCCACAGCGATATATAAACCATTCATAAACTCAGCACAATATGGTCCCTGAAGATATTGCATGGGGTTGCAAAATCTGTCACACCAACTGTCCCTATATGTTGAAACATCTGTTGGAGCACGTTGCCACTGCTTCAGAAGCAGCTACCATACACCACAGGCCCAATGTAGAAAAGCAGAGGAGGAAACCTTAAAACGGAAGCACACTGCACCTCTATGCCCTGCACACCTCCAAATCATGTCAGGGCCAGGAACACTTCTCTGCATTGAAGAACTCAAACCTGCTCCCCGATAATGCTTCCCCCAACTACCATTCCCCTCTATCCTGCCCAAGCATAAGCCATCTCATGGGGATCGGTTTCCTCATTTCTCGTGAGGTTTTGTTCTGCTCTCCTCCCCTACGAGGAAGGTTAAAAACCTGTAGCAAACAAGCAGAAGGGAAAGGTTCTGGGGGGAAAGAATTACTCCTTCTGTATCCTCAGCATCCTATGGGCAGACATAAGAAAAAGGAAAATCATCCAACCATAGTGAAAAATAAGGCCCTTCTTTTTAAATGGAGATATCCTATCTCTGGAAGGGACCTTGAAAGGTCATTGAGTCCAGCCCCCTGCCTTCACTAGCAGGACCAAGTAGTGATTTTGCCCCAGCTCCCTAAGTGGCCCCTTCAAGGACTGAACTCACAACCCTGGGTTTAGCAGGCCAATGCTCAAACCACTGAGCTATCCCTCCCCCACAAGGCCCTAGGTTGCAGCAGTTCCCAAGCTACCTTTCCCTGGCTTGTGGGAGCTCAGCTCCCTCAAAGCTCCTCCCCTTCTGCTGCTGAGAGGAGGACTTGTCAAGCAGGGGAATCTGAAGTAAAAGATTAGACAGACAGACTAATCTACTTTAATCATTGTAAAGCTGCTTCTCACCTATTTCCAGAGGTACCCATAATAAATTTTAACAGTGGGTTATCCCTTTCTTCCAAAAATATGTTTCCTAATTATAGTAACTATGTAGACATGTATATTTTTCTGTTATACACTTATTAATTCATTATATTTTCCCCATTATTTCATAATGAAGTTTCATTATACAGTGAGCTTTGGATGAGGACCTCCACAACTGCCCTAGGAGCCACAAGCATTCAGTGATTAGTCAGACATACTGTGACTTGGTAAGTAAATTCCTCCTGTCATCAGTCTGGTGACAGGAAGGATGAAGATAGTGACAGTTGGCAAGGGAGACAAAGAGACTAAGTTCCAAGTGGCAGGCAGTTTAATTTCACATATCTATACTGTATGATAAAAATGTCATTAATAATTCTATTCATATCATTATTTGCACATTTTAAAATTCATAGGATTTATTTCTTTAAATTACACTTTATCATGAACATCAGAACAAAAGTGGAGCTGAACTTGCATGTTATTAACCCATCAGATAGATAGAACAATGATTATTTATTGAGGTATGCATAGGTGGTAAGAATAGAAAAAATAGAATCTCAGAGTGCTTGTTGAGCCAAATTCAGAACCAGCAGAAAGGGGTGCGACTCCATAGAAGTCAATGAAGCTGTACCCCTAACACCAACTTTGTCCCTTTATCTATAAAGCATCCTGTACCTGTAGCAAAAAATCTTGTTCATTTGGAAAGAAGAAAAAGTCGCCCAGTAATCATCATAACACAGGGCAGTGTTTCTCTGCCTTTTCAAGTTGGTAAATCTTTATATTTCATTAGTTCCTTACATTTACTGTAAGATTAAAAGGTGTATTAAAGAGAAAAGTGCTAAGCAATAAAATTTGTGTGTGTGTTTCTAGAGGTTGATAGAGAATAGTTGTCCTTGAATGGTAAGTTTGTGCAGGGAATGGGAGAATAGGATCTCCTTTGCTTTAGTTTGTAATACATTTTTCAATGCCTCACAACCCCTTAGAGTAGAATGCCTTCCATAAACCATGTGGGAGGTCATATCCCACTGGTTGAAAACAGGGCACAAGATGTGTTATACAAGAATATTCTGGATGCATGAGAGGTAAGGAAGTATTCCTTCCTTCAACAAGGCACTTAAGTCCATGCTTAACTTAAACTTAAATTGTTTGACACAAACCCTTATTAAGAATATTGCCTAATATAAATAGGAAAATAATAGCACACAAGATATATCATATAAAAAGAATTAGGAATAACCATGGATAGATTTGGAAAAAAAGAACATTGAGTCATACGTATATAATAAATTGTGTTAGATTTCATTTCACCTGTAAACTAAGGCTCCAATTCTGAAAACACAGCGTACCTTTATGCACAGGATTAGTGCTTGTTGGCTAAAAGAGAAGTACATGCACAAGTATTTATGGGATTTGGAACTAAGGAAAACCTATTAATTATAGCTGCAGAATTGACTTTAGCTTTTGCACATGAAAAAGTAGAGACAATGTTTATAGATTCTAAGGCCACATAGGACCGTTGTGATCATCTAGTCTGACCTCCTGTATAGCATTGGCCCTAAAACTTCCCCAAAATAAGTCTTAGAGCAGATCTTTCAGAAAAAAGTCAATCTTGAAGCATTAAAGTAAATGCATTTTACAGCTACTGTGTGTGGATAAAAGGAACTTGTCATTATCTTAATTTATAATAAGGGCTGCTTCATATGCTGCTCTGTGTCGGCACAACAAGAACATTTCAAAGGCACCATAGTACCATCAACTTTCTTCTAATGAAATTCCATAAAATAATATTTTCTCTCAGTAATATACATTAATTAAGGCTGTGTCCCATCCTTGACATTCTAACAGGAGAAAAGTCACTCAGGCATTCCTAACATGTTTATGATAATACTTTGGGCCTGCCTACCCTTTGCTGTGGCAATGCAAAATGATGGAGAGCTGTCTTAACAGGGTACAGGTCATTCTGAGGATCCCCTGACAACAGGGGAAATCTCTGGGTTGCATGAAGGTAGCACAGCCATCCCTATATCATCTCATTGACTCTTATTCCCTCCTCCCCTCAGAAATAGGGGACATTCTATGTCATCTTGGGAAGGAAGGGTTGGAACCATAGTGCCTCAGTCTTTAATCCTTACTCAGTCCTCGGTCAGTACAGCAGCTCTGTTGTAGCCAGTATAAGGTAGTTTTCCTGGGGGCTGTTTTGGTCTCTGCTCAGTGTGAGGATCAGGGGAGAAGAAAAGTAGATTAAAGCCACCTTTACTCCAGAACTAGGTGGCATTCTGAACAGAGTTGACCCAGACCTGGAGATCTGGCCCATTATATTTATATATCACCTTTCATTTTGAAAAGATTTCTCAAAATATATACATACCACATAATTGAGATGCAGTCATCTTTGGGATACAGCCAAATCAGCATGCTGTACAACACCAGGATGCAAGGACAAAACCGTGGTCTTCTGAAAATGACCACAAGAGAAAATGATCTGATTTTTGCAGGGGGTTAGACTACATGACCATTGCAGTCCCTTCTAAGTCCCTAAGGTTCTATAATTCTATGAATACTTATGCAGCACAGTTATGCTCATATTTAGGGTTTCCTCTGAAACCCCATATATAGTGAGTTGCATGTCATTCAATGTAATTAACTCCAATGGAATGTGGCTTAATTTTTCTATGATCTGAATACATTATTCTAGGTATTCCCGATCAAATGCTTAGCTAACTGATCTGCACTGGTGAGGTAACCACACACGCTTTGAGTTCTTCCTCAGCTTTTGTGATTCTGTTCATTCTTGTTTTCCCCTGGACATCTCTAATCCTTCTGATGGCATTATTATTCAAACACTCCTCCTCTTCCCCACTTCAACTTTCTGTCGGGGATTCCATAGGTTTCCGGTCTTGGCCTCCTCCTCTTTTCCCTGTGTGCCTTAACTCTTGATGATCTCATTCTAAACATGGCTTTAACTATTGTCTTTATGATGTTAAATCAGATCTACTTTTCCTTCTTGACCTGTTTGTTCCATCTAATCTAAAATCTCAGCCTGGGTTTTTTTTTTTTTTTTTTTTTTTTTTGATATCTCCTTGTTCATCTCCAACTGATGAAGTAAGCTCAAAATGACCAAAACTGAGGCTGTGATTTTTATCTCCATGCTGCCCTCCTTTCCCCCTTTCTGAGACACCATCCTCCCGCAAGCCCATAATCTATGCACCATCTTTGACTCTGCCCTCTCTCTATCCAGGACATATCTAAATCTTGCCACTTCTTTGATCAGGTCTCTAAAATATAGCATCTCTTCTCTGTTATGAATGCTAAAACTCTGGTCCAGATCCCATTATATCTTGAGTACTGTAATCTCCTCCTTCCTCCCATACTGCACATTATGCATGAGAGGAACTCCCTATAAAGTCTACAAAGCTATTACATATGCCTCCTTTATATCTGTTCCTAAAACTTACCTCTGCCATGATGCTTTCAAAACACTTGACAATGGCTAGTATGTGTGACTGAAGCTTATTACATTTGTTATAACAACCTCACCATTACCTTGTGCTCCCTTCATTCACTTGTTAGACATACTTGTTGTCCTTCATCATATACTAAAATTGTAAGATCTTCAATGCAGGGACTGTCTTTTCATGATATATTTGCACAAGGCTTAGCACATAGGGTCCCATTCACTGGCTACTGCAATAATAACAAAAGGCCTATAAATACTGGTTTGGTACCCAGCAGGCAATAGTCCGCCAAGCCAACCCAATATGTACAGTACAGGCAAAGTTCTAATTATTATGAATGGCATAAAATGGTCCTGAGAAGAGCTGAGCTACAATGCAGGCTCCTTGCCCAGCAGGGTGTTCTGTTGGAGGTGAATGACCCCAGGTCAATATCATGCAATTGTCTAAACAACACAAGTAAACTAGAGATTGATATTGACAAAAGAGTGAAATGGACTCAGTGCAAATCTAGAAGTGATCTGATGTTGGATTTTGGCCAGACTAGGAGAGTGAGCACAGAGGAAACAGATGCTCCAACACTGGAAGGAAACAACAATACTGAGAAAGAAATGGACTCGTCAGATAACAGAGCTTTAGTCCAAAGAGGAGAATTTACACAACTGGAGATTGAAGCCTGAAAAGAGAGATTTGTGGTATTGAACTATGTGCAGACATATTGGTAGCAGCAATGATACAGGATAAAAAGCAGCCAAAAATGGAAGATATATTGAGAACAAATGTGAGTGAAACAGCACGTGAAGAAAGTATGGGAATATGAATGATTTGCTGATGGAGATCGTACAGAGTGTAATGGAGACTGAGCACGGACCAATACTGTGAAATATGAAATCTGAAGATCAGCAAAACTGGGTGCTATACAGTAAGCATGAATGAAGCACTCAAGGAGTCTGTAAGACCAATGAGTATTAGCGAGTTAAGTGATATAATTTATGCCACAGCAACATTGGCTTAAGCTCAAGCCAGCAGAGGATGTGAACCACCAGAAAATTCCCTACATCCAGTCACCTCCATGGAAACAAAGGTTAACCCAGAAGATTCAGATTTTTCACTGAGCTATCAACCCATTGGATGAATATGAGAAAAGGTCATTTGAAGATAAAACAGAAGTGAACAGCCCTGGAGAAGAAATATATCCCTTTCATTCAGCTGATGTGAGTGTGAAGGAAAAATGTAAACAGAAGCAGATTGCAATGATTCATAGGTGTGCAAGACATTCAGCATGAAGCTGTCAATCTGAACAGATCAGACTCTTCTTGAAGGACCCTAAAAGATTAACTTTGATCTGATCAAAGTTAAAAGCAGAACAGGAAAAAATAAAGAGCCAATATATAATGTGAAAGAGTTTCAGCACTAGTGGAAGAAAAAATACACAACATAATCAGGCAGTGGACTGGATTAAAAATGTGAGAAAAAAGCAAAAACCAAAAAATAGAGGAACATACAGGAATATCAAAGAAATAAATATATGAGGTACTGAGAGAAATGGAAAATTGGAAGTCACCCAGACCAGACGAGAGCACATGGATTCTGGCTGAAATGCCCACCAAGTGTCCATGATTGTTTACTTGAAATTAATAAATGTTTGAAGAATAGATATCCAAGATAGCTGGTGACATGGAGAACCATCCTCATACAATAAAAAAGAAGGCTTCAGTGATTATATGAATTACAGGTTGATCATATGTTTTCCAACTACGTGGAAACTTCTAACTGCAATTCTGGCAAAGAAGAGCCAGATAGTAGCTCACAATGAAATGTTGCTTCCTGAACAAAAATGCTGCACAGTAATCCCAAAAAGCACAAAAGACCACCTCAAGTTGAACAGGAAGCTCACAGAAGATGCAAAACAATAAAAAAAATAGAGAGGGTATGGACAGACTTTTGAAAAGCATATGACAGCCTCCCACATTAATGGATTGAGATACTGAAAATCCACAAGATTAATCCAAAGAATATTTTTTTTCTGTAGCAGCCAACTTGACTCTACTTGGAACGGACTCTCTTTGATGAGGTCCAAGTTAAAAGTGGAACCTTTCAAGGAGATACCTTATCACCATGTTGCTCATGGTAGCGCTGCTGCTGCTGCTGACATGGACGCTGTGTGATAAATTATGTTTATCATATCGGCAGAGAGCAGCAACCCTACCACTTAACCATTTGTTATACAGTGACAATCTGAAAGTGTATGGATGGTCGCAAAAGGAGATACAGAGATTGATGTGTAGAAAAGTTTAGTGAAGATATAAAGTACAGGTTGATTTGGCTAAACGTGTGCAGGTAAAGAGGAGCAAACTGGTATAATCAGATGGCATACAAGTTAATGAAGTTACTCTCCAAGATATCTCTGAACATGGCCCCCACAAATACCTTGGAATCGGAAAACTGTCAGAGTTACAACATAAGGAAGTGAGGAAAGAATATTACTGTCAAATAAGAAGTACTCCAAGGACAAAATTCAATTCAAATAATGTGATCTGAGCCATTAATATGTTAATGATATCAGAAGTATGGTACACTGCCGGAGTGATCAAGGGGAATCAAGAGAAGAAAAATTTGACAACAAAACAAGAAAGCTCCTGGGTGATACACAGAATAATGAATATCAATAAAGACATGGACAGGATGTACATCTGACAATGTGAGGGAGGAAAAGGTCTGCTATATGTGGAGGAAGCAATTGACAACTAAGAATATAATATCAAAATATAAGAGTTAGCCTGAATAAAAGATCATAAGGTCATGACAACAAGAAAAGGCTAAGCCCAAGAAAACAAAAGAAAGGAAAGAGCAAGTCGCCAAAAAAAAAAAAAAAAGACTCAGAAGATTTGCACAGAAATCAATGCACAGACTGTAGTGGAGAATAAGTGGAGATTAACAAACTCACGACTTGTAAAAGGATACCTCAAAAGAGAGATAGAGAGGCTCATTATGAATGCACAAGAGCAGTCCTTAAGGCTTAATTACGTTCAAAACAAAATTGACTGATAACTGCTCCCAGGACTACAGAATGTGTGTCAAAAAGGAAGAGACAGTGGATCATGTGTCGAGTGGCTGCAGGAGCCTGGCTGGGAGAGAATATATGAACAGACACAATTAGGTCGCCAAGAGTCTGCACTGGAGCCTGTGTGGCAACTACAGATTGAAAAGAACCATGTGGTATTATGGCCACCAAATTCAGAGTGCTCTAGAGCAGGGGTAATCAGTAGGCAGACCGCAGGCCAAATCTGGACCACCAGACACTTTTGAATGGACCCCAAAAATCTTATTTACTTATTACTATTATTATTTTCTCTGGAGTCTGGACCTTGACCAAAAAATTTGGACCTTGACAAAAAATAATTGACTACTGCTGCTCTAGAGCATGAAGAGGCTAAGATTTTATGAGATCTGGTAATTGTCACGGACTGAAGGGTGCAGGGAAACAGGCTGGACATAGTGGTTGTAGAAAAGACACAAAATTGTGTTAATTGATTTTGCCATACCAGCAGACAGAAACATACAAAAGAAACAAGAAGAGGAGATGGAGAAAAGTGAAGAACTATGCCACAAAGTGGAACAATTATGGAAAACTAGAACAAAGATGATCCCAGTAATTATTGGAATGATCCTTAAGGGTATGAATGAGCAGCTCAAGAAGATATTAGGAGTGCAAGACATAACAATCAGTGACCTCCTGAAGACAGCACTCATCATGGGCATTGTGAGAATTTTAAGGAAAATACAAGAACAACTGTATTTGAGCACCTAAGATGCAGGAATTCTGTGGCGGGTTTAACAAAACTCCCAACTACCCAAACCCATAGAGTTGGTTCATGATCAGGATTTATTGGAGACTCATGGGGGGAAATTTTCAACAGTAGTGTCCCCCTTTTTATGCTTAAATATATAGTATGTTGTGATGGATATTTGTTTAAAAACAAAACAAAAATATACCCATGATGTGATACTGAGGGATGAGGAGGAAGAGGAGAAGAATACTCTCAATGAGTTCGTTTAGACTCTTCAGGATTTGCAGGATCATGATCAAAAGCAAAATGATGTGCTGCATAATTAATAAATAAACTAAGATATTAAATAATACTTCTAGATAACAGGAAGTATACATATTTAATAACTAATAGAAATGTATCTACAATGAATATGCATGGATTTGTTAGTGTCAGAAAAGACAGTAACTGTACCTGATCTTTTGTGCTAATCTTCGGAAGCACCTTACAGAACAATTAGTTATCACTATGAACTGAGTAACTGGAAGTGCTCATGCTATTGTCCTTCAACCATTACTTTTCCAACATCATTTAAGTGAATAAAACTCTTCTTCATTTGAGATATTTTGATGATTCATTCTTGAAGTGCTGTTCTTCTAATACAAGAATTGATTTTTAACACACTAACACAAAATGTGCTTGGAGTCAAGACTAAACAAGGGTTGTTTCACAATTATTAAAAATAAAAGTTATTTTATCTTTGAATAAAATCTAAGGCAAAGTAAGTATGCATGAAAAATGCAAAGAATTTGACACTTCACAGATTTAAACTTTTGGGATATAATTAATAAACTGAAAAATATTTATTCATTGTCAGTGTCTTCAAAAATATACTAGAATCTGTGTACCCCCCCCCCCCATGCCTTTTCTGCTGGATGGAAAATTAAAAGTGTTAAACACATTTCACTTCCTCCTACTGGCTGAATGATTGTTACAAGTTTTGGTAATTTTGATACAAAGTAAAAGTTATCCTGTATTTTCAACTTGTATATTTAATCTGTCTTTTAAAAAAACTGATTCACTCATCTCCAGGTTTAGCTAAATTTAGTTTCCCATTGTCATTTCTTGACAACTGTTGTTTTAAAATATTCTTGAATTGACTTAAACACTTGAGAGTAATTACTGAAACAAAGAAAACAGACTGTGCTCTTGTATCTCAATTAATATAATTGGTGGTAAAAAATATGTAACTAATATTAATTGTCCTTCAGGAATATCAAAGAAACTTGAACCTGCCACAGCTGTTATAGTCAGGTTATAGATATTGTTTTTAATTAGTTGAAAAGTCTCAATTTTCCACTGTTTGTGTAATCTTTGCTATGAAAGTCCTATTTTTTAATGTTTTCATTGTCTTTAAATATGAGAATTTCAGCATTTCAAAGGTTGAATGTGAAAGAATTATCTTATATTTGGTTCATAAATAAGACAAAAATATTCATTTTCTATCATTCTTATCTGAACTACAGTAATACCTAGATGCCCCAGCTGAGATTGGGGTCTCCTTATGTTAGACATTGTGCAGACACAGAACAAGAGACAACAGCAGTATCCTTAGACTTTTCACCTATATATATTGCATCATAATCTGAAAAAAATATGAACTGACTAGTAACATATCATATTTTGGGATGTCATGAAATTTCTCAGAAGCTAGCTTTTGTTACCAGTGCATATGGTGCATTAGACCATTGATCTAAGTTTCTCTGAAAGAAGGTCATTCCATCCTTACCCATGGATTGTCTTGTCTTTGTCCAACTTTTTAAAAACATGTTTTAACTGAAGAGGCACCATCAGTTACAACAAGATTAAACTATCTACAAATAGAAGGTGTTTCCCAGCCAGATTAGTTAGACTAATTTAGCATTAGCTATGAAGCTCTGCAGTAGCCTTATATATGGAAAGATATGATCTCAGGAAGTGGTTCAAAAGGTCATTCCTGCTTTATTCTGATACTTTCTGCTAAGTCATTAGCCAGAAAGATATAAAGATTTGCCAGCATTGTTTCTTCCATGGCCGCTGTATGTTTTAAAAGTAAGTAATAAATTTAGTTATGGATCAGCACTATGTTCACTGAAACTATCAAAGGGAGCACATTGAAGATGAACTTTTGCTATGCTCATTCTTCTGCCTGCAGTATCAGATTGTGCATATGCATAGACTATGAAATGTTACTAGAACAGTTAATTATGCACTGAGTACTGCAGTGCCATATGTCTGCCACTTTGATATTTTTTATTTAACCTTTATTTTTTCTGTACTAATCTGAATAGGACTTTTCTGGAGACATAGACCAATTCCTATTTTATAACATTCAACAGTGACTGAATTTTTCAGATGAGACAACAGCCTCCTCCGACACTAATACTGTTTTTGGAATATCTGTCTATTCTGAAGCAGTTTGCGTGAATTGAAGACAGCAGTGCTTCAGTCTGATGCATTGATGTGATGGGATCCCTGGGGTACAACCTGGAACTGCAGGACTGCTGTGCCCCCTTAACTCTCCAGCCTAGGCAGTGATGACAGTGAGAAGCAGCAAACTCTTCCAGATGCTGTGATTACTCAGCCATCAATATGTGGAGCCACATACCCAACTAAATTGCATGAATATTCCCTGAGCCACTCATAAACCATATACAGAGAGGCAAATCACCCAAGCTCCCAGCCTTGTACCTCAGGATTATACCACCTTACACTGCAAGATTCCCTTGGACAGTGCAAGCTAATTAATCAGTTGACCACTTCTTCAAAGGAAAGTGGACATGTACCAGCCTTTGTAACCTGAGCTGAGATTGCCCAAGCACTTTTACAAAAAAACACATTGTTTTAGGTTTTATTTACATATAAAATCTAAAACAAATAAAGATTAACTACAGAAAGACAGATTTTAAGTGATTATAAGTAGCAGGCATAGAGATCAAAGTTAGTTACCTAAGAAATAAAAATAGAAACAGACTACATTCTAACTTTAACAGACAAAGCAAGGTTTGACTCAAACAGTCTCGTACCCCATTGGATGTTACAGTTCTCAGTATTCAGATTGAACTTAATTCTAGCCTGGGAACAATCTCCCTATTTCAAAATCTTTGTCTTCCAGATGTTGTCCCTCTTTTTTCCCTATTTAAATCTGAAATTTCATGGTGTTGTAACTGTAGGAGTCCTGACCCAAAAAGGAGTTGGAGGGCGGGGGGAAGAGTCTCAAGGTTATTGTACGGGGGTTGTGGTCCTGCTATCCTTACTTTTGCGCTGCTGCTGGTGCTGCCTTCAGAGCTGGGTACCTGGAGAGCAGTGGCTGCTGGCTGGGAGCCCAGCTCTGTAGGCAGAGCTGTCGCCAGCAGCAGTGCAGAAGTAAGGATGGCATGGTAAGGTATTGCCATCCTTATTTCTGTGCTACTGCTGGCGGGGTGCTGCCTTAAGAGCTGGGCATCTGGCCAACAGCCACCCAGCTCTGAAGGCAGTGCAGAAGTAAGGGTGGCAATACTGTGGCCCTCCTAAAATAACCTTGTGACCCCCCCTGCAATTCCCTTTGGGTCAGGGCACTTAATTTGAGAAACACTGGTTTTCCCCCATGAAATCTGTATAGAATAGGGTAAAAGAACACAAAAGACCAGATTTCTTGGTGGGAGACCATATTTCAAGGTCCATGGCACGTTTTTCATGGCCATGAATTTAGTAGGGCACTAACTATATATATAAATGACAGACATTTTAAGTAACATTTTGTCAGAGTTAAACTCAATATGGTCTCAAGATTATATCACAAACCACAGTTCTCGTGCCATTGATCGGGCTTGAGTTTAATGTAAATTTTAGGGGGATTCCAAGATAAAAATAAAGTTTGGCAGGGCATTTTTGTGGAGTTTTACCAAGTCTCACAATTTTATCATGAGTGTCACAGTATTTGGTGTTTTTCTTAAAGTGCCCACTCCTAGAGTCCAGGGATTTTTGTGAGGACCTCAGGGTTTTTTAAATAAGCATCTAGCTCTCATGGTTATGCAGAAAAGTATGAAAGCTTGATCAAAGTGAACCCTAATGCGTAAAAAACAAAAGGCAAACAAAACATTTATTTTTTAAAAAGTCATGTTTCTTTAAGCCAACCTCATGAAACTTTGGGGCCTGACTCGTTATTTTTGAATGTTTGGGGTTGGCATTACTGGGATCTTTTCGCAGCTGTAACGTGGCTTGTGTGATAAGCATTGACAAGATATTTGCATTGAACTCATTTGCATTTTTGAGAATAATTTTTTTATATGGGACCTGGAAGCATTATTCCCTGGGAATTGTTTTGTTTTTAATACCAACCAGTTGGGATAATCTGTTGCATTCTAAAGGCAAAAAACAAGAAATCTCTGTCTAACATTTTATAACTGCTGCCTGGATGTTGGATTTTTAATCTCTTTTCTTGCCCCTCCCTGCTTTGCCACTATTGTTGAAGTAGTCAAGCACAGTTCTAAGGGGAGCAAAAGGAAATGGAAATGGTAAGACAAACATCAATGATCAGAGAGGAGGAAGGGGAAGGCAAAGAATATAAGTGTTGTTTACCAGTAAGTATCAGAACTACATGCCCCAGATATTAAAAAAAAATAATCATGAGTTCAGGCCACAAAAATATCACGAGATTAGCCTAAAATAAATAATAAATAATAATAATTCAGGTTTTTTTTGTAATTTGATTGTGGTTTCTGAGACACTTTAGCATTCACTCAAGTCATGATTTCAAGCTTATTTCCACAACCACAAGGGCTAGAAGCATATTGGTTAATTATTATTAATTATTATTATTATTAATGAAAACTGAGATTCTCACATAATCACTTGTCTCCAGGAGCTGGGGCATTATGTAAAACATCAAATATTGTATTAAATCATCAGTTAGCACACTTGAGTATTTACCTCTGTTGAAGAACCTCTGATGTTTGGATATAAACAAGGGAAACCTGAGGGACATTTGTCTTTTCAGCAGTATAGTGTATTTTCAGAAAATACATAATATTATTCACAAGCAACTATAAATAACTGGCAACTACAAAATCCCCAGAAAGTCAGGCAGTGAGTAGATGTGCTGTGTCTGATGCACACCAGTAAACTAACCTGCCTCATAGGGTATGGCTACACTGCAATTAAAAATGTATGCCTGACCTGTGCCAACTGACTCAGGCTAAGGGGCTGTTTAATTGTGGTATAGACATTCAGGCTTGGGATGGAGCCCAGGTTTTAGGATCCTGTGATATGGGAGGGCCCCAGAGCTTGGACTGCAAATAACCCATACTCAAGCACTATACCCAGCAATTCTGCACAAAAGAGAGAAAGTAGGATGAAGAGCAATGCATAGTAAGTTCAATACATGAGAAGTTAGAGTGATGTAAATGTTCCAATGCTCAGGATGTTCCAATATACAGGAGCATGCACAGCTTGATGGAGAATATGCATGAAGGGAAAAAAGAGTGGTGTGCCACCAGCTGCATAGCAGGTAGTTGACTGAAAGAAATGATCCTTCTATCTCCGTCTCTCTTGGTCGGGGGTCGGCAACCTCTGGCACGCGGCTCACCAGGGTAAGCACCCTGGCGGGCTGGGTCACTTTGTTTACCTGCCGCGTCCACAGGTTCGGCCGATTGTGGCTCCCACTGGCCACGGTTCGCCACTCCAGGCCAATGGGGGCGGCGGGAAGCTGTGGCCAGTACATCCCTCGGCCCGCGCCGCTTCCCGCCACCCCTATTGGACTGGAGCGGCGAACCGCGGCCAGTGGGAGCCGTGATCGGCCGAACCTGCGGACGCGGCAGGTAAACAAACTGGCCCGGCCTGCCAGGGTGCTTACCTGGTAGTATCTGGGTGCAGTTTCCTTTTCTTTCATTTATACTGCATTTCATAAGTATCATTTATCTTCTTTATGAACGCCACATAGAACATCCTGCAGGAAGTGTCTTTGCTAACTTTTGGTTACAATGAGTTTTTAATCAATTTTATTTCAGAAGTTACAACCACTAAAATTTTCCAGTGCATTTTCTCAGAAGTGGGTCTTCTGAGGGCACTGAGATGCTCCCAGGACAAATTATTAGCACCATGTGTTCACTATGCTGAGATTCTTCTGTGGAACTTCTGGGAACACAAAGAATGCAGTAAGTGAAAAAATAGAGAAGGCTGTTGTCAAGGCTGATTCCCCACTCTGGCACTTCGAGTGAAGAAGGTGGGGGCCTGCAAGAATTCCAGAAATTAATACTAATGCTTGGCTTGGTAAACTCTGCCACCACCCAACTGAAAAAAAACTGCCTCTTGCAAATCCTGGGAAAACTCACTTGGGAAGTTTTCCCTGAGGCCCCTCGACTTTTCCACCCTTCCCTCGGGGAAGCCAAGAAAGAAAGCAAACAAAAGGGAAATCCAGCTGTTGCCACCAGCTAAGTGAAAAACATGCAGAGACCTTTTAAGACACAAAACCAATCAGGTTTTTAAAAAAGGTAAATTTTATTTAAAAAAGAAGAAAGGAAACACATCTGGAAAATCAGGCTATTGCTAGATGTTACAAAGCAACTGAAAAGGGGTTAAACACCAGGAATGGCTCCCTGGGGTCCAGCTTAACTTTACAAAAGAAAACAAAAATACCTGAGCTTAGTGCAGAGGAAATCCACAAGCCAAAATAAAGAAATAAACCTGATTGTGTCTATCTAAACATTCCCTGTCCCAATGAATCCTTTTAGGTATGGAAGATAATTTTTCATACCTGGTTCAAACGTTACACAGCATTCCTGCTGCCACTGTCTCTTCAGCCAAGAGACAAAGGGAAGGCTTTTTTCCCCCATTTTAAAAAAGTTCTAGCCTTCCCATTGGCTCTTTTGGTCAGGTGTCCACTCCCTTTCCTTTACCTGGGGGACTTTGTTAAACCTTTACAGGTAAAGCAAGCAGAGAACAGCCACCAAGAGGGACTTTATAGGTAACTGGCTGGCTGGGTGTCCATAGAAGGGAGCTACCCCCTCCCCCACCTTCATTTTCCCAGCTGTACTGTTTGGGTTGTCTGACAGCTGTTTGCCATTTCATTATTCAGATGAGTTATGATCAGATAAAATGAATAATAATAAATAACATGTACCTTTTCATACATTGCTCTCCGAGCTCTAATTTACTGATAAGAAATGTGAGACACAGATAAGTTAAGCAGCAATCCATCCATTGGCTGTCACTGGGCTAAACTGGATCAATGGGAGATGTTCTACTAAAGTAGCTGACCTGAGTAATGTGGTCAAAATAAGTGGAATACAATGTGATCTATAGCATATTAAAGAATCCACTAGTTTTTAACACTACTTAGTCTTTTCTGAACCTCTGTTAGAGGACCCTGGGCCAAATTCATACCTGGAGGAACTCCACTGGTTTCAATAAAGTTACACCAGACATATATATGCTATGCCAACAAGATGTAAGGAGACAAAGGTAAGAGTGCCATAAAAGTCACAATTCACAATGCTGTTATGGTTGTGACTTTAAATATCAGACATTAAGCTTTTTCTTTTTAAATTGACTTCAGTGGGTGTTTACACCAGTAAGAACTCCCAGATTTGGCCCACAGTTCTTTGGTAATGAATAAACTAGTAAGATCTTATATTTTCTGCACTGCTATTAAAACTAACTGTGAATTGATGGAGGGGAAAGACAGTATGAGCAATTGAGTTTTAATTTACATCCCAGCTTCTCTCTGTAATGTTGATCAATCTTGGCCCCAAAATGAAGTTAATCCTAATGTGAGCATATGATTTAGTACCAACAAAATGAATCATCATGCTACATGCAGTTTAAAATGTTTTCTTAGTAATTATGGTACCAAGCTTTTGATATTCGAAAAATGAATCCTCCTTGCAAACTTCTTAAAGATTCAAAAATTATTATTGTCACATCATAGTTTTAGTTTTTTCAAAATATTCTGTCAATTTATGCATTCAGCATTTCCAACAGAAGACCTCTCCCAATTCCAAAAATAAATGGCCTGATTTTCACAGGTGCTGACTCCCTTTCTTTCCTAATGATTATAATGGGAATTGTGGGTCCCCAGTACCTCTGAATATCAAGCCAAAATATAGCAACTTTTTGATTTATTGACAACTCCAGCCAATAATTGTTTTCCCTTTTGTGGCTTGTTTTGTGTAAGAAGATAGAATTTCTGATTTGAGTAAGTCAGAGAATTTGAATTTAAGCCATCATCTCTTAATGAATGTTGTGAAAAACAGAAGAATCTTATCTTGAAAGAAGCCATGAGATTTTTTTTTTTTTTAAATCTAGGTATACTGAAACCAATAGTTAAGAAACATGTCATTTTCCTGTACAGTGCTTTTCAACTATTAAACTTGGTACTTGGCAGCTGCAAATTTGTATAAAGTAATTGATTCCACCCCACACTAGGTAACAGCTGTTTAATTCACTCTTCAGAAATCCTCCTTTCCAGATGACATTGGGTCTGCAATGAGAGACTTCATTATTGATGAAGTCAGGTAGTAGACTTGCTGGAGTATATCCAAAGTACAAACATTCATCAGGAACATGCAGTTGAGGCATGAAGGAAGTGGGAATGGGGGGGGGAGGTATTTTTTCACTTACTTGGAACCCCAAAACTCTAAGATTCTCTTTTGCAATATATCCATTATGACACCAACCCTATTGTAGGACAGTATTATGGGATGCTGCACTCAGCACTGGTCAGGCGCCTCCTCCTGGTTACTTTGGGGATTAGCTCTTGAGGTTAATGCCTCTGTCCACAGTTTGCAAACCATCACTTTGACTCTGGTCTGCAGCTGCTCTTGCTCCAGAACCCACAGCGTCCTCTTCGTCACTTAGCCCTTTGGCTAGATCAGTGAGTGTTCCCCCGTCTGGAGTTCATGCCTTCAACAATCCTAGGCAATCTTCCCATTCACTGGCCCAGTGCCACTGCCTCATGGTTGGTGAGGGAACCCAGGTCCACCCTCTATTCAGGGTTCCAGCTGTTCTGGGCTTCCTCTCTCTGCCCTCACTGCTCCTTCTCTGGAATGCTTTCTACACTCTGGTTCCCCTTCTATCTCTGGGTGAACCAGCTCCAAGAACCCTCTTCCCAAGGAGGAACTACCTTTTCTCAGCAGTAGCCCCAGTCTCTAGCCAGCTTCCTGGCATTATAGGCCCAGCCTATTCCTGCACAGTTGAGCTTACTCTAATTAGCTGCCTCCAGCCAAAAGCTCCCTTGTTTGCAGCCTAATTAGCTGATTGGGCCCACTTTGCCCAATTCTGCTTTTCCAGAGCTAGTGTGGGAATCTCACCCCATCACAACAATACTATACACATTCACACACAGCAAACATTAATTGATAAAATTTTGCAAAACACTATGACCACAATCTCTTAACGTCTCTGTAAACAGAGCTATCATGTTAATATTATACCCTAGGTTGTGTAAAGGCAAATTTTACACAGTGGCCTACACATTCTTTATGCAAAACAAGAATTCCTGAACACATTCCACACAAAAAACCAACAACCCAACACACACACACACACTACTAATCACTATCAAAGTATTAAACTTTAAACAATATATTAGAATTTAAATAGTGCCTATGTACATGGCTCCCATTAGCACAGCTGTACCCGCCAAAGGTTCGTCCCAAATTGCCCAAGGGTAAGCATTCAGATTTTGCTTAGAAATACAGAATGCCTGGTCCATCCTTGCTGTGAAATCCCAGCATGATTCTTTTCCTATTGTAAGTCTTGCCCAGGATCTCCTTCTTATCAACCTTCTTGGCCCCTTTGAAAGATGCTCTGGATCTCTCTGCAGCTCATAATTTACAGCATAAATAAAAAGCCTCCCCTGAAGAGCCTTTCTAGCTGTTTTCTATTTGAGGGACTCCAACAGCTTAGCACCTTTACAAATTATGATGACTAGTAAGGTTAGTCTTTAGTCCTTCCCTTATGCACAATACAGGGAGAGCTGAATAGAAAGCACTATATCTAGTTGCATTTTCCTTTAAAATATCCATATTTTATTCAAAAGACTGAAACCAAATGAAACTTCCTTCTATCACCTCTTCATATATATGCAAATCAGCAAAATTGCATTCAGTTCCTCCTTTTCCCCAGAAACCAACAATGTCCTCCTTGGAGCCTTTTTGGAGCTTTCTTTTAGAAACTTTCAACTTTTCTCACTGTCCAGAATACCCCTCCTTACTCTTAGGAGGAAGGAAAAATAATCCGAGGAGAGGAGAAATTGAACTATTTTGAAAGAATTATATATCCCTTACATTTCACTGGAAAAAATTAAGAGCCTGATCCAAAATCTAGTCAATCGGAGTGGATAACAAGCTTGGGTATGACAAAGGGTATTTTCAAATGGTTAGGCTTTAGCTATTTATTTTCTCCTATGAAGAGACAAGATACATCCAGAAACCAATTACTAAGATTTGAGAGCCACTGTGAGGGATTTCATCAGCTCAAATTTGGCTCAACACTTCCATAAAAAACAGCTTTTATAAAACAAAATAAAAAATGTGTCAATGATATTAAAACAAAAATCCAAGAACAACAATTTTCAGCTTGGATTTAATATTTCCTACACAAACATTACAGAACTGTACTGTTTCATTAGAATCAGAAAGAAAAACTATAAGTAAAAATTAAACGAGCTCCTCTAGTCTATTTCCAATTGTCCAAGAACAGAGAACTCTAACAAACAGCATGTTTCTTTCTATAAATGTATAATTTTAAGTTGCTATAGTCTATATTAGGATATCCTTACCCCTGTAGGTAAAACAGACATGGAAAGAACTCAGTGAAATCATGTTTTATTTAGGAAGCCATGTTTTTTATTTTGTATTCCAGTGGTGCACAAGTAGCAATGTGATAAATTTTTAAGTGTATCAACACTCCCACCTCATTCTCAATCTCTCCGAGGTAGGAAAGTTTGAAACATTCTCATGGCATTCAACAGAGACCACTGAGTTCGGTGAAGGAGTGGAGATAACAAGATTCTGATGATGGAAAAAAGAGTCTTATTATTGTGCAAGAGAAACACTCAGAAAACAGAACAAACTCTCATTAGCTAACCTGGAGGACACAGGTACTTGGCAACTTCCTGCCTGGTGTTCAAAGACCTAAAGAGTGAGAGATGGCTAAACAGGGGGAAATTGATGATTCTTAAAAATTCACAGATGGAGATATCACATTAAAAATGTTTACGGGCTGATATTTGGGACACACTTCAGATGCTATTATTTAAATTATATCTCTACAAAATGTCATTTCATTTAGTTTTGTGTGTGTTAATCTAGGATTACAGAAACCTACTTTGTGTTTTATACATATTGTGGGACTGAGTATCCCTGCATTTATACCATTATAAATCAACCGTATCACTGTTATTCAGAGTTGCACTGATGTAAGTGTGAATCAGGCCCTCTGCCTTGCATGTGTTTCATTAATATGCATACGAGAAGATGTCACCATACTCATAAGGCTCTAAATGTAAGTGAAGACAGTCTGACCTTCATAGCTACTTTGGATTTGCAGGGTGGGACCAAGAAGGTAATCAAAACCCCTGGGGTTGCCCTGTGACAGCAGTCAGCCAATAAGCCAAGTCCACTGTGAGAGGAGCTCTCAGATACCTGCAACAGGCTGGCTGGGGTGGAGGACAGTTAAGAAATATGGAAGAGGTCCTCTTTCTTGCTCTACTCATCACTGCAAAATCATTCCCGCCATCCCCTTCCCCCACCACATGCTATTATGAGTGCTAATAACAGTTGTGGGTTCTTTTGTCTTACAGTTGCATTTGGGATTTTCACAGAACAGTGCGAAAGTAGAAGAATTCTACAGTCACCTGGACTGAAGCATTTTTGTGGTTTTATGTGGTGTGGGTATCACAGACTTTGACACTAATATGGATATTAAGGGAGTTGGATCAGCTGCGTGAGCTCCTGTCAACTTGGCAAGTTGTACAATTGTTTTGTGTGAACTTGTAAGGATTTCATAGATTTCAACAGTGGCTCGGTTGGCTGAGGTGACAGAAGAATTTTTGTGGTTGGATAACATTGGTATTTGAGGACTTTACGGTCGGTTGGTGTGAGTGTTCAAGCACTTAGACAGTTGGTTGATATAAACCATTTGCTGAATTGGAACAGATTTGTGATTTTTAGTTTCATGGGGTCACAACTGTGTGTGGTAGGTCCAGGCATCAGAGTGCCAGAACTGGTTTTTATCAGGTAGTTATTAGGGATGCTTATCATCTCAAACCTGCAAGGGGAGAGATTTAGGATGAAGCCCTTTTCCCTGCAAATCAGGCATCAGCATATCTTGCTTACAAAATAGGGTTGAACTCACAGAGAAGCCTGAACCATCTTACAAGGCTTGGTGGTTTCCCAGGCCATAAGCTGTTTTGAATCGCAGGCAAGAAAAGGCATTGGGTAGCACAGACTTTGATGGGGCCTTAGTTTAAGTGGATCGGTTGAGCTCTGGGAATGGTATGCTCTAGATCTGAGCAATGAAAAGGGACAGATCCATCCCCCTTTTCCTCTTGTTACCAAGCCACATTGCTCTGAGAAGTAATCCTGTTATGGATTTAATCAAATTGAAGGCAGTTGGCCAAAATTTCAAGATCTATGGTGGCCTCGTGGTCCCCTGTCGTTCACAGATTGTGTCACTAATTCCTACAACAGTTAGGCTGCTGGTGTGCTGACCACAGTTTATCATGCTCACCAATATAATCTCAGTGTTTCCTCATACTCCCCTGTTAGTCTCTGTGTATCCATCTATTGACTCTTGTCTTGTACTTAGAATGTAATTTCTGTGGGGCAGCATTTGTCTTTTTGTTCTGTGCTTGTACAGCCCCTAACACAAATGGGGTCCAGGGCCAGTCCTGAGTCTCCTAGACACTACAACAGTGTAAATAATAATAATGATAGATTCTTATCCCATCTTGATAAGATACATTTCCAAAGGTCCAAAGTTAGAACTGTACAGTGTCTATTCATTAGCTGCTTTATAAGAGTTCACTGTGACACAGTATATCATAACGACTTCAAAGTACATTATTGCAAGATGTAGAATTGGTCAAGATATAAGCCTCCATTTAAATCTATGAAACAGGCCTTGTAGAATGAATCAAGTTGGAAAACACCAGCAGTGACTGAAAGAGGTACTTGAAAGTGAAGTAAAAGGTAAATAAACAATATGTTTCCTTTAAGCCATTTTCCTATTTTGTTCTATTTTTAAAAGTTAACAGAAAACTAAAGGGTAAATGACTTACCCTAAAATATTAAACTTATATTGAAGAAAGGGAAAGGAATGAAATGTTAAATTGATTCTCTAGCTCAACTGGCCAACTACTGTGATGGTCTCCAAAAAGTGCATGATATTATTTATCCCATGTACTCCAATATCAATTTAATATGCAACATAATGTAGTGAAGAGATAATGTTATTAGTTATATCGAATTAGTGAAAAATACAGTAGTGTAAAATGCAGTGAGTGGTGGCAAATTCGTGGATTGGGATTTCAACCTCAGTAAATCTTAGCCTATGCTTCGCCTGAAGACAATGACAGTTAGAAATGCCAAATCATACTGACTGATAGAATAGCTTTGTTCCTATCACCCAATAATATGGTAAGAATTTGAGAAATGCATTTTGAAACTGAGGCCCATAATGTCTTTTCATTATTTCACTCACTGCTGACTAAAAGTAATGTAGGTGTAGTTGCCACTTTGACAGCATTTAATGTAACAATCTTACAGGAAATCTGAGGGGTTTTTTTACCTTATCAGATGACTTATATTTTTTTTCCAGTACTTAGACTTTTTCTAGATATTTCACAGTGCAGATAAACAGGATAAGGCTTTTTCCCAAACAGTTGATAATATAATTTCATACCACACATGAAGTAGCAACAAAATCCTGGATAGGTATTGAAATGAGGTCCCACTAATAACACTGGTAAATGCTAATGATTCAACAAATCCCGCAGAATCTCAGAACATAAGAACAAGAGTTCATATTTCATATTTGCCTCCGAATGAATACTATACAAAAACTAAACTTTCTGAGCAAAAGATAGACCATATAAAAATAAACCCCTGAGGGAATAAATGCATGAGGGAATAAAGGATCAGAGGAATAAAAACAATTAAAAAATAGGGCTGTCAAGCAATTAAAAAAGCTAATCATGATTAATCGCACGATTAAAAAAATAATCGTGATTAATAGTGTAATTAATCACAGTATTAAATAATAAGAGAATACCATTTGTTTAATTATTTTTGGATGTTTTCTACATTTTCAGATATATTGATTTCAATTACAACACAGAATACAAAGTGTATAGTGCTCACTTTATATTTATTTTTATTACAAATATTTGCACTGTAAAAAACAAAAGAAATTGTATTTTTAATTCCCCTATTACAAGTACTGTAGTGCAATCTCTTTATCATGAAAGTTGAATTTACAAATGTAGAATTATGTAAAAAAACCCAAAACCCTGAATTCAAAAATGAAACAATGTAAAACTTTAGAGCCTACAAGTCCATTCAGTTCTACGTCTTGTTCAGCCAATTGCTCAGACAAACAAGTTTATTTACATTTGCAGGAGATAATGCTGCCTGCTTCTTGTTTACAATGTCATCTGAAAGTGAGAACAGGCGTTCACATGACACTGTTGTAGCCAGCATCACAACATATTTACGTGCCAAATGCCCTAAAGATTCATATGTCCCTTCATGCTTCAACCACCATTCCAGGGGACATGCATCCATGCTGATGATGGGTTTTGCTCGATAATGTTCCAAAGCAGTGTGGACTGGCACGGGTTCATTTTCTTCATCTGAGTCAGATGCCACCAGCAGAAGGTTGATTTATTTTTGGTGGTTCGGGTTCTGTAGTTTCTGCATTAGACTGTTGCTCTTTTAATACTGCTGATAGCATCTTCCATACCTTGTCCCTCTCAGATTTTGGAAGGCACTTCAGATTCTTAAACCTTGGGTCGAGTGCTATAGCTTTCTTTAGAAATACATTGGTATCTTCTTTGCGTTTTGTCAAATCTGCAGTGAAAGTGTTCGTAAAATGAACAACATGTGTTGAATCATCATCCGGGACTGCTTTAACATGATATATATGGCACAATGCAGGTAAAGCAGAGCAGGGGACATACAGTTCTTCCCCAAGGGGTTCAGTCACAAATTAAATTAACATATTTTTTTTTAATGAATGTTATCAGCATGGAAGCATGTTTTCTGGAATGGTGGCCGAAGCATGAAGAGGCATATGAATGTTTAGCATATCTGGCACTTAAATACCTTGCCATGCCTGTTACAAAAGTGCCATGTGAACACCTATTCTCACTTTCTGGTGACATTGTAAATAGTAATTTACATTAGACTTTATGTTCCGTAAATGTAAACAAACTTGTTTTTTTGTGATTAGCTGAACAAGAAGTAGGACTTAGTGGACTTGTAGGCTCTAAAGCAGGGGTTGGCAACCTCTGGCACGCGGCTTGCCAGGGTAAACACCCTGGTGGGCCGGGCCAGTTTGTTTACCTGCCGCGTCAGCAGGTTCGGCCGATCGCGGCTCCCACTGGCTGTGGGGCGGCGGGAAGCTGCCGCCAGCACATCCCTCACCCGCGCCGCTTCCCGCCACCCCCATTGGCCTGGGATGGCGAACCGCAGCCAGTGGGAGCTGCGATCGGCCGAACCTGCTGACATGGCAGGTAAACAAACTGGCCCGGCCCGCAAGGGTGCTTACCCTGGCGAGCCGCGTGCCAGAGGTTGCCGACCCTTGAGCTAGTAGTTAAAAGAATTATGATCAATAAACAGTATGGGTTTGTAAAGAGCAAATCATGTAAGACATGCTTGATCTGCTTTTTTACTAAATGCAGTACATGTAATACACTCTTTACAAAAGCATCTGATAATAGTCTTGTCAAATATTACTTGAAAAATTAATTCAAATTGCCTTACAGATCAACACTGTCAAATAGATTGAAAACTATCTGAGGAACCATAAAAAAAGGATAACGAAAACAAGGAATATATCCAGATTGGGGTATGTGGTGCTAAATTAGCAGCTTTATTAATGCTCTAGAAGAGAGAATAAATGGACCATTACATGCAAATAAAAATTATTCTAGACTGGAGGTGTCTCAAACACCAGTAGAGGACAGAGGAAAAAATAAACAGTGACCAGGAGGTTAGAATGGGCCAGTAAAAACGAAAGGAGATTCAACCTGGAAACATAAAAACTAACATCTGCAGGGAATAGACCAAAACACAGATATTCAAGGGATGAAGTAGGAATGCAGTAGTGGTGTAAAAAACCTATGGGTGATAGTGGACAGTAATTTTTATATTAGCTTGCAATGTGACATGGCAACAAAAGAAGTGTATATGATTTTGGGCTATACATAGAGTGGTATAAAGTCACAAAGGGAGAAGAGTCTGGTTCTATTTAAAATGGTCTGTAAAGACCACTCCATATATAATGAATATGGTAGCTGGCACTGGGAGACAGTGCTAAGTGTAATAGGTAATGATATTTGTGTGCTGCCTGCCATGGAGGGGCTGCCTACTGAGGAGAGAGGAACACAGGTAAATTGGAATTTGCCTGATCAAGAACCAAGTGAAAAATGATTAACTAAAGACCTCTGGATTTATTGTAAAAGACTAAGCTATTACAAATGTATGGAGGTGATAGAGAGTGGGGTTGGTCGAAATAATGTATAACAAGTTTTCCAAAAAAAAATTCACCCAGATTTTGCTATTTTGAAACCAAAAGCTAAGGCAGTTTAAAGTCCCATTTTATCCAAAATTATTTTGAAGGTTATGTGTTTGGTGATTTTTTGGTCTCAACTGTATTGCAGGATATTTTAGCATCTTTCCTCAAATTCTCTTTCCTCAAATTCAAATCTCTCCAATAATCTTATCTTTTATTCTTATTAGCATTGCCAGCAACAGCAAATCTACAGAGGCTGGTTCTTTAGTATGGCTGGTCAAAAATTAAACATCACGTATAAAAATGCTGGGGACTGAACTCTGCCTCATATTGCTTCACAAGGAATTTCATTTGAGCTTTTGATGACAAAATTTTGCCCTTACAGCTTAGTATTCCTTTTAAAAAAGTATTTTAACTCAGATCTATAATAAATGCAATGCTTCACACCTGTGTGTTAGCACATCCAAATATGATGGTAGAGTAGATTTGCTTCATGAAGTCCTGAAATAAATACATTCAAATAGATCTCATTCAATGAAGGCTGTCTCAGACAAGGACCTATAATTTTACTACAAGATCAAACTATAGAATCTTCGATCTGAAGTAACAGTACAACATTTCCTTTCCTTAAATCTGGGAGTTCTGTAAGTGCAACCTTTCAGAATGAACACTAGCAGCTAAATCACAGCTCATAATTTCATTCATGAGTTCAGCTTCAAGTCAGATGCTATCCCATTGATGTCTAACTTCAAAAAGTTTAACTAGAATTAGGTAGTAACTTAAAAAGATTAGATGATATCACATAGTATCATGCAAGCTTGACAATAAATAGCCTTATGAGTCTTGAACCAAAAGTGCAGAAGCTAATGTCACAACTACAAAAATAGTGAGGCAATGAAAAAGAGAAAGCTGTGCTGCAAAATTGCTTACCAGAACTCAGTGCACATCATCAACCTAATACCCTTGCAAAGCTCCTCTAATGCTTTTACAGTTTCTTGTGAGAAAACGCTAACACTGTAACTCATGGCCAGCCCCTCTCCACCCTCCACAAAGACTCTCTCATGGAGGTTACACCACAGGGTAAAGCCACGGGAGCTACTCCAAAATACGGGAGATCCCATGGGCCCCTAGAGACCCTGGATCTCTTACCAACTCTAGCCCCTGGCAGTCATCTACTCCCAGGGGTGAAAGTAATATTAAATTCTTACCGGTATGGGGGCCGGCACTGGCCCCCGGAAGGGGCGGGGCCTCAAGCGGAAGGAGCAGGACTGGGGGTTCAGCCTCCCCCAGCCAGCCTATCCACGCTGCCTAGCCCCCACCCCCCGGGATTCCGGCAGCGATTTAAAAGGGTCCGGGGTTCTGGTTGCTGCCGCGTTAGCAGTGGCGGTGGCCGGGAGCGCCGGGCCCTTTTAAATCGACGGCCCCAGGGCAGTTGCCCCTTTTGCCCCCACCTGTCGGCGGCTCGGGGGGCAAAAGGGGCAATGACGTTAAAGCGCTGCAGCAGCACTTTAACATCATTGCCCCTTTTGCCTCCCTCGTTGGCGGCCCTACTGGCAGGGCCGCCAACGGGGGGGGGGAAGGGACAGCGACGTTAAAGCGCTGCCACGACAGCGCATTAAGGAGGGTCCTTTGCCATGGTAGCACTTTAAGGATCCTACTTAAAGCACTGCCGCGGCAGCGCTTTAACATGGGCTGCGTATGGACCGGTATTGGCTTCTTACTGGTACGCCGTACCAGCCCGTACCGTCTCACTTTCACTCCTGTCTACCCCCTAACTGTGTGGGTCCAATCAAGCCATGCTGCCAGGGAACTCTCCTGACTGCAGCTGACCCGGGACTCACAGATGTACAGGGGAAGTCAATAGAAAATGTAACATACATCCTGCGGCTCTACTGCCTTTTCCAGTTATGTTCTGTGGACAAGAGGGGAGACAATAGTAACCCTCCCTGACCTCACCTGGCTCCAGCTTTTTTCCTTACATGGAATAACCTCATCTCTTTGCCAGCCCTCTTTCCATATAGAGGAGGAGAGATCCATGTATGGTGGGCCCTCCATGGATGGCTTGATCCAGCCCCGGATTTTCATTATTCTTCCTGTTACATTAAAGTGATCAAACTGAAAACACCTTATAGCAGTGTTTCCCAAACCTGGGACGCTGCTTGTGTAGGGAAAGCCCCTGGTGGGCCGGGCCGGTTTGTTTAACTGCCGTGTCCGCAGGTCCAGCCAATCGTGGCTCCCACTGGCCGCTGTTCGCTGCTCCAGGCCAATGGGAGCTGCTGGAAGCAGCGCGGGCCAAGGGATGTGCTTATAGGATTGTTTAATTTTCCCCATCTTAACCCAGAGGACCTTAAGAACTTTAAATAGAGAATAAAACATTTCCTAATAAAACGTGAAACAGCCCTATAAAAGATTAAAATATTCAGCCAAGTTTTGTCATTACTAATTTAAAAACTGCATAATTTAACTGCTGTATGTGTTCATTGGGATGTGAATAAAAATCCCTTGTCTTCTAGAAATACTATGATAAAGATAATTCTTTCCTCGACCTAGCTCTCCATCATTTGTAAAGACTATTTCTCACACTAAAAACGATCAAACAAAAGCATTTTTCAAACGTGTCTGCTCGCAGATGACAAACAACAGCAGTATATTTCTCAGTGGTTTGTGCAAGTAGAGACATAGCTTCTACAATCCTGGTGCCCGCAATGCAGAAGAATGAGTCCAGCAGTGTATGCCAGCAATAGACACCTTTCTGCTATTCAGAAGCAGTAAAATGATTGACAATAGATTCAATTTATGAACATAAGCTTGGGAAATGTGTGATAATTTGGTAATTAAATCTGAAACAATAGCATAATCCCATGAGCATGGCACTGTATAATGTTATCACTAATCTGGTGAAATCATTCTGTCTGACATATCACTATGCAGAATACATTTCAATGAAGCAGATGAAATTTACTTTTACCCACGCATAAATCAAAGGAAGAAAGCAAAAGATTGAAAAGCCCCCTTTTTCTGTTTTTAGACTTTGAGGGCCCTATCCAAAGTCTGCTGAAGTCAATAGGATTCTTTCCATTGACTTCAATGGACTTTCAATCGGGTTCCAATTGAATTGATGTGGATTCATCAAGGAAAAACACAAAGGATCAGAAAGGGTCTCTGGATTGCCAGTACTAGGACTTTTCTTCTGCTGCTTCCTAGTCCGTTTATCCAAAATTTTGCTTACAAACAATGACAACAAAAAGTGTATACCAATTATTCATTGGCATGACAAAGAGCATAAAAGACTTGACATATCCATTGTTTGTATTACTTCAAATTAAATTTCAAGTCCTTCGTAAGATTAATACTGTAGTCTGGAAAGTTAGCACAATAGGCAATGACAGCCAAAGCCTCCTGACATATCAAACTGTGTGATCTATGGATGTGCTAAGATATTAGGGGGGAGAACTTGATAGCATTAGTAAATGTGGGTAAATGTTTTCTTTCATTTTCTCAGAGCAAATGTGTTAGAAAATACTAATGTAAGCAATTACCCATGTTGAGTTATAAGTTACAGCAACAACTGTATTAGAGAGAAAGGCACATTTGCTTTCAACCCTGATTATCATAATCCAAAGCAGAGCTAGTTAGACCCTAAATCTTTCTCTGTATATTTTGTATTCTGTAAATCTTTCTCTGTATATTTCTAGTATTAAATCTGAAGAAATAGCCTGGCGTGAAAGGAGAATAAATCACTCCAGCGTCATTGATTTGTAAATTGTGAACTTAATCTGAACCCCATAAGTATACACACCCTTCATTTCAGAAATCCAGTTTAATGAATAACCATGTTTTCTACTGTAAATGGTGTTAGAGCATTTTTCAAAACTATGGGGGAAAAAATCTACTGTGAGATCCACAGTCTTGTGTTTTCCCTAAATAGGTGGCTCTTCGAATGGAAATGAGACAGAAACTCCAAGCATGTACTGTACTGAAGATTCACAGTGCAGATGTGAGAACAAAATGGCTTCCTATTTGCCTACTGCTTCAAACTGTTATCAGAGAAGAATTTTTTGTGGGGAGGAAATGCTATTTCAAAGGAAAGGAGAAAAAAAATGGAGGTTTGGGAAGTATTGTTTTATGGTTTCTGAGGTTATATCTTTATTACAGAAGCACAATTAAGCATTCTGGGTGTTCACTTTTAAACAGTGTCATTTTTGCAGTACAAAACTTATTCTCAGTCTATCTTAGAATCATAGAATATTAGGGTTGGAAGAGACCTCAGGAGGTCATCTAGTCCAATCCCCTGCTCAAAGCAGGACCAACACCAACTAAATAATCCCAGCCAAGGCTTTGTCAAGCCGGGCCTTAAAAACCTCTAAGGATGGAGATTCCACCACCACCCTAGGTAACCCATTCCAGTGCTTCGCCACCCTCCTAGTGAAAAAGTGTTTCCTAATATCCAACCTAGACCTCCCCCACTGCAACTTGAGACCATTGCTTCCTGTTCTGTCATCTGCCACCACTGAGAACAGCCGAGCTCCATCCTCTTTAGAACCCCCCTTCAGATAGTTGAAGGCTGCTATCAAATCCCCCCCTCACTCTTCTCTTCTGCAGACTAAATAACCCATTCCCTCAGCCTTTCCTCGTAAGTCATGCGTCCCAGCCCCCTGATCATTTTTGTTGCCCTCCGCTGGACTCTCTCCAATTTGTCCACATCCCTTCCGTAGTGGGGGGGACCAAAACTGGATGGAATACTCCAGGTGTGGCCTCACCAGTTTTGAATAGAGGGGAATAATCACTTCCCTAGATCTGCTGGAAATGCTCCTACTAATACAGCCCAATATGCCATTGGCCTTCTTGGCAATGAGGGCACACTGTCGACTCATATCCAGCTTCTCTTCCACTGTAATCCCCAGGTACTTTTCTGCAGAACTGCTTCTTAGCCAGTCGGTCCCCAGCCTGTAGCGGTGCATGGGATTCTTCCTTCCTAAGTGCAGGACTCTGCACTTGTCCTTGTTGAACCTCATCAGATTTCTTTTGGCCCAATCCTCCAATTTGTCTAGGTCACTCTGGACCCTATCCCTACCCTCCAGCGTATCTACCTCTCCCCCCCAGTTTAGTGTCATCTGTGAACTTGCTGAAGGTGCAATTAATCCCACCATCCAGATCATTGATAAATATGTTGAACAAAACCGACCCCAGGACCGACCCCTGGGACATTCCGCTTGATACCGGTTGCCAACTAGACATTGAGCCATTTATCACTACCCATTGAGCCCGACAATCTGGCCAGCTTTCTATCCACCTTATAGTCCATTCATCCAATCCATACTTTTTTTTAACTTGCTGGCAAGAATACTGTGGAAGACCGTATAGAAAGCTTTGCTAGAGTCAAGATATATCATATCCACCACTTTCCCCATATCCACAGAGCCAGTTCATCTCATCATAGAAGGCAGTCAGGTTGGTCAGGCATGACTTGCCCTTGGTGAATCCATGTTGACTGTTCCTGATCACCTTCCTCTCCTCCAAGTGCTTCAAAATGGATTGACTAAATTGACTAAATGCATCTTGTCAAATAATTCTCCATTTAAAATGGGCTCATTAAACATTTACATCCTTGCTCTGTAGGAAAGCTCCTTCAATGCATTCAGTTGACCACAAGAGTCACAAACTTTTTATATCGCTGAATTTAATATTTTTACCTTTACATGCTTTCAAGGTATATTTAGGCAGAGTTCAGATCTGCAAATGCAGAACTGTTGTATGTAGAAAATGTATTCTTAATTCTTTGAATGGCAGCACTTTTACTCATGTACAAGCCCTGGGGGGTTATAATCTTATTTAAAGTTCATATTTTATTTTTCAAAGGTTTTGCTTCTGTACTGATTTAGATTTCATCAAAGTGAGAAATAAAGGAATCCATAACCTTTTATATCTAAAAACAAATGACATAACATTTGTAATTAATAAGTATCACTTCATTGGTAAATGGCACCCAGAATGACAATTTTATAGTCCTATTAATATCGATGGAAAATGTCAGAGTATCTAAATGTCAAGCGATTTTCTTTTTGTAACTATTATACTTACAAAAAATAGTGAAATTCCTGTACTTAGATAGCAGAAAGGCTATCTAGATTTTATTTTAATCCCAATTTATTTCAGTGTTAGTCCACTGATTTTAATACAGTTGCTCTTGATTTACACTGGTGTAAGCAAGATCAGAATATGTCCCTATATGTTGGTTGTTGAACAACTTTCCCTTCATTTTATGCACAATGTTACATGACCAAAAATCACAAGAGTGACCACAATGTGGTGACTCTTGTATTAAGGCAGCTAAACAGGTGAAAAATTACATTACATTATTGAGGCCTTAGAAATAAAGCTGAATTTCAATTATTACATCTAAAATTGTATTTGAATCTAAACTTCCCTAATGTTCTGGGGTGTTTGAAATCACTCCAATTAAGGAAACAGTCCTGCATAGTGAAATTTACATATGGATCCAGGCCTTCCCAGAGTGGGTATGGTGGCACTGGACTGAATTTCAGTAAAAAATATTAGTTGTAGATTTAAAAAAAAAAAAAAGAAGAAGAGAGACACTCACTTCCCTCTTCTAGTGTTTTGAAAAGATATGATACAATTGCTGTTTCCAAAATGTCTTTTCACTTGTTTATCCCTGAATTGCATCTTTTTTTTTTTTTAAATGATTAACTAAGGACTCCATGTGTCAGCATTTTACAAAGCGGCACAATATGTATCTATATTTTTAACTAATTCTTTTCACTGTCAACAGCAAGTTTGATATACACTAATAATAATAGAAGTACGTAGCCAAATTCCAGCAGTCAGTCTTCCTTCATATTTCACCTTACTTAGAAAAACAGCTTTTTAAAGCTATTTTAAGTCACCAAGCAAGCCTTCATGCAGACTTATTAATATAATGTAAAATAATCAATCCAGAAACAGTTTCTTTCAGCATGCTCTTTCATTTGAAGTCAGCATCATTAGGGCAGGAGAACTGTTTCAACACAGTCTGCTCATTCACACAATAAATTTCCATATGCTCCTAATCCCAGAATGGGAGTTATGCACGTGTGCCCAAAGATGTTATTTGGCCTGATCTTGAATTCTGAGGGAAGACACTGACTAGGAAGAAGGTGACTGTATTTGCCAGCTGTACAAAGGATGAATATTGTAAGAGGTGTATTAAAATGGCTTTATTAGAATCGTAATTAAATATTTTGTTCACTGACTTGAAACCCATCTTTCATTGAAGTTAACCAGTTAACCTCAAGAGGAATTTTGTGGGTATCAACATGGTGTTCTGAATACACAACTTGAATTTTTCAGGAAACATATCCTCCCAGAAATAAGATGGCAAGTAGAAGTTGGGAATGTGGATAGAGATTTCTGTATAATTTATCATATTCAGAACTGGTCTATCATACTTAAGAGGTAATCTGAAAATCAGTGGAAGGTTCCAATTTTGCAGTCAGATTATTGTTCCCAATTTATCTGGAGCCTACCATTACTCAGTCCCCCTGCCTATGAGCTTCCTCTTTCTCATCTTCCCATTGTCCTACTCACATGCTTATATATTCACACACATATAAAGTATATATAAAATATATATCCCCAGCCCTGGGGATGTCACTGGCAAGAGCGTGCGACATACTACTGCACAGTTCACATTTTACTAGGACTGGCTTTGGCTGTATTGGGGGTCAAATGGACGCTGTAACTATGCAGACGAGAAAAAGGACTAATAAACTCCTGTATGAGTTACAAAGTGAGGATAAAAATACGTCAGTGTAACAAATAATATTTAAAATTTTTAAGGGGTATCACTGAAGTTACAGTCATCATCAACCCAAACTACGGGATTCTGAAAACACTTACAGCCAGGCTTAACTTTATTCACATGTGTAGTCCCAATGAAATTCACACTGCTGACACCTTTGTTGCTCTTGGGTCTTATAACACCAATGTCTGAAAAGAGAGACACTAAAATCAAATAACTTCTGATCTGTACAACAGCTGTACACATACATCAATCTACTTTGGTTCCTATTTGCTAACTCAGTGATGTGTTGGCAATAATCCAAATTACTGTAAAAAGTAATTTTATCACATGAAAAGTGAAAAAAAAAAGATGAATAAATCAATTTTACAAAAATCAATATTTATCTTCTTCTGTTACATGGCTCCTATATCAGTGAAGTGAAATAAATCTGACATCAAATGTTTCATCCACTGCATTTACTTTCAATTACCAGAAAATTTAGAACTGGAAAATTCAAAAGAACAATGGGTCATTTTATCCCATCGTTGATGGAACTTACTAGTATTGTTCCAGAGAGTACATACATCAGGGTTCAGTTTCATCGTTATGACACATATTGATGGGGAGTAGATATGTACAAAACAATTGCTTTTAATTGCAAGAGATGAAACAAAAAAGTCACTGTATGAAATGCTTTTTTTGAATAACAGTGTGAATTTTTCCTCTCAGTGCAACATCTTTTTTTAGGTTAAGGCCTTAAATAATAATAAAAACAAAACTAATTGTTGCTGAGTAGTACCTTAGGCCCAGATACTCAAATATATTGAGGAGTTAGGCACGTAAACACCTTTGAGGGCCTTTCTCACAAGTCATCCCAATGAAGTCAAAGTCCCAGTGCCCTTACCCTGTGCTCTTCCTCCCTTCTTTCTCAGGTTTATGGTTTTACTTTCCTCCCAAACTCTGGGCTTAAATAGCAAATGTTGATCACATCATAATGGGCAAAATTCTATCCAGCCAGTTTTGTGTAATTAGTTTGAGTACTTAAGAATAAACTAAAACTTTTGCTAGAAGTGTAAAGTTTTAAGAAACTGGAGAAAAATAATTAAAACCAGGCCATCCATAGTAGTTTCTGAAACTTCTGGCAGCAAGTATTTTCCTGTTCTATGTATCTAATCTCTAGGTTTCCAGAATGTGTCTCTCTTCAGACCATTCTAGCTCATCTCATAATCAATCAAAATTTTATTTTCAATTACACTGGAACCACAAAAGGCTGTATATTTCAAGGGGCACCAGGAACTTTTGGATAAACAGTACTTTTGTTAAATGAGGAAGACAGCTGGATAAAGGAGTTCTAGATATGATTACATTTGATAAGAGAGGTTTTATACTAAGATTAAGAGATATTTAAAGAAGTTAATACTTCCCTTATTCAAAATGTACATTTTAAAAAGATACTTTATTTCAGAATATTCATAGTGACAATGACATATAGCAGTAGTAAGGAATCATAGGCAACGTTTGATACATAACATTACTGCTTGCATAAAGTGGTACTACTTTATATTTTATGAAAAGATAATAATAACAGGAGAACCAGTTATCTGGTATGCACTCATAGAACTCCACTGGGTACCTGTATTCCCCTAGAGTCTTCCCTGAGTTTAATTGTACCATTTGTTTCACTAGAAGATAGAGGCCTATAAAATTGCAGCCTCATTAGGTTTTAGGATGTGGAAGTTGATTTTTCTGTCATATGTCAACTATTTCTTACAAGAGAGTAAGAGATACAATCAGCATAATCATTTACAAATTTGGAGAATAATTTGTTAATCTTTCCAGGCAATGCACAGAAACACACCAAAACCTTGAGGGCTAAGAAGTTAATGCTTTGCTGGTTGTTGTGATCTCTTTTAATTTGTCATAATGGCAGGAACAAATCTGTTCACATCTAATGGGTCTAGTCTATATAACAAATAGAGATATGCTAAACTGACTGTATTCCATCTGTTGATGTTGCTATTCATAGTACTCTATTCATTCAGAATCAAAGTCATATTATGTTATGCTATTTTAAGTGGAGTCACATAGTAACATTACTATATGTCACATGGCATTTCACAAATAGAACTTCTAAGAGATTTATGAATATAGCGGTATGTGAATATGATGGTTGAAAGCCAACAATATTGAATTTTAAATGGTTCACTGAATAGATATAAAGAACAAGGAGTACTTGTGGCACCTTAGAGAGACTAACAAATTTATTTCAACATTGGCCAAACAGGACAGTCACTACGCAAAAGAATAAATGGACACAAATCGGATGTCAAGAATTATAACATTCAAAAACCAGTCAGAGAACACTTCAACCTCCCTGGTCACTCAATTACAGACCTCAAAGTCACAATACTCCAAGAAAAAAACTTCAAAAACAGACTCCAATGAGAAACTGCAGAATTGGAATTAATTTGCAAACTGGACACCATTAAATTAGGCTTGAATAAAGACTTGGAGTGGATGGTCATTACACAAAATAAAAACTATTTTCCCATGCTAATTTTCCCCCTACTGTTACTCACACCTTCTTGTCAACTGTTGGAAATGGGCCATCCTGATTATCACTACAAAAGTTTTTTTTTCTCCTGCTGATAATAGCCCACCTTAATTGATTACTCTTGTTACAGTTGGTATGGCTACACCAGGGGTCGGCAACCTCTGGCATGCGGCTCGCCAGGGTAAACAGCCTGGCAGGCCGGGCCAGTTTGTTGACCCGCCGCGTCGGCAGGTTTGGCCAATCGCGGCTCCCACTGGCCAATGGGGGCTGCGGGAAGCGGCATGGGCCGAGGGATGTGCTGGCGGCGGCTTCCCACAGCCGCCATTGGCCTGGAGTGGCAAACCGCGGCCAGTGGGAGCCGCTATCGGCCGAACCTGCCAACACGGCAGATAAACAAACTGGTCTGGCCCGCCAGAGTGCTTATTCTGGCGAGCCGCATTCCAGAGGTTGCGGACCCCTGGGCTACACCCATTTTTTTTCTTGTTCTCTGTGTATATATATCTTCCTACTGTATTTTCCACTGCATGCATCCGATAAAGTGGGTTTTAGCCCACGAAAGCTTATGCTCAAATAAATTTGTTAGTCTCTAGAGTGCCACAGGTGCTCCTCATTCTTTTTGCTGATACAAACTAACATGGCTACCCCACTGAAACCTGAATAGATATACAGGTTCTGTAGTTACTGATACTGCCATCAGTTCTGGAATCCTGTTTAGACTTCCATAATGTTCTTTATAGATCTGTGTAACTAAATGAAACCAGTGCCTCAAATACAAGACCCTTTGAATTTCAAGTTTTCAGATTTGAATCCTTGAATCCCAAACTTGTATTTTTTTCATTGCAATTTGGATGGTGGATGATTTCCTTGGACCCCATCAGTCAAGATAGTGTAAACTTCTCATGCTCATTTGAACTTTGTACATTTTTATCACTTCAGGGCTGAAATCTCTCAAAAGCAGATTGTGTCAACACGCTGTCTTGTAAGTTCAGACAGCAGCAGACCCCCCTCCCACGCTTCTCTCTCTCTCACACACACACACACACTCACAAATGCCTGCCTCAGCAGCAGCATTCCACAGTAATGGTTTGCTGTGTGTCCCAGAGCAGATAAGCATGCCGGCTGTCAGAAATGGGAGCTTTGAAAGGGGATATCTGCATGCCTGCAGCCAAGTTCAAAAAAATGACCAGAGTGGCCACTTGACTTCAGGGGATTATGGCATGATTCTGGAGGCCAATCACAGCGCAGTAATGAAACACGTTGTGCACACTGACACCCGGGCATTTCAGCCAGGGCACAGCAATCTTTATGCTTCTCATGGAGGTGGATTACCAGGAGTGCTCCAGCTGCAGAGTCCAGGTGCTCTAAGTGCCTTGCCAGTGTGGACACCTCAGGAGTTAGGGCGCCCGGGGCTGATTTAATGTGCTCTAACTTGCAAGAGTAGCCAAGCCCTTAGAAATTGAATAGGTTGGGATATAAAACTATGATCATATTTTCAAAGGTGACTAATGATTTGGGTGCCCCACACGTTTTTGGGTGCTCACCAGAGGGTGTGTGCACATCACTTTCTGAATATCAGGCCCTTTAAGGGTCACAGATTGGCCACCCAAGAACTGACATATCCCAAATCAATAGTTATATTTTTTTTATGTTTTTATATTTATTTTACTTTTGTTATGAACATAATTATATGGTTGCTTATAAGGTAAGACTCAGCAGTCTCATCATGGGTAAATTGAGTTTACCCACTTCTCATTTGGGGAATATGGAATTTAGGTTAGTTCGCCCACTTTTTTTTACCACTACAACACTGGTCAGACTAGATGACGTTTTAGGATAAAACAGGACATCACACTGTTTGGAAGAGAACCTTTATAGACGCACAAACATTCACAAAAAAATAAAATAAACAGAACTTGGAAAAATACTGAGCATTATTTTTGTATGCATATCTTTTTCCAAGTTTTAACTGTGTGAATTGTTTATAAGAACATCCTGACCCAGCAGCCCCTTAGACAGGTGAGTCTAAGGCTAGGTCTACACTACAGCGGGGGGGTCGACCTAAGATACACAACTTCAGCTACGTGAATAGCGTAGCTGAAGTGGCGTATTTTAGGTCGACTTACCTGGCTGTGAGGACGGCGGCAAGTCGACCGCTGCCGCGCCGCCGTCGACTCCGCTGCCGCCTCTTGCTGCGGTGGATTTCCGGAGTCGACGGCAGAGCGATCAGGGATCGATTTTATTGCGTCTTCACTAGACGCGATAAGTCGATCCCCGATAGACCGATTGCTACCGGCCGATCCGGCGGGTAGTGAAGACGTGCCCTAAGACAAATGCAACTATTCATGGGAACAAAATTACTCATGTGATTAAGTGTTTGCAGGAGTGGGCTGCTTAGATGTACAGTACCAAACTGTTAGGTGATAATTGGGGTAGTCAGCAAAATGTGGAATCTACAAGGTCACAGCAGTGCTTTCACATTTGTTTTACTTTATCTGTTGTAAATAGCTTTGAATTATGTGACCAGACAGCTGGTATCAAATATAAAAAAAAAATTAGGTGTATTATATTAAATCAGGCCATGTTCATTTTTTAATGACTATCATTTTCCAGTGGATTATATCAGATTCCTTTGTGTTGCATCACAGACCACTGAGATGGTATAGAAATATAGCTCATATAGGCTAACAGAACCGGAGGTTGCCTTGATATTCAGCTGCAGAAGTGGAGGATTAGGAGAAGATTTAGAAGAGATCTTTGTACCTTTAAAAAAAAAATCTAGCTAATTCTGCTTGGATCATGAAGGGGAACATCTTCAAACATTGTATTAATTTACCCTCCACCCAGGGCCGGTGCAAGGATATTTTGCGCCCTGGGCGAAACTTCAAGCTTGCGCCCCTCCCGCACATTGATTCATTGAGGGGCAAATCCCAATGAGCCTTTATAGACCCCAGGGGCCAGCCATGCCCAGGGGCTGCTCCCCAGACCAGGTTCCCTCCTCCCCGCCCCATGAACTCCCCTAGAGGGTGCACAGCCCCCCTGTGAACCCTCCCCACCCCAGTGGTCCCTGCCCTGAGTCCACTCACTGGCTTTTCTGGGCTTGGGTCGCTGCAGCAGTTCGGCATGGAGAAGCTGCCTTCTGGAGGCACGAGAGAGCCAGAGCATTGGCTTGCGGTGGCGGTGAGCCCCAGCCATGGAGGAGCCGGCGTGGCACAGGGGGGCAGCAGCACTGCAAAAGCAGTGGCGCAGCTAGCGGGGAGCAGCTGCGCCCCCCGCCCCTCTTGTGCAGGCTGCAGCCGGGCACGCCCTCGGGTGCTCCTACAGGCTGCAGCGGATGCAGGCCCCCCATGCGTCCCCCAGCTGCCCCCTCACCGTGCTCGGGCTCTGAGGCTGCCGGGCATGTGAGCCACCACCGGGGCACAGGGCCCTGAGCCTGCTCCGGGAGGGGCAACGGTGGCTCACATGCCCGGGAGCCGCGGAACCCGAGCACGGTGAGGGGTAAGACAGGGGGTGCGCCTGCCCGGGCTGCAGCCCACCTGACGCCCCCCCGGGGGCTCCTGCAGTGGATGCATGCAGGCGGCAGCCCCCGTGCGCCTCCCGGCTCCCCCCTGCCACACTCGGGCTTTGCGGCTCCCGGGAGTGTGAGACGCCACTGCCCCTCCCAGAGTAGGCTCAGGGCCCTGCACCCCGGTAGCTCACATGCCTGGGAGCCACAGAGCCCAAGCATGGCGAGGGGGGCACCGGGGGGTGCACGGGGGCCGCTGACCACATGCAACTGCTGCAGCCTGCAGGAGCCCCCAGGGGGCGCGCAGGGCCACAGCCTGGGCAAGAGGGGCAGGGGGCTCGGCTGCTCCCCACTAGCGGTGCCGCCACCTTTGCAGGGCTGCTGCCCTCCTGTGCCACGCTGGCTCCTGCATGGCTGGGGCTCGCCACCCCCGCAAGCCGACGCTCTGGCTCTCCGGTGCCTCTGGAAGGTGGCTCCTCCCTGCCGAGCCAGGGTACCGCTTTTTTAGGGTTACCATATTTCAACAATCAAAAAAGAGGACGGGGGGGAGAGCCCCACCCACATCCACTCCCTCCCACTTCCCGCCCCCCTCAGAACGCCCAACCCCCCCGCTCCTTGTCCCCTGGCTGCCCCCTCCTGGGACCCCTGCCCCTACCTTCCCCCCAGGACCCCACCCCCAACCTAAGCCTCCCTGCTCCTTGTCCCCTGACTGACCCCTCCTGAGACCCCCCAACCCTATCTGCCCCTCTAGCACCCTACCCCCTACCTGTCCCAACCCTTATCCACACCCCCGCCCCCTGACAGGCCCCCCGGGACTCCCACACCCCATCCAACCACTCCCCACCCCCTAACAGGACACCTGGGACTCCCCTTACCACCATGCCGCTCCAGCCGCTGGCTCCACGTGGAGCCAAAACAAACAGGCTGCGGAGCCCACAGCCCCTCCCCCGCAGCGTGCTGGCAATGCGACGCTGAGGTGGGGGGGGAGCGGGGGAGGGACTCTGCCTGCTGGAGGCCAGTGGGAACGGCTAAATCAGGCCCAGGCTCCCAATCAGCCACGCCGCACTCTGTGAGGGGAAGGGAGGGGAGGGAGGAAAAATCTTGGACACCCCCAACCACTTGGCGCCCTGGGAGACCGCCTAGTTCGCCTAGTGGCTGCACCGGCCCTGCCTCCACCATATTTCTTTGCATCACACTGGTATCTCTATTATCACTAAGGTCATGCCCCTGTCAGCTCCTTCCTCTGCCCCGTGTGGTTATGTGAACCCTAAGGATACCATCCTTAGATCCCAATTCAGCGCAGCATTTTGGCACATGCTTAAAAGCAGCACTGGATCAGGGCAGGGGGGGAACAGTCATTGTCTTTCCCTGAGCACAGGGACAGCAGTTGGGAGTCTCCTTTGAGCCAGGTGTGTAAGGGCCTGAGAGCTCTCCCCCGGGCACACCATGCAACAGCCACTCACAATCTGATTTTCTGGTTAATCTAGATCTATTGATGCATCTGATAGCATCTTGCCTCAAGGGAAAGGTAAGGGTGTAAAACAAAAACTCATTTACTTACTCTTAGCACTCAAATGCACCAGTCTTTTTCCATTGATTGTGCAGTTTCCTTCAAAGATACTGGCACTATACAAAGGTTCTGTTGCCGGCACAGAGTGCCCGAGGAAAGCAACAGCGGGGTTCGTTGCCCGGTGTGCTTCGCGCCAATGAACACACCAGGGTGGAGAAGCAATCAAAGTTTATTTGAGATCTCAAAGCAGTGCAAGGAGACTGGCACGTCTCAGATCAAGCACACTGAGACAAGCAGTTTTCCCTTTTTATTCTTTTTGCAGCTAGGCTTTTCCCTCCCCCCCCCTTCCCCCTCCCTTCCTCTTATCATAGTTTACTTTAAGCAAGTAGCAAGCAATTATATTTAAGCAATTAAATCATCTTGGCGGCTATAAGTCCAGCTTGTTAGTAACTTCTCTTGGAATTATTATCTTGTCCCTTTCCTTTGATTTGTTATTTTGCCTTTCAGCCAGAAGTATGCAGGCCTCATTATTACCGCTTGGCACTGGTATGCAGCCTGTTGCACCTGATAACTGGCAGTTACACATTCCAATTTCTGCATCTGGCTTTTGAGGTCGATTAGAGTTTAAACATGGAAGAACGTTGGTTCATTTAGGCCTAGTGCAGGAAGGCTTCATCAACACTCGTGGTCTTCCACCCTCCCGAGTTACCTAGGATTATGCCTAATGACACCAACAGTTCTACTGAGAACTGCTGAATCATCATGAGCATTCAGATGCATAAATTAGATGTGAGTAATAGTAAGACATATTGCCTGGCACATGCTCAGCTGGACCTTTAAGAATCTGTGGAAGCGATTTTTTATTATTTTATGCTGGTAGTTTCTGCTTTATTTAATGCTGTGAAATAGCCAAACCTGATTCTCTTTCAAGTGCCTTTTCATTGCTGTACTTTTTTCCAATTCCATGCACAGTAATGAAGCCTGCCTTTATTCCAATATTCTGTCAGTTTTTTTTTTTAAAAGGCACCAGGTATGCATCTGTGTATATTGTGGCATGAAGGGGCTTTACAAGCAGTAGGCAATGATATGATGTTGTGGTTTGTATCTGTGACCAGTACCAGTCTGGGTATCAGCTACTTATGCTTTCTGGGCTACTGCTTTTAACTATTAAATATGAGAAGTTTTCTCTTTAGATATTTGGTGAAGAATTCTTACCAGAAACTTGACTACAAACATGACAAATTCCACTGATAAACTGAGACCCCTTCAAAACATAGGGCTAGATTGTGACTTTAAGCACAGCCCTGAACAAGAGATGATGCATAAATTGCTTCTATCCAAAAGCCATTTTGACTCAGATGGACACCTCTGTTTCAAAGCCACGCCTTGCCTTTTATTTGCTCCTGAGGATTATTAATGTACTGATGGCCTTTAAACAGCAGAAAATTGCTACTGCCTCCCATTCTGGTTTAGTTATTCTGACCAGCAAGTAGGGACATGGACTCCACGGTCTGCCCTGCCGCACTCATTCCCTGCCTCTCCTCTCCCACTTTCTACCCTCCTGTCCTGGGGCAGGAATAAGGAGATAAGTAGCTCTGTTCACTCCTATGCACCTGGACCAATGGACCAGCCTCTTTTTACCTCCTTTCATGCGAGTTACAATTGAGCTCATAATTCTCAGATAAAACACCTTCACACATATGGGAGAATTTCAGTCTGCAGTTGCAAGGTGTTTTTATAGGCTTCCTCTGGCTGCACTTTAAATCAGCTCATAACACAAGGATCCTCAAGTGGGAGGGGAAGAGGTCTAACCCAAACAGGTTTCCTGTTTTTAAAGTTTAGGGGGTCATGAATTTAATGACTTCACATGGGTCTCTCACAACTGCTGGCAATGTTGTTGATCTGTGTCCCTAATAGGGTGACCAGTCAGCAAATGTGAAAAATCGGGATGGGGGTGGGGGTAATAGGAGCCTATATAAGAAAAAGATCCCAAAATTGGGACCATCCCTATACAATCGGGACATCTGGTCACCCTAATCCCGAAGCAGATTCAAGTACTCCTGAACCATGTTTTGTAAGGTTTTACACCCTCTTTGCACAGGTGTAAAAGGAGAAAGTTAATGTAGAATCAGGTCCAAGATTTGCAGTGTGGGTAATAACTTCAGGGTTCCTCCAGCAAACTTACATGATTTTGGAATTCCTTGTTTTTGAATGTTTGATTTACAGTCTATATTATATTCATGCGGCTCTTTGGTTGATTGGTTGTTTTTTGGTATGGGTGTGTGTATTTTATCTGATGTATATATGAAAATAAAATGTGAATTGGTAACTATATAATTAAAACACCACTAGGAAATGGCACAGTTTTCAACTTAACTTATTGATCACAAGATATGTGAGCACACATAGAATTTAAAACATATTCATATTATGCAGACATGGGAAGCAATTGGGCTTTGGAAGAATAATAAATGTGTCTAATAGCCTATTAGGCAAGGTTATTCAAGGAAACAACACAGGGATCATTCCGGAAACAAATATTATATGGCACAATGGAGAAAATGAAATACAGAAAAGGGAATGTGTTTTGACAGGCTAAATGGCCTTTACTCTCCCCACCCCCCAAAATAATCTTTTGTTTTTATTTATGTCTCTCCTTAGGGAGAATGTGTCCTTGTTGCATATTCCTTTTAAAATGTCCTGTAAAATGATTATGGCACCTGCTGCAGACCAACTTCACTGGTTTATGGCTGCACAGACAGAATGGTCGCGGTGTAAATCTACGAGCTGCCAAAATGTTCACACATACTATCCTGGAATTGCTGGTGATCTTCTATTATTTGACTTTAAATATTTTACGCTCCTGACACAAATCCAATATTGCTCACATGGTTGGATGATGTTTTCAGATTCCAAGGTCACTTGCTGTGGTCAGTAGTTCATGAACCCTGTAAACAAACATTTTCCAACATTGTATCTTGCTTCGATAGCATTGTGTAAAAGGATCTCTTCCTTGAACATAAACCTGAGATTCTGACACGATTATGGAGAATTTCCACAAATGATTTCTTTTTTCCAGTAGCTTCTTTCTTCCAACAGTGTGTGTAAATCTGAGAGATATGCCATTCTCTAAATCTGAGCAGTATGCCAAGTGTTTTGGAAACAAAGTCAGGTAATTCTGAACTTGTCCATTGGGTAAGGTTGTAGTTTTGTCTATTTGTCAACTAATTATGTAACAAAAGTAAAGGGTCATAAGTACCTGTCGGGCTTTCAGCAAGGGCCACAATGCATTCATCTACCAAAGATGTTACTCTTCATACATGCTACGCCATCTTACAGCTTTTCTTTACTAAATGATTTTTTTTGTTTATAGATGGACAGAAACATTTCCATAAACTTGGGTCTAAGAGAAAGCAGAGGCTGTTAGAGCACAGGGCTGCCAAAGAGTGTGATATTGGACATGTCAGCTACTCCTACCATGTCTCAATTTTTCCATCTGTAAAATGCACCTAATATTTCCCTCCCTCAGAGGGGTGCTGTGAGGCTTAGACCATTGAGGTTTGCAAAGCACTTTGAGGTCTTGAGATGAGAGGTATTATAATAATTCTTTGCACTTTTATAAGAATAAATACAAATATACCAAACATATAACCAAATTTACTATGATCACATGTCTTCATATCTAGAACTGCTTGAAAATTTATCTTTTTTCATAAGGTTTGAAATTTTCAGTTTTTTGACAAAATGATTAGAAACAACTTTTATGTGCCAAATCATTGGAAAAAAAAATCAGAAAATAGCATAACAAGTTTTGAAGAAAATGAGTTTTTTTCATTGTAGTGTTATTTTCTTTACATAGCCTATCATTTTATTTTTATTTATAGTTTATTTAACTTTATTTTATTCCTTTCCATAGCCACATATGGAGCATGAGCTTTCATTAGTCTGTCCCAGGTGGTTTTCCTGACAAATTACAGTAAATATACAACCCAAAATGAGCATGAGTAATTCAAATGGTTCCTTCTAATGTGCGTTACATTGCACTTCCTAGTCCATTATTCATTTTACCTATATTTGTCATGTCCAGTACTTAGGTATTTAGTCTCTTTGGAATCCCTTATAGTCTTCTCTTGTTTTCACTAAGCTACAAGTCATGTCAACTGCAAATTTTACCCCTCATTGCTGACCTTTTTTCCTTCTCTGTCCTTCTCCTACAGATCCTTAAGTCAACTTGTCAACTTTTTCCATGCTGTAAATTGATAATCTATTCCTGTTTTTATAGTGTCTTTCTTCACCAGTGTCTAATCCATGACAGTACTTTCCCTCTCACCCTGATTCATCTTAGTTTCTTTAATTGTGTCTCATGAGGGACTTTGACAAAGGTTTTTTAAAACACTGAATCAATTATATCAACCAGTTTTCCTTTTTTCACTTTTTTGCAGATATGCTTCAAGGTTGGACAGGCAGGTTTCCTTTTAGGAAACACTGATGGTTTGTCCCTTTCTCATATCATATTAACCTTAGTGTTTCAAAACTCTCTTTAATAATTGTTTCAACTGATTTACCTGGTACTGAAGTCAGGTTTAGTAGTCTGTTATTCCCAGGATCATCCCTAGAGCCGTTATGAAAGATATCTGCAATATTTTTACTCTACAGTAAAGTACCTGTTCTTAGCAAGATACTGCATCTTTTTGTTAGCAGCTCAGATTCTTCATTCTGAAATTCCTTATGAATTCTTGAATGAACATTATTCAGTCCTTGTGATTTATTGCTCTTGTTATCTGGGGTTCCTTCAACCCAAAGCTCTTGGTAACTTTTACTCTATGTGAGGTGGTGTCAGGAAATAAATCTGGGGAGACACGGCCGTCCGACTGATAGATGGCTGGCACAAACAGGACAACACAAGAGTGCTTTCACTAAAAGCTAAACTTTACTTAGTCTCAAGCACTTACACACATCTGCAACAGGTTAGTAAAACACCCTGAACCCTCGATAATTACAGAAGCTGAGTGTGGCTCTCGAGTGGCACAGCTGGCTCTCGAGTGGCACAGCAGCAGCCCATTTGCCGGTGGGGAACACAAGATGCATCCCGAGGGAGAATCTAGTCCTGAAGAGTCACCCTACCTCAAACTTTTCTCCCTTATTTATACATTAGTAATAGAATGACATGTCCCTTAAAAAAAAAAAAAAAACTTGCTAAGCAAGCAGTTTCAATGGTCAAGCAAGAGGTTTCCTTGATTAACCAAGTGTGGGTTTTTCCCAGAGTTTGCAGCCTTGAGACCCTGTGTTAGGCACATCCTGCTCTTCTAAAATGTATGTATCAACAACTTCAACACAATTCTTATCAGGAAGGATGCAGGGTCAAGCTGCCCTTTCTGTGGCACCCAAAACCCCCTCCCCTCCTGCCTTGGTCAAACTGAGCTTGCTAGATGGCCACTTTACGGCCTGCTGACTTGGCTGCTTTTAGCAATAAGCCATAGTGGTTTCAGGCACTTTACTGGTTTGCCAAAATCTCCCCGTACACTCTTAGTTTATCAATTTGTTCTAGCACCTCCACTTTTTGCAACATAGTTTTAATTAGCTGAAAACAGAAGAGAAGACTCATGCAATAAAATCATTTTGCTTGTCTGCACTGTTCTTACCTTCTCTTCCTTACTCCATAGAATCAGGAGACCATTGATTCTATCACTCACTTCCTGCTTCTGATGAAATCTTTGTTTCTTTTAATATGCTAGTTTATTTGCTATTCAAATTCCTCTTTAGCTCTCAAAATGTCCATCTTAAATTCTACTTTCCATAGTTTTTATCATTAACTTATACTAGCTGTCACCTCCTCTAAGTGCCAACTGAAGTACATTGTGCATACGCTAAGAAGAAGTGACATTTTCAAATTCTAAGTACTCTACATTAGTGTTTGTTGAATTACAAGTAGATTGTTAAGTGGCAGTGCCGGGGGACTTCATTAACACATACATTTTTACAGCATAAAATAAGAAGGTAAGGATTTTCTTTCTAAATTCTGAACTATAAATATGCAACTAGCATTGCTTCAAATTATGCCATCTATTTTTATTACAATAGTAAAATAATTGACCTAATAATGCAAAAACTTAATCTTTTATATACATCATCCAACACAAGCTAAAATTAACTCCCACATCCAAAAAACGCTATTTGGATTTCTCTTTGTCCATCTGACTCACTAAAAAAAGCATAACTGATCCAAAACTGTTCTGTAGTCAGTTCAAACACTTTAGGCTTCTTGTTCTTACGTCTTGCTGCCTATGCCTAAATGTTCTGGCTTTCAGTGATCAAGAACAGTGAAAATGACATGATGCTTAATCATGGAACTTCTGCATTTGATTAATGGAGCTAGACAGTGAAAGGGAGTTAAATATTCTGGCATGTTAGGCACAGGCAGGAAGACATTAGAATGAGAAGCCTAAAACATATGACCTGACTACAGAACTGTTTTGGATCTCTCTCTCTCCCCCTCTCTGTGGCACAATGAACATTTAGTTATTTAAACAAAGTGGAACAGCTCCAACAGGAGAGCTTGAGAATGCGACAGACTGCTCTGTAGCCTGCTGCGTAAGGTACTCACCTGGGATGTGGGAGACCAGCATTCATGTCCCTGTTCCAAATCAGCCCAGCGCAGGATTTGAATCTGGATGAGTGCCCTAGGTGAGTGGTTATTCTAGAGTTCGTATGCTCTCTCACACCAAGATATGCACCCAAAAACTTTCATGATAAAAGGGTTCAGTTTTGAAGAACTGGTATTTTTCAACAAAAAAATTTTAATTGAAAAAAAAATCCTGACCAGTTCAACTCCCCACCCTGATTCACTTTGTACCATATTCAGGTAGTTTCATTAAAATGAGTGGAACTACTAGAAAGGGTGGAAGAATCTGGCCTTTTAGTTACAGTTGTATTGTTAGGTTCATTAGGATTGGAATCTGTTAATCTCTTTTCAATAAATTAGTCTTTAAAATAATATTAGAGGGCCTGATGTTGCTACCTCCCTTTTCCTGTCTTCAAGTCACACAATCCATAAAATTGATGCTTTCTGCTTCCTTTTCCTACAGATTCACATTGTCACTGTTACCTTCCTTCTTCCCACCTTCACTGCTTTTTCTTCCTCACCTAGCCACCCATAAATTCCTCCACTCGTTACTTTCCCCAATAGTCTTCTTCAAACACAAACAAAGCATTCTTCTCTCCTGTTCTGGCAGATCTCACCTGCCATTCTGGTAACTTCTACAAAACTAGAGTGGCTGTCAGCTAACTTTACAAGAAGGGAGATAGCAAACAATTGCCTGCTGTATTTCATAATTCATAGGTCTGATGACACATGAACTGACATTTTCCCCATGGTTACAAAATGTTTAAAAATATAATAGAGTCCATAAAAATATTTCCACACTTCAGAGAAGTGGGAGAAGTTTACCTGTTATTTCAATAAGAATAAAACTAACCTTTTATAGAAGAAATCACCTTTACACTTGTCTTTTCATTAGAACACCAGAATTCACCATTATTTCAATTAGCAGTGAATACTCATGAAATACATTTTTATATAATCAAGCATCAACATTACTGAGAGGCCTGCTGGTGTGCCATCAGCAAGGTCAAGTACTCAGAAGCACAGCTTAACAAGAAATGCATTTTTATAAGCCTTAATTAAAATTTATTTTATACTATTTTATTACAGTGGTAAATTTCAGCCTGCAACATTCAGAAGGAGAAAAAATCCAATGAAAGAAGAATTTTTCAAATTCAAGCCTGTGGCAAGGAGAGAAACTACATCACCTTTAGTAACTCCTTCAGTCCTGGATACAGATTCCTTCTTCAAGTGGCTACAATATAGTCATGACAATTTTAAGGACCTGATACTTCAAAAATAGCAACCATCTTCTGGGACACACTTAACTGGAAAACACTGTGGGCTATGGCTCCATAGCGGTCTATCCCATACAGCAGAAACCTACTCTTATCATTGACATCTAGTTTTAGAAAATGGCTCTCAGGTTGCAAATATACTACAGGGCCCTGTAATAGGGTGGGTAACTCCTATGAGGTGTTGAGCATCTTTACTGAGTACCTGGCAGATTGGCTCAAAATATCCAATTCCTGAAATGAATATTCTATTTTTTTTTACCCCTTCTTAGGGCTGAGACTGAATTCAATTCAGATGCAACTCTCCTTTGTAGTGGCAAGTGGGCAGAAAAGATTAATCTTTCTCATACTGCTGGCTATCAGTGCCTTACACATTTTCCCTCCATAAGAATCTTATGTATCTTCCCTCCCTTCTCCTTACACCAAGATTCAGAAGGTCTTGGATGCTTGGGAGAAGCAGAGGTGAAGGTAGCATAACTCAGTCACCCTTTCCCTCTTATAATATAGCTCATTGAGTAAGCAAGGGAAACATTAACACATATAAGGGCTATAGCAGAATTCAATCTCTTTTGGCTGGAAGAGCACAGGGAGGGATCTTTTGCAGCATGAAAAGAAGAATAGATGCTTTTGATCTCAGCTTATCCATATACTCACCCAACATAAAAAAATGTAAAATCCCCCAAATTATTTTTTCTTTAATACTGTTTAGAGGACAGATTTTTTTTTCTTTCTTTCTCTCCCTCGCTCACTCGAAAAGACAATTTCTGTATCCAGAAAAAGGATCAGAGAATCAATCAATACATTTTGCAGTAAGATTATTTTTGTTGTCCATCTATGTGTGAAAATTCTTTTCAACTAGTGGGGTTGCATAGGTGTAAATTAGGTCACACTTTGGCCATTTACACATACATTTGAAGAGAATTGCATTTCCCTTTTAGGGCATGAGATAGCTGCTGACCCAGCAGTTTCAAAAGGATTTCCATGCTTCAGGGTCATGAAGGACAACTGCTGTTCTTTGGAGGATGTTCCCTCACCTCAGGAACATGCTTAGAATGCCTGATTTAAAAAAAAAGTATTTGTAAAGCCTGGCTAAGCAATGACTATTGGAAACATGAAAACAATGTACAAAGTCTAAAATTATGGAAACCTAAAGGAAAGATGGTTTACCTCACTGCCCAGCTGTCTATGTTTCTTATTGAAGACTGACTTTTTTTTAATTCAACTATCCCAACAATACATATAAAACGATGGGGACTAAATTAGCTGTTACCACTCAAGAAAGAGATCTGGGAGTCATTGTGGATAGTTCTCTGAAAACAGCCACTCGACATGCAGCAACATTCAAAAAAAGCTAACAGAATGTTGGGAACCATTAAGAAAGTGATAGATAATAAGACAGAAAATATCATATTGCCTCTATAAAATCCATGGTACACCTACATCTTGAATACTGCATGCAGAAGTGGTCATCCCATCTCAACAAATATATATTAGAATTGGAAAAGGTACAGAAAAGGGCAACAAAAATGAATAGGGGCATGGAACACCTTCCATATGAAGAGAGATAAATAAGACTGGGATTTTTCAGCTTGGAAAAGAGATGACTAAGGCACTATCTGATAGAGGTCTATAAAATCATGACTGGTGCGGAAAAGTAAATAAGGAAGTGTTATTTACTCCTCATAACACAAGAACTAGGGTTTACCAAATGAAATTAAGAGGCAGCAGGTTTAAAACAAACAAAATGAAGTATTTCTTCATACAACACACAGTCAGCCTGTGGAACTCTTTGCCAGAGGATGTTGTGAAGGCCAAGTCTATAATAGGGTTCAAAATATTCATTGAGGATGGGTCCATCAATGGCTATTAGCCAGGATGGACAGGAATGGTGTCCCTAGCCTGTTTGCCAGAAGCTGGGAATGGGTGATGGGGATGGATCACTTGATTACCTGTTCTGTTAAATCCCTCTGAAGCACCTGGCATTGGTGACTATTGGAAGATAGGATACTGGGATAGATGGACCTTTGGTCTGACTCAGCATGGCCATTCTTATGTTAATTATTTGTGCCTGTTTGAATCATCAATAATAGTAACCCTCTTCATGTATCATCAGTAAATTCATTCCTCCTCGTTGATATATTTACAAAAGCTTTTCTTATTTCCCTAAAATATTTACCTACTATTAAGAGCGGGTCACAATATTCCAAGTGTCTTTTTCTCATGTATAAAGGGTCAAATATTTCACAATTTTTGTGTAAAAGAAGTTCCCATATTTCAACCACATGTGGAGCCAATTGAAAAGTTATGCCTTTTGATTATTTTGATGAAAAGGGGACATATTTTTGCAAAAAAGCAATATTTTTTTCCAGACCAATTCCAGTATTAATACATTTTCTAGTTTTGCTGATTTTCCCTTTTCCCTACAAGCCTTAGTTGCCTCTACATATTATTTTGTTGTTGTCTTCCTCTTTTTCATTCATATCACACAAGGCTTTGAACAGACACTTGTGAATCAGTTGTTCCTTGCATTAATCTCTTCAGGGAATTGTGGTTTGTTGCACCTTAATTGTGTCTATCATTCCCCAGCCTTCTTCCACACTGGTAAGTTGTAATAGTACCTCCTAACAGATCTTTCTTACTAAATGTGTTAATTCCTTCAAATTTGATCTCTGAAATTTAATATCCTTGTGCTGCTGAATTTAACTCATTCCTCACTATGCTGGATTCAAGAAGATATTTTGCTAATATTCTCAGCCAATTTATTTCTATTGGTAAGAAAGCAGAACCAAAAGAATGGTTCCTCCTTTAAGCAGCGTATTAACTTTAGGCAAACAACAGTTTTTACAAATACAAAAAAAAAATCTTTCATGATGCATGTTTGCCTGCATTTGTTACCCACCGGATAGCCGATTAAATAAAAACCTATGCAATTACGGTAACTTGTGTTTTTCAGTATGTGAAAAGTTGTTGCAAAAATAGTTTGTTTGCTTTTTCTCTGTAACATTATCTGTAACAAATACTCCCTGCCATTTCTCATGTCTTCCATGCCCTGTATCCTAACTCAAAATAATTTTCCCTTGACACTAATCATTGTTAAACTGTATCTTGCTGGCATTGTAGATATGTTTGTTATACTATATAACAGCACCCCTCCATTTCTTCTTCCCTATCTCTCTTATATAGTTTGTACTAATCTCTATTGACATCCCAGTTATGAGAATCATCCCACCAGGTTTCCGTCATGCTCACAAGATCATAACTGCCCTCATTTAGCAAAGTTTTAGTTCTCCTTGCTTGTTTCTGAGGCTTCTTGCATTTGTGTACAACTACATTCATGCCTTTCATCATCACCCTTCTTTTATTTTACAACAATTCTATCTTCTGATTTGTTTTGAGATATTATTGGGGCCCCGTGCTTAGCAAAAAGGATTAGACATTTGTATGGATAATAAGAACATCTACAGTTACAATAAAATACATGCTTCAGAGTATGATCAACCACTACCTGGCATTAGGAAGAAAATTACTCTACCACATACAAGTACATTATGGGGGAAAGGCCATTTTTGTCAATAATGTCCATTATTGCTGTCAGTGAGAACTGCTGGATCCCAAGGACTTTTGAAGATCAGGTTACTTATTTAGATGCCTAAAGATGGATTCAGAAATCTAACTTTAAGCACTTATAAAGACTGGGATTGTTCATTTTGGCTTACAGAATGTTAGGAACCCATTAGGAAAAGGATTTATCATAAGACAGTAAATATCATAATGCCATTATATAAATCCATGTTATACCCACACCTTGAATACTGCGTGCAGTTCTGGTTGCCCCATCTCAAAATATATATATATTAGAACTGAAAAAGGTATGGAGAAGGGCAACACAAATGATTAGGGGAATGAAACAGCTTCCATATGAGGAGATATTAAAAAGACTGGGATTGTTCATTTTAGAAAAGAGATGACTAAACAGCAATATGATAGAGCAGGGATCGGCAACGTTTGGCACGCGGCTCGCCAGGGTAAGCACCCTGGCGGGCCGGGCCAGTTTATTTACCTGCTGACGCAGCAGGTTCGGCCGATCGCGGCCCCCACTGGCCGCGGTTCACCGTCCCGGGCCAATGGGGGTGGCAGGAAGCCACGGCCAGCACAACCCTCACCCGCTCCGCTTCCCGCCGCCCCCATTAGCCCGGGACAGTGAACCGCGGTGGTTAGGGCACTCACCTGAGAGGTGGGAGACCCAACTTCAAATCTTTACTCCCCATTAGGCTGAGGGCTGAATTAAACCCAGGCCTCCCACATATTATGTGAGTACCAGTGGTTTAAAAGATATCAGATGGGCACCACCTCCTCCTTTGGCTGGTTTGTGAATCTAACCCCCTTTTTTTTTTCCTGGCCAAAACTATTCAGCAAATGTGTGTCCAATTCATGAATAATTTTAGTAGTCTCAAAACTGTAGTTTTCAAGTAAATGAACTATTTGTCTGGAGGAAAAAAATAAAAAATAAAAAGAAACCTGCCTCGCTCTACCCTACACATATTTCCCTGACTCAGTCTCCTCACTACCAGGAATATTCTTTGGGCCACCCAGAGTCCTTCTATTCCAGTGCGCGGCTTGTGTTCTGAACCATGCAGAATTCTCTCCTCAGCTTGCCTTCTGTGACTTGGCTGTCTGCTCCCTTCCCCTCTTCTGACCAAACTTACTGTTTGTCTCTGTCTTCTCTCCCTGAGACCTTTACAAACCTTGCAGTCCCTCTGTCAAGTGACTCCTGGATTGTCCCCTGCAGGTGATCCCAGACCTTTGCTAGGTGACTTCATCGGTGCTAGGCAACCTATCCACGGAGAAACCACGGAATCTATTGTTTAGGGCTAGGAGAGCACTTAAACTAATAACTCTCTATTGTCAGCCCTTTGCTACCAGTCTTTGGAATTTCAGTCCAGCAGGGAGGTAACAGCACAACAGAGAAAATAAAGAACCTCACATCCAAAATGTAGTTTGCTGTCTGATAAAGATACATACAAAGAGTTCAGCCTCACACAGAATTCATAAACAGACCGATCCCCAAATTATTAGAAATTATGGCCTAAAGTTGCAAATAACTATATACTAATGTAGTACATTTAGTATTGTAAAATTAACATTTTCAGAGCACAGACATTTCAAAATTCCTGCACCAACTTTAACTCTCCCACATTCCCCTTAATTAGCACTCCCCATCTAACATGCAATACACCAGCCAGCAAATTCTGATCTCCTATACTACTTCTGGACCACAGACGCTACACTACCTCCCCAGTATAGGCTCATATCTTATTTTTATTAATACTGATCAGAGAGCAACCTGCTCCCATCCATCCCATATTGCCCGTTTTATCCTCCAAATATTGAACCAATCACTCACCTGTGAAAACAGACCAAAGATCAAATTTTAACCATCTCTACCACATACAGAAGATATAAAATCTAAATACCATACACATCCTGACTTAGGAGTGGTGCAAATCATATATGCAATAGGAAAGAATGGTAGGGAGAAATCAGGAGTGGTAAGATTGATAGAGGAACCTTAACAGCAAACTTCTTCACTTTCAAAAAAATTAATTTATTAAAACATTTTAGCTTCAATGTTCTACTAAATTAAAGTGGATTTACAACCTTATTTTTTTTGTCCTAGTTTATATAGTATCCCCCCCCCCCCCCCCCCGCATATTGTGAGTTAAAGGCAGAGATCAGTATTGACTAAATTGCCTTGTTTTGCTGGTTGCAGTCAAACCTTTTACACTATTTACACAGTAATCTTTTTGTATTTATTTCTTTATAAAAAGGTCTGCCAGTTACTATATGAAATGGTTTATCGCTTTCACTGCCTAGCTCTTTTCACCCCATCATATACTCTGAAATCAATATTCTGTGTATTTCCAACTCTGGAAATTAGAGAAATAAGGTGATCTTCGATCTGATCATGCTTGTCTCTTTTCCTAGTCTTAGAGTTTAGAAGGTTGGCACCCCCTTGCTCCAGTTAGAAATGCTATAATAGGTTGCAATGTGTTTGCCATTGTTAGTTCTGAGGTGACAATAATAGGGTGGTGGCCCAATTTCAGAGATATTACAGACAATATTACCCACAGCAAATTTTAACTGCTTTTGTCTTTCAAAGAAAATGGATTTTAGGGTTTTTTTTAATCTTCTATTTATAGAGCTGTCTATTATTTTATGTCCCTGTTTAGAAATCCCCATGTTGTCAGAAACATCATAATTACCTATTCCTCTTGGAAGAAAACCTTTTTCTACATTTGTTCTAAAATGGTATTTAAGTTTTCCATCTGGATTAGCTTTTTGCTTTGTTTTGTTTTCATCTTGAGGATCACAGTCTCTGTATCTAATTCACATTTTGACCTGAGGAGTTTAGTTAACGTACAGAAAGATATAAGAGGCATTAACAAAATAATGCATTTTCTTAATGATCCCTCCCCCTTCCAAAACAAACAAAGAAAAATGCATCTGCTTCCAATTTTTAAAGAGAAAATTATAGAATAATGTATGCTGGATTCTATCAAGTGATCACAGAATGATAAGAGAATTCCCTACTGCCTTTCACTACCTGTAAACAACATTTTGAGTACACATTGCAAGAATTATGTTTTGCATAATTAGAGATAATCATCATTCAATAATTTCTATGTAATAGTTCAACGGATTTTAATTGTTTAATGTGTTATCTAAGTTTCAGGCATCAATTATAAAAGATGGAACAATTCTCACCGTTCTCCACTTAATAATGTTGGGTTTTAGTAACATGATTACGAATTGAAGTAAAGTTTTTAAAATGTATGTTGTGTATACTTAGGCCTGGTCTACACTAGGAGTTTATGTCGAATTTAGCACCGTTACATCAAATTAACTCTGCACCCGTCCACACCACGAAGCTATTTAGTTCGACATAGAGGTCTCTTAAATTCGACTTCTGTACTCCTCCCCAACGAGGGGAGTAGCGCTAAATTCGACATGGCCATATCGAATTAGGCTAGGTGTGGATGGAAATCGACGGTAATAGCTCCGGGAGCTATCCCACAGTGCTCCACTCTGTTGACGCTCTGGACAGCAGTCCGAGCTCGGATGCTCTGACCAGCCACACAGGAAAAGCCCCGGGAAAATTTGAATTCCTTTTCCTGTCTGGGCAGTTTGAATCTCATTTCCTGTTTGGACATCGTGGCGAGCTCAGCAGCACTGGCAACGATGCAGAGCTCTCCAGCAGAGATGGCCATGCAATCTCAGAATAGAAAGAGGGCCCCAGCATGGACTGATCGGGAAGTCTTGGATCTGATCGCTGTGTGGGCGATGAGTCCGTGCTTTCCGAGCTGTGATCGAAAAGATGGAATGCAAAGATCTACGAGAAGATCTCTAAAGCCATGGCAGAGAGAGGAATACAGCCGGGATGCAACGCAGTGCCGCGTGAAAATCAAGGAGCTGAGACAAGGCTACCAGAAGACCAAAGAGGCAAACGGACGCTCCGGATCCCAGCCCCAGACATCCCGTTTCTACGAGGCACTGCATTCCATCCTAGGTGCGGCCGCCACCACTACCCCACCACTGACCGTGGACTCTGAGGATGGGATATTGTCGACGGCCGGTTCCTCTGAGATGTTAGTGGACGGGGAAGAGGAGGAAGGAGATGAGGAGGACGAGGCAGTCGACAGCGCTTACAACGCTGATTTCCCCGACAGCCAGGATCTCTTCATCACCTTTTCAGAGATCCCCTACCACCCGTCCCCAGGCGTTAACCTGGACACAGAATCAGGGGAAGGATCAGTCAGTAAGTGTTTTAAACATGTACACATTTATTTTTAACAGAACAGGAATATTAACAATATTAACAATGGGTTTTTCATGATTAGTTTGCCCTAGGCGCTTAAGGTTTCAGTCCTTGGCAGTGCAACTACTGAAAAAAAATCTAACAATGTCCGGTTTAGCATGATTGTTTTGCCCTAGGCGCTCTACTGATTAGTCCCTGCCAGTGCAGCTACAGTAAAATCCGGTCTATATGTCCGGGGATAGAGCAGAAATCCTCCTGGGACATCTCCACGAAGCTCTCCTGGAGGTAATTGGAAAGCCTTTGCATCAGGTTCCTGGGGAGAGCGGCCTTATTGGGTCCTCCGTGGTAGGAAACGTTTCCGCGCCAGGAGACAAGCAAGTACTCGGGGATCATTGCCTTGCAGAGCATGGCGGCATACGGCCCTGGTCTTTGCAGGCTTTCCCGAAGCATCCTTTCTTTCTCGGTCTCTGAAATCCTCATCAGAGTGATGTCGCTCATGGTGACCTGCTTTGAATTAGGTAGGGGAATGTTAGTATTGGGACTGCTTGCCTGTTCCTTTACAGAACTGTAACCGGCGGTTTAGAGCCACGCGGTGGAGGCGGGAGAGGAGCAGCATACAGGGATCTTTCCCTGGGACAGCCGCGAGGGGGTGGGACAGGGGCAGAGTTCATGCTTGCCGGATTGCTGGTAGCAGGGACTGGCATTGCTTTGAACGTGAAAGGAGGCCAGTGCTATTATTAAAGTTTTAAGCAGCCACAAGTCTATGGCTTACCATGTCAGCCTGTTACCCAAATTCCGCTGTCCTGTCCCGCTTGTCTGATCTGCACTGCAAGATCCCAGGCACTGAATGCGAAGGCCGAAAATTCGACCTTGTCCTGAGTGCGCATGTGATAGGTGCTGTGCATGGTCTTGTTCACAGAGAAAGACTATGTTCTTTGTTCAACCAAAAATTTATCTTTCTGAGGAATTCACTCCCTTTTTCCCATCCCACAGCTGCGACTGTCTCCCGAAGTACCCTGGCATCACACTCCCAGAGGCTAGCGCAGATTAGGCGTAGGAAGAAGAGGACACAGGAGGACATGTTCTCGGAATTTATGGGCTGCTCCCGAGTGCACCGATCACACATGGAACGGGAGGAGAGGTGGCGGCAGGAAAACCAGCAGGCGACTCAAACGCTGCTTGGACTAATGAGGGAGCAAACGGACACGCTCCGGTGCCTTGTGGATGTTCTGCAGGACCGGAGGCAGGAGGACAGAGCCCCGCTGCAGTCTATCTCTAACCGCCCTCCCCCGCCACAAAGTCCCATACCCCACTCACCCAAAGTCCCAAGAAGGAGGGGCGGCAGAGTCCGTGAAAACTCTCACTCCACCCCTGCAGACTGCTCAAGTACCAGAAGGCTCTCATTCCCCAAAATTTGATAAGTCCTTTCCTTCCCGCCTCACCCAAGCCCCCGTCCCAGTTTCATCCCCCAGTTTCATGTGTAGTTGCTAATAAAAATATGTTTCTGTTAATTACTGTTTCCATCATGTTCTTTTAGAGGAGAGTCTGTTTGAAGGTGGGGAAGGGGGTTGGTAATTGGACAGGACAGTCACCTTTACCAGGGTACAGACGCGGGGGCAGGTTCAGCAGCAGGGCACACACACATTGCATTCACTAGTTGCCCTGGTCAGTCTGGGAGGTGGTTTTCATGTTCTGTGGGGGGGGAGAGGGGCTATGTGACTTTGTGGTGGGGGAGGGCGGTTAGAGATCTTATGCAGTGGTCCTTATCCTGGATCACAGAGCCATGCAGCAGGGGATCTGTAACCGTCCTCCCCCTGCCACAAAGTCACATAGCACCCACACACAGATTCCCGAACAGGAGGGGTGGCAGGCTCCGTTGAAACAACCAGTCCACCAGTGCGGAGCCTGTCATTCCTGGAGTTTAGAAGCGTCCTTTGCATCACTACACTACACCCGCTCCCCACCACAGTCTGCGTCTCAGGTTCAACACTTTACCGCGAAAACAGTAATAAAGAAAACGGTGTTCATTAACAAATTTCAAGTGATTTTATTTTTAAATGTGTGTTGGAAGGGGGGGAACGGGGTGAACGGGGTATGTAACTGGAGAGGATAGTGAACATTTACTGGGTAAAGAAACAGGGGCAGGTTCAGCTTCTCTGTAAACAAACGTAATAGTCACAGGTTACCCTGCTCACTCAGGAAGCTAGCTTTCAAAGCCTCCTGGATGCACAGCGCATCCCGCTGGGCTCTTCTAATCGCACGGCTGTCTGGCTGGGCGTAATCAGCAGCCAGGCTATTTGCCTCAACCTCCCACCCCGCCATAAAGGTCTCCCCCTTGCTCTCACACAGATTGTGGAGCACACAGCAAGCTGCAATAACAATGGGGATATTGGTTTCGCTGAGATCAGAGCGAGTCAGTAAGGTTCTCCATCTCCCCTTGAGACGTCCAAAAGCACACTCCACCACCATTCTGCACTTGCTCAGCCGGTAGTTGAAGAGTTCTTTTTCAGTGTCCAGAGCGCCTGTATAGGGCTTCATGAGCCAGGGCATTAGTGGGTAGGCTGGGTCCCCGAGGATGACTATAGGCATCTCCACATCCCCAAGAGTTATTTTGTGGTCCGGGAAGTAAATACCTTCCTGCAGCCGTCTAAACAGACCAGAGTTCCTGAAAACACGAGCGTCATGAACCTTGCCCGGCCATCCGACGTTGATGTTTGTAAAACATCCCCTATGGTCCACCAGTGCTTGCAGCACCATTGAAAAGTAGCCCTTTCGGTTAATGTACTGGCTGGCCTGGTGGTCCGGTCCCAGGATAGGGATGTGAGTTCCATCTATAGCCCCACCGCAGTTTGGGAATCCCATCACGGCGAAGCCATCTATGAGGACCTGCACGTTTCCCAGGGTCACTACCTTTGAGAGCAGTAGCTCAACGATTGCGTTGGCTACTTGCATCACAACAACCCCCACGGTAGACTGACCGGTAGCTGTCCGGCGTTGCAAGCTTCCAGAGGGCTATGGCCACTCGCTTCTGGACAGTCAGGGCTGCTAGCATCCGGGTGTCCTTGCGCTTCAGGGCAGGGGACAGCAACTCACAAAGTTCAAGGAAAGTTCCCTTCCGCATGCGAAAGTTTCGCAGCCACTGTGATTCATCCCAGACCTGCAACACTATGCGGTCCCACTAGTCTGTGCTTGTTTCCCGGGCCCAGAATTGCCGTTCCACAACATCAACATGACCCATTGCCACCATGATGTCCTCGGCGCGGGGTCCCGTGCTTTGTGACAGTGGCTCTGTGCCACTCTCAGACTTCAGGTCCTCACCGCGCTGCCGTAGCCTCCTCGCCCGATTTTTCAGCATCTGCCTCTGGGAAAGGTGGACGATAAGGTGCGAGGTGTTGACAACGGCCATAACTGCAGCGATGGTCGCAGCGGGCTCCATGCTCGCTGTGCTGTGGCGTCCGCGCTGTCACTGACCAGAAAAGTGCGCGAACTGATTTCCCGCCGGCGCTTTCAGGGAGGGAGGGCTGGAGTGACTGTTGGATGACGACAGTTACCCAAAACCACCCTCGACACATTTTTCCCCCAGAAGGCATTGGGGGCTCGACCCAGAATTCCAATGGGCAGCGGGGACTGCGGGAACTGTGGGATAGCTGCCCACAGTGCACCGCTTCCAATGTCGACGCTTGCCCCGTTAGTGTGGATTCACAAAGTCGAATTACTGTCCTTAGTGTGGACACACACGTTCGACTTTGTAATATCGATTCCACATATTCGATTTAAGTAAAATCAAACTACTCTCGTAGTGTAGACATACCCTTAGTCTCAGTTATTTGGTGCCTCCATGATAAAGTTCAACAGAACATGATCTTATCTCTACTGAACTATTAATTATGACCAAAGATAATTTTAACCAAAATATATTAAGGAAAACTTACAACAAAGAGACAGATTTAAAAACTTCTGATCTATACAATTTTTCATTGCATTCACAAGGGTCTTCCTTCTGTCAAGTGATCACTTCACATTACTCCGCTGATTCAAGATCTGCCCTGGTGCTGGATTTAGCCTGCTCTAAATATTTTTGTTTGATTCCTTTTTCTTCATTTCACTGAGAATTAGCTTATTTCTTTGCCATTTTAATAGGTTTGTATCTCAGTAGCCTATCCATAAGATACCTACTATTCCCTTCATAAACTTATTTATGTACTCTATAATTAATCTGTTTTTCACCTTCGGAATGGCCATATGTTTTCCCGCACAAAGTTAGGCTATGGCAATTTCATCATTTAAATTGCTACCAAAATGCTCCCAGATCAAATTATTTGTATCTCTAACTTTTTATGTCCCCTGCAATGCAACAAAAAATTGGCTTTGAAAGGCAATTCTTTGTAACAAATATAGTTATAACCTGCCCCCACATTATACTGCCCAAAATTTACAACGAGAGTATATCAATAACAGCCTGTTTCAACTAAGCATATTAAACTGCACACAACTGAGTATTAAAAAGAAATCATAAACAGAGCCATTCTAAGGTTGCAAAAGATAATCAATCTAAATTTGCCCAGGCTATTTTGGAAACCACCTCCTACAGTAAACATTTTATTTGCTCCAACAGAGCTTTCTCAAATTGACCATAATTTCCCCTCAATTTTAATCTTTCTTCAGTTTTGTTCTATCAGTCTGGAAATGCTGGGGCTGTTCAGCTGGTTGAACTATTTGTTAAAGAATCTGGCCCTTTTTTTTGTAGGTGTCTACAAACAGTATGCACATAAATAATTTAAAATTAACAGATTGGGAGTTTCACACATACACGCTGAAAAATCCTCAGCTGGTGTAAGTTTTTCTAGCTCCAGTGAAGTCATTCAATTATCAATGAAGTGATTGATTTCAATGGAGCTATGATAATTTACACCAACTGAGGTTCTGCATCCTACTATGTATATGTATTCTTTCATGTGTCTGATGTTCCAAATTCAATATTCTGGCCTGACTCAGCAAAATACTTAAGCACGTGCTTAAATGTAAGTACATTAGTAGTCCCACTAATGTGAATGGGGTTCCCCATTTGTTTAGAGTTAGGAATGTGATTTAGTGTTTTACTGAACTGCAGAGCTCAGTTTGTATGATTAATCACTTCAGAAACCTTATTATGTTACTTCTCATGAACTGGATGTTCTCACTTTCATTAACAGAAGGCGTATCTGAACAAACCACTGGGGTTCTGAATGTCTCAGGGAGAAAGAAGAGAGGAAGCACATGAGGGAGAGTGAAAACGTGTATTTGAGAGAGAGGACATGCAGGGTAGAGAATTTAGCACATTTTAAATCTTTTCTCTCTTTATCTAAACCCCCTTCTCCCAAAAAAGATTACATTTGTCTAGGTGGGTAGATTCCACGTTTAAAAATAGCTGGTTATTTCCAGACTGAGGAAGTGAAAAAGTTATAAGCCTGATTTACTGTCTTATTAGCAAACTTATGTTTACTTTTCTCTCATCACATTGATACTGTACCAGTTGAGTCATGTTTCAAATGTTGCTGCAAGATCTTTGCCTGGCGAATTCTCTGGGTTCCAGTGCTTTGGCTCAGAAGGTTCACAAAGCTGCTATGTTTTCCTGTCTCATACACAATCACACATCTATCTACAAACACATAGGCTAGAATACACTGGTCCACCTACAGTGTCACACAATCATTCACCAGTGTTATTAATCACAGTCACTGATCACATTTACATGCACTATCCAAGGTGTAAAGAAGTGTGCCTTTTGTCTCTTCTTTGATTAGCAGAATCATGGACAAGATTTGTAGGGAATTGCCTTGTATTGTTAGGTGTCCCCTTCACTTTTCATGTGATAGACTATTTTCATATATCTTCCAGATTCATGGATTGGATTGAATGATATCCATTTTCAAGTTCTTTCTCCATTAAAAAACACTGCAAGTCACAATAGCAATTTAGTCATAATGTATGTGTGTTTGGCCTCAGCTGTGAGAGTGTGGTCACATACCCTTGCCCATCTTGTTTGATAAACTGTATTAGTACCAGACTTCTGTCATGTGGTTTTGGGAACTGCTGTTGATAAGTGTCCAATCAATCTGCTTGGAAAATTAGTTCATATAAGCTAACAGTACTGACTGAACTTATCACTTTTCCTACTTTTAGTCCCTGACTTCTACCAATAACTCGAGTCATTGACATCTGATAAGTGTGTGTATCTGCAGTCCTCCTAGCTGGGAAATGTGCAATCAGATCTCAGTAACAGAGCGCGTGTTAAGGGGCTCTTTCTAGTGGTCTATCCCCTGTTCTGTGAAATTAAGAAATGCCTCACCCCTGTTTGTAAGTGACATTGCATTATTGACCATAAAAGATACATACATAGTGAACAAGAGAGGTATGGTAGAATGCCAGTGGAGGGAGGAAAAGGCCGGAACCCCCCCCCCCCATAAATATATGCCTCAGGCAGTTGAGGGGGAGGGTTGTATGAGAGGCCCTGCTACTATGGTGCTAGTATGCTACTATGCTTCTGAGGGCAAGGAAGAGCATGAGGGATGATGGTGTGTTGAGTGCCTTAGGGAAGCAATTGCTAGTGTACAGGGAAGAAATATTCTCCATAGGTGAGTGCCAGTGACATTTTGCTTCAGCAGTGTTTGAAAGGAAATATACCTTCCATCTTGGGGACGGGGAAAAGATGGAAGTGAAGTGCAGAGGAACAAGAGAAGCTATTTGTAGGGATAAGTATAAGAAGGGATTCTGAAGTTCCTACAGTGCTGTAGTAAGTGCTTTAGCTCCACTGGAAAAACATATGCAGGGTAGAGCATCTAGTAAATAATAAACAAAATCATGAATATGGGAATATTTTACTATGGAACCTGTGACTTCAGCCCTAACATTTGTCTGGTACATTAGCAGATGTTATCTATGGATCTATGAATACCACATCTATTTAAAAATACCCGAGGTACTACTTGGACTGGTTCTTGGTTCTGTTGACAAAACTCTTGAGCTTCCTTAAAAGCTTATGGTTTCTATAGCCAATATGTGAAACAGTTTCAGCCTGGTAGTTTAGTAGGTTCAATCTGTATCTTCCTTCAAGTTATTCTGTTTTATCTCCATCTCCATTTTATTCCTTGCTTATAAAGATTTGTTTATGCACTGTAGAGCCATCTACGCATTACTTATCTGCTCTGTTTACTATATTACACCAACATAAGTTAGTTTATCTTAAAGAGTCTAATTCAGATCTTGAACACTACAGATCATTTGCTCCTTGTTTCTCACTCATTTCTTAACTCATTTCCCAGTTCTAGATCAATGTTATTTGTGCCTTTGTATTCCTGATTATCCTGTCACCAGTAAAATTGTCTATTCCTCCTTTTTGGTAATCAGTCCACAGCATTCATGCATTGTTTAGTGCCACCAGCAATCATAAATTGCACGTACTTACACTTAGTTTCGACTCATACTGAACTTTAATTTAGTTACAGTAATAAGAACAAAATTTCCTGTGCCAAATTAGGCCATTGGTTTATTCCATCTCATATCTTACTTCCCAATACCTGCTGCAAAAATAAAATGTAAATATATGCATCCTATTTTGCAATACTGTAAATAGGAGGAAAATATGTTTCTTGGTCCTGAAGGCAATCAGCTAACACCTCAAAGCATGAAATCTGATCACCCTTATCTGAGCTTGCACAAGTAAAAATGTTATTAATGGTAATAATATCATCAAGACCTTTTTATAATCAGCCACAGTATTTGACTTGATGACCTAACCTGGCAGTGAATTCATAGCTTGATTATAAGCTGTATGATGAAGTATTTTTTATTTGTTTTAAATGTATCAACTGTCAATATGATTGACTGGTCCTGCCCCTTGTTTCCATATTTAGGTATTCAGGTGAAACTGATCCATCCATTTTTCCCACTATACCCTTCATAATTTTGTTATAGCTTGATCCCTGCTAGCTTTTATATATTAAATAACCTTGTTGGATAATGAGGTGTTTGCCTCATATGTAGGTCCTGACATACACCCACTGTAACATTTTCATTGCTTTATTTTAAGCCTTTAAAACACCGTTATATTTTATTTAACTTGTAATGAGCTAAACTTGACCCTGTACTTCAGAAGAGTTCTCAAATAAATGTGAAAGAATATAAAACTTGCCTGCTTTAGAGGTTCATTGCAGACCTGACTCTCAGCCCACATTTGCCAAAGACCTTGTTAAGTTTCCTAAACATTTGAGCAAATATGATCCCACTTCTGGATTAACTTGAGCAGAGTTATGATTGCCTGTCAGAAAGTTAGAACTGGTTGAAATTTTCATATGAAAGCTATTACTGGGGGGGAAAAGTGATTAAAAATGAAAAAATTTCAACACCTTCTGAATTTTCAATTTTATAGTGAAAACTTGTGACGTTATTTTTAATAATTATTAATCAAACATTTGTTTTAAAACATTATTGAACACATTTTGACAAAAAATCCAGTTAAAAATACTGATAATGTCACAGGAACTTTTCCCCATCCAAAACAAACAAACAAAAAACAGAAAATGTGTCATTTTCAAGACATATGAAACAGATTTTTTTGTCAATTTTATAACTTTTTGTTAATGTCCCACAACATTGCTTTTCTTTTTTCCTTTTAAAAAAACCAACTCCTTTCATGAAACTTGGAGTTTACTGTAGTTTTTTTTTTTCATTTTTCATTTTTCATTGACAGCTGCAATAAAAAATGAAACCCAAACCTTGCAAACACACTGGGATCAACACTGAAGAATATTGCCATGCTAACCTCTAAAATAAAACCATGAAATCTGCAATCAAGCAAAATAATTTACCCTCCTCATATGCCAATTGATTTTGAAATTGTAGCATACTCTATTGGAGTTATTTTCAGGTTATGCATGCCCAGTGTGGAGCAGCAGTTAAAATCTGTCCACATGACATTCAGCTGAGCAAGGTGATGTCATTAGAATATCTTCAGTTGTGTGTTCCACCATTTTAAGGCACCCAAGATTCCTATATACTTTTTCAATTGCTGGTGCACACTGGGCAGCCAGCAATTAGAGAAATAAATAGGATGTTTGGGTGTCTTAAAAGAGGAATAGAAGATAATATAAACAATATTATCATGACGTTACTTTACATCTTTCCAAGCAACTAAGCATCATATTTGCCTTTTTAACAGCAGATACATTCTGGTTAACCATCAGTTAAAATGATACTTGGGTGCGTTAAAAAGGGGGGGGGGAAAGATAAAGGTAAAGAAATTATTATGGAAACATCACTGCTTGCTATCATGGTGCCCAATCCACCAAGGTAAGTTGTTTCTTGCCTTTCTCCATAGTTTTTGTTAACTGAAATAACTTAGGGTCCAGTTCAGTCTCCCTTATTCCTGACGATTTCAGTATGACTACTTGTGGGTTACAGTGCTTCTTAGTATGAATGAGAGTGGCAGAATTGGACCCTAAATATTTTTGTAATAACAGCGATCCCTGTACAGACACCTGAGGCAACCCTCAGTTATCCCCTTCTCAATCTGCCCCCTCCCCATGTGCTGAAAGCAAAGCAAAGGAAAGGTGGCATATAGAACAATATTTTAGCTGCTCCCACTGGAGTTCTCTCCCCCTTCTCAACTCACAGAGTGTCTCCACTGCTCCTGACTGCATGAAAGCCCTAGCCTACACCAGCTAGTGGGTGAGCATTTGCCTTTAAAATACAAGTGAACCAAGTTCTTCCTTTGACTTCAATGGGACCATGTTGTGTAAGTCAGGGCAGAATTTGGTCCTATTTTCTTAAATATCTTGTGGGGCACTTTATTATGACAAATTAGGGATGGATTTACTTACCTGTGTGACCATGACTATAATTCTCTGATGGACCTCTTTTTCCCCCGGTCTTTCCATTTAGAAAACTGCCTCCACTTTTCCTGGATCTGGCTAAAATCCATTTATCATCACTAAGAACTTGTCCTAAACAAATAAACTTTTTGGTCCAACTTGGTACTTTTTCTTCTTTAACTTATTATTTTCGTTAGCATTCCACAGGAGAATTCACAGTTCCTTACTGTTGATCATAGTGTTGATCCATAGTGTTGATCATTTTCATTACAATGCAGTACATTATCAAGAGTTGCTTCAAAACCATCCTGATCTCCAAAACCCATGGACCATAATGCTTTCTTAAAGCACAGAGGACAAGGTCCATCCCAAAAGGACAGTTTAATTTGCAGAGTTTGATACTTTCAATATAGGCCTTGGCTACACTTGCGAGTTACAGTGCTGTAAAGGCTCCCCCAGCGCTGTAACTCACTCCCCGTCCACACTGGCAAAGCATTTGCAGCGCTGTATCTCCGTGGTTGCAGCGCTGCATGTACTCCAACACTCCGAGAGGAATAGCGAGTATTGCGCTGCCGCTGCAGCGCTGCAGCGCCAGTGTGGCCGCCCAATGCGCTGTGAATGGCCTCCAGAATTATTCGGCAGTATCCCACAATGCCTGTTCTAGCCACTCTGGTCATCACTTTAAACTCTACTGCCCTGGCCTCAGGTAAGCAACCATGTGACCGACCCTTTACATTCCCCAGGAATTTTAAAAATCCCCTTCCTGTTTGCTCAGCCCAGCGTGGTGTGGAGTGCTATCAGCGAATCTTTCCAGGTGACCATGCCTCCACGCGCCAAGCGAGCCCCAGCATGGAGCAATGGCGAGTTGCTGGACCTCATCAGTGTTTGGGGGGAGGAAACTGTACAGTCCCAGCTGCGCTCCAGCTGTAGGAATTACGATACCTTCGGGAAGGTATCAAAGGACACGATGGAAAGGGGCCATGACCGGGACGCCCTGCAGTGCAGGATTAAAGTGAAGGAGCTGCGGAGTGCCTACCACAAAGCCCGCGACGCAAACGGCCGCTCGGGTGCTCCCCCCGCGACCTGCCGATTCTACAAAGAGCTGGATGCGATACTTGGGGTTAACCCCACCTCCACTCCGAGCACCACCATGGACACTTCAGAGCCGGTGGGGGGGGGGGAGGAGGAAGAGGAGGAGGAGGAGGAGGAGAAAAATGGGAGTGATGGTGGTGGGCCGGATGGAGACACCCTGGAATCCCTGGAGCCATGCAGCCAGGAGCTCTTCTCGAGCCAGGAGGAAGGTAGCCAGTTGCAGCGGCCGGTACTTGGTGGAGGACAAACAGAAGAGCAGGTTCCCGGTAAGCGGTTTTTTTTTTTTCCGGGAAGGAATTTTTTCGGTGCGGGCTCTTTGGGAGAGGACGGTTAGGCATGCATGCCTAGATGCGGAATAGTGCATTGATGTGGTTTATCACATCGCGGTAATCGGCCTCGGTAATCTCCTCAATGTCTCATCCAGAACGTGTGCAATGCGCTTGCGCAGGTTTATTGGGAGAGCCACCGTGGTCCTTGTCCCAGCCAGGCTAACGTGTCCACGCCACTGTGCCACGAGGGGCGGGGGGACCATTGCTGCACACAGGCAAGCTGCATATGGGCCAGGGCGGAAGCCGCATTGCAGTAGAAGACCCTCCCTTGCGTCCCAGGTCACCCTCAGCAGCGAGATATCGTCCAGGACGAACTCCTGTGGAAAATGTTGGGACAGTGTTCAGTGTAGCTGCCCCCTGAAGCTGTTGGCTCTCCCCAAGGCACAGAAACCCAGAGGACAGTGCAGCCCTGAAACAATCAGTCCCCCTTACTCACCATTTTGAGGCTCCCGTGGGATATGTGTGCTCTGTTTCGGATGGGAATATTATGCTATTGTGTAGACCCTGTGTGTTTTCTACTCCTGAAGTGCGGGGAGAATCATTACTCTGTCTGGTATAAACAATGCTGCCTCTGTTAAATGTTGCATTTTGCCTATACAGCTGCATCAACCTTGAGACCTCAGCCGTCTCTCTTATCGCCTGCTCAGAGACTGCAAAGACTCAGGAAGAGACCGCGAAAAAGCAAAGAAGACATGCTGCAAGAAGTGATGTGGCAATCTATTAAAGAGAATGAGAAAGCACAGGACTGGAGGGAGAGAGAAAGCAGGATCCGCCAGGAAAACGCAGTGCACCGGTGGCAAAGCACCGCGCACTGGCAGCAAAGCACTGATAGGCTCATAAGCATCCTGGAGCGCCAAGCAGATGCTATCCAGGAGCTGGTAGCCATGCAGAAAGAGGAGCAGTACCGCAAACGCCACCCCCCTACAGACCTTGTCCCAAAACTCTTTCCGTTGTGCCCCACTGTCACCTCCAACCCACTTTCCCCAACTTCCATGTTCTTCACGCCACCCGCTGCCTCCAACACCAGTATCTTCACCACCCAGCCCTGAAAACCACGACCCTTACCCTCTGCACTCAACCACCATCACCATGCAGTATAGCTGTCCTGAAGTGCAGCACTCACTGCACAGCACACCAGACAGGACATACACGAATCTGAGATTGTACTGTTCCCCACTCCACCCCCTTGTTTCTTTTCAATAATTTTTTTTTTCTTTTCAATAAATGGATTATTTGGCTTTGAAAACATTCTTTATTATTGCATAAAGTAAAAGACTCCTTAGCCCAGGAAATAAACAGGCACTGCAAGTCTGCTTGTCTGCTAAGCAGACACTGATTCCTAAAGATTGGAACTACTGCACTTCACTCCCGTGCAGGGCACCAGATATCACTGCTGGTTTTCAGCCTCAAATTGCTCCCTCAAGGCATCCCTAATCCTTGCATCCCCGCGCTGGTTCCCTGTAATAGCCCTGCTCTCTGGCTGTGCAAATTCAGCCTCCAGGTGTTGAACCTCGGAGGTCCATGCTGAGTGAAGCTTTCACCCTTCCCTTCACAAATATGGAGGGCACAGCACGCGGATATAACCGCGGGGATGCTGTTTTCGGCCAAGTCCAGCTTCCTATACAGAGATCGCCAGCGGCCCTTTAAACGGCCAAAGGCACACTCCACAGTCATTCGGCACCGGCTCAGCCTGTAGTTGAACTGTTCCTTGCTGCTGTCAAGGCTCCCTGTGTAGGGTTTCATGAGCCACGGCATTAACGGGTAAGCGGGATCTCCAAGGATCACAATGGGCATTTCAACTTCCCCTACCGTGATCTTCCGCTCTGGGAAAAAAGTCCCGGCCTGCATCTTCCTGAACAGCCAAGTGTTCCGAAAGATGCGTGCGTCATGCACCTTTCCGGGCCAGCCTGTGTTAATGTCAATGAAACGCCCACGGTGATCCACAAGTGCCTGGAGAACCATAGAGAAATACCCCTTCCGATTAACGTACTTGGATCCTAGGTGGGGTAGTGCCAGAATAGGAATGTGCGTCCCATCTATCACCCCTCCACAGTTAGGGAACCCCATTTGTGCAAAGCCATCCACTATTTCCTGCACGTTACCCAGAGTCACGGTTCTTCTGAGTAGGATGCGATTAATGGCCTTGCAAACTTGCATCAACACGATTCCAATGGTCGACTTTCCCACTCCAAACTGGTTTGTGACCGACCGGTAGCTGTCTGGAGTTGCCAGCTTCCAGATTGCAATAGCCACCTGCTTCTCCACTGGCAGGGCAGCTCTCAATCTCGTGTCCTTGCGCCGCAGGGTGGGGGCGAGCTCCTCACACAGTCCCATGAAAGTGTCTTTTCTCATCCGAAAGTTCTGCAGCCACTGCTCGTCATCCCAGACATCCATGACGATGTGATCCCACCACTTGGTGCTTGTTTCCCGAGCCCAAAAGCGGCGTTCCACAGTGCTGAGCATGTCCGTGAATGCCACAAGCAATTTCGTGTTGTACGCGTTACGCGGCTCGATAGCATCGTCGGACTCCTCACCCTCACTCTCATTGTCACTTTGGATCTTAAGGAATAGTTCGACAGCCAAATGTGACGTGCTGGCGAGACTCGTCAGCATACGCCTCAGCAGTTCGGACTCCATTTCCCGCAGACAGATCGCGCTGCACAGAAACTGTTGAAAGATGGCGCCAAAGGTGGACGGAAACAAAGGGATTTCTGGGATGCGAAGCGATGCATCACGGGGCATTGGGACAGGACCCAGAATCCCCCGCACCCACGCCCCCTTCCCACAACCCACGGCGCCAGAATGGGAAAAGGTGCTCTGTGGGATAGCTGCCCATAATGCACCGCTCCCAATAGCGCTGCAATTGCCGCAAATGTGGCCACGACAGTGCGCTGGGCAGCTGTCAATGTGGACAGACTGCAGCGCTTTCCCTACTCAGCTGCACGAAGTCAGGTTTAACTCACAGCACTATACATCTGCAAGTGTAGACAAGGCCATAGAGTCTAGCCTGTCAACCCCATCACCCACCATCATTGGAAGGTTAGATTTCCTCCACAATTATTCTGATCAGGTAGCAACTCAGACTTTATGGCCTTATCATAACTTTTGAATCTATAGATCTCCTTTGTTTGTCTTGTAGTGGATATTAATATCAATCCATAAATTGGGGTCTGTATTCATTCAATAGCATCTAATTTTACCAGATGCCCAGCATCAGCTCATATTTTATTTTATTTCTTATTTAGCATTCAAAGAAATGTACATGGTGGTCTCTTTGGAGGACAGGAGGAAAATATTAGTATCAGATTTTGTATACTCTACTAACTCTTTAATCTATGACCATTAAAAACTACATCCAATTCTTTTAAAGATCAGATTTAGTACCTAAATTTTGTAAGCAAGTGGCACACCCACACAATCAACTGTCATTGCAAACTGCTATTCAACTTGAGCACAAATGAAACTTCTTTTTCCCCACAGTTTCCAACACTAGTGCGTGAATCAACTTTAAGATTACTGAATTGCCCTGAAGAAAAAATACAGAATAGCATTGGAATGAGAAAGAAGGAAAATCAAAGCTTTTTGTGAATTAAGGAAAGTTGTAACCAAAGCATCTGTAATGAAATATTGTAAAGTAATCAGAGAGACTGAGGGTAGGTCTACACTGCAATCAGATACACACAGTTGGCCCATGTCAGCTAACCCAGAATCACAGGGCTTGGGCTAGGTGCTGTTTCATTGCACTATAGATGTTCATGCTCAGGCTGCAGCCAAAGCTCTGGGACCCTCCCACCTTGCAGGGTCCTACAGTCCGGGCTCCCTCCAGAGTCCAAATGTCTACACCACAATTAAACAGCCCCTTAGTCCAAGCTCCACATGCCCAAGTCAGCTGGCACAGGACTGTGTGTTTTTAATTGCAATGTAAACATACCCATAAATCTCAGCTGATAAAAATGTAATGGGTTGGAAGCTTGCGGTCTTCCTCTGCGGTGACTATGAAGTGGTTTTCTAAGAGCTGGTGAATACACAACTAAAGTATGCTCAGACTGAAAAAGGAATGCTGGCAATTTTCTGTGGCTGTGAACATTTCCATTAATACACCCAATTAGTGTGTATAAGATACATTAATTAGTATCTTCAGGAACAAAACCTTGGAACCCGTGTCAAGGAAGCCATTGTGGAAAGCACTCCAAAGGATTTGAGAAGATGATTATGAAATTGCCAAAGTGTTCATTAGATGTAAAATACAGGCCAGGTAAGAAGGTGCTTATTACCAACGTGGTAACTGGGACTTGTATAAGGAGGCCTAGAAACAGCAGTAAGAGGAGACAGAAGAGGTAAAGATTCAAGAACTACCTTTCCATGAACAAAATTTGAGCATCTTAAATGAGAAACCCTACCGCTCCTTGAGAGTGCAGTACAAGTGGGATGGTGAGCAGAAAAAGCCCAGGCCCGAACAAATATAAACCTTTACTGGGGCCAAAGAAATGAAGTATATGCATATCGTAGGGTTCTCTACAAAGGAATTTTTTTTTCATCATAGCAACCAACATCAGATCAAGCCAAGCACAAACGGCCATGCACATCTGGGAATTGATAAATGTAAACTCTTTGGAACAGGGAGCATACCTTTACATATATTCTTAGTACAGCACCTAGCACAATGAGGCACAGTCTTAGTTTGAACCTGTGGGTGCTACATTAATACAAATATTAAATCATAATAATAATAGTAACTGAACTTGGGATGTTCTTTTTTATCCTGGCATCAATGTCCCATTTAAAATACAGTATCCAGGGTAAAAATCTGTAATTAATACAAAACAGCCACTTTAACTATATGCTATTATTTTGTGCCCTTGGTCCAAGATTGGTGGCAGATCTATTCAAATTAAATGGGAATGATGATCTCTTAGTAGTGACCTAAAACTTGAATTATTTTGAAATTGAACTCTTGAAGAACACGTCAAGTAGTAGTGTAATAACACATTGTTAATCATAAGTTGCTCACTACTGCATTCCAGATGAGTTAAGAACAGACAATGGATCACAATTCATGAGTGGCTCATTGGAACAATTCTCTACACAGTTTAAGCTCACCACAACAAGCTTTTACAGTGCAAGAAAAGGCAGTGAGATAGCAAAGAACTTAATAAAAAAGGCTTTGGAAGATTTTATCTACCATTACTTAGCTTTGCTAGAATATTACAACACTCTTCACAGTGGTATCAGAATAACCTGTTTAGAGATCTGTGGACAGAAAGACAAAACTCTTATTTTCAATATCAACACAATTTTGTGTCAAATATAATGAAGCCCAAAGTAGTTAGAACAGTTACACTTCAGCAAAATGAACCACGAAACATTTTATGTAAAAAAAATTCAAACAGTACCACTCTTTCAAATGGGGGGAATGGGGAGAATTAAATCCCCAACAAAAACTAAATGGCAACCTGCCAAGGTAACATAGCACTGAAGAGTAGATCTGAGCAAACTCTTAGCAGTGAACAATTTATTCAACAAATGTAGTCCTATGTCTCTTCATGGATAATTTGCAAACAAATGTTGATTTCTATGAATTTGTTCATTATTCAGGATTATCAAGAGTATTTTCTGTCTATGGACTGCTCACAAATTGCGTTCTGAGCTGTATGTTGAATACAATGGGACACACACACACACACACACACACACACACACACAGGGGAAAAAAATAACTTTAAGACTTGTGCAGAAAGTCAGTCAATACTAGCAGTTGCTCCACGGAAGTGAAGAGTTGAAAAGTAAATGTGAAAAAACAAATAAGTTCATATCTGTAACAAGATCCTATTATGCATTAATGCTCTGATATGCTCTCAGTTACAGTGGTGCAAATCTGGGAATGACTTCATTTCTATGGACAAACTCCAATTTTAGAATGATACAAATGGGAGCTCAATCTGGTCCATTTTGTAAATCTTGAAATGCTTTGCACTCATAGGAAAGTGCTAGTATTCCACATTTGTAAAGATGTGGAGTAACTCAAACTATAGAGAGTAATGAACTTGTCCTAGGTCACACAACTAGTAAGTGTGTGACTCACTAATTACATAGACTTTGGATAGACTGTGAAAAAGTTGACTTTGGAACAGAACTGAGGTCTCATGCCCCTGGACCTCATTGTGCCAGGAAATATAAACGTAATTAATCCTCTCAACTAGAGATCAGAAAACAGAGCATGCCCTCTGCTTCCTCCCTCCCGCCCGCCTGCCCCCCCCAAATCCCAATATTTTAGAGATGAAATATCATTGCTACTGAAATTTTTCATCCTCTTTGTCCCATAATAGCTCTGTAAGTATTAACACAAGTGGGTAAACTGAGGCATAAACAAGCAAGCAATTCAGGTTAAATGGCTTGCTCAAAGTTGACAGTGAATTACAAGTAAAGTCATGAGTAAGAACTCAGGTGTTCTGACTCCCGTTATTCAGTTCTATTCAGTACAATATCACAGGACAAAAAGCAGCAGTTTTAAGAATACTGAGCTAGCAGGTACAGGTCCCACTCAGGAACTGTGTTGTATTATGCTAGAAATAAATAAAATGTTACTACGGAATGATTTCTGGTATATCTAAGCAACAGTACCCAACTCAAAGCCCTTAGTGTGTAATGTCAGTAACTGGGAAGCACACATGGACAATCCGGTTAACGTGTTTATACTACTGGGCAACTTTATATCCTGGGTAGGAAAGAAGTTTCCATTTAAGATCTTTTAAAATTCTTTTCATGATAACAAAAGTCACATTATTATCTTTGACTACTTTTATAAAAGGAATACTCATCTGACAGGGAATATCTGACATACAGCCTTAAATAAACGTTCATATTATCTTGTTTCCAGCTAATGTAAAAAATATACCTGGTTTCCCAACCTTTGCATATTTTCATTACACGTGTGACATAATAATTCATAACATAATGTTGTTCAGCTGCCTTTCGTTCACATTTACCTTATGTCTGTGTTGGCTCTGAAAACACATTTCTGAGAACCAAAATGAAGGGCATACATTTTAAAGATCAATATATCTTGACGCGAAAAGGCATGGTAGACATAATTGGATGGATACATTGCCTTCTATGTCACATAAGGTTTATATATTGCTAAGAAGTGATCTCTCAGTGGGGAAATCTTTTTCTTCTTTCCAGTCAGTCTGCACATCTCTTTTCAGTTGCACCCTGTAGTGGGGCGGCTCCCCCACTCCAGCGGAAAAAGGGTTAAAGTCAGCCCTGGGAGAAGGTTGTGGCTGACAGCTGCTAAGCTGGGCTGATTGGGGAAGCGGCTGCAGCTGGGCCATGCCCCAATCAGGCCACAGCTGGCCTGTATAAAAAGGCTGTGAGCCACAGGCCCAAGAGGAGTCTTTCTCCAGGCTGGTAGAGAGGAGGGCCTGGCTGCCTGCAAAAAGGGTACTGGGAGTGAAGCAGGGCTGGGGAGAGGCAGGGGAGCTCCAGGCTGGCAACTCCTCAGGCTGCAGGGCCTGGTCCAAGGCCTATAGAGGTACTGGGAAGCAAAGGAAGGCAGCAGGTCCAAACCCCCTTGCCTGTGATGAGTGACTTTTACACTGCAGTCTCCCCAGCGAGTGGGGGCTTGGTGATGACTGGCAGTAGCCTATGACTGAGGTGGGGATTCCCCTGGGTGGGGAGACCCAGAGAAACTGTGGGGGTGTTGCCAGGGGGCAGTCCTGGGGTAAAGGGGCACTGGGGTCCAGGAGGGACACAGGGCCAGCTACAAGCAGGACACCAACCCTGCAGAGGGTGCTCCGGAGGCTGGAAAAGAGCTAATTCCCAATGACCAGCAGGAGGTGCTGCAGGGGTGAGTCCGCCCCGTTACACACCCTAAAGCAGAGCTTACCTCTTTATACTGTAAGTCCCTAAAACATGAAAAGATACAAACCAAAAAAAACAAGAAAATGAATTTAATATACAGCTAAAGCTGCAAAAGTGTCTTCCCATTTACCTATTTCTACTGAAATACGTGCTTGAAATAGTAAGTTGTTTACTGGGCCAGAAATGTGTTTACAATTTTGTCTTTTATAAAAGAGGCAGTACTATAAGAATTGGATTTATTTTAATATGCATGGCATTTAATTGCATGATTTCATTATAAGTACATTTTAAAATAGTCCATTGTGTTGTTAAAATTGAAGTGTGTTCCCTATAATATTTTATTTCTAATAAAATGGGAATAGATTTTGATAGTACTTCTGTTTTTCCACACAACATGTCACTTTTCTTCCTCCTGACCAACTTCTGATACAAAAAGGCAGTGAAACAGTCCAGCACTTGATACGGCCCAATAGCACTGACATTTCAAGCAGAAGAGCTTGAATACTATGTACTTGGAATTCAGAATTTCATTTTCCATCTGGAATTTCCTAATGTTGTCTTCCCCCCACTGCAACTGTTTATTGAGGAGACAGTGTAAGGAAGAATTCATCTTTCAACACTTAAAAGCTAAAGACAGCTCATTTTAAGAAGTATAGTGCTATAACAAGCTTTCAAAAATGTACAAACAAATCAGAGTCTTGTATTGAAAATGTAACAGAGAACTGACAAATAATAAAACAGTTAATGCACTATATCCATTCTGTATATTCGACATGGGTTGTAAAGATCCACATGAGAATCTAGTATTGCTATAATAAATCTCTAGGATCTTTTTATTTAAATAATTTTGCATCACAGTCAGGAAACATTTCTAAAGACCTATGGAAACTATTGTGATTTGTGGATGTTGTTAACAGTGGGCTTGATCATTCCCTCCTAAACCAGTCTGAATCATGCAGAATTTATCTCTACTCTGGAGCCACCATTTCCTCTTCCCCAGACTCCCTGAAGAGGAGATTGGGAGGCAGGTACAGGGAGATGTACATCAGCCCTCCCAATACCCTGAGGAACCCCTAGGAAGTCACGACACACTGAAGCTGTATGACGTTATAAGTGGAGGCCCTCCATGTTGTGGAACCCACTTTAAATGGCATAGCAGGGGCCAGCAGCATGGAGGCAGCAAAAACTATTTGTTTTACTGTGCCATAAACAGAGCTTGTGCATGTGTCCAAGGGTATTTTCAGTGCATATTGTATTAAAAGTGTGCTAAAGAGCCAACAGAAGAAGTCAGTGTTAAATTCCACACTGCCTGACCCAAAATCTGAGGTTTATTAAGATTTTCCTCCTGCTGTAGCATGTGTGTCACATCATGAAGATTGTGGGTATATTTGATGCATTCCTTAGGACCTAATGGGTGGTAGGATATGTACTGGTACAAAAAATATATTGTCCATTTGAGCACTATTTATCTCACAGAAAGAAAAAACTGGGGCAATCAAGGTGGGATTGATCGAAGTGGGCAGCATTGGCCTAACTCTTCTTCTTTTCAAGTAAGCAGAAGCTTTACTCTTGATTCCTGGGAATTACAGTTAGGCTAATACAGAGCACTTCTGAAAAATCCCAAATATTTAACTCATTAACAATGAAAACTGCCAGTCTAGGGCAATGAAGAGTTAGGTCACAAAAACTGAAGTATTTGTTGAGAGATGGCCTTAATCAAATTTTCTCTGCTAGCAGTTGTCCAGAAAATATATTGTCATCTGGAATATGCATGGCCTAGAGAGAACAGTTAAGCTACCTCAGATTAATTTGAACAGGATAGATATCAAAATCAAGCAAAGAAGTCTAAGGCCTGGTCTACACTACCCCCCAAATTCGAACTAAGGTACGCAACTTCAGCTACGTGAATAACGTAGCTGAAGTCGACATACCTTAGTTAGAACTTACCGCGGTTCAGACGCGGTCCACACGCGGCAGGCAGGCTCCCCATCGACTCCGCGGTACTCCTCTCGCCGAGCTGGAGTACCGCAGTTGGCGGCGAGCGCTTCCGGGATCGATTTATCGCGTCCAGACCAGACGCGATAAATCGAACCCAGAACTTCGATTCCCAGCCGCCGAACTAGCGGCTGGGTGTAGACCTGGCCTAAGAAGTCACAGGACTGCTCTATCTTGCCAAACAGGGCAGTGGGCAGCCATGAATTTTAAATAACTATAGAGCTAAGGGATTGGTCCTTTCCACAGTTTCACATTGCACACCATGTCAGCTATAACAGGTATGTCTGCTTTCCCGTATTTAAAGAGAAAGTCCAACGTAATATTCAACTACATCAGAGGATAGACGCAGTACAGCAAATGCTTTTTGACCTCCTTAATCCCAGATATTATGGTGTAAAAAACCAGAATACTACAAGATTAATTACCGGGGAAGAAGCCTGTATTAGGCTTTTACTGTGTATCCTTCTGACTTCAACTGTTACCATTACCTGAAAGACAGAAGTCAGCAATCTGATTCTCAGGCTCTTGCGTTTTAATACACAAGTAAACATTTTGGGCATGCAAGCCATATGTGAATATTTTGTAGGAGCAAATATAGGCATCTAGATGTGAAGACTTGGCTGCTATCTTAGTATGTTTTATTGTAAAGCATAAACAAGTATCAGTTCAATTCAACTGTCTCTGAAAATAAAGTTTATATTTTCAAATGTGTTGCCTGCTTTGAATCCATATGATAAAATGTCTGTGTTAGATCCGCGTTAGCAGCAAAGACAACATGTAGCACAATGTTGACACATATCTAGAAAATCTGTCAGTACACGGATGGTGGCCTGGAATCTGCTGGCAACCCAGGCAGCACACACAGTTCTGTTCGACTGGCACAGGTGACTAGTGGAGGCCAGAATGTGGGCGTATTAACAGGAAAGGGAAGAGACAATGCACTGATGCAATGCACCATCCAGGCAACCTGCAATGGAAAGACTCCCATGGAGTCCCAGCCACAAATTAAAGCTCAGTTCTTAAATGTTACCTGCTGTCTGTCCGGGTTGAATTTCTCTATGGCACATGCGTCCCTGCCAGAGGAAGATCTGCAATTTGAACTTCTGTGAACCCTGCCAGGTTAAATCGACCCCAGCTTCTAACCATACAACATACTCTCGAAGGAAGATGTAATAGAGTTTCACAAGTCAAGGAGGAAAGAACCCGAGAAGGAGAACCTGGAGCTTTGAAACAGAAAAGTGGCTTCTAAATGTGACTTTTCAATGTCTAATACTACCAAAAAATGCTTCTAAAATGCAGTAGTACATGTTTGGACTGCAGGAAAAAATGTGACAGATACAGTCATTTAGTAGTTTGCTTCAAGAAACACTTACTTTAAGTGGTTGCAAAAAACAGACATTATTTGTACAGCTGCATCAACTTGAGTTTCTACCCAGATTGATTCCAAGGCCAGAAGGGACTATTGTGATCATCTGATCTGACCTTGGGTGTAACACAGGCCATAGAACTTCCCTAAAATAATTCCAAGAGCATGTCTTTTAGAAACACATATAATCTTGATTTTAAAAATTGTCAGTGAATGACAATGCATCCAAACCCTGAGTAAATTGTTCCAGTGGTTAATTACTCTCAGGGTTAAAAATGTAAACCTTATTTCCAGCCTCGGTTTATATAGCTTCAGCTTCCTGTCATTGGATTGCAATATACCTTTCTCTGCTAGACTGAAGAGCCCACTATGGAATATTTGTTCCCCATGTAGGTACCTGTAGACTGCAATTAAATCACCTGTTAACTGTCTCTTTGTTAAGCCAAATAGACTCAAGGAGCTCAATCTATCACTTTAAGGCATATTTTCTAATCTTTTAATCATTTGTGGCTCTTCTGTGAAACTTCTACAAATTTTCAAAATCTTTCTTGAATTGTGGATACCTGAACTGGACTCAGTATTCCCGCAGCAGTCACACCCGTGCCAAATACAAAGGTAAATAAACTCTCTGTTTCTACTAGATTCCCCTGTTTATGCATCCAAGGATAATTTTCTTCTAGGTCATTGATAACATTTTAAATAGGGTAGGGCCAAAAATAGTTCCCTTCAGGACTCTACTAGAAACATATTCACTTGATGATGATTTCCCATTTATGACTAATAGGTCTCAAAATGTAATCAGTCAGCTTTTAATCCATTTATTGTGTGTCAGTGGCAGACCGTGTACCCCAGCATCCCTTTGTGGCAGGGGTAGGATGGGGTGCCGGCACCTCACCATCTCCAGTCCTAACATCCGCCTCTCTGTGGACGGTCAGTGGCAGCCGCTTGGCCTTTCTCTCTACTATCACCCCTATCGGGCGTGGTAGCGCGACCTAGCAGTCGGAGTCCATACAAACCCCCTTAAAGGCTGGGTAGCGCGGCCCAGCGGCCAGTCCATACAAACCCCCTTACAGGCTGGGTAGCGCGGCCCAGCGGCCAGAGTCCATACAAACCCCCTTACAGGCTGGGTAGCGCGGCCCAGCAGCCAGAGTCCATACAAACCCCCTTACAGGCTGGGTAGCGCGGCCCAGCGGCCAGAGTCCATACAAACCACCTTGCGAGCAGGGTAGCGCAGCCCGAGACCATACAAACCCCCTTGCGAGCGGGGTAGCGCGGCCCAGCGGCCAGAGACCATACAAACCCCCTTGCGAGCGGGGTAGCGCGGCCCAGCGGCCAGAGTCAATATAAGATCCCTCACGGTTCGGGGGTAAAGGAGTAGGGGGACTCGGGCCTGCCCTCTCCACCGAGCCCCAACCCAGGGCCCTGTTAGTGGCAAGTTCTCCTTGCCCCTCGCTCGGCAGGGATCCGCCGGCAACACACCGAGCGTCAATGCAGCGCTAACGCTGTTTGTCTCTAGCGTTCCCCTGGGTCACTTCCTACCGTGAATACCAGTTCATCTGCAGCAGGGGGTCCTCCGGTCGGTTCCTCCCCTGGGACGTCCTCCGTCGGGGTCTCAGGTGGTGCCTCGGCTTGATTGACTCCCAGATCCTGGCTCGCAGGCCCTCCCTCTGCAGGAGCTAGCGGCGTGCGTCCTTCTCCTCCGGCGGTCAGCCCCGACTGAGCTGATCTGCAGGCTTTTATATCTGTTCTACAGTTGGAGCATGCCCAGCAGAGCTTCCGGGGCGTGGCTTCCTCTGCTAGGAAGGAAGGGTTAACCCCTGCTGTACCAGTGCGGGGCCGCTCTGCCCCGTCACGGTGCCATTTTAACTTTATACCTGAAATGTAACAGAAGAAAGGAACAATGTAACCCAAACATTATCCACAACCATCACCAGTCTTCACAGAAAATAATAATAATAATAATAACACCCAACAACAATTGACGAGGGAGAGATATAAATATTCCCACAAAACAACAAGCACCATTCATTCCAATATTTTAAATATGTGTGCATTATATATTATGTTATTAAACTGTAAGAAAGGAAGAAACATTATGAGGCACGAAAAGCCAGGAAGCTTCCCTCTTTTTATTAAATCAAATACTCTCCTCATGAAGTCAAGATTAAATTAGATATTGCAAATAAATTTGGTTTTAAATCTCACTTTTGTGTCTTAGTGACCTTTTAAATTATTATGTTTCTTTTATATAATGAATGTGTAAAATATTCTGTAAATAGACCCATACATTTAGGTTGGTTAAATGTAATTTTCTTAAGGTATACTTACAGTATTTGAGTTATAAGTATGTCATTCAATAAATCTAAGTATAATGTTCAGCTTTTTTCAAATAAGTTATTCCTCTATGACTTTATTCATAACTATAAAACTCAGTGTGATTCACATTACTGGAAGACTAGACAGTTACAGTAACAATATAATCAGGTACGACTGAACATTCAAACCTTCACTTGATTGCTAAATGAAATATAGTGGCAACCTCTAGATGGTGCTCATTAAATTCGCCAGGCACTAAAACATTGTGAAATTATATTTAGTAAATGTGTCAGTTTAACCCACAGAATATAATTTGGTTTATTTTCTCCGAGTTGTGTGTTTTGTGGTATCTGTAGTTTTCTAGCATATTGTTCTCCATTTCCTATGCTGGTTTAAATGTTATTCATCTGTGCAAATGATGTTTTCTGTTTAAATATGGAGAGCATTGACAGCCCTCAGTCTGAATTTTAATATTAACATTTATCTTCACTAGTGAAAACTAACAGCTCAGAAGTGATGTAGCCTTAACTGACTTATCTTTTGTCTCCTTATGAGTGAAGATGAATAATAGATCACAGCTGAACCACACACACTTGTACTTCTTTATTATGTTTCCTCAGATAAGTTCTCCTCTATTTTATTTGATACTTGCAGACCTGATCCTCCTCTCATTAACTTCGGTGGGAGGATGATTAGACCCTACATTTATCAGTGTGCAGATGAAAAGAAAAAAAGTTAAATAAATGGAAAGAAAATTAAATGACCAAATGAATGACTGAACAAAAAAAAAACAGCAAAATTTTTAGCATATAACCTCTTCAGAAAACTGTGCAAACATTAGCAAACTAATCCTCACTGTGTAAACATTAACTATCTGATCTTCATCACACTCATAATAGGCATTTTAAGTAAGTTGGAATTATTGCTATTTTGACTGATGGGGAAACCAAGGCACAGAGAGGTTAAATATCTTACGCAAGGCCTCATGCTAATTCGTAAATAGAACTCAGGGTAGAGGAAGTTAAAATCAGGAAAGAAAAGATGTATTTTTTCAGATTAATTGCATATCTTCCAATATTATTTTTCTGCTTTTGCAGTGTTATTTCTGTTGCTATGATCATATATGTGTTCCCTCACTAGGCTAATCCATTTCTGCCCTCTTTTCACAAAGACCAGTGGCTGAAATACCACATTCTAAGCATTAATATGTGTTCATTGAAGAGGTACACTTGTATATAGAGGCTTGATATTATTATGAGAGAGAGGCCCAAGCGCCCCGAAATTAGATGTGGAATTGAAAAACACACACATATAGGTTCAGATTCAGGAGTTTGTTTTATCATATTGAAAAGGCCAAGTACTAAATTTGGACCTAGATGTGGTTTCAGTTTCTAAATCTATATAGTTTACTGGTATTTGGACATTAGCCAGGATCAGATATTAAACCAGGGACCTTCAGAGCTAAAAGTATAAGTTACTAAAGTTTGAGCTATAGAACCAGCAGGGGCCTATAACAGACTCACATCTTCTGTGGATTAAGCAGAGAGGGGGACACATAATACATGCTGATCAAAGGGTTATACTCTGAACTGTGGAATTGGTTTGGACCCATTATTAATTATTATCTAGATAATAGTGTATCTAGGATATTCCTAGGGCCTCTAGGATATTTCAGGGTAACAAGCCTTATGGATGGGGGGAAGCGTAGATGTCATATATCTTGATTCAGTAAGGCTTTTGATACTGTCTCGCATGACCGTCTCATAAACAAACTAGGGAAATACAACCTAGATGGAGCTACTATAAGGTGGGTGCATAGCTCGTTGGAAAACTGTTCACAGAGAGTAGTTGTCAGTGGTTCATAGTCAAGCTGGAAGGGCATATCGAGTGGGGTCCTGCAGGGATCAGGTCTGGGTCTAGTTCTGTTCAATATCTTCATCAATGATTTAGATAATGGCAAAGAGAGTACACATATAAAGTTTGTGGATGATACCAAGCTGGCAAGGGTTTGTGAGTGCTTTGGAGGATAGGATTAAAATTCAAAATGATCTGGACAAACTGGAAAAATGGTCTGACGTAAATAGGATGAAATTCAATAAGGACAAAGGCAAAGTACTCCATTTAGGAAGGAACAATCAGTTCCACGAATACAAAATGGGAAATGACTGCCTAGGAAGGAGTTCTTCAGAAAGGGATTTGGAGGTCATAGTGGATCACAAGCAAAATATGAGTCAACGGTGTAACACTGTTGCGGGGGTGGGGGGGAAAGCAAACATTATTCTGGGATGTATTAGCAGCAGTGTTGTAAGCAAGACACTAGAAGTAATTCTTTCACTCTGCTCCACACTGATTAGGCCTCAACTAGAGTATCCAGTTCTGGGTGCCACATTTCAGGAAAGATGTGGACAAATTGGAGAAAGTCCAGAGAAGAGCAACAAAAATGATTATAGGTCTAGGAAACATGAGGGAAGATTGAAAAAATCTGGGTTTGTTTAGTCTGGAGAAGGGAAGACTGAGGGGGACATAACAACAGTTTTCAAGTACATAAAAGGTTGTTACAAGGAGGGGGGGAAATTGTTATTATTAACCTCTGAGGATAGGATAAGGAGCAATGGGCTTAAATTGCAGTGGTTAAGGGCAGTTTAGACTGGACATTAGGAAAAACGTCTTAACTGTCAGGGTGGTTAAATCAGTGGAATAAATTGCCTAGATAATACTTAGTCCTGCCATGAGTACAGGGGACTGGACTAGATCACCTCTCAACGTCCTTTCCAGTCCTATGCTTCTATAAACAATTCCAAAACATTTTTTGTTCTTAGAAGCATGAAAAATTAAGGTAATCCAAACTTATTGTTACATTTTCAAGAAACATTAGGTCTAGTTTTAGATAAAGATTCATTTCAGTCTTTATTTTCACCAGATCCTTTAATCTGGTCTTGCTGGTAATATGAACTGCCATAAGTAAATTCCAGTGTTTTTTTATTATTATTATTACAAACCTTGTTAAGGTAAAATATTTGTTACTTGAAAAGCAGGTGCTTTCTTCAAATACCTGGATTAGTAGTTCAAATTAGTAAATTTCTATCTATATGTTCATATAACAATGAAATCAGTACTCACTGAGAAATCACAACAAACACATACAGCCTGCAGGAAGTTACATGCCACAGCCTGAAGGACAGAAACACTATAAAAGCACTCTTTCTAGTGTGTTTGGGGAAATAAACCTCCAATCAATAAAATACAGTACAACTAACAGAAAAATGGGTTGATCTTATAGAATGGGGGAGGGAGGAGAGAAGTGACATAGATTATGTTTACCAGACAAAAGGAAAAGCATAGATAAACTAAATTGGTTGCAAATAATTCCCTTACTCGACAATATACATGTTCTGTATAATAAAGGACAGCAAAAGAAATCAAGAAACTGAAAAAATATTCGAATATTTTCATGGTTAGGAATCAATAATATGTTACAAAGCATGAATATGGAAATTTCCTTGTAACCCACATTCCTATTAGGGAGATATCTCTTTAAGAGATCTATTGGGGGAATGGATAGGAATTAGTTGTGTCTGGGTCATTGTTGCTAGGCAGATACACAATTAACTCTCCACACTCAGAAGTTTCTGCAATTGGGTCTTGTAGTTTTGGGTATGCTCAATACGTTCCCTGTTGCTGGACTTAGAGTCCATTAGGGCAAGTAGTCATGGCAACTGCTTTGCAAAATGCCATGTGCACTGTGTGATTTGGGAGAAGCTGAGCCCCAGGAGCAGAAAGCAGGCTGTTTTCCCTAACACGTTGCAGCAGGTTAGTGATATTGTTAACCCTCCAACAGGGAAGCCCTGGCAGTGTTAATTATAGAAAGGGAAAATTGGGAGGGAAAAGTAATTTATTTTAATTCTATACTTTGTTGTTTGATTTTAGCAAAACTATTTTAATTAATTTTTCTCTATTTAAATTTTTCTCTATTTCACTAACTTTTCTCTTGTTTAAATGTGATGATGGAGAAAGAGTCATTTATTTTGGTTTTCTCCTTCTTTTGTATTTTTATTGTAACAGGTTTTTTTTAATCTATATGCTTAACTGAGTGGTTGGTTAATTGGTTAGCTGACTAGCTAAGTGAGTGATTTCAGCCAAGGAGGAGGAAGAGTCTGCATAGATTCTAACTGAAGATTCCTACAAGCAGGGAAGGGAAGATGTTGCTTTTGAATCAGCAGACTGTGTATATTTGCTGATCAAAGACACTAACTCAGGGTAGGTCTACACTTACCCGGTAGTTCGGCGGCGAGCGATCGAACTTCTGGGTTCGACTTATCGCGTCTTGTCTGGACGCGATAAGTCGAACCTGGAAGTGCTCGCCGTCGACTGCGGTACTCCTGCTTGGCGAGAGGAGTACCGCGGAGTCGACGGGGGAGCCTGCCTGCCGCGTGTGGACCGAGGTAAGTTCGAACTAAGGTACTTCGAACTTCAGCTACGTTATTCACGTAGCTGAAGTTGCGTACCTTAGTTCGAATTGGGGGGTTAGTGTAGACCTGCCCTCAGACTTAATCTAAGCTTTTGGGAACTGAGTTTTTTCTCACTGTGTTTCTTTCTGTGGGTACTGACCTGTTTAGATTTTTTTTTTCATTTATGTTTATGTATAACTGTGAAGATAATGTATGTGGCTTATAAAGTAGCCATGTTATGTTATTATTTATTATGTTTCTTTATCATAAGATTTTATAAAGTTTTTACTTAAGAATTAAGTTAATTCCTTTTGTTCTTTTTGGGACTTGAATGTGAGGAGGTTGACCCTGTGCAATCCTTGTTGAAAACCCTTAGAGACTGAATTCTGGGTCTCCAGCTACTTTTCTATGGAAGTTGGGTTTTTTTAGGCACTGGAAAAGGGCAATAAAGTAAACGCTAGCCCACCCAAAGGTTACACTAGTACAGGGGTCGGCAACCTCTGGCACGCGGCTCGCCAGGGTAAGCACCCTGGTGGGCCGGGCCAGTTTGTTTACCTGCCGCGTCCGCAGCCACTTCCCGCCACCCCCACTGGATATGTGCCTTATTCAACAATCTATCACCCACTAACTGTCCCATCCCTCTGCGCATGCACACACGCACACAATTTCCCCCCATCTCCTTTCCCTCCCATGACTGGAGAGGTGTTAACTGGACATTTCACCTTGAATTGTCCCTTGAAATATGCATTAGCTACCTATGCATCTGGTACATAGGTAGCCTACACAATCTGTTCCACTTTTTGTGTAGCTGTGACAGACTGAGTATACTTCGCAGATCTGAAGATGAACTCTGTGTAAGCTCGGAACCTTGTCTCTCTCGCCAACAAGTTGGTCCAATAAAAGATATTACCTCACCCACCTTGTCTCTCTAATAATATCTATCATCACTTATGTAATCAAAACAAATTCCAACCAAAGCAACAAACGTGTGGAATTATGGACAAGTCACATTATAATTAATGTAAGCAAAGCTGGCAAAAATTGGCTTTTCTTCTCCTCCCTTACAGAGGGAGCAAAGAGTTCCATACCTCTATGTCTTCCAGTCCTCAGGCTTATATGAATATTCAAATTTGGCTTACCATCCATATTCCTGTCATCACAGTGCATCTTAACAGATCAACAGATTTATTTAAAGCATCTCAGAGATGACTATGTATATTTCTTTGGAATAAATGCATTAATCAGAAACTAATAAATGGTAGCTTCTATATAATTCATGTGATATTAATTAAATCAGCAGATGGCACTATTACAGATACAGTTCTGAGTCTTTTTGTTGGAATGTAAAGGAGTCTAAGCATCATTTCAAGATCTGTGTTAGTTCTCTTTAAACGGTGAACATTAAGAACATAACATAAAAATATAAGAATGGCCATGCTTGGTCAGACCAATGATCCATTTAGCCTAGTATCCTGTCTTCCAACAGTGGCCAGTGCCAGATACTTCAGAAGGAATGAAAAGAACAGGACAATTATCGCATGATCCATCCCCTGTTGTGCAGTCCCTGTATCTGGCAGTCAGAGGCTTAGGGACATCCAGAGGCTAATCATCTTGGCTAATAGCCATTGCTGGACCTGTCCTCGATGAATTTACCTAATTCTTTTTTTTGTAACCAGTTTTACTTTTGGCCTTCACAACATCCCATGGCAATAAGTTAGCAGAGGAGAAAAGAGCTTGCAAAAGGCAGAGCGCAAAGGGTCAAAACATCACCTGTAAATGTGACAGATGCAGCAGAGATTGTCTCTCTGGAGTGGGTCTCTTCAGCCTCGTCTGTGGCTGCCATAAAATGAAGTGAGTAAATTCTTTACCTCTCAGGGGTGCATACCAATGGTCTCTTGAGATTGAAGGATGCCTACTACTTACTGTTATTATTCAAGCACAGAATTTCCCTCCCTAGACATTCAATGGTACAGTTTGATTCATTGAGATTTTTAGTATATTTGACTCTATGCTTTTTCACATATAGTACCACTCTGCCACCAGCATGACCTACTCTGTCATTCCTATACATTTTGTACCGTGTTCCATTAATTAGCATCATTGCACACAAAGTTTCTGTGATGCTTATAATATCAATAGCCTCATTTAATACTAGTCATTCAGGTTCACCCATCTTAGTATTAGACTTCTAGCATTTGAATACAAGGGCTTATAAAATTGGTCAATATTTAGTTGTCTGCCCTTACGTGATGTAATTGAATGGGATTCTTTTTCATTTGACTTTTTTTCTTCAGTTCCTACCTTTAGTTTATCAACTTCTATTCTTTCCTCTTATCCGCCCCTCTTAAAAAACCACCACAAACAAACAAAACAGTGCTGCAGTAGTAAAAATAATGCAGGCAGAAGTCCAGCAGCAGAATGGGGGCAGCATGTTTGACTACTTACCCTGTGGACAGGTGGTGTATATGTGCACTTGGTGAAAGTTGTTCATGGCCCTCCGAGACTGAGTATGGCCTCTTGATGCCAGAGTGGCTGAACTGTAAGAGCTAAGGGAGACAGAGAGGTACATAGACGAGACTTTCTGGGACACAGTAGAGCAGTCCCACCCCCAGTCTGACACCCTCTGTTCTTTTGAGGAGGATGAAAGTCTTAGGGAAAGAGAACATCAAACTGGAGCAGAAGGGAAATGATCTTTGCAGATGATGGCATGGTATCCTCTCATACCAAGGATACTCATCCCCGGGAGGCAATCCCAGTTATACATGTAATAGTATTGGGGGATTTGATCATTAGAAACATAGATAGTTGGGTTTGTGATGACTGAGAGAACTGCCTGGTAAATTGCCTGAAAGGTGCAACAGTTGTGGAACTCTTGAGACATCTAGACAGACTTAGGTGTAGTTCTGGGGAGGAGCCAGTGGTCGTGGTACATGTGGGTACTAATGACACTGGGAAAGATAGGTGAGAGGTCCTGGAGGCCAAAGTTAGGCTGCTAGGTAAGAGATTAAAGTCCAGGATATGCATGGTAGCGATCTCTGAGATGCTTCCAGTTCCATGCACAGGGCCAATTAGACAGACAGAACTGCAGGGTCTCAGTTTGTGGATGAGACAATTGTGCAGGGAGGAGGGTTTTAGATTTATTAGGGACTGGAAGCCTTCTGGGAAAAGAGGAACCTATACAGGAAGGATGGGCTCCACCTCAGTCAAAATGGAACCAGATTGCTGGCATGTAAACTTAAGGTCATAGAGGTGTTTTTAAACTAAGGGCTGGGGAAGAGACGACTCCTACCTGCTGATACTGGGAAAACACAATGGAAAGGTGGGGAGGGGCACGTGTTGCCTCTGGGAGGAGCCTTCCAGCCCTACATCCATGGCAGCCAGGGCAGCCAACCCCACAGGCTCCTCAGTAGGGGAGGGGTGTGGGCAATGCCCCTAACTCAGGCTGAGCAGAGGGAACCTTCTCCCCGTGCCTTCCCCAGCAATCCCCCTACTCTATGTCCGGCTCAGGGCCACTGCACTCTCCCCACCAGAGTTACCTTTGTGGGAGTTCTGTCCTTTTTCTGCTGCTCCTCTGCCGGCGCATTGCCGGCTCACTTGCCCCTGTCCCTGGCACCGGGCAGCAAGCAGAGAAGGTGGGACGGAGCCATGTCTCACGCTGGCTGAGGGTGGCCACTCTGGGTGGCTCCCTGACAGAAAGCCCAGCTGGGGAGGCAGTAGCAGCCCAGGACAGGGGCAAAGTGAGCCAGAGCCCCTCCCCCCCATACATTTCTGGCTCTATAATCTAGTAAGGAGGAGAGGAACATTCCATCAGTGAAGTCTCTCCAGTCTCAATCTAAGGATCATTTATAAGTGTAGAGTTGCTACATGCAGGTTGTACCAACAGTTGCAAATGAACATAACATGGTGGCAAAACATTAGGAGCTGGATTTTCTGGTCTGCTAAATCTGCTTTGTGATGTGTAATCTTTTACACTAAAATCATAGAAGTGGAAGGGTCCTTGAGACTTCAGTGGATCCACTCATATATGAGAAGTTAAGCACATGTGTGCCAGATCAGGACTATAGATTGCCCGCCACACTGGGAATCTATGTCCTTAGCTGATTCTCCATCATCAGCTGTGCTGGGCCACACATGGTGGCATTTGTTGAACCTGCTCTAATCAAGTAATTTATCAGAAGAATGAATTTCATACTTTAGAGAACACCCTCATACTCACCATTACTTTGAGGATAACACAATGAATGTAATGTGATGATAGGCATAAATGTATATAATTATTTGCTGACAAACTGTGAGCCATTGTCTGTGACAAGTTTATCTGGACTTCTCCACTAAGCAACATATTCCATCCTGGTTGGAAAGGTTTGGGTAAGTGTGAACATTTTAGCATCTGAAAAAGTAGAAGTCCAGCCAAGTTCTTCTGTCCCCATACCTCAGATATCAGTTTGCACCTTCCTTAAGCCTCTGGTTGGCAGTCGAGAAACTATTATTTGTTTCTGAGGCTGGGATTAGTTTGAGTATTGTGGATCCCTTTCCAAATCCCAGCCAATAGACAGACATCTTTGCTCATTAAAGATCTTTGCTTATGCTCAAGTAATCATTCACTCTGAGTCTCATAAGCATATTTTGCTGCTTTTGTGCGGAGATAGAATATATATCTCCATAAAGTAAATTAGACTGCATGAGATTAGCCTTCCATTTGAAGATGTTTTGGTGTTGGGAATACTTCAGATATATTTATACATTTGTACTTTTCAATAGCAATCCTGTGATAAGTGAAGCATTGCATCTAGCAAAGTAAATCAACATGATGACTAGATGCAAAAGCCTCCGATGTATAAAATGTTGACTTTTTCAGTTCTCTCTCTCACACACACACACACACACACACACACACACACACACACACACACACACACACACACACACACACACACACACACTATTATGCAGTGTTTACTACTTCTAACAGCCTGTAGAATAAGACCAATATATCTAAGTGACATTAACTCTGCTTTAATACCTAGTAACAAAATGCTTTAGAAGGAGCTCCAGCATCTATCACTCTCTTCAGTGAACACACACACACATACACATACCCCATTACAACAGCACAGAAACTTCAGATTCCCACTCCTCTATATTGGGAAATGTAATATTAGCACTTATGACAGCACTGTAACAAGTGCAGGGTGAGCGGTCTAGAATTAAAACATACTATGCCAAATTACCAAGATACTGTTACTAGAACATTTCTCACAATGGAATAATGACTAATAATACTAAAAAAATATTTATCAAATGAGTACCAAACAGAACAAACTACTGTACTCTAGGGAAAATTCCAATAGGCTCCATTAAAACATTGTATCAGGTCCCTGTATGTTGGTTTCTAGTGGTCTCTGTTGATTTCTGTTGGAGATAAGCAGGGCCGGCTCCAGCTTTTCTGCCGCCCCAAGCAAAAAAAAAAAAAAGCCGCGATTGCAATCGCGACTGGCGGCAGCAATTGGGGGGGGGGGGAAGCCTTGATCGGCGGCGGCAGTTCGGCGGCAGGTCCTTCACTCCTAGAGGGAGTGAGGGACCTGCCGCCCCAAATTGCCGCAAGTGCCGCCCCTCTCCCTTGGCTGCCCCAAGCACCTGCTTGTTAAGCTGGTGCCTGGAGCCGGCCCTGGAGATAAGTATTCTCAGGTACCAGTAGTTTCATTGCTCTGTACCAAAACCTAGTTTTTAGAAAGCTTAGAGTCCACAGGAGTAGATTAGAAAAGATTTCAGACTGTCTGTTTACTTAGCTACAGAAGTGCCCAAGGTGCCAATCAATAGCACTCACAGAATCAACATGTTGAAACTTAATTAAATTAATTAATTAAATGAATTAAAGTCCTGCCACATAGCATGACCCAAAAGTAGAAAATCAAGAAAAATGCAAAACCTCATACTACAAATAAGGAATGAACAATGATAATAAAAACAAAGCAAAATATTGGATACTTCTGGATCACACATACTCTGTACAGTATATTTTATTAATATAGGAGAATAAAGAGGAATGAATGTATGGGGTACACAAGTATCCAATATTTTGCTTTATTTCTCACTGAGATGATTGCTCAGCCTTACCCATAGCATCATGCTTTGCATTTTTTCTTCATTTTCTAATTTTGGATCATGCTACCTGGCAGGACTTAATTGTTTCAACATGTTGATTGTCCAAGTGCTATTGATTGGCACCCTGGGTTTTATAGCTGAGTGAGCAGAGAGTCAGAGAAGTGTTTCCTAATTTACTGCTGTGGAATCCAAGCTTTCTGCAAAAGAAAAGCATTTTCTTCGCCCCTCCTTCACTCTGTCTTCTTACTGCCATAAGATGCATTTCAACTTAATGTCAGAGTCAGCTGAATGTTAAAACTCTCAGCACAGGTTGAATTCTGCAGGCTTGTGCTGAGGGTCAAGTTCAAATACCTTCAACTGAAATGAACAACCATCAACCTCATAATCAGAAATAATAGAAATTTGGGCTAAATTCTGCTTTTGGTAGGCTCATAGCACTCACACTGAAGCAGCATTTACTCCTTAGGTTTATATTCATACACATTTGGACATGAGATAATGTAGAACAGTTTAATTGCATGTATTTACTTTTGCAGGAAGAACCACAAGGGCTGGAGGCCTGCAGACCTACAACACTCCTTTGGCATATTTGTGGAGCTTATAAACTCCACCACAGATCCACTGAGTCCAGATGTTGTAAGCACTGTAAATGTAGAACTTACATTATCCAGCTGTTGTTTGTTTTTTTGTTTGTTTGTTGAGAATTTTAAGAGATTACTGAAAAATTATATTTGCTGTGAAAATGTACGGTTCTACAAAATTTACTTTTTGTTTTACTATTTCACTAGCTCTGTTTTTGTGTTTCTTTGATTTCCTTTCTTCCCCCATTGTTGCCTGGATGTTTTTATAGAGTCATACAAAGCATTTTTATATTCAGATAAGGTTTTTATAGTCAGATCGGAAAAGATAGATGGAAAAATTATTAGATAATCCCCAGTTACTGACAGGGCAGCATACATTCCACAGATGAGGATATGTGAAATACTGGATTTATATACTTATTGCATTTTGAAAACAAATATTCATTGTATTTTCTTATTATAATTACATGCTGTTATAAGGTAACAGAGCTACTGTCAAACTTTGGAAGCTTGTGTATCTCTGCGTAATAGGAGGTGACACTAAGATATTTTTGTTTTAATTTAATGAAAATATAACCTTTGAAAACAGATTAAAAATATTTTTGTGACATAGCAGCATAAACAAGTTACAAAGCATTTTCAGTGTAATTTGATGGCTTAGCAAGCATAGTGGAAACAGCATTATTACTAGAAAGAGAATTTGAGAGAAGTGCTTAACAACTAATCAGAATTACCCACAGAAAATCATTTGCATACAGAGATTATAAAGTATTCAGACTTTAGGGTTTAAGGAACCATCTAGATTTGGAGGGCTGAATACTCAGATGGTATGTCTACACTGCAGCTGGGAGTGAGCCATCCCAAAATGGGCAGATTTGCATTAGCAGGGCTCCAGCTAGCATACTAAAAATAGCTATGTGGACCCTTGTGCTGCAGTTTGGGCTCCGAAGCCTAAGGTGTTGAGTAGGCTTGAGAGCCAGAGCTGAAGCCTGGGCCTCAAGGTCCACACTTCTGTTTTCTGTGTGCTAGCTCTAAAGAAAAGAGCACAGAAGGCTAGGGAACTCAGACTTCTCTGTAACCTCCTCAACAGAACACCATATTTCAGTATCAGTTCCTTTTGATACTGCACATTCTGTCTGTCTCACTCCTTCTTCCCAGATTACCTGCTACACTCCCAGCAGCAGTAGCACATTTATCTAGAAGAAACCCAACTAGTTAATGAAAAGATGCAGGGCTAGATTCACAGAGCAACTTGGACATGGTAACATTGAGCATCACCATGCCTAACTCACAGGTTATCCCCAACTTCACAGGGAATCACAAAGCCTAAGTTAGGTCCCTAGGCTCCCTATGTAATGAGTGTGGAGAACGCTAAGAATGAGATTCACAAACCCAGCATGCTAGGCAGCTCCCAGACTAAGGTAGCCAATAGGAGATGCTGAAGAGAGGGGTGTGTCCTAAGTCTCACCCCCCTCACCTACAACTGGGCTGCAAGGAGGCACCTTCCTCTGCACCTACATACCGGATCGGGACCCACAGGCAAGCTACATGGAAGAACACTATCTTCCCGCAGTTCACATATTGCACTGGGGGTTAGGTGTCCAGGCACAGAAAGTGAGGCAGAGTGTACATGGATGGAAACAGAAACACAGGTTCTGAGGGAACTTTTACTGCAAAAACTCAGATGTGAGTGTAGGCACCTGTAGGGTTCAACAGCAGCTGAGTCTGGGGGGGGGGGAGGGGAGGAGGGCAGTGGTTGAATCCCAGTGCCCTCTGCTTCTGGTATTTAGATGCCTAAAGTCCTGTTGTGAAACTAGCCCATAGTTACCCATGTTAATTATGCCTTGGAAGATTTCTTCCTGAGGTCCTGATCCCAAAGGCCTTATTTCTACATACTTGTCCAAAGTGATGTAATTCAGTAATCCAAGGAATGTACTTTTTTTGATCTCCCATTGACTTCACTAGACATTAGGATCTTTAAGAAATAAAATACCCAGGTTTTCTGTGTTGTTGTACACAAAAAAAGAAAAACAGAGTGGGAGATGGGAAGAAAAAGAAAAGATGGGAAAAAAGGAGCAGCAACAGAGGTTTAGACTGTCAGTTTATATTTGCCAGCGCAATAGTATTGGCAACTCTGAGCTCTCAAAACTCATAAATTGATCCCCCAACAAAAATAATGAGATCAACTTGAGTCATGAGACTTTTGAAAATATTAAAATTGTAGGTTTTCTGATTTGCTTTCTGGGTTTAGCCTTTAGGGGGCCAAGTTTTCAAGATTTTCTTCACAAACAAAAGCATTAGAAATGTACTTGTTTTTTAACTGAAATCTGAGAGTCTCACATAATAACATGATTCCATGAGATGGAAGTTTAAGAAAAACAAACAAATATTGTGAGAACAGGTAACACTGGATAAGAGGCAGCACATAGCTGTGTTACTTTAGGAGCAGCCTACAAAAGGAATTGTGACTCAGTCACTTCCCTCCCTGACTTCTCCCTCCTGAAGGGGAAAGTTTATATCAGAAGTGAATTGCAACCCTCTTCACACTAATTCAACTATGCCAGTTAGCCAGTGGGATGGAATCAAGATTCAACTTCCCAGCTCCTACCCACATGTGTGGAAGGTGGTGTAGCAGTCCCATGGAGGCTATTCTCCTTTCTTCAGACTTTTACTATGAGGTGGGTAGCTCACACAGAGGAATAAGAGGGACCCTTACTCCACTCCCTTTGTGGAGGACTGTAATCCCAACTCTACATATACATATAGAATCATAGAACTGGAAGGGACCTCAAGAGGTCATCTAGTCCAGTCCCCTGCACTCAAGGTAGGATTAAGTATTATCTAGACCAGGGGTCGGCAACCTCTGGCACGCGGCTCGTCACAGGGTAAGCACCCTGGCAGGCCGGGCCAGTTTGTTTACCTGCTGCGTTGGCAGGTTTGGCCGATCGCGGCTCCCACTGGCCGCGGTTTGCCGTCCCAGGCCAATGGGGGCTGCGGGAAGTGGCGCGGGCCGAGGGATGTGCTGGCCGCGGCTTCCTGTAGCCCTCATTGGCCTGGAACGGTGAACCGCAAGCAGTGGGAGGTAAACAAACTGGCCCGGCCTGCCAGGGTGCTTACCCTGGCGAGCCGTGTGCCAGAGGTTGAAGACCCCTGATCTAGACCATCCTTGACAGGTGTTTGTCCAACCTGCTCTTAAGAATCCCCAATGATGGAGATTTGACAACCTCCCTAAGCAATTTATTCCACTGCTTAACCACTCTGACAGTTAGGAAGTTTTTCCTAATGTCCAACCTAAACCGCCCTTGCTGCAATTTAAGCCCCTTGCTTTTTGTGCTATCCTCAGAAGTTAAGAAGAACAATTTTTCTCCCTCCTCTTTGTAACAAACTTTTATGTACTTGAAAACTGTTATCATGTCCCCTCTCTGTCTTCTCTTCTCCAGACTAAACAAACCCCTTTTTTTCAATCTTCCCTTATAGGTCATGTTTTCTAGACCTTTAATCATTTTTATTGCTCTTCTCTGGACTTTTTCCAATTTGTCCACATCTTTCCTGAAATGTGGTGCCCAGAATTGGATACAATACTCCAGTTGAGGCCTAATCAGTGCGGAGTAGAGCGGAAGAATTACTTCTCGTGTCTTGCTTACAATACTCCTGCTAATACATCCCAGAATGATGTTTGCTTTTTTTGCAACAGGATTACACTATTGACTCATATTTAGCTTGTGATCCACTATGACCCCCAGATCTCTTTCTGCAGTACTACTTCCTAGGCAGTCATTTCACATTTTGTATTTCTGCAACTGATTGTTCCTTCTTAAGTGGAATACTTTCCACTTGTCCTTATTGAATCCTATTTACTTCAGACCATTTCTCTAGTTTGTCTAGACCATTTTGAATTTTAATCCTATCCTCCAAAGAACTTGCAACCCCTCCCAGCTTGGTATCGTCTGCAAACTTTATAAGTGTACTCTATATGCCATTATCTAAATAATTGATGAAGATATTGAACAGAACCAGACCCCGAACCGATCCCTACGGGACCCCACTCATAATGCCCTTCCAGCATGACTGTGTACCACTGATAACTACTCTCTGGGAATGATTTTCCAACCAGTTATGCACCCACATTATAGTAGCTCCATCTAGGTTGTATTTCCCTAGTTTGTTTATGAGATGGTCATATGAGACAGCATCAGAAGCCTTACTACATTCAAGATATACCACATCTACCACTTCCCCCCATCCACAAGACTTGTTACCCTGTCAAAGAAAGCTATCAGGTTGGTTTGACATGAGTTGTTCTTGACAAATCCATGCTGACTGTTATTTATCACCTTATTCTTTTCTAGCTGTTTGCAAATTGATTGCTTAATTATTTGCTCCATTATCTTTCTGTGTACAAAAATTAAGATGACTGGTCTGTAATTCCCCGGGTTGTCCTTATTTCTTTTTTTATAGATGGGCGCTATATTTGCCCTTTTCCAGTCTTCTGAATGTCTCCCGTCTTCCATGACTTTTCAAAGATAATCGCTAATGGCTCAGATATCTCCTCCGTCAGCTCCTTGAATATTTAATCAGGCCCTGGTGATTTGAAGATATCTAACTTGTCTAAGTAATTTTTGACTTGTTCTTTCCCTTTTTTAGACTCTGATCCTACCTCATTTTCACTGGCATTCACTATGTTAGACGTCCAATCACCACCAACCTTCTTGGTGAAAACCGAAACAAAAAGTCATTAAGCACCTCTGCCATTTCCACGTTTTCTGTTATTGTTTCCCCCCCCCCCCTCGTTGAGTAATGGGCCTACTCTGTCCTTGGTCTTCCTCTTGCTTCTAATGTATTTGTAGACTGTTTTCTTGTTACCTTTTATGTCCCTGGCTAGTTTGATCTTGTTTTGTGCCTTGGCTTTTCTAATTTTCTCCCTACATACTTGTGTTATTTGTTTATATTCATCCTTTGTAATTTGACTGAGTCTCCACTTTTTGAAGGACTCTTTTTTGAGTTTCAGATCATTGAATATCTCCTGGTTAAGCCAGGGTGGTCTCTTGCCATACTTCCTATTTTTCCTACGCAGTGGGATAATTTCCTCTTGTGCCCTAATAATGTCTCTTTGAAAAACTGCCAACTGTCTTCAATTGTTTTTCCCCTTAGACTTGCTTCCCATTGAATTTTACCTACCAACTCCCCAACTTTGCTAAAGTCTGCCTTCTTGAAATCCATTGTCTTTATTGTGCTGTTCTCCCTCCTACCATTCCTTAGAATCATGAACTCTACCATTTCATGATCACTTTCACCCAAGTTGCCTTCCACTTTCAAATTCTCAGCCAGTTCCTCCCTCTTTGTCAAAATAAAATCAAATATAACATGATGGGGGTCTAAATTAGCTGTTACCACTCAAAAAAATATATGTGGGAGTCATTGTGGACAGTTCTCGAAAATATCCATTCAATTTACAGCGACAGTCAAAAAAAACTTACAGAATGTTGGGAATCATTAAGAAAGGGATAGATAATAAGACAGAAAATATCATATTGCCTCTTTATAAATCCATGGTAGCCCACATCTTGAATACTGCATGCAGATGTGGTCGCCCCATCTCTAAAAAGATATTCTGGAATTGGAAAAGGTTCAGAAAAGGGAAACAAAATTATTATGGAAGAGCTTCCATATGAGGGGAGGTTAATAAGATTGGGACTTTTCAGCTTGGAAAAGAGACAACTAAGGGCAGATATGACAGAGGTCTATAAAATCATAACTGGTTTGGAGAAAGCAAATAAGGAAATGTTCTTTACTCCTTCTCATAACACAAGAAGTAGGGGTCACCAAATGAAATTAATAGGCAGCAGGTTTAAAAGAAACAAAAGGAAGTATTTCTTCACACAACACACAGTCAACCTGTGGAACTCTTTGCCAGAGGATGTTGTGAAGGCCAAGACTATAACAGGGTTCCAAAAGAACTAGATAAATTCATGGAGGATAGGTCCATCAATGGCTATTAGCCAGGATGGGCAGGGATGGTGTCCCTAGCCTCTGTTTACCAGAAGCTGGGAATGGGCAACATGGGATGGATCACTTGATGATTACCTGTTCTGTTCATTCCCTGTGGAGCACCTGGCATTGGCCACTGTCAGAAGACAGGATACTGGGCTAGATGGACCTTTGGTCTCACCCAGTATGGCCAATCTTATGTACCATGATCAATGGAACTAAATTAAGAGGGCCCATGGTCCCTGGAAGTATTATTATTTAATGGGCACCAAGGGAATGGGAGTGTGGGAAGTAAGGCTGGAAACAACTCAGTCATATGGACAGAGCAGTACACCAGGTTTAAAAAAGTTCTACTTTTTCAACTTAATCAGCATTCAGCTTTACTGTTTGCTAATGAAACCGGCTGGAAATGAGAAATGAAGACCTATGAGAAATCCTGGCCCCAAATGAAGTCAATGAGCGTTTCGCCATTGGCTTCAGTGAATTGAGGATTTTAATTTAAGAACCTCATCATCCCCTCACACAATCTCCATTGACTTAAATAAAGCCCCAGGCTAGCAAAATACCTACTAGTGACTATATAATATCTGCAATAGCCCAAAAGCATTGCTAAATGATATGGCTTCAGAGGATATACTCAGCTAAGGAAAATATGTTTAGTTTTATTTTTTGAGCATATTTAAAATAATCTATTTAGTTAGGGAAAGTGAATTCTTATTGCATTCTGTATAAATTCCCCAGGAGAAAACAATATTTTTCTAAATAATTTAGGATGTTCTAAATGCTTCCAGAATGCTTTTGTAACATATTTTGTTCATTTGTTATTGGAAACTTTAAATGCCATTATTAACCTTTCCAGGGAGAGCCTGAAATACCACAAGAGAATCATAAACTAATATCAGTTTTGTATTAGGAGATGCAGCAATAACATTTTCACAGAATTATGCAAACTTATAAGCAGCTTCACCAAAATAAGATTAGACTAGCCTCTACATTAGTATTTTGAAAATATTAAGGGAAAGATAATGTAAACAGCAGGAATGGCATTAAAAACTGGAATTTTGGTGGAACTAATATGTGAATTGAACACTTCTGATGTGGCAACAAAATAGTTCTTAAGCCTAGAAAAACAATTATTGTGTGGCCTGGCATGCAAACTTAACTGGAGACCTCAGCAACTGATCCTACAGAAAATAGCCTCTCTAGTCATTGGTTTTGGGGAGCTCTATGAATCTCTTGTGCTTTGCAGTTGCATTAGTTCTACATTATTGCCACCTACCAGATTATCATAAATATACATTTGTTCAAAAATATAGGATTGAAACTTACACAAACAAAAATAGCAAGCACAATTTAGAATGGCAGAAGACAATTGTGTGCGGTGCTTTTTCTATATATTGTTTGATACTACATCCTGGTTTTGAGATCTAGGATTGGCAATGGATAACCTGGTGATCAGCTGTGATTAATTTGACCACTGAGATGACTTATAGTTCCAATATAAGTCTTTACAGCAGTGTTTCTCAAACTGGGGTCGCCGCTTGTGTAGGGAAAGCCCCTGGTGGGCCGGGCCGGTTTGTTTACCTGCGCCGTCTGCAGGTCCAGCTCATTGCGGCTCCCACTGGCCGTGGTTCGCCGCTGCAGGCCAATGGGGGTTGCTGGAAGTGGCGGCCAGTAAGTCCCTCGGCCCGCACTGCTTCCAGCAGCTCCCATTGGCCTGGAGCCACGAACAGTGGCCAGTAGGAGCCGCGATTGGCCGGATCTGCGGATGGGGCAGGTAAACAAACCGGCCCGGCCCGCCGGGGCTTTCCCTACAAAAGCGGCGACCCCAGTTTGAGAGAGACTGCTTTACAGTTACCTTGTCCTCAAGTTAATCCCTGTTTGTTTTCCCTACTTATTATGCCTTGTCACTGGGTTATCTTTGTTTCACTTCTTTGTACAGTACCTACCATAATTTCAACTGGAATCAGGAAGTACCTAAAAAGATTTTTTTTTAAATAGTTTATTTGAACATTTCAATGTATTAATTCAATTTGAATTTGGTTCTTAACATATATAAAAGATCAAGGAGGATGATGGGGGATAATCTTATCTGATCTCAAAAATATTTTCAGTACCTCGAGAAAGTTTGGAAGGAGGAGGGTATTTATCCAACATATCAACCTTCCTGAATTAGATGAGAGATGTGATGAGATTGCTTAATCTTGAATATTCAAAAAACTTTAAAATCCAGTTTGTTTGGTTCCAAGGATGGGAAAAGTTTCAGGCTGAGATAATACATCTCCTGTTCTTTCCTAATAATTTTTCCTGCATCATAAAACATTTGAACTTCAGTTGTAAACATAATATAATATTTTAGAATTTCTTGATATCCTTCTATAGCTTAAATGCTCACAGTTATTTTCTGGTATCAGAAGATAGGGACAGTGAACAGATTACTACAAGTAAAACTTTCTGGTATAAAAAATTAAGAACACGAAAATAAAAGGACCTAAGCTATGCAAACATCAAAGCCACAGTTCTAAAAGCACTTAAGCATGTGCTTACAGCTAAGCATGTGTGTTAGCAGGCTTAGGGCCTTGGTTTCTCATACAATATTCATCATTAGTAGCAGGAGACAAAGAAAGCTCAGAATCTGTGATTAAAAAACCACTTACTCATAGATTTTAAGGTCAGAAGGGAACATTGTGATCATCTAATCTGACCTCCTGCACATTGCAGGCCACAGAACTACCCACTCGTGAAATAGACCCCTAACCTCCAGCTGAGTTACTGAAGTTCTCAAATCATGGTTTAAATACTAGTTACAGATAATTTACCATTTACACTAGTTTAAACCTGCAAGTAACCCGTGGCCCATGCTGTAGCGGAAGGCTAAGACCCCCCCAGAGTTTCTGCCAATCTGACCCAAGGGAAAAATTCCTTCTCGACCCCAAATATGGCAATCAGTTAGACCCTGAGCATGTGGGCAAGACCCACCAGCCAAACACCTGGGAAAGGATTCTCTGTAGTAACTCAGAGCCCTCCCCATCTAATGTCCATCACCCAGCTATTGGGGATTTTTGTTACTAGTAGTCACCAATGGGCCACATGCCATCGTATGCAGTCCCATCATACCATCTCCTCCATAAACTTATCAAGGTCAGTCTTGAAGCCAGTTAGGTTTTTTGCCCCCACTGCTCTCCTTGGAAAGCTGTTCCAGGACTTTGCTCCTCGGATGGTTAGAAACCTTTGCCTAATTTTGAGCCTAAATTTGTTGATGGACAGCTTATATTCATTTGTTCTTGTGTCCACGTTGGTGCTTAACTTAAATAACTCTTCTCCCTCCCTGGTATTTATCCCTTTGATGCAGTTTTTTACTTTATTTTAAAACAAAATATACTATGAGCTCTCAAAACAAGAAACAATGTTACAAAAGTTCAGAAATTTGAGAAAATATTGTATGATGTATAAATACTATATTTTTGTTATTAAGATGATTGTGTTAAAACTTTCCAAACTTCTCATTTTTTGCACCTGATTGATTGAATTTGATTGGTTGCATATTGCACATGATATTTGGTTATTTTATTCCTGCTTGTCTAAACCACTATTCTCCCTGTGTGTTCAAGAAGGTTAACTAATCATTTTGATTTTGAATGACACACAAATTGGTTAGAGTTCTATGCTCTTTTCTGACTTTCTTTTACAAACAGTTTGCTAAAGAAACAAGCTCTTCTGTTGTTACCTGCTATAGTGTTTGTGGGAGAGTAGCGTATTGCCCCACCAAGCCCTGCCTTATAGGTCCATTCAGGATTACTTTTGCGGGGGGAGGGAGGTTGACTTTACTTGTGTGTGCCTCTCTGGAGTTACTAGAAGGAAGAGCTGACCAAAAATGTAACCACAAGGGTGGTTTTGAATTACATGAGACATAATATTCCACCTACCTATGTATGAAGTCACTGATTTTGTCCTTTAGCGGCTTGCCCACAGAAAACCCAAGGGATTAACCACCATCAGTACCTAAGGGAAATTTTTAGCCTAAGGCCTTGTCTACACTAGAAAATTAGGTCAACATAACTATGTCATTCATCGGTGTGAAAAATCTACACAGTTGAGTGGCATAGTTAAGCTGACCTAAGTCCCAGTGTAGAGAACACTACACAGCACTCCTAGCTGTTGCCTTTCAGGGAGGTGGATTACCTACACCAATGGGAGAATCCCTCCCGTTTGCATAGGTAGTGTCTACACTGAAGTTCTGCAGCGGCGCTGCTGTGCCATTGTGGCATATCAAGTGTAGACATATCCTGAGTAGTAGCGACATACTGCATGTTTTGTAGTCCAATCTCTCCAGATGTGTATGATTTATCTAGTAATTGAGCCTGCTATTTGCAGCACATGGATTCATTACGGCCTGGTGAGCTTCTCCATAGGATTGGATATGCATTCAAAGTCTCAGTCAAAGCCTTTTCAGGCTATCCCATCCCTAGATATTTAGTTTGTCTCTGAGGAGGATGGTTTGTATATACACAGTCTGGCTCTGCATGCTGGTAAAAAATAGTGTTAAAAGTCATGACAAATATTTGTATCAACTTTGACCATCTTTTATTATCTGTAAATTAAGTCTCTATAGTATACATGTTGCTTCCTCTTTTACATAAAATATACAGCCCTGAGACTCCCTTTACATTTGTAAAAGTCAGGAGTAATTCCATTTCAGACAATGGCAATACAACAATGTAAATGGTGATTAGAGAAGAATCAAGCCCTCTGCATTTCTTTCATTTTCTGAATGAAAGAATCTTATTTTTCAGCAACAAAAAATGTGTTTAATTTTAAAAAAATCTAACTCCAACAAAATGTATTACAGGAAAAACGACATCAGCTGTGTATCAGCTTTCATCTGACATAGTTTTTAGACATCTTATAGTTGTATCTGGAAAAAGCAAATGTGAAATGGAATCTCCATGAGGTTGGACCAAGATGAGTCTCTTTAGAGCTCTGACAATCTTTAATAGTAAGTACTGCTGTGGGAAGTTTTTACAGCTCCCAGCACAACCAGCTCTGCAACACACTGGAAAGAGAACAGATGGGGATTTACTACTGTATATTTCTGAGCTTCAGCAATCACTTGTCTCCATGCATTTTCTGCTCAGTATCTACTTTGGCTTTACCCACATTATGATCTGTATTTAAAGCACTGAATTGAGATGCAGGGGATCAGGGTCCCATCATGGCTTTGGGCAAGTGTATTAGATCCTGATCCTGCAAACACTTATTCTCGTGCTAAACTGAAAGAAAGTGACTTATCCTAGTAGCTTTGATGGGGCTACCCATGTGAATAAAGTTAAGGATATTCAGGAGTGTTCTGTGGAATCAGGATCTCAATGGCTCTGTGCCTCAATTCATCCTGGATAAAATGAGGATAAGAAAGCTTCACTGTCTCATAGGGGTGTTGATAGTACACACTTATGAGGAATTCATATTCTACAGTGATGGGGTCCATATAAGTACCTAAATAAATTACTTTAAACTCTTGCAAGTTGAATAACTCCCCCACCCCTTCTTTAGATAATTAAAAAATAATCCAGTTTAGCACATAATACATCTATACCAGGGATTGGCAACCTTTGGCATGCGGCCCATCAGGGAAATTCGCTGGCGAGCTGAGACGGTTTGTTTACCTGCAGCGTCTGCAGGTTCGGCCGATTGCAGGTTCGGCCGATCGCAGCTCCCACTGGCCACGGTTCACTGTTCCAGGCCAATGGGGGCTGCGGGAAGCGGCGGCCAGCACATCCCTCGGCTCACGCCATTTCCCGCAGCCCCCGTTGGCCTGGAACGGCGAACCTAGTGGGAGCTGCGATCGGCCGAACCTGCAGACTCTGCAGGTAAACCGTCCGGGCCCGCCAGTGGACTTCCCTGACGGGCCACGGGCCAAAGATTGCCGATCCCTGATCTATACTGTTGCCTTCTTAACTTAGACCTTACCTGGTTTTAGTTATGAAACTAAAACCTCACATATTATTTCAGCATCTAGGAGAAAATATTTGGAGAATTCCTGCTATGGGCAGGTAGACCAGCTAGAATTCCTGCTATGGGCAGGCAGACCAGCTAGTATGGCTAGCCCTACAAAATTACCATGTCACTTTTTAGCTCCCCAGACTTTTGCTGACTAGGGTAAAATCTTCAGCAGACTGAGGGAATTTCTCAACCCTCAGACAATTCATTTGTCCTTTTTTCTTCTGACTTTAACTAGGAAGAGATTAGCTTAACAATTTGTATACATGCTGTGTATAGTAAATGTAAATATTGCCAGGTTTTCAAAGAAATAATATAAATGGGATCACATGAGGAGTGTCTTGTAATTATAGACATTTCAGAGAGTAGTTTCTTACCAGGCTACCTGAGGATTTTGTTTTGTATTGATAGTTTAAATTAAATGAAATATCTCATGAAATCATCTTTTTTCTAAAAATAATAATAATAAAAAATGTTCTCTATAACAAAAAAATATAGAAAAAAATATTCAGCTTTGAGAAATAGTATACCTTCTTATAAGAATAACATTCTAGTCCACTGAAGCTGTATGACAGCAGAATTATGCAAGGTACACAAGAAAGTACAAATATTAGTGAATGCTAATGCAGCCAATTATCATATAAAAATAGGTGAATTACTGACGGTGTGAGATAAATTAGCTCTAGTAGTGTTCACTGATATATACACAATTATCTTCTTATAGGTAAGCACAGTAAGGTAGTCTTTATTTATGCCTGTAGAAGAAACTATTATTACACATTCTTCAGAACAAATCTCTCAACCTAATAGGCAACAGATACATTTCTTTCAATATACAGCTGATGCTGTGATGGACACTCAAGTCTGTTAATCAACTTTTGACTGCCATGTTCTATTTGTGATTCCTGGACAGATAACAGATAATTCTGAGCCCTGTTGTCTCAAATCTATTTCAATTGTCTTGTTAAAAGAGCGGTAAGTATGGGAAGTAAAGAGTTCTATCAACATTAATCATACCTATAACAAACCCCTGTCTTAAAAATTTGAATTATGGCATTAGTGAATAAGAGCCTGGCTGACTTTTTTTCCCTTTTCTTTTTAAGCTACCAAAAGCAGTGAAGCCTAATATTGTGTTATAGATCCTTTGGAAGTGACTCTCCATTACACATTGTACCAAATTAGAGGCCCTTGTGAAGTAACTGTATTTGATGTCACTGTTACAGGTTTATATTTTTACTCATAAATCAAATTGATTTTCTTCAGAGCAGGCTTTGGGGCACTAGTCAAGGAAAAAGAACCTTGGCAAAGTTCTGCAAGAAAGTGTATTGCTGCTATATGAGGAAATCTCCAGTATTGTGATAGTCTTGTTAAAAAGGCAAAGATATTACAAAAGTGATGCTATTTAATGCCTGTTATAACATACTATATTTTACAAATTACAATATCATGGCATATGACACTAGCTCCCTGATACACACTGTACTTTGATAGAGCATTTAAAAACAGATCTGTAATAAAAATGTAATTTGCTTTCTTTCTTTTTTAACAATTTTTAATTGTTCATGAATATAGACATAGCACTACCCCAGGAGCAGGCCACAGAACAAAACTGTGACTCAGTTGTAATTTCCTCCCCTGTTTTCATCCTTTGGGAGGGAAGTATGGTCCAGATATACAAAGGGCCTGAGGCACTGTGTCGCTGAGTATTGCAACGCCTAACTTTTAGGCACCTAGAAAATCAGTGGAAGAGCAATGAGACACAAAAAGCCTATGTGAGGTGTTGAGCTCCCTGTACAATGAATGCAGAGAGATAGGCACATAAGAATGGGATCCATAAAAGCCAGCATGTTGGGCAGGGAGCTGCCTAAGCTAGCCAGTGGGAGATGCCAACAAGAGGGATATGCCCTAAACCCCACCTCTTTCATGGAGATGGGCATCTATGTCTGGCCTGCAGGGAGGCACTTATCTCTGCTGGTTATTCACAACTGGGAACAACTCTCTTGGAGTCAGGAAGTTTAGGCACCTATAGCCAACGCCAAGCACTTGTTTTGTTTTTTATCCTTAAAACAAAATACAAACAGAATTGTGGGTTCAACAATCCACAATACTAGCAACTGATTAAACTTTTATTAAAATATATCACTCAACCCTCTATAAATTATGTATAAAGCTGCCCTTCCTATACAGTGTGACCAAATAAAAATCATAGAGATGTAGAGCTGGAAGGGACCTTGAGAATTCATCTAATCCAGCCTCCATTTCTGAGGCAGGACCAAGTAAACCTAGACCATCCCTGATAGGTGTTTGTCCAAGCTATTCTTAAAAGCATCCAGTGCCGGGGATTCCATAACCTCCCTTTGAAGCCTATCCCAGAGATTAACTACCCTTATAGTTCAAAAGGGTTTCCGATATCTAATCGAAATCTCCCGGGCTGCAAATTAAGCCCATTCCTTTTTGTCCTCTCTTCAGTGGACATGATCACAGACCTTTTTATAACAGCCCTTAGCATATGTGAAGATGGTTGTCAGGTCCACCTTGAGTCTTCTTTGCTCAAGACTAAACATGCCCAGTTTTGTTGTTTTTTTTTAACTTTTCCTCATAGGTCAGGTTTTCTAAGTGTTTTATCATTTTTGTTCTCAGGACTCTCTCCAATTTCTCCACATCTTCCCTAAGTATGGTACCCAGAACTGGACACAGTACTCCAGCTGAGGCCTCACTAGTTGTGATGTTCCCCTGGTGTTATCTGGACCAGTGATCTGCTAAGCCACTCCAATCCTTGACTCTGGGAGCCAGCCTTACCCTGCTCTGCTGTGAGAAACCCCACTCCTGGGCTGTTCATGCACAGCCTCTGGCATGTAAGCTGCTTCTTGGATTGTGCAACCGAATGACACTAGCCAATATCTCTCGTCCCAGACACAATCCTAGGAACCTCCGTCTTGCAGTGTCCAGTTGGATGCTGCAAGCTTATATGAGTTTGTCAATTTAAGAAAGAAATTGATATGTACCGGGCTTGTTATCCCAAGGGGAGTCTCTGACACACTTCAAACCAAATGCACTGCTTCAGGTAGAATAAACAAACAAATGTATTAACTACAAAGACAGATTTTAAATGATTATAAGTCAAAGCATAACAAGTTATATTTGGTCAAATTAAATAAAAGCAAAACACATTCTAAGCTGATCTTAACACTTTCAATGCCCTTACAAACTTATATGATTCTCACCACAGGCTGGCTGGTTGCTCTTCAGCCAGGCTCTCCACTTTGATCAGCGCTTCAGTCGCTTGGTGTGGTGTCTGTAGGTGTACGTGGAAGAGCGGGGAAGAGCATGGAAAGCGTCTCTCCCTTTCATCATGTCCATTCTTCCCTCTTGGCTTTGCCCCCCCTTGAGAGTCAGGTGAGCATTACCTCATCACAGTTCTGACAAGGGAAGGGGGTGACTCACTCAAGAGTCCAACAGATCCTTTGGTCCTGCCTAGGCCAGTGTCTTTGTTCCTGTGAGGCTGGGCTGGGTTTGTCCCATACATGCCCTGATGAGGTGTGAACTGCCCTTCTGCTTTTGGAGAGTTTTTGCCTGGGCTTGTTTAAAGCCAGGAGGACACATTTTCAGCCTCATAACCATATACATGAAATTACAACCTATAACATTACTATAACATTACCGTAACAACGATTACTATAACATCACTATAACAACAATGCTCAGTGCACCATGAGCCTTCCGAAGACACCCGACATGACAAACTTTGCATTGGATACCACACAATCATTTTACAAGGATGAACGTGGGGGTGCTGGGTGTTCCCCTGAGGTACAGAGCGTCACACTAGTGCTGAGCAGAGTGGGACAATTACCTCCCTTGTCTAACAAACAATGTTCCTATTAATATACCCCAGAATGATATTAGCCTTTTTCACAACTGCACCAGATTGTTGCCTTATATTCAATTTGTGATCCACTATGGCCCCCAGATCATTTTCAGCCAGTTATTCTCCATTTTGTAGCTGTGCATTTGACTTTTCCTTCCTAAGTGAAGTACTTTGCACTTGTCTTTATTGAATTTCTATTTTATTCCACTATGGATAATTTTATATTGAATTCAGACCAATTATTATTTAATTCTAACCCTGTCCTCCAAAGTGCTTGCAACTCCTCTGAGCTTGGTGTCATCTGCAAAGTTTAGAACCACACTCTCCACCCCATTATCCAAGTCATTAGTGAAAATATTGACCAGTACAAGATCCAGCACTGACCCTTCTGTGACTCCACTAGATATGCCCTCCCACTTTGACAGCAAACCATTTATAACTACTCAGAGTATGATCTTTCAAGCAGCTGTGCACCCACCTTATAGTAAATTAATCTACACTGCCGTTCCCTTGTTTGCGTATGAGAATTTATGTGGGACTTTATCAAAAGCCTTAATAAAATCAAGATAGCTCACATCTACTGTTTCCCCTATTTCCATTATGCCATTAATCATAAATCTTTCCATATGCCTATATATTTTAGAGATGAACAGAACCTCAATAAGATATCTAAATGCCATGGGACTGCAGCATAGAATCTGGTGCTGAGTTGTGCTTAAACACATTATCTATTATTTAATACTTGACCCAGTTGGTCAATTATAAAAAAGGTTTGTCCTGTTTCAGCCTTAAAACTTAACTCTCCTTTTAAGCAGCATAAATAAGACACTTAAAGTTAAGTTTTACAAATAAAACGTATTTAAACTGAAGGGAACCAATAGCCATGCAGAGTGCAAAAGAATTGTATGCAAGCTACCATACATATATCAGTAAATATACTACAGTTCTGCCTGGATCTTCTTGAATAAATCTTGAATAAATTAGATAACATGACCATCTGTTTGGGTGGGATAAACATTATAATGGTAAAAATGCCTAACTTTTAGGAATCTAGAAAAATCACACCACCTCCCGCCTCCAATCCACAAAGCCTGAGTTTGCACCTAGCCTTCCTATGCAATGAAAATGGAATGATAAGCATGTAAGAATGCAATCCAAAAAAAAAAAAAAGCAATCAACCAAGGCAGTGAGCTGCCTAAACTAGCCAATGGGAGATGCTGATTAGATGCGTGTTTGATGAACTCCTCCCTCCCAGAGATATCCATACTTAGTTGCCTAATTAGATCTGGACCCATGCACAAGTCCTTGGGTCCAGATCTAATGCATCCGAGTATGCTGAGGGAATTGGCTGATGTTACTACAGAGCCATTGTCCATTATCTTTGAAAACGCATGGCAATCGGGGGGAGGTCCCGGACAATTAGAAAAAGGCAAATATAATGCCCATCTTTAAAAAAGGGAAGAAGGAGAACCCGGGGAACTACAGACTGGTCCGCCTCACCTCAGTCTCTGGAAAAATCACGGAGCAGGTCCTCAAGGAAACCATTTTGAAGCACTTGGAGGAGAGGAAGGTGATTAGAAACAGTCAACATGGATTCACCAAGGCCAAGTCATGCCTGACCAACCTGATTGCCTTCTATGATGAAATAACTGGCTCTGTGAATATGGGGAAAGCAGTGGACGTGATATATCTTGACTTTAGCAAAGCTTTTGATACAGTCTCCCACAGTATTCTTGCCAGCAAGTTAAAAAAATATAGATTGGATGAATGGATTATAAGGTAGATAGAAAGCTGGCTAGATTGTCGGGCTCAATGAGTAGTGATCAACGGCTCGACGTCTAGTTGGCAACCGGTATCAAGCGGAATGTCCCAGGGGTCGGTCCTGGGGCCGGTTTTGTTCAACATCTTCATTAATGATCTGGATGATGGGATGGATTGCACCCTCAGCAAGTTTGTGGATGACACTAAGCTGGGGGGAGAGGTAGATAAGCTGGAGGGTAGGAATAGGGTCCAGAGTGACCTAGACAAATTGGAGTATTAGGCCAAAAGAAATCTGATGAGGTTCAACAAAGACAAGCGCAGAGCCCTGCACTTAGGACGGAAGAATCCCATGCACTGCTAAAGGCTGGGGACTGACTGGCTAAGCAGCAGTTCTGCAGAAAAGGACCTGGGGATTACAGTGGATGAGAAGCTGGATATGAGTCAGCAGTGTGCCCTTGTTGCAAAGAAGGCTAACAGTGTATTGGGCTGTATTAGTTGGAGCATTGGCAGCAGATCGAGGGAAGTGATTATTCCCCTCTATTTGGCACTGGTGAGGCCAAATCTGGAGTATTGCATCCAGTTTTGGGCCCCGCACTACAGAAAGGATATGGGCAAATTGGAGAGAGTCCAGCGGAGGGCAATGAAAATGATCAGGGGGATGGGGCACATGACTTACGAGGAAAGGCTGAGGGAACTGGGCTTGTTTAGTCTGCAGAAGAGAAGAGTGAAGGGGGATTTGATAGCAGTCTTCAACTACCTGAAGGGGGGGGGGGGTTCCAAAGAGGATGGAGCTTGGCTGTTCTCAGTGGTGGCAGATGACAGAAGAAGGAGCAATGGTCTCAAGTTGCAGTGTGGGAGTTCTAGGTTGGATATTAGGAAACACTATTTCAGTAGGAGGTTGGGGAAGCACTGAAATGGGTTGCCTAGGGAGGTGGTGGAATTTCCATCCTTAGAGGTTTTTAAGGCCCCGCTTGACAAAGCCCTGGCTGGGATGATTTAGTTGGGGTCCTGCTTTGAGCAGGGGGGTGGACTAGATGACCTCCTGAGGTCTCTTCCAACCCTAATCTTCTATGATTCTAAGTCCAGGCAATAGACAAGCACCTATCTCCCGCTTAACAATCCACAAATGGACCAGCCACCTAAGTAATTTCTTGTGGGAATGTGTTAGACACCTTCCTAGCTCCACACAAAATGGTTAGATGGGATGCCAATATTATATATTTTAGCCCTGTTGTTAGAGTACTCACGTGGGATGTGGTAGACCCAGGTTCAATTCCCCCCTCTGCCAGAGGAGAAGGGATTTGAAGAGGGGACTCACCTCTCATAATTGTGCTCTAACCACTGAGCTAAGGAATATTCTGGTTGAAGCTGTTCCACTCTGGATAAATACTTAGAGTGATGGGGCACTGTAGCAGGGTGGCTACCCTGCTCCTGCCTGAGGGGTTTAAAACAGCCCTGGCAGAGGGCTGGGGCAAAGGGAAAAGCTGCTGGGCTGATTGGGGAAGCAGCCACAGCAGGGCCACGCCCCAATCAGGCCCCAGCTGGCCTGTATAAGAAGGCTGGGAGCCAAGAGCTTAGCAGTCTCTTTCTGCGTTCAGGGAGAGAAGGGCCTGGCTGCAGGGAGCTAGACATAGGGTACCTGTAGTGGAGCAGGGCTGGGGAAAGGCTGAGGAGCTGGGGAGCTCCTGCCTGGATAGCCCCAGGCTGCGGCCTGGTAGGAGGCCAAGGGGTACTGGGGGTTGCAGAGGGCAGCCCAGGGCTGGCCAAGGCAGCAGGTCCAAACCCAACCTTGCCTGTGATGAGTGGCCTATACTGCAGCCTGCCCCAGGGAATGGGGGCTAGTTGGAGACTGGCAGTGGCCTTATTCTGAGGTGAGGTAGGGATAGTGGGTGGGGGTTCCCTGGGGAGGGGAGACCCTAGTACTGAGGGGTGTACTGCCAGGGGACAGCACCCCAGATACAAGGGCACCGGGGTCTGGGAGGGACATGGGGGCCAGAGGACAGGCGGATCACTGGTCTGCAGAGGGCGCTCCAGGATGCTGGAAGAGCTAATTCCCAGAAGTCACCAGCAGGAGGTGCTGCAGGGGTGAGTCTGCTCCTCTACAGGCATGGAGACTGGACCCAGGGTCTTCCATCTCCCAAGTGAGTGCCTTAACCACTGGATTACGGTCGGTCTCACTCACATTCCAGGATGGATGTTGTTACTAGAGGCTCTCTTTTACCTTTCTTTTTCACTTGCCTAACTTCTCTTTAGTTTACAGCACCCTGGAGAGAGATACTGACAGTGGGGGGCAGGGGTGTGTGTGTGAGAAACATCCTAACAATTCACCTGTTAGTATCAGAGTGCTTTAGTGTGCAAGAAATAGTAGTTAGTTTTGAGCTAGATGTTTTTGAGAAATTATAATTGATAGTTTGTAGTTAAAAATCCAACATGGCCACCACTATTATTTTCTACTAGAAACTCCCAAGATGGAGGACACAGACTAAATTGACCAATAGCAGATCAGAAACAAGGGTTGAACAAAGTTCAGGGGGATGACTCAAAATACCTGCACAGAGGGGCGCAGAAGTAGGAATAGTTATGAGGTAAGGGGAAAGCTGATTGGCTGAATGAGTTGCCACCCACACAGGGAGCAGGCAGCTTGAAAGGTCAACCAATCAGAAAAGGTCAGAGAACTGAATATAAGGAGACAGCTGTCAAGCTAGAAGGTGTGTGTGGTAGGAGATGAGAGAGGAGGAGAAGATCATGAAGAAGAAGAAGAATAGAGAGATCGGAGGAAGAGGGAGGAGAGCAGAGGCTGGAGAGTGAGAACAAGTGACAGAGCGGAAGGACCTTAAGACAAATCAGAGGGATTGAGAGAAGGAGTGTAAATCTGATTTTTGCTTAATTCAAAAGGACAGCTTGTGTGTATGCCTGTCAATAAAGCTGGATGCCTACAGCTGAGTGAGAACTGCCCCACCCCATCCTGTAAGCAGCCGGCCACTGCTTGCAGAACAGTAATTGTTAATTGTTTCATGTTTGTTTAATGCTATATTGTAATTATGTTTTATGCATATGCATTGGGTACATGTATGCTACATTGTAACACATTATAGGTCTTCTGCAGATGTATGAAAAGTTCAGAGTATGCTGATATTGCAACACTGTATTCATCTTACCAGCCTGTTTAGTCTCTTAAATGCATGATTTTTTTAAAGTAATCCTTATTGCCTACATTATAATTTCTGTTTCTTTTTTCTGCTTAATTAGACACATTGTAACTAACTTTTTCTTAATAAATAAGACTCTGTTTTTGAAATATTGCTGCTTGTGTGCCTATTCTTGATTGGAGGGCTGTATCCGTGTCCTTTCAAGGGATAGCAGGATTAACCTGCTCTGGGGAGTCCTCTGTGGGTCAGGGACAAACATCCTGGTAATATCCTGGCAATTCCTTTAGGGCAGGTCACTACCTTTCTCCCCATTTGGGTAGAATAAATTAAAAAATCAACTGATAATTATAGGAAGACCAATCCTGAAGTGCCTTGGGACCAAAATTTGCAGTAACAGATAAATACTTAAACAGTCATTAGGTCAGAGAGAGAAAGAGAGTGAGTGTGCAGCACACACCCCTCTTCATATCTACACAGCTCAGCAGTTTGGTGAGTGAGGGACTCCTGAAAAAGCTAGCCTGACTAGCCCTCCCTTAGGAGCCAGGACAAGGGCTCAAACTCTGGCTTGCCCCTGAAGTGGCCATGAAAATGGGGGAGGGGTCAGAAGGGTCTGTGCAACTTCCCTTTGTCCATATATCCATCCAGGGCCAGCCACAATCTGGCCCTAAGTATACACACATTAATGTTACTTTTCTGTTTAGAAAACACAACAGCATTAATCTGGACTTTCCCATTGAAGTTTAAGAGCCAGGTAATTTATCAATAACTAAGTTTCTTACCACAGTGATATGAAACAGTCAGCTCAGCTGTCTCTGATTACTATCTCAACACCAGAGGCCAAATTCTGTGCTGCAGTCCTACGGAACTCAGATATCATGGTGAGGAGTGTGTAATAAATCTCAGAGATAGATTAGATATAGGGAAGTCAGTGCAGAGTTTGGCCTCATATATTTGCAGTGGAGGTACCAGAAGTTGTGGTTCCAAATACAATCAGCAAAACTAGTAACTTCCGCCTAAAGTAACTCCTTTTTGATTAAGGAAAACAGGACAAAACAAATAAAAGGGGCAACATGTTCAGACCCTGCTACTTTTGTGCCATTCTGATGATGCAGAGGGAGCAGAAACTGCCTATGTATCCCTAAGGCAGAGGTTTCCAACATGTGGTCCGCGGAACCCTGGAGGACGACTGACTCTAGCTAAAATTTCGAAAGGGGTTCACACCTCCATTCCAAATGTTTAGAGATCTGCAAATGAATAAAGGTTGGAAACCACTGCCCTAGGCCATGTAGAGCTGTCATAGCAAGCTCCAATAGGACACGCTGCAATCTGTTCAAGAGGGGTGTCAGAAGCACTGAAGGGGTGAGGCTAGAGGACACTCTGCTTCAGTTATCCCCCGCTGAAAGTCAATCCCTTTGGTGAGGTGTGAGAATGCAAGACAGAACTTTCACTATGCTTGTCACATGTTCATCTACTTTCAACTTATTCCCACAGCTGGTGAATAGAGAAAGTCCTGTTCAATGGGTAAGCACTCAGGTACTACAGTGAGAGAATCATATAAGCAGATGGATAATATGGAGTAGCTGTCCATTTGCATCTGCCTCATTTAAGATCAAACCTATTTTTTCCATTGACTCTTTAAAAGGCTTGGATTTTTCTTTACCAGATTTAATAAGAGGTAAAGTTCCCAGTGAAACAGAGATGTGAGCTATATATTTCTGACCTTTTATTCATTAGATCTTTAGGGCCTAATCCTGCAGCAGGACTAACATCAATGGGAGTTTTGCATAAGCAACAAAATTTATTGTCAAATCCCTCAGTGATATTTCAATATATTCCTTCAGCAGAAGCTATCTGTGATTTACATTATTTCTCCTTTGCTTTCTATAAAATTGAAACATCACCACAGAAAAACAAGACAAAATGGAATGGTTTCACTGGCAGATATGTATTGGAATATCCAGTAATCAGGTAACCCGGCCTGCCTCTCAGGTAACCAAAGGAGAATAGGCTAAAAGTACATTTCTGCAACTAGGCAAAACACAAGCACACCCAATAATATGAAAAAAAGTATTTAATGGAATAAGTTAATGATTATATTTCATTATATAATAGGGAAATTTGATTCCAGGAGAAAATTATAACCCTTTGGAGACTTTATCTTTCCATCCACCTGCTGTCTCTTGTATTATACTGAACGTGTAAACTCTTGAGGGTAGGGACTTTTTTATTTTTTTTTGTTTGCTATGTTTTTACAGGGCCTACCAGAATGGGGGTGGCTGTCATTTCCTGACTGGGGCATTTAGGGACTATTGCAATACAAACACAATACTAATTTTTCCAAAATTTTGAGGGACATGGGTTGTTTTGTAATACCAAAATCTGGGGTTGTTTCCAAGTCTCACTTTTTCTGATTCTCCAATTTAACAGAATATGTGAATGGCTCAGGTTCTGTCTGATTTCTAGTTAAGTACATGAATACATTCTATTGCATACATTTGAGATGTCCAGGTGCATTGGTTCACCCAGCTCTTCAGCAATATATGAAGGGGTAGACCATTTTGAGCAGTATTCTATAACTCAGTCCAAAGAAGGGCGTCTTACACCAATTGTTAGATTTCTTGCTCTCTTGTCTTTATACCAGGGGTCGGCAACCTCTGGCACGCGGCTCGCCAGGGTAAGCACCCTGGCGGGCCGGGCCAGTTTGTTTACCTGCTGCATCAGCAGGTTTGGCCGATCGCGGCTCCCACTGTCCGCGGTTCACCATCCCAGGCCAATGGGGGCTGCGGGAAGCGGCGCGGGCGAGAGATGTGCTGGTTGCGACTTCCCGCTGCCCCCATTGGCCTGGGATGGCAAACCGCGGACAGTGGGAGCCGCGATCTGCCGAACCTGCTGACGTGGCAGGTAAACAAACTGGCCGGGCCCATTAGGGTGCTTACCCTGGCGAGCTGCGTGCCAGAGGTTGCCGACCCCTGCTCTATACCATAAGTACTTTCACAGCTACTCTAGCAATAATCACACCACAGATCTCCAGAAAACTGCTTTGACTTAATTATATCTTTCAACACAATAACTTCCATTTACTCTTACCTGCAGAAATGTTCTCTGTTTAGCTAAAATGAGCCCTGCCGTCAGGATTGTTCTCTTCTTGCATCTGCTTTTATTTCAGCCACTCCCAGGATATGCAAAAAAAATAGTAAGAGAATCAGAAAAATGCCACCAGAGGTAAACAACAGAGTAGAAGAGGTGGCTAGAGGCAAAAGGCATCCTTCTAAAAATTGTATGCAGTGTTGTTGCAGTTATGTCAGTCCCAGGATATTAGAGAGACAAGGTGGGTGAGGTAATATCTTTTATTGGATCAACTTCTGTTAATGAAAAAGACGAGCTTTCAAGCTTACACAGAGCTCTTCTTCAGGTCTGGGAAACATATTCAGAGTGCCATAGCTAAATATAAGGTGGAACAAATTGTTTAGCATAAGTAGTTATAACATACTTCAAGGGACAATTCAAGCTTAAGTGGCCCATTAGCACCCCTCCAGTCATGGGGGAAGGAAGAAATGGGGTTGGGGGGGGGAGGCAGCTGGGGGGAGGTTATACATTGTTGTAAAAGCCATAAATCTAGTGTCTCTAATCAGACCATGATTTTTCATGTCTAGAAAAGTTATGAATTTAAGCTCCAAATTTCATCCTTTGAAAGTGTTGTGCAGGTTTCCTTTGAAAATGAGGACAGATACATCAAATATAGAGTGATTGCTTTGTGAAAAGTGTTCACCCACAGAAGAGGGTGTGTCTGTCTTTTTTTCATTTTCCTGTGTGAATTCATTGATGAGCATAGTGATTGCCTGGTTTCACCCACAGTTATTATTGGGACATTTAGTGCACTGGATGAGGTACACCATGTGTTGTGGTAGGCATGTGTGGGATACATTTATCTTGAAAGGTATGTTGATCATAGTAGCAGTGGAGATATGTCTGCAGGTTTTGCACCTGTTGTTCTGGCAGGATACGGTGCCGCTTTTAACTGGTGGGTCCTGGGCTATGGGGAGCTTGCTTCTGATGATGAGCTTGGAGAGATTGGGAGTTGTTTGAAGGCCAGAAGTGGGGAGTTCAGGAAAGATTTCTTTCAGAATGGAGTCCCCATCAAGTATGGGTTATAGTTGTTTGATGACACCCCGTATGGGTTCCAGTGTGGGGTGGTAGGTGACGATTAGGGGTGTGAGGTCAGAGGGGTTTTTATTTCTGTAATGAAGCAGGTTCTTCTAGGGCAATCCATTCCATGATGTGATCTGCTTCTCCACCACAGAAGTAGAACACGACACCCAAATACCCCAAGAGAACCTGCTTCAATACAGCTTGTCTCTCTCATCAACCAAAGTTGGTACAATAAAAGGTATTACCTAACGCACATTGTCTCACCTTTAAAAATTGGAAGTCAAATCCTACTGAGAAAAGAACATAAACTCTGGCAAGTCAAGTGTAAAAGTATAATTAGGTAGGCCAAAAAAGTATATGAAGAGCAACTAGCAAAAGACACAAAAACTAACAAAAAAAAAAAAAAAAAAAAAAAGGTTAAGTACATCAGAAACAGGATGTCTGCCAAACAACTATTGGAGCCACTGGATGATAAGGGTGCTAAAGGAGCACTCAGAGAAGACAAGGTCATTGAGAAGAAGGAAAATGAATTCTTTGAATCTGTCCTCACTACAGAGTATGTGAGGGAGATTCCCACACCTGAGCCATTCATTTTAGGTGGCAAATCTGAGGAACTGTTCAAAATTGAGGTGTCAATAGGGGAGGTTTCGGAACAAATAGAGAAATGAAACAGTAATAAGTTACCTGGACCAGGTGGTATTCACCCAAGAGTTCTGAAGGAACTCAGATATAAAACCACAGTTAGTAAATCTGCGGTATGTAACCAATTATTTAAATCAGCCAATGTACCAAAGGCTGGAGGATAGCTAATGTAATGCCAATTTTTTTAAAAAGACTCCAGAGGTGATCCTGGCAATTACAGGCTGATAAGACTAATTTCAATATTAAGCAAATTAGTTGAAACTATAGTAAAGAACAGAATTATCAGATACATAGATGGACACAATTTGTTGGGGAAGAGTCAACACGGCTTTTGTAAAGAGAAATCATGCCTCACCAATGTGTTAGAATTCTTTTCAGGGGGTCAACGAACGTGGACAAGGGTGATCCAGTGGATATAGTGTACTTAGATTTTCAGAAAGCCTTACCCAAGGTTCCTCACCAAAGGCTCTTAAGAAAAGTAAGTTGTCATGGGATAAGAGGGAAGGTCCTTTTATGTATCAGTAACTGATTAAAAGACAGAAAACAAACAGTTAGAATAAAAACAGTCAGTTTTCAAACAGGACGGAGGTAAAAAGCAGGGTCCCCCAAGTATCTGTACTTGAATGAGTGCTGTTCAAAATATTCATAAATGATCTGGCACAAAGGGACAAACAATGACATGGCAAAGTTTGCAAACAATACAAAATTACTCAAGATAGTTATATCCAAAGCTAATTTTGCAAAGAGTTACAAAGGGATCTCATTAAACTGGGTGACTGGGCAAGAAAATGGCAGATGAAATTCAGTGTTGACAAAATGGAAAGTAATGCATATTAGAAAACATAATCCCAACTATACATACAAAATGATAGTTGCCAATTTAGACCTTAATACTCAAATAATAACCTTGGAGTCATTGTGGATAGGTCTCTAAAAAACATCCGTTCAATATGGAGTGACAGTCAAAAAAGTTAACAGAATGTTAGGAACTATTAGGAAAGTGATAGATAATGAAACAGTAAATATCATAATGCCATTATATAAATCCATGTTAGGACCACACCTTAAATACTGTGTGCAGTTCTGGTCTCCCCATCTCAAAAAAATATATATTAGAATTGGAAAAGGTACAGAAAAGGGCAACACAATGATTAGGGGTATGGAACAGCTCTACACGAGGAGAGATTAAAAAGACTAGGACTTTTCAGCTTGAGAAAGAGATGACTAAGGGGGGGGCGGAATATGATAGAAGTCTATAAAATTATGAATGGTGTGGAGAAAGTGAATAAAATAGTGTTATTTACTCCTTCACATAACACAAGAACGAGGGATTACCAAATGAAATTCATAGGCAGCAGGTTTAAAACAAAGAAAGGGAAGTACTTGTTCATACTACACACAGTCAACCTGTGGAACTCATTGCCAGAGATGTTGTGAAGACCAAAAGTATAACTTGGTTCAAAAAAGGATTAGATATATTTCTGGCGGATAGGTCCATCACTGGCTATTAGCCAAAAAATTTTGGGATGCAACCCCATGCTCTGGGTGTCCCTAAGCTTCTGAATACTGGGACAGGACTATAGGGGAAGGATCACTTCATAATTACCCTGTTCTGTTCATTCCCTCTGAAGCATTTGGCATAGGCCACTGTCAGACGGGGTTGGTACCCACCTGTAATGAGCACCTCCTCTGGTTGGGTGTGTCCATGGTCTTTAAACCAGTGCAGCCCTGGCATGGGGCCATATCCCCAGGGCTTCCTCCTTGGAGACACTATCTTCCTGCGGCCCTCCCCAGGTTCTTCCTACAACACACAGTCAATCAATTTTCTGGGATGCAACCTGTGTTTCCCTAAGCCTCTGAATACTGGGACAGAACTATAGGGGAAGGATCACTCCATAATTACCCTGTTCTGTTCATTCCCTCTGAAGCATTTGACATAGGCCACTGTCAGAAGACAGGATACTGGGCTAGATGGACCATTGGTTTGAGCCACTATGACCTTTGTTATGTTTAACTGTCCTTACTTGACAGGTCAAACAGTTCTCTCCTTTTCACCACATTTCTCCTGATTCAGCAACTGTCCATGGCCAATCACAGCACTAGACATATTACAGTAAACAACCATGCAAAACTGACTCGACATCTTAATTAGCTGATTGATTATTCCTGAACCTCCAGTCCCCAGGAAGGTTTTAATTCTAGGTATTTAACCAAGAGAAAGTTGCCAAACCTCTTTCATGGATGAATTTCTCTCAGACACAGACCCTCAGTATTAAAACAGCCAATGAAAACAGAACTATCTTACAAGCACGCTTTACTGAGACTCGGCTCCTAACAAAGGCAAAAGCTTTTCTTAAAGACACAGTGACGTAGAAATCAACTCCACTGAAGGACTCATTATTCCAAAATAACTGTTCATGGCTGGGCTAATTGGTTTTCTTGTCATCATTCAGTAGCTCTGCTCTAGCACAACAGGAAGAAAAATTACAGCAAGGAGATAGAAAATCACTTCCCAATTAGGGGGAAATTCTGGCTTCATTGAAATCAATGACAAAACTCCAATTGACTTCAATAGGGCCAAGATTTGACCTTCAGTCTAGTAATTGACATCTGACTTGTCTCATAGATAGCTCAGCAGTGACATGCCCTTATACATATTCTGCACAGGCTACAGCATGAAACAACTATGAATCAAAGCATTCCAATACAAAAAGGAAAAACAGGTTTAGGTGATTTAATAGATACGAGGCAAGTGTTTCACGGTAAAGAAAAGAACAGTTCAAAGAAGTCTTGGTGTTTTCAAAAGTGGGGAGAGGTGGCCTGAATGGACGACAGAGAGAAGCAAATTTCACCTCCAAAAGTCTCACGTTGGCAGGTGAGATTCAAAGGTGGGATCCTTAAAAGGTGTGTGGTGGCAGATTGCAGATGAGCCTCAATGAGGAGGGTCTTGAATAAAGTCGAGGAGTACAATGTACGGGACTTTAAAAATGACATTACCAATTAAAAATCCCCTTGCCATTGTTAGGCTGGTGGTTGTGCAATCACATCATCTCGCTGAAGCTGTTCAGTATGACACCTGCCTTCCATTTAGCCTAAATGGAACAGTTAAATGCCCCTTTGTTTAGTGACAGCTGAAAGAATGGGGTAGGGGAGGGAATGCTCCCATGGACAGGACTGCAAGCAAACCTGGGCACTGGACCATGAGGTTCAAGTGGTTTCCCAGGTGGTCTGATGACAAACACTGGGGCAGGGGATTGATCAGCCATGTCTGTGTATGTCAGGTAAACTGAAGAAAAACCACAGAAGCAGACGAAAAAGGCAGCAAGGAATCCAAGACACATTTGTAGTGTGACCCTAAGAAAAGCTAAGAGAGTTTTTGGGCAACATGTTGGCTCAAAAGAGGCTTGGGACTGTGAGCAAGTTACTGTTTGATTCCTACTGTGGTCATGGAAACAGGACTTTATGTACATTCTTTGTAAATAAACAGGATTGCATTAAAGAAATATCTGACTCCATCATCAATTTCTCTGTCTAATAGAAAACAAGACCCTCAATTCTGGCTAACTGTTGGACCAAAAGGAATAATCCTATTTTCCAGGCAGCCAATATAAATAAGAAGGGAGGGTGAAATTCATTCTTATGCAAAAAGGATGACAAGGCTATTGCACCACTTACATTACACTTAAGTACTCAAAACAAATGATGTAGAGGCCTTATGATAGCTCTGCACAGGAGGGAACTGAGCTCAGTGAACATAATGTCTGTTTAAACCAGTGCATGAGTGGCCCTTAATGTTTGAGACAGAGATTATAGTTTTACTTCTCATAGATTCTTCTATATTCTCTGCAACTGGTTGGCAGACAGTTTGAAGGGAAGTTAATTGGGCAGCAGGGATGTTGCCACCTTCTGTAAGCACTTTACATTTTTAATGGTTTTACAATTCTTGCTCCTCTAATTGTTAACTAGGATAGAAAGGAAACTAAGAAATAGGCCAGGGATCGGCAACCTTTGGCACACGGCCCGGCAGGGTAAGCACCCTGGCAGGCCGGGCCGGTATGTTTACCTGCCGTGTCCGCAGGTTCGGCCGATCGCGGCTCCCACGGGTGGGAAGCGGCATGGGCCAAGGGATGTGCTGGCCGCTGCTTCCCACTGCCCCCATTAGCCTGGAGCGTCAATCCACGGCCAGTGGGAGCCACGATTGGCTGAACCTGCCGACGCGGCAGGTAAACAAACTGGCCCGGCCCACCAGGGTGCTTACCCTGGCGAGCCGCGTGCCAGAGGTTGCTGACCCCTGACCTATGGCATTGGCTAGCAAGACAGGAGACTTCACAGGGATATTAAACACACATTACTCACCCACTTGATATTACAAGTGCTTCCCCCCTCCATAATTTGGTATTCAGATTCATGACTTTAATGATGTTGGTTGTGTGGTGTATACATAGTGCAATGAAATTACTGCTTAAATTTGCCTGAACAAAACAAAACCAATTCTTTCATTTATTTCTTCCTTGTTTATTAGCACTAAAAACAACTGCCTGTCAGTGCTGTGGCATTTGGCTTTCTAATCCGCTCAAGTACTGAATAGCAGAAATAAAAATAAACTAATGTCTAATGAAAGTAGTGAACTCAGTGTGCTCAATGTATTGTACCTACCCCTACAGGCCAAAGAGGCCTCAGACATTAACTTATCAATGCCTAATGATTTTATGGAATCACTTCAGCAAGATGTAAGCAATGTATAAAATGAAAATTCCTGTCCAACCAGTGCACACACAGACTCAAAATAGTGCTTTGCAGTTATTGCTGTGTTGTGCTATTTCTCATGTCCAGAATTTTCACTAAGATTTAAATAGCTTATTGGGTTTATTTAGGAGCAGGAGGGATAGCTCAGTGGTTTGAGCATTGGCCTGCTAAACCCAGGGTTGTGAGTTCAATCCTTGAGGGGGCCACTTGGGGATCTGGGGCAAAATCAGTACTTGGTCCTGCTAGTGAAGGCAGGGGGCTGGACTCGATGACCTTTCAAGGTCCCTTCCAGTTCTAGGAGATGGGATATCTCCATTAATTTCAGGAGGGTGGTTGGAAGATGAAGTATCTTTTTTTGTTGGCTGATTTTTCACTTCTTCCTTACTCCACTGCTACTAACAAAGGCAAATACTGAGGGGTAGGTTAGTGCCCCACACTGATTATCTTACTCCCAGTGAGCAGCATCTAAATCATCAAGCAGTCATTTTGTGCAGCCAGGGGATCATTCTATGTGAGAGCAGGGTGAGACTGTCTCCTCATTTGGGGGCTAAACTGCCCGTTCTTTTCAAATACACTTCCTGCCTCTGTTCTAAATATACACTTTATTTTTCAAACCTACATAATTAGCAGTAAGAACAGGTACAACCAATGAGTTCAGTCCTTCTGTCCCTACACTGTGGAGTTGTGTGCGCACAATTGTTGGGTCAGGCCCCAGTGGAGTTTGAACTTTGGAGTTTCTCTACAGCATTTTCTGGTAACAGCAGGAGTCAATTCGAAGACATTTTACCCAGAGAAGTTGAGAGATCGAGATCTTTATATCTGCACGAAGATGATACAGAGTTGTTTATCATCTGAGAACTGATAGTGGTCTAGTCTCTGGTGTCTCAGAATTCCTCCTAGTGACTTCATAGTGATGTGAACTGGATGAGGAAGAGAAAGGATCCTTATGCTCTTCAGATGTTTATAAACTTGCAAATAGAAAATTTGACAAATATTAGACACACATTTTAATGGATAATTTTTTCTCAGGCTTATTTCATAGGAAAACAGTCTTTTTTAAAGTCATCATAGGAGTTAATTTTGAATGTTTTTTCTGTAAGGACTCTGCCCTATTATAAGCACTAGGTAGATGATTTAGTGCTGTCAAGTAAGTATTTCATTATGGTCCTTATTTTCACAGTTTCCTGCTTGTTCAGGCTCATCACAGTAAAAGAAAAGGCTGAAAATGATTTCTCCAATTTATTACTGCATTTGTCTGGAGGCAATGTTCTGATTGAAATGACACTAAATCCACTGGGAAGTAGAAACTATGGACCTTATAAATATGCAGCCATCACTTCTATGATCAAGCTTTTGATGGTGCTGCTATGACTGTCATAATAAGCAGAAGTATTATGGAGAAAGAGTTTTCAGGTTTAAATTCCATGGAGCATTCCTAGCACCCCACCAAAATTGATATACATTTTTGTCACCATAGAATCTAAAAAATTTAATACACCCACTGTTGCCAGTTGCTGACAGCTAAGACTGCAGTTATCCACTTCAGAATGTCACAGTCAATATTTAAGAAAATATTACTGCTGCATATACTTCTGTGTATTATGTTAATGAAGATGATTTGGGCAATTGATTTTTTTTTGCTGCCTATGGCTTCTGTTGGTGTGTGCCAGCATCCTACTCTTTCCATTTTTTATTTAACAAATAAAACAAATTTTATATGTAAATAAAATCTCCAGGGAATGACAGAGAAAATGTCATTCTGCTGGACAGAATACAGCAACTATTTTCTGCTGCCTGTAGGCTCATCACTAATAGATTTTTTATCTAATTACAATTTCTGTAAGCCAAGCACCCCAGACTCTGCAAATAATGTACTGTAACCAGCACATTGCACCTCCCTCAATGAACAAGGCTAGTTATGGTAGAAGCTATTAACATTCTAGTTTGAGTTAATAAGAGTGTGATGTGGTGAGGAAGTTGTCAACCAATCAGAAGTGACTGCAAGTTAAAAACCTGTCCTTTTGCACTACATTTTGACAGCTAACTGGACAGTAGCACAGCTGGCTCAATTTCAAATCAGGTCTTGTACCTGCCCTTTCCTAAGGCATGTCAATGGACCAAACCATTTTGGAACTAGCTAGATACTTGTTCTAGAAAGAAAGCTGTTTTGAGGCTCATAACTAGTGTTATCATCTGTCATATATACCTGAGCAAGAGTGAAACTGGGCCAGGCTCAGTGCCACAGTATTTTTTTTTTCTTTTTTGGTACTTGTTCCTCAGAATTGAAGCTTTTTGTTAGTTTGAGGGTTCTTTTTTAAGTGGATAGAGGTTGGAATCTGAACAGAGCATGGGTGTCAGGGACTTCAGGTCTCGAAACGTGGTCCACAGGGCACTTGAGAGCAGCAGAAGACTCCAGTCCTTGACTGTGACTGGCAGAATGCTGGGGGTCCTAATTGGTTCACAGCTTCTATATAAACCTAGCACCCAAACAGAAAGTTGTCCATGTAAGTGGGATTTCCCTGCTTTGGATTGTTTCCCCTGCAACACCTGCTCCTGGTAACCTGACACCTGATTCTCTGTTTTGACCTCCTGGTGTCTGACCTGGCCTGACTCCTGCTCTGACCACTAGATCAGACTACAACAACCTAGTCATAAGATTGGGTTAACGCCAGTTAGTCTTTTCCAGACTGAATCTCTGGAGTCAGAAAGAAGAGGTGCCCAAAGGGGCATCCAAATCTCATCAGAACATTTGAGACTACCAAGAAAACCATGCCAGATGGATATCTGAGCTCTGTAAAGGGGGAGCTAAGCCCAAGGAGCTCAGTAGGGCACCCTTGATGATAATGCTTTGAACATCTGCACATTATGCTGTGTATAGTATTCAATTACACATGCCAAGTAGGTTTGTAGGCAGAGCCTGGAAGAGTACCTCTTTTTCCCCCTTTTGAGAGCAGTGGTGCACTTCCTGCCCCAGAAGTAGAATGAGTATTTTTGGGACGTTTCAGATTTTAGCAACAAATCCTGCACTCTTAGAGAGAGACTCAATGGGAGTTTTGCCTGAGTAAAAAAAATAGGATTTCATCAAAATGTAACACCAATAGGCCAGGCATTTACTTGCATTCAGTTTTTATTAGTTGATAACTTTCTTACCCTATCACACAGGTATGAGAAGGTGGGGAGGGAGAAAAGAGAGAGAATTTAAAGTATCTGGATTCTGCTCTTCTCCCAAAGCCTACAATGTGGAACACACACCAGTTAAGCAAAAGCTGTACAATTGAAAACAATGTTACAACCTGTCCCAAGATAAAGGGTAAAACAAAAGTGGAAGAGCGCAGACAGCATAAAGTGATACCCAGCTTGCATGTTCCATTGTAGAGGCAGGCATACTATTGAATACACAATTTGCATATCAACCTTCAGTTTCTCTTTCTGAAACTATGGTGAATTTTGGCTATCTTGTTTCCTCTTCTTTCTATTTGTACTTTGCCTTGTTTCCCCTATGCAGCTTTTCCTCCCTCTTTTCTCTGTTCACCCTTATTATTTGTTTAATTTTTCTCTCTAAATAATTTCTTCTTTTATCGTGTTACGTGCTTTGCTTCCTCCACCGATGCTTTTTCATTTGTTCCCTATAACTCAACCTTGTCTTCCCTCTCTTCCCCTTCCTGGTTTCCCCCACCCCTTCTCCCAGGTGACGGTGGTTAAGTATATTGGGGTCAAGGTTTTGGAGTCTCTGCAATGGGTTGGCAGCAGCTGCACAGTGGGTTGGGATTCTTCTCTTCCCTCAGTGACATGGGCAGGTGAGCCAGAGTGTGGAATCACTTCCTCCCCTTCCCCTAATCAGTTGTAGCCTAGATGAATCATAGAAAGGCCAGGCAAGCAAACTTAGTTGCTGGAGAATATGTTGTCAGTTCATTAGAGGATATAGCCAGCAGCTGGGGAGAGCTCACTGTAGCCCTAGCACGTAATGGGACCAGCTTTTTATGAACCTCAAAATTATTTAAATCCAGTATTTATTTTTCTCTAGTTTTTGATTCAGTGATGTGTTCTTCAATTATGATCAGATTTACCTTTCAGTCTTAAAACATTTAAGTAGGGGAACTAGAGCTGGTGAGAATTTCAGCAAATTTCAATTTTTTTGGCAAAAGATGTAAACCTAGGATTATCAGCTAAAAACTTTTGACTAAAACCAGAGGTTTATATTTAGAAATGCTAGTACAGTACAGTACCTCATAAGGGTTGTAGTTTAAGTCCCTCAAGCTCCTAATCCCATCTATAGTCCAGATTCCCTAGCTGGACTGGATCTCCTATAATGCATTGTTGTTTCTCCTCTTGCTGAGCCACCATAGTTAATCGCGGAAGTCTGTGGCTGCAGTTTATCATGGGAAATGTAGTCTAGCTACAGAAAAAAGCTCTTACGGCAAAATGGAGGCACGAGGCACCTGAACTACAGTTCACTGAGGCACTTCATGAGCATATTTGCAATTGAAAAAAAATCAGTTTTCCAGGAGAAAATTTGGTTTTCAGCCAGATGTTCACTTTTTTAACAAAAAGTCAAAAATTTCCATAGAAGACAGGCAGTTTTCATGGAAGTTTTAGTTTAGTCAAAACCCCAATTTTTAACCAGTGCTAATGGCAACCTGCTTAAATCATCTCCTTATAAGATTTCAGCCACATTTTTCCCTACTAACCAGTTGACCAAGCTAGTTTCTTTTACTTCCTTTCCAAGTAAGATTTAAACACCAGTAAATCTAAAACTAAGAGAAGTGGGCCAACTTCAAACATTTCAACATTCTCTTCTGGATAGGGCTCCAGGTTCTCTACACAGTAAACATGATTATTTTTCTACCTACAAGAGCATGAATCAGGAGTAATTCCACTGAAGGAAATTGAGTTATTTAAAGTTGATATGAGATGAGAACCAGACTCAGTGTGCTTTCCTATCTCCTACTTCTATCCCCTGGCCTTATCAGACCTCATTGGGTTCCACTATCACTTCAAACAGCTTTTCCCAAAATACTGTTCCTCAAATCTCCAGTAGCTCTGAGACAACCCTCTTAATTAATGGCTTGGCCAGGAGGAGAATGATGTTAGAGGATTGGGTAGCTTCCTGGAGCACTTTAGCTCCTAGCACTTCCTCTCAATTCACAGAACTTGCTTTTTTTGGCAGAGTCCAGATGAACCAAGAAAGAAAAATAATGTTCTTGTGACATTCCAGAGAATATTTGCTTCCACTCAAATTTTGATGTTTCTCCTTTTTTTGTTTCTATCCAGTCTTTGATTCAGGCAGCAAAAATAAGTTTGTTGGCTCAACTCTTGCTCTCAGTCTCCAGCTTCACATACAGTCTTTGCAGAGGAAAATTCTCCTATTTCATGACACTCACTCTCATTCGCTGTTTAATAATAAGACTTTTGTCCTTTTCTTCTACCATTTCTATGAAAGCAATCCACTGCTTTAAGGTTTACAATCCAAACTCTATGCTCTCTTACAGCCTGAGAAATTCCACTCAAACCTGCTGGGTTGCCCAGGCTTATGTCAGGGGATAATTTGACCCTACATGTTCCAAAACACATCCAATCTGATTCTGTCACTTTATTTCCCAGCTGAGTTTCTTGTTTATTTACATTCACAACATATTAAGACTATCCCACAAAGAGTGAGAGGTTCTTGTGTAATGTTTTTGCAAGGGTGTTGGTTTCATGGAAAGAGTCATTTTAACTAATTCCATTAACCAATTGTATTTGATTATCTGTTTTTCCTCTTTCCCAGCATTTCGATTCTCTGCTTGTCTCTCTCCTTTTCTTTTGTGGGGGAAGTGTTTATCCAGCAGTCTAGATTTTAGTCTAGACTAGAGTCACATCACCAAAGATGGAGTCACTAACCCTGGGAGGAGAGGGGAGATTTGGATGGGAGTGAAGTCCTTCAATGAGTTTACACTAAGCAGGTCTGGTCCACTAGACTTTTTCTGGTACTTAGCATGTGCTCCACAAAACAAGTAGTTGCTTCAATTGTATTCTGTCATTTTCCATTCTTACTGAAAGTCTTCAGTAATCACCCATCTTACAAGGCCAAGCAGACTGCAAGCTGTCATATTGCTGTCTGCTGCTAACTGGAAAATAGGTTCTCAAGAGACAGCAGCTCCTGTCTGGATGAAAAAAACAGGTGTACATGTAAAGGAAGGCATAAAGAATGCAGGCTAGTACCTGTTGCTTTTCCTTGATTTGCAGTTTGATGTAAGTTACTTGGACTTTTGCTGAAGTAATATTTTGCAAGGATTTAGAGCTGTGCCTTTGACATTAGAAGGGTTTTTAAATTGAGGTTCCAGTTTTCACCTACTTGCAATAAACAAATGAGTTAGTCCCACTTTAATTTGAACCCTGCTCTAGTACTTTATAAAAAAATAATATTTTATCCCATATGTACTTGAAAATAAGAATTAGTTTTAGACACAAGGAGAATTTGGTAAGTGATTTGTTAAACTTTGGTACCCCACTTTCTAGCAGAGCAAGCTGAATTCACTAACTTCTTTATTTGCCTCTTCCATCTCCCATTCAGAAATACACAGATATGCATACTCATCTGTATGTTAATGAAAACATTAAGACTTTTGTCTTCATTCTTTCTAAAGGTATTAAAACAAGCATGTTCCATCCTGCCATACAGAGAAAGAAACTGTTAGGTATAGGAACGGCAAAAGTTTAATGAATTCAATGTATAATTAAACATTAATAGGAAATGAGTTTATTCTTCTTAATATGAAAGTCAGTTGTTTCAGTTTTGCTAATGCCAAAGAGTCACAGAGGAGCTAAAAATTCCTGATGAGAGTTGTAAAAAAATTCAAAATCCTAAATTATACACATTAGTATGTCAGACAATACAATGATTTGTTCTCTGGGGAAAGAGACAGTGGCATACATAGTTTGCATGAACATTTAGGCATATAACTCCTAATACTAATAGAAAAGCTAAATCCCCCAGCTATTACAATGTTTTCGCTTTTTTTCCCCCTCTTGTGGTAGGGTACCATGGTGATTTATCAATGAAAGTCTGTTTTCGAGATCCCTCCATGAGCCACAATTACAGTATATAAGCTCTGGCCCAAAGTGTCTAAAGCTATTCAAACCAAAACATTATGGCCTATTGTTTCATTGCATGCATGACCTGTAGCAGAGGAAAAGTGCCTAACACACACCATTGTCTGCGAAGGAAAATGGAAGAACTGGTGGCCTAATTGAAATCCATAGGAGTTTTGCCATTGACTTCAGTGGGGTCAAGATTTCACCCAGGGAGTGGAGTTATATTGCTTTTATGCACAGTGCTGTGTCAAAAGAGACAGTGTGATCTATTGGGAAAGAAGTGTGATAGAAGTTAAAAGACAGGCTTTTTTTTTTCTTTCCTTTTTTTTTTTTTTTAATGAAAAAGCTGCAGAGTATAAAACCAAAGAGCAATGCATAGCTTTTAATCTTACAGGGTTAGTATTCGATCTGACCTTCCACCTACATGAGTCTTCCTCATGGGTCAGCTATGGCCTTTCATAACTGCCCCTGCTATTGCAGAATGCCCTGATGTTGCCAACTCAGCCTGCCCTGTATTCAGATGCTAGACTAGTGTAATATTTAGGTCAGGCAGCCCCAAACTGAAACTCCTATAGAATCCACAATCATAAAGATAAAGAGGAAACTCGGTGTTCTGGGAATCATTTTATTTAGTCTCTCAGCAATTCTGCCCCAGACAGTAAGACAATAATTACATTCTCTGGTTTTGGTGTTATTTTGAGTGCATCTTTTCTCCCCAGGCATTCTTTTTGCACCACAGGGGTGTTTAAAATTCTAGCTAATATATTGATGGTCCTCTGAGACAGAGACTAGGTAATGATGTACACTCTTTCCAATCAATCCTTAATACTACACTTATCATATTACTCACACAAGGTGAAGCAGGAAGTAAGTTATGCAGAATGTCCCAGAGAAGTGCTATCGGTGCTTTTATACTCCCCATCACACATTTCGTTTATGCCTCACTTAACAGAAAAGCCGTTCAATAGAACAGAAAATAAGGAATTGTCTAGCAGCCACTAACCCTCACTTCCTTCCTATAATAATTTTATACTGATCTTGATGAGAAAAAATGTTCTCTGTACTTCTTTCTGATGTTTCACTTTCCATTATTGTCTCCTTTTACTTTTCCACTTTTGTTGTTGTTTTTGTTGTGTTGTTCTACATCACATAAGAACTGGGTCAGACCAATGGTCCATCTAGACCAGTATCCTGTCTTTTGACAGTGGCCAATGCCAGGTGCTTCAGAAGATATGAAGAGAAAAGGCAATTGAGTGATCCATCCCCTATCACATTTTTTTCTATTAAGACCTGGTTGAATACATGTTCAGTCTTCTAAAGTATCTCACTCATTTCTAAGTCAAATTTGCAGAGCTGCTTTTGGATGAAAGCATCAATCAGCCAAGAACAGTCCTTCATGGTTTTGTTACTTTTGCATGGTAGGTAGTTAAATCCAGCTCCTTGAGTCTCTCTATAGTAGATGCCTTTGATGTAGCAGCTATTTCTCAGTGGTTCTCAGGTTTCTGATACCCTGCATTGTCCTCAGCAGCTTCAGTCTAAGAAGAAAAGTTCCTTCATAAATAACTTTAAATGTTCAGCTAAAATATTTAGACATCACATAACTGGTGTACATGATTCAAAACAAGCTTATATAATAGCTTGGGAAAGTCAGCAAGTTAAACTTATTTCGTAGCAACTTTCAGTATTTGAGGTATTAAATGGCATGATCCCGAAACACTAAAGTCAGTGGGAAATTTGCATTTGACCCCTATTAGCATAGGATTGCAGCCCTTACATACAAGGGCAAGTTTTCAGAGGGCTTATAAAATGTATCCTTAAGTTTTGGAGACTACCTGTTTGTGTGCTAATATATACAAATGCAAGTGGACAGTTTGAGATGCCCTTATCTTGTGTGTGCAAACAATGCAACTGCAAATCTTGTGGGCAAGTTTTCAGAAGCCTTTTATAAGTCATGTGTTACAATTACATCATTCAGTGATCTTACACCTCTGATAGCTACAGAAAAAAGGGTGGAGTGTAGGATGGAATTTCAGCCTACTCTTTAAATTTCCATACAAAACAGTACATTTGTTCCTCCCACTTCAAAATGCTATGAGTAAATGTAGTGTGTTAACAGTTTATTATTATGTATTACGTTAGTGTCTAGGGACCCCAGTCATAGACCAGGACTCCAGGGTCTGAGAAACTGTACAAACAGAACAAAAAGACAGTAAGAACTGACAATATAAGCATGCTTGTTACTTTATTTGCACTTAAAGAAAAAAATCTGCAGTAAAAATATATGATGATTCTTGCACTTTACATTACAGGAAATATGGATCCACGAACTTTTAAAATGTAAATCAAAACTCAAGAAAAAACAACTCAAGATACACAATACCTCACGCTATGATGCATGTCGTATAGAGAAATATATCATGGTTGCACCCTGACTATGTTGCACATATACGGTGGCAAATATTGGATGTACTTTATAAATACAAAAATAATCATAACGATCTGTCAAAGTTATTTGCCGCTTGTTATATTTTAGATTGTCTATACTTTTTGGCAGGGAATGCATCTTCCTCTGTTTCACCATATAGTCAAATACACAAATTCTGGGTGCTGTTGCAGTCTAAATAATTTATAATATGCTAATACTGATTGAAAAGTGATGAAAATTTCTAAAGAATGCAAAATATAATAGATGTAGGTTGGAACTGCTTTACATGCAGGTATTTGCATTATGTGCCACCATATTAAGACCTCATTCATCATATCATTTTGTCAGACATTGTCAATTCATCTTAAGTGATAAGTTCTTGATCATGTTATTTTTCCAGGAAGGGCATCAATCATTTTAATTAGTAGAGTAAAAACCTCTTGAATGGAAAGAAACAAAAATTACCCAGTTCACTTACAGAAAAGGATACTGAAATTCCCATGATAGAAAGGGACATCTGTCTCAAATGAGGCCAGAACAAGCGGAGCCTAAAGCAGGCACATTCAAGACTCAACGTCTCTCTCTTTCCATGTGCTCCTAGGTATGAAATGATCAAATTAATCCTAGGGACAGCGGCCTGGCAATGCGATTGAAGCTGTACAATAAAATGTCTTTGCAACATGTTGTATGGATATTTCCACCATCTCAGAAGATGGAAAGAGTTCATGGATGGAAATGGAGTTTTCTTCCATTGCTCTTTCCTGGGTTCAAAGCATCATAACCATTAGCTACAAATTTAGAATAATGTATTCCATAATATTTCTGGTGTACAACTGGAATTAAAGGATTATTGAACCATAAGCCTTTTTCCCAAAGGGGCATTTAATTCTGTATCAAATTCAACATAAAACACGAAAGTCAATTTCACACCCAGGTTTCCTACTCAAAGGACAAAGCATACAAATATATTTAGGATGAACATAATATTTAAGAGATGGTGACTGAAGGGGTGAGGAGCCTAGGGATGGGGTCAGGAGCAGAAGGAGTTTAAGAGGGGACTTGATCATGGTCTACCAGTACCTACGTAGGGATGAGAATTTTGATAGTAGCTGGCTAGAAGTAGTAGGCTATCATTGTCTATGTGGACCAGTCACCAGAGGTGGATGAAACACGTACTTTGTTGTTAGTTTCCATAGCTATTTGCTGACAGCAGAAGAATGTATAAACCTGGATACCTGAGTTCAATTCTAGGCTGTGTAGAGGAATGTACCCTAATGATTGATAGATCTTTCTGACCCTGTTCCCCAAGGGGACAGAACCTGAGGGAAGGAAAGGGGGGATTGGAGCAGAGGGGGAGCAAGCAGTAGCAGGGGTGGAGGCAGTGAATAAGTCTAGGGAGAGATAGGAGCTAGGTTGAAGTAGATAGGAGCTGTGGGAGGGGAGACAGGAGCAAGAAGATAGGAGTTGAATGGGAGCCAGAGGGAAGGGGCTAGTGCTGGGGTGAATAGAAGATGAGGGGAGAGAGGAAACAGAGACAGGCTAGAGGATCAGGCTGCATCCTTTCTAGTGTCACTATATTCCAGGACAGTTTCTCTGATCTTGTAAGTGTGACCTACATTCTCAGTAAAACATGGGGCCAGATCCTCAGCATAGCTTCATCGAAGTCACTTGAGTTACCTTGATTTATAATAATAAATTATAATAATAATTATGTAACCCATTTTTAATAATACAACTTATAAAAATCCCATATGTGTCTAATGCATTTTTCTGTTTTTTAAATATACTTTATAGTAATATTTAAAATAAAAATATCATCTGCTTCCACAAGCTGCTTTTTCCTTGAAGGGCAATATATGAAAGTGACTTATGTCTCACTGAATTGAGAGTACTCTGGGGTCAGCCAGTTTTTACTGTGGCTAAATTGAACACCTGTTTAACTTCTGCATGTAAAATTGCACCTTGACCCAGTATGGTGCTAAATCTAAATAGCTACTTTGCACATGACTGTATGATCACTCAACATTTAAATACATGTCTCTTGAAATTCCCCTAAGCAACAGATGTACAGCTCTGCATTTTAAATATTGGAAAGAAAGAATGCTATACACACTGAAACCTGCACAGATCAATATAAAAGAGTGTTATGCATGCACAATGAAAAAGCTATGAATAGATAGGAAATACACTTCAACAAATGTGTCACGGGAAAATTAAGTCACAAGTTAGAGATTAGAATTATCTGAACTAATTATCTGTGAAAGTTCATAAAGGAAATAAACAAGAAATCAGGCTGGGTGATCAAGTGCCCTTATAAATAAATAAAAAAAATGTGAGATTGAGGGAAAGTGATGTGTTCTGATGAGCAGTGACTGATTATTTTTTTTTGAAAATTGAATGTTTCCCAACATATAGTAATACACATAATAAACTGACTATTAAGAAGAATACCAAAGTTATATTTTTCTATTTGTGACATAATTTAGATGTCAACTTGGGTGAAATCTGTAGTGCCCATAAAAGTAAGGTACTGATTGTTCTTGTACAAGCAAGGTTGTGTAGCTATACCCCTATCCTATTCTTTTTTATAATGCCCCAGTGATTTTAGTCCTGAGCCACTTTCAAAGAAGGAGCAACTAAATTGCAAATTGGGAAATACATAGGATGACCATATTTCCCAAAGGGAAAACGGGACACCATGTGGGGCTAGCCCCAGCCCTCTCCCTGCCCCGGCAGAGGGCTGGTCTGAGCCGCTCACCCAAGTCTCCCTCCCTTCCCAGGTCTGGCATTGCTGCTTGCCTGAGCCCTGCCTGAGCCCCCCCCACCCCCCGTGAGGCTGGGGCAGGCGTTGCTCCTCGCTCGAGCCCTGCCTGCTCCCCGCCCTATCCCAGCCCCTCTCCCCGCAGGGCTGGCGTCGCTGCTCCCCCCCTGCACATTTCTCTGCACCCCACTTTTTGACAAAAATCTTTTTGATCAAGTTGGCAAGATCAAATGGGACAAATGACAACTTTTGCCAAAAAAAAGTCAGGACAGACAGGACAGGGCTGAAAAAAGAGACTGTCCCTGCCAAAACAGGGCATATGGTCACTCTAGAAACACACCTGCAAGTGTTATCCATCATTTGTGTTTTATTTCATTAGGTTTCATTCAGTGTAAACGGATTGAAAAGATTTTGAATATTTTAGGTAGAAACAGGTATGCTGACTATGCCGTGACTATCTAATCATGTCATGTTACACTGCCGGTATCTCAATAGAGAATTTTAAAACTACACAGGCAAGTCACATACTTCTAAAAGTGCAAATGCTTTTCTAGTTTAAATACATATTTTTAAAGAAACTTCATATCCTGATGATGTAGATAAAGAGCTAGATTCTGTACTAGAGCTCACTTAAATCTTATACCAGTATCGCTATGCCAGGGGTGTGAACTAGCTATACTCCCAGCTATATAACTGTGCAGATAAAAACCCCAGTGTACACACAGCTATGCTGACAGAAGAGTGCTTGTGTGGTCATAGCCAACGTTCAGGGAGGAGGTGTTCCTACACAGGCACAAAAACTCCTGTCAGCATACACTAGTATCTACACTACAGGGGCTATGTCAACATAGCCTCTGTATAGACTGTCTTAGAAGAAAGCACTACATACCCTTCCCACACTAGCATACTATATCCTGCGTTCAGCACACTTCTGGGAGAAGGTTAGGATTATGTATACTGGCTATATTCTGCTCCTGCACTAGAAAAAAACCGCTCTCCTGGCGTGCTGCAGCTCCTGTATCGCCATTGGAGCAGCATAGGAGGTCTGGAGTGCATCCCAGAATCTGGTCCTAAAAAGATTGAACTGTCAAAATTAATTTTTTTAAAGAGGGAGATGTTCAAATGACTGTAAGAAAGCACTAATTATTATACTAGAACCCCACTGCAATGATACAGCCTATAGTAAAGGAGAACATAGAGATCAGGGAGATAGCCTGAAAATATTGAAGCCCTTAAAATAGTACTCTGGTGAGATGCAGGAAGCACATGGGCCTTAATCAGGCCTTCTGCATGTGCTGAATGTCACCTGTAACATGCTTTTGTACAACTTGCTTTGATTGCCTATACAGGGGTCTTTTCAGTTGCTGGTGGCCCCTCCCATGGTTGAGCAGGTATTATGTTTCCTTTTTTGTTCAACCAATCACCATTTAGTCACCTTGCTGTGACTTCAGCCAGATCATTAACAGTCTCTTCCCACTCAAGCTGATAGAGAATCTAGTGAGTTTCGAGGCTGGTAACCCTAACAAAGGTCAAGCATTTCCAGTTTCTTTGGGGTTTCAAAACTCTTTGCTCTGCAAGTTTTAATAACTGCTCCACTGGAGTTGATAGAGAACCCAGGCCCACCCACTTCCCTTGGCTGCAATCCAGAGACCCTGTATGAAGGAGCTGGAATCAGTTTCTCCCAATCCCTTACTACTTCCCTGGACTGTTTCCTGCCATGCAGGGCCGGTGCTACCATTAAGGCAAACTAGGCGGTTGCCTAGGGCGCCAAGATTTTGGGGCGCCAAAAAGCGGTGCCCCCAATTTTTTTTTTACTGCGTTCCTGAGCTGGGCTACCGGCGCGCTGACACGTGCAGGTCAGACTCCCTCTCCCAGCGCAGCGGCTGCTCCACTTCTCCTGCCTCCCAGGCTTGCGGCGCCAATCAGCTGTTTGGCGCCGCAAGCCTGGGAGGGGAGGAGAATTAGAGCGGGGGCGGCGTGCTCGGGGAGGAGGCGGAGCAGAGGTGAGCTGGGGTGGGGAGCTGCCGCACGGCTCCCCGGGCCAGGGCAGTGGGGAGCTGCCGCGGGGGGGTGCCTCAGGGTGGGAGGGGGGAGCTGCCGCAGGGCTCCCCACCCCAGCTCACCTCTGCTACGCCCCCTCCCCAAGTACGCCATCGCTGCTCCACTTCTCCTGCCTCCCAGGCTTGCGGCGCCAAACAGCTGATTGGCGCCGCAAGCCTGGGAGGGGAGGAGAATTAGAGCGGGGGTGTTGTGCTTGGGAAAGAGGCGGAGCAGAGGTGAGCTGGGGTGGGGAGCTGCCGCACGGCTCCCTGGGGGGGGAGCTGCTGCAGGGGGGGTGCCTCAGGGCAGAGGGGGGGAGCTGCCGTGGGGGGGGCGCCTCAGGTTGGAGGGGGGGTGGGGAGCTGCAGCAGGGCTGGGGGGGAGGGGCGCAAGGTGGAAGTTTTGCCTAGGGCGCGAAACTTCCTTGCACCGGCCCTGCTGCCATGCCTCCCTTGTAAGCTGTTTCCAAGACTCACATTCTGTATCTTCCTCTTCCAGAGATCCAGCTCCTCGGGGCTTCTCACCAGTTTGCTACTGACGGACCCTACTCTCAACAGTTCCTTCATCTCTTTCACCCCCACCCCCCTTTTCTGTCTGACCTGCAGCCTTTTTATCTCCCCAGCTGTTGGAGGGACACCAATTAGCCCCAGCTGAGGAGTGCAATGAGTCTCTATTAACCCTTTCATGGCTGGGACAGTATGTGCACCCCATGATACTGCTCCAATATTGAAGTAAACCCCTTCACTATTTAAAAAAGAAATGGCCTATACCTTAAGCCTAAGGATATGTCCTCTCAGCTGATGTAGCTCAACTCTGTTCCCTTCTTTTTGTGTATTTGTCTTTTTCTAGGCCCTGGGGCCTGATTCAAAGCCCATTGAAGTCAATAGAAACAATGACTGAAGTTATTACTTGGAAATAAAGGGAGAACTGGGACTAGATGTTGCCTTAAACAAGCATGGAAGTGAAGAACAAAAAGACAACAGGGATAAAACACAAGCTAATGGATAGGAAGGATATTCTCTGAAAAATAAAAATGATAGATTTTGTCAGGCTACTGAGCAACAAGAATGAAACAATTTCCTTTTTCAGGAGAGTAAAATGTGGGAGGCTAGAGCAGAGACAGACCCACAGCTTAGAGCTATACCAGTTTACACGAACTAAGCATCAGACCTCCAGTGTTTGAGGAAAGGGAAAAGCAAGAAAAATGATCGAAGCATTAGAATTACAGGGTGCATGCTGAAGAGGATCAGGGATATCGAGAAATATTTGAGTGGAAAAGACAGATAGGAAAGCTGTCACCAGTTCAAGACAAGTTCCAAACAAATAGATCTTTTTTTCAATAGTACCAGCAAGATAAAATATTGATTTATTTTTCCTCAAGTTTTCAAATGCTTTAAAATTGGGCAGTATATTCACTTTTATATTAACTGGCAGAACATTATAAGCATTGCTAGATTGGGTAATATTTATCTGTCTTGCACATTGCTAACACAGCCACTTTGAGAGCGGTCAATTGACTCTTTATACAATTCTTAATCTGAGATGCTAGTAGATGACATCTCTTTATTTTTTCTCATAATTTTGGGGCTTTTTTCCCCTGCATATTCAATTTCTCTCTCTCTCTCTCATTTTCCTTTAACTTTAGTATATATACATTTGGAAACAAATGACAAGTGTATCAGCTCCCCTTTTTCTCTACTTTGTTGGCTTCTCCCACTGGTCGTGGATAAGACGATTGTGTAGGGAGGAGGGGTTTAGATTTATTAGGAACTGGGGAAACTTTTGGGAAAGGGGGAGCCTAAACAGGAAGGATGGGCTCCACCTAAACCAAAATGGAACCAGATTGCTGGCACTTAAAATTAAAAAGGTCATAGAGCAGTTTTTAAATTGAGGGCTGGGGGAAAGCTGAAAGGTGAGGAGGAGCACGTGGTTTGGACAGAGCTATCTCATTGGGGAGGATCTATTAATGGAGATTCTCTATGTCCTAATAAGGGGGAGAGGATGGAAGATGATAAAATATGGGTAGGATCTGATTCAATTATATCATGTAAAGGCAGACAGCTAAAAAGTGACAATTTTTAAGTGCTTACTTATAAATGCTAGAAGTCTAAATAATAGGATGGGTGAACTAGATTGCCTCATACTAGATGAGGATATTGATATAATAGGTGTGACGGGTTGGATCACAGAAACCCCCTTGGGGCTGCCAACTGATGTGCCAAGAGTACTTCTGCCCTGCTTTCCTGCCCTAGCAGCTTAGGACTTCAGTGCCCTGCCTGGTTTGAGCCAGACCTGTTAGCCTGCTGCAAACCCAGACCCATGGTCTGAACCATGTACCCTAACAGCTGTAGGCTTAAACTGAAAGCAGCTTACAGAAGTGTTCCTGTCTTTAACACTCAGATGCCCAACTCCCAATGGGGTCCAAACCCCAAATAAATCCACTTTACCCTGTATAAAGCTTATACAGGGTAAACTCATAAATTGTTCGCCCTCTATAAACAGCTGTTTGCCCTCCCCCCCAGGTATTAATACATACTCTGCATTAATTAATACGTAAAAAGTGATTTTTTATTAAATACAGGAAGTAGGATCTAAGTGGTTCCAAGTAGTAACAGACAGAACAAAGTGAATTACCAAGTGAAATAAAATAAAACACACAAATCTAAGCCTAATACAGTAATACAACTGAGTACAGATAAAATCTCACCCTGAGAGATGTTTCAATAAGTCTCTTTCACAGACTGGATGCCTTCGTAGTCTGGGCACAGTCCTTTCCCCTGGTACAGCCCTTGTTCCAGCTCAGGTAGTAGCTAGGGGATTCCTCATGATGGCTGCTCCCTTTGTTCTGTTCCACCCATTTATATATCTTTTGCATAAGGAGGGAATCCTTTGTTCCTCTCTGGGTTCCCACACCCTCCTTCTCAATGGAAAAGCACCAGGTTAAAGATGGATTCCAGTTCAGGTGCCATGATCACATATCACTGTAAGACTTCATTACCCACTTGCCAGCACACACGTATACAGGGAGACTTACAAGTAAAACAGAGCCATCTGCAGACAATTGTCCTGGTTAATAGGAGTCATCAAGATTCCAAACCACCATTAATGGCCCACACTTTGCATAATTACAATAGGCCCTCAGAGTTATATTACATATTTCTAGTTTCAGATACAAGAGTGGTACATTTATACAAATAGGATGATCACACTCAGTAGATTATAAGCTTTGTAATGATACCTTACAAGAGACCTTTTGCATGAAGCATATTCCAGTTACATTATATTTAAACTCATTAGCATATTTTCATATAATCTTATAGAGTGCAATGTCATACCCTCCTTCTGAACTTACTGCCAGAGACTTGGATACTGACAATGGTGGAGGCAGTATACCTAAAATTCGTTTTGGGGCTCCCCTCTGGGGCAGACACTCCTGTGTCCCCAAAAAGGGAAAGAGACCCAGATCCAGCTGTAGGCTCACAGCTATCAGCTATGACAGACCTTTCACTGGCCAGCAAAATCCCTCCCCCTTTCACTCAGGTTGGGCTTGCTTCCAGCTACAGAGTCCTTGTGGTTTGTTCCCACCGCAACAGTCACCAGGACCCCAACTTCCAGCTCCAGTATACATGTCTCTGTGCTCCTCCTCCACTCCATTACAGTCAATTCATGCTTCTGGGTCTTAATTGCTTTGTCTTTTATGTCCAGGATTTGTTGGTGGGCAGCCTTTTCTTTTTCCAGGGCAGCCTTTTCCCAGGCAAATCGCACATCAATTTCCATTTGTCTTCCCTTGAGACTGTCATTCGATGAGCTGGGATACCACAGAGAACCCCATCCTGCCAGAACAGGCACCGCTCCACTTCTGTCTTGCTAAGTTAGACACTCCAGTCAGCTTCAGCACAGACAGAGGTTGGGCCACACCCATCTGCAGTTCACTGAAACTGAGATGCACTCAGCTCAGGGGCTTCTTAGTTAACAGAGACTTTCCCAGTGCCCAGTATTCAGCTTTTCTGGGCAATTTGCAACTTGTGTAGTTATAGCTTCTTCTGAACTTCACTCTTACTTATTTTGCTTCCTTTTCTGTACCTACTTCCCTTACCAGTTTTCACAATGAAGAGAGGTAAATATCAGAGTCCCCCTAGGACAGGGGCCGGCAACCTCTGGCACGCGGCTCGCCAGGGTAAGCACTCTGGTGGGCCGGGCCAGTTTGTTTACCTGCCGCGTCGGCAGGTTTGGCCGATCGCGGGTCCCACTGGCCATGGTTTGCCGCTCCAGGCCAATGGGGGCTGCGGGAAGCTGCAGCCAGCACATCCCTCGACCCGCGCCGTTTCCCGCAGCCCCCATTGGCCTGGGACAGCGAACCATGGCCAGTGGGAGCCGCGATCAGCCGAACCGGCCAACGCGGCAGGTAAACAAACTGGCCCGGCCCGCCAGGGTGCTTACACTGGTGAGCCGCATGCCAGAGGTTGCTGACCCCTGCCCTAGGAGCTGTGCTGGGACCAGTGCTGTTCTTCATATTCATAAATGATCTGGAAAAACGGGTAAACAGTGAGGTTGCAAAATTTACAGATGATTACAAAAGTACTCAAGATAGTTAAGTCCAAAGCAGACTGCAAAATGCTACAAAGGGATCTTTCAAAACTGGGTGACTGGGCAAGTAAATGACTGCTTAAATTCAATGCTGATAAATGCAAAGTAATGCACATTGGAAAACATATAAAATGATTGGGTCTAAATTAGCTGTTACCACTCAAGAGGGAGATCTTGGAGTCATTTTGGATAGTTCTCTGAAAATATCCACTCAATATGCAGCGGCAGTCAAAAAAGCTAACAGAATGTTGGGAATCTTTAAGAAAGGGATAGATAATAAGACGAAAATATCATATTGCCTCTATATAAATCCATGGTACACCCACATCTTGAATACTGCATGCAGATCTGGTCACTCCATCTCAAAAAAGATATATTAGACTTGGAAAAAGTTCAGAAAAGGGCAACAACAATGATCAGGGGTCTGGAATAGCTTCCGTAGGAGGAGAGATTAATAAGATTGGGACTTTTCAGCTTGGAAACGAGACAATAAAGGGGGTATATTATAAAAGTCTATAAAATCATGACTGGTGTGAAGAAAGTAAATAAGGAAGTGTTATTTACTCCTTTTCATAACACAAGAGCTAGGGGTCACCAAATGAAATTAATAGGCAGCAGGTTTAAAACAAACAAAAGGAAGTATTTCTTCACACAATGCACCTGTGGAACTCCTTGCTAGAGAATGTTGTGAAGGCCAAGACTATAACCGGGTTAAAAAAAAAAAAGCTAGATAAATTCACAGAGGATAGGTGCATGAATGGCTACTAGCCAGGATGGGCAGGGATGGTGTCCCAAGCCTCTTTTTGCCAGAAGCTGGAAATGGGCGACAGGGGATGGATCACTTGATGATTACCTGTTCTGTTCATTCCCTCTGGGCACCTGGCATTGGCCACTGTCGGAAGGCAAAATAATGGGCTTGATGGATCTTTGGTCTGACCCAGTTTGACCCATTCTTATGTTCTTATGTTCTTCACAGATTATTTTGGCTGGTAATGAGACAAAAGTGGTCACTACACATTTCGTTGTCTCAGGCGGTAAGGAGTCAAGAAACAGTTTAAAGTTCTCATGTTCAGTCAAAGGTGGAAAAATCTATATCAGTGTTTCTTAAACTGGGGGCCCTGACCCCAGGGGGGGGGTCAGAAGGCTATTGTAAGGGGATCACAAGATCACAAAAATATTGCTGGAGAAAGGAGCAACTGGAGAGGAAGAGAAGGGTACAGCAACCACTGCCCTCCAGACACCCATCTGTGAAGGCAGCACCTCTGCCAGCAACAGCACAGAAGTAAGGGTGGCAATACCATGAGTATGCTCCTATGAGTATGTACAATAATTTGCTATCACTTATTTTGGTGGGGGGTGTCATCACAGCATGAAATATTTTCAAAGGGGGGGGCATCAAAAAAAGTTTGAGAACCCCGATCTATATCATAAAGATATAATCAAGAAAGAGCAATTTGATGTTGTAAGACAATCGGTCTGCCTTTTTTTTTTTAAACAAAACTTTCCCACTTCTCTTTCTCATGCCATTTTCAGTTAGGCCTACTCACAGCAAGTTAATGTGAGGTTTTACTTTCCCATCACATCCTGCATGATAATCCTTCCTTGTACCAGGTGAACAGGTCTGCTCCCAGCTGAAACATGGAAAGGACATCAGGACTGATTCTCTGGACAGCAGGGTCTGCTCTCTTTCCTGGTGAAAGGCATTGGAACAGATTGGTGTAAATTGGTTGCTTGTGTGCTACACTGATTTAAACACCAGCTAAAGATGTCACCTGGTAAAGCTAAGGGTATGCCTACACTGCAATTGAGAGTTGTGATTACAGCACATGTAGACATAGCCAACATAGCTTTGATTTACTAGATAAATAACAATAGTACCGAAGCTGTGTCAGCACAGGCAGTAGCTGCTCAAGTATGTTGTGACCCTAACAGCATCCCAGTGCAAGAGGGCAATTTGTTCACTGATACCTGGTAGCAAGTTTCAGCTCGCTCGACCAGTTGAGTGTACCCCAACTCATTGTCATAATCTGCATCTAGAACAGGGGTGGGCAAACTTTTTGGCCCGAGAGACACATCTGGGAATAGAAATTGTGTGGTGGGCCATGAATGCTCACAAAATTGGGGTTGGGGTGCAGGAGAGGGTGAGGGCTCTGGTTGGGGGTGTGGGCTCTGGGGTGGAGCTAGAAATGAGGAGTTCAGGGTGCAAGAGGGGGCTCCGGGCTGGGGTGGGGGAGTGGGTTGTGGCGGGGGTGAGGGCTCTGGCTGGGGGTGAGGGCCCTGGGGATGAGGGGTTTGGGGTGCAGGAGGGTGGGGATTGAGGGGTTCAGAGGGTGGGAGGGGGATCAGGGCTGGGGTTGGGGTGTGAGGAGAGGCTCCAGGGGTGCAGGCTCCAGGTGGAGCTTACCTCAAGTGGCTCCCGGAAGCAGTGGCGTGTCCGTTCTCCAGCTTCTAGGTGGCAACACGGCCAAGTGGCTCTGCATGCTGTCCCGTCCACAAGCACCACCCCTGCAGCTCCCATTGGAGTGCTGGAGGGGGCCATTGGAGCACGTAGGAGCTGGAAGGGGGCTATGCGGCTGCTTCCGTGAGCCACATGGAGTGGGCCCCAACCCTGCGCCCTGGCTGGAGCGCCAGAGCAGGGCAAGCTCCAGACCCTGTTCCCCAGCGGGAGCTCGAGGGCCAGCTTAAAATGGCTGGTGGGCCAGATTCGGCCCATAGGCTGTAGTTTGCCCACCCCTGGTCTAGAAGGTGTCATGTAAGATAACAATAGAAATCTAATAACATACGGATCATTAATAGTGTAGTGTGATATATGTATGAGGACAAATTCCAAAGTACAAACATTGGAAATCATGTTATCAAATTGTGTCTGCCAGGCAGAGCTAAAGTTACCCTCCCTAGACAAAGGAATGTGATTCTCTCACCTAGAAGATATTTCCAAGGTACATTAAGAGAAAATTGGAATGCAATATACATAGAAAGTAAACAGGACCATCAAGCCAACAAGGGGAGGAGATAAACACTCAGCAAGGGGAGGAGATTGCAGGAAACAGATCATTTTGCATTTTAGTAAATACGAGTGTGAGGAAGAAACCAGCATGGAAATTTCTTCACCCCCATACTCCATGTTGCCTTTCTCTCAGCTTGTATGAACTTTACTTGGGGGGTGGGGGCGGAGGATACATCAGAAGAATACATTTCAAATGTTCACTGGCCTATAGAATAGAGGGACAGAGAACCCCAAGTTATCTTTCACCTAAGAAGACAAAGGAACCAAGCACTTTGGGCTTTGTGAGCGATCCTGACCAACGGGGTGGTCACCATCTTGCTGGAAGGAAGATTGGGAAGGAAACTACCTTGAACAAAGGCTGTAGCTTGTTTTGTTAGGTCTTAGCTTCTAGAAAGAGTTTTTCATTTTTATTTGCTTGTAACCATTTCTAACTCTGTCCTTTATACTAGGATTGACTTAAAAGTCTATCTCTTTTTGTTAATGAACTTGTTTTACTTTTAATCTAAACCAACCCAATGCTGTGTTGATTCAATGCAAATATTAACTCCAGTTAATGTGGCAAACTTCTGGGTATTGTATCTTTAAAGGAACAAACCAACTTTAATATCTCTCTGAATGGTCCAGGAGAGGGCTGAATATTGCAGAGCACAAGGTTTTGGGAAAATTCAGGGGGATATTGGGATCAGGTATAACCAAGGCTGGTGACGGCCAGAGTGTGGCAGTGGTGTAACAAGCCAGTCTGCTGGAATCAGAGATGCTTAACACATAGACACCCAGGGCATGCTTGTATGCTGGATGGAAGCATCCATTCAAAGGAGCTACAGCAGCAGAGCATTTTGAGGTTCTCAAGGCTACAGGGCAGGAACTGACACAATGCCTCACTGGTCTGGCCTGCATCCCAAAATGTGACATATGTACTCAGGGTCCTGGAAGGGCAGGGATAGTTCATGCTGCTTCAGCATCCCTTCTATAGTTCACTGCTGCCTCTGGTTTTGATCTACCTAAATCAAAGCTAGCTTGGGTATGACTATACATGCTGCAGTCATGACTCCCAGTAGCAGTGTAGACATAGCATTAGTCTCACTCTCGGTGATCCCAGCCTGCCATGTAGGCGCATTCCTTTATGAAGCTAGAAACCAAATTTCCATTAAGCTCACTTTCAATGGGCAGGATGCCTGTTCTCTCTCTTACTCATGACTCATTTAATTCTTCTTAGTAAAAGCTGCCACCTATCTGCTTGTTTTTCCACCCCAAGAAGGACAGAGTCACAGACTCCAAAAGACCTCTCTCCTCACTCTATTTTTAGTGATCCAGCTCTTTTTTCTACAGTTTGTTATGAAATTTAATGTTTTGTCCTTCCATTTACTAAAAGGGCCAGTAATTTGATGAAGTGTTTAAATGTTATTTCATGCTTTGCACCTTATGAACACATTTACCACTGTGTAACATGAGTAAATAAACACAAACTCCACAGTGCTGATCTTGGGTTCATTAGAACTGCACTCAATGCAGAACATGAGGAGTGAGCAAAGGTAGCTTTCTGTTACGTTTATGTTCCTTCGCTCCCAAGGCTACCCACAGGCCAATCAGATCCCTGGCACAGCTTAGAGCAGCCAGTGGGAGATTCTAAGTTACATGTGCCCCTTACAAACCATTATGCTACCCATGGATCCAGTAACACTCTAGCTGAACCACCTCTTCCACTCACAGTTCTGACACACCGCCCACACCACGGAGGTGAGAATAGCATAAGTAATCAGCCCCGTGGGCTAAGATTTTTACACATTTACAGGGATTGATTATCCATTGTCTTCCACCTGTTAATCAATTACAGTGTGGGGGTAAAACACCATTATTCAGATTTTGCTGGAATTTTATACCTGCTTTGCACAGTACAAATGACAATACTAGCTGCAATGGAGATGAAGGCTCACAGTAACCTTGTTGGACTAAATATGAGGCTTTCTTCTGCAAATATCTGAAATCCATGCTTATCCATGGGTTTCACATTTGGCCAAGTCCCAGCCATATGCTGGTATATAGCTGTATGTATTTGGATTCCTTGCTGATAAATACTCTGTAATCAATGCACCTCTCTTGTTATATGGACAAATTCTTTTAAGACACATGCATATTGTTATCCTTAGCAACTAGCATTTATTTTGTAAACAGGGAAGCATAATGTAAATCTTTGGAAGCGAATAGAGATGAGTTCTGCTGAGCCAGTTCCTGTTGGGTTACACTTGAATCCAGAGCCAGCCTCTGTATAGTGTGCCAACTGGATGAGAACAGATGATTATCTTTTCATTGCAGATATTTTACTGCTATCCATCAGCCCGATCCAAAGTCCATTGGAGTCAATGGAAAGATTCCCACTGACTGCAGTGGGCTTTGAATCAGACAGACCCTATGGGCAGAGTAGGCACCATACAGCTGGTAAATCTGTTTTATTTATTTCTAGCAGTATAATGCTAGCATGAAACCATTTTTTTAACTCAAGCATATTTATTTCAAGCATTGAAAATGTTTGGGCCTGATGTGTCCCCTCCTTTCCACTCCTTTTGAAATCAATGGCAAAAATCCCATTGACTTCAGTGAGACCAGAATATGTCCCTTTTCATATTGTAATGTCCAAAAAATCAAATACATTTGAAATTCTTTTTAAAAAATAAAACCTAAGGTTGGCTTCTCTCTTTAGCATGGTATGGTTTTAATAGTCAGGAGTTTGTGTATTCAGGGCAGGAATAGCATTCATGCTGCTGACTCCACACCATTGTTATGATGTGGATAATAGTCCCCCTGCGCAAAGGAAGAAGACTTTATTAAATATTAAACCCATGAACTTACTCTGGTTCCCCCTCCCCCTGTATTCTACATTTTTTTTTATTATTAGGACTGATGGTGTTATATACTTTAGGGCTGAGCCTCTCATTGGGAATAATTTTAAGCAGAGGTTTGCTAGAGCTGAAATACATCAGACTTGATTTTTTTCCCCCTGACTTGTGGGAGATTGCTTGGCTGCGCTTACTAGAAGCTACAGTTTCCACTAGAAAGAAAAGTAATTGAAAATGTTAACTCCTGCCAATGCATGATAATGCTGATATAAATATGGTCACTCAAAACTACCATTATATATGGTAGATAGTCTGTTAAATTCAAATCTGGATATAGACTTTTCTAAAATGTGGGACTTGAAATCTGTGGCTTGATTTAGGCCCATCTCTACTGCTCCCAACCCACAGTCACCAGCAGGCTCAGAGTAAATATAATTAGTGTTGACTCTTTTCTAGATGAAATAGCTTCATAACCCGCTCTGTGTTTTTCTTATCAAGAAAAGTGCAGTGCTAACTTTTTTCTGTAGCACCATAGAGTGTGACACAAAAGCCTCTCACTACTTTCCATATGAAGGAATGCAAACCAGGAGATCAGAGCTGCAGAAAGTCAACAGCCAATATTGTAACCATTGAAAAATCTTAGAAAAATGTAAGCAGCCATTTCCAGGATTGATTGCATAGACAGATCTTACTGGATAACAAACAAAATACATAACAAGAGCTGAAAGAGGGTAGGAGAAACCTACAGGGGGGAAAAAAAAGGTGAAGTATTTTTACTTTGCAAGTTTGACTTTCTCATTGGGTTGCCAAGTATAGGGAATATCTCTGAAACTTTTCCTATCTTTAAAACTAGAAGGAACTTTTAAAGCGCACCCACTATATAGAAAATTAGCCTACATGCATAGAGAAAGCATAAGATTGGGAATCAAAAGACATATGTTCTAATACCACAGACTTCCTGTTTGACATTGCTCAAGTCACTTAGTTTCTCTGGGCCTCATTTTCCCCATATGTAAACTAGAGAAAACTTCAGAGGAGCATTAAACCACTAAATTAATTAACTTCTAGAAACAACTGGAGATCCTTGGAGGAAGAGGTGCTATGTTTGGTTACATGCATAATAATACAATTTAAACTTACTTTAGCACGAATTGTAATAAAAGAAGACAGTAAAGATGCATATGACTTCTGCTGGGGAAAAAATCCTTAATAGTTGGAGCTAGAGGTAAGAGGTTAAGCCTGCATGTTCAGTAGATATCTTGGTAAGTTACATATGGCAATATGATTCCAGTTAAATCACAATTGGGTTTTAAGATTAATGCAAAGTATAAATAATATTTAGTGGCACAGGCTCACATCCTACCCTCATAATAGATTAATGAACATTCAAAGAATGAAAAGTGTGCAGATGGAAACTGTCACTTAGCAGGTGTCAGTGATCAGCAGCCTCCTACACAGTAGTATAAGATCTGATTTCTATGTAAAATGATGTAATTTTCTGTATTTGCTAAGTATATGATCATTCAGCCCTTACTAATATACACAATCCTTAATCATGTGAGTAAGCCAATGTAGTTAACATGTGAGATCCTTAATTTGTGACTTCAATGGGAATAATCATGTGAGTAAGCAGTCCAGGGAGGTATGTACACTGCAACTATTCTCCAGGGACAGTGGGGTGATCCTTGCCATGCCAGGCTTCTGACTAGTGTCTGCAGTATGAGTGGTAAAGCACTCTGTCTAGGTAACTCCCCTCTCCAGGAGCTCCTCTTACTGGTTTCCTGTCCTGGTAGGTTCCCCAGGGAACTCACTTCTAGGCTCCCTGCTCAGCCCTCTGGCTCAGGCTTCTTTTGGGAGCTTCCCCTCTGTGGGAGCGTCCTGTCTCACTTTGGAGTTACTCTAACTGAGCTTGGGCAACCTTTATTAGGGGAACGGGCTTGTTTACTAATCAGCCACTTGGGACAGTCAATTACCTCCAACTGGGGCCTTCATAAGGCACTCATGGGCAGACTGGCCTTATCGCCCCATAAAGACCAGCTGCACCCTGACACCAGCTAACAGCTGAAAACTGGCATTTCCCCCAAATATTTTATCTATTATTTCTGTTTTGATTGAATTAATGCTCTTTAAAATCCATGTTTGGGATGTGAACTCTGCTTTTGTGCTGATTTTGCTGTATTTCTAAAATATACAGGACTCTACTGTGTCATACAGGACATCTACACTGCAAAAAAACCAAAAAAACAAAATCGGGGCAGCAAGTCTCAGAGCTCAGGTTAACTGACTCGGGTTTACACTATGAGGCTAAAAATAGCAGAGTAGACATAGAATCATAGAACCATAGGGTTAGAAGGTACTGCAAGGATCATTTAGTCTAATCTCCTGCCAAGGTGCAGGATTGACACATTGTGCTCAGGCCGGACACTTATTTTGGGTTGCATTAAAGACATAGCATGCAAGTCCTGGGAGATGATAGAACTGCTCTACTCAGCGCTGGTTAGGCCTCAGTTGGAGTAGTGTGTTCAATTTTGTTCACCAATGTATAGAAAGGATGTAGAGAAATTGGGAAGAATCCAGAGGTGAGTGACAACGATGATCAAAAGGATGAAATGCAAGTCATATGAGCAAAGGCTGAAGGAACTGGGTATGTTTAGTCTGGAAAAGAGGAGATTAAGGGGGGATATGATAGTGGTCTTCCAATACTTTACAGGGTACCATAAAAAAGATGGAGAAAAGTTGTTCTCTCTTGCCAAAGAGGGCAGGACAAGAGGCAATGGGTTCAAACTACAGCATAGCAGATTTTAGATTAAATCTCTGGAGAAACTTCCTAACTGTAAGAACAATAGGACAATGGAACAAACTGCCTAGGGACATTATGGAGGTTTTCAAAATAAGGTTGGATAGTCATTTGATGGTTTAGACACAACAAATCTTGCCTACTGGCAGGAGGTTAGACTTGATGACCCTTGTGCTATGATGCTATGATTCTATGACCTCAGGCTCTGAAACCCTCCCCATTTGCTGGGTCTCAGAGCCCAGGCTCCAGCCCAAATGGGAATATCTACACTGCTATTTTTAGGCCTGTAGCGTAGCATGAGCCCGAGTCACTTGACTCTGGCTCTGAGACTTGCTGCCTTTTTTTTTTTTCTTCAGTGTAGACATACCCAGACTCACACTGGAATCTTCCATAGCAAGGATTGTGATTCCAGCAGGCACAATGTTTGGTGGAGCTCCAAGGAGCAAAGCTACTCTGCCAACGTTGAAGACAATGCAGTATCCATTCCCCTTTGCAGTTGGCAAGCTCTGCTGGCCAGTGTCAGGGAGGAACGCATGAGTCCGAGCAATCCCTTTCCCCTCAAAGAGGGGGCTATCACCAGCTCCTTACATACCTCCACAGGGGCTGACTAAAATGTTGCCTTAAATCTAACAATAAAAAAAGGATTATGGGTAGGGACAATTACAAAATGAAGAATTTCATAAGGATTATACCAATGTGATTCGACCAAAGTTATTCTAAAAATATATAGAATCTAAATACAGAATGATATATTTTTTGTAGAAATTTTAAACTAATTTATGAAATTTAAAAGTTTATTATATCTCTCTTATGGAATTTAATAAATTGGTTTAATATGTCTATAGAAATTATATTCTCCATTACATTTTAGCAGAATTTTCTATAAGGAATATCCTCTGATTGTTTTCTTTGCAATTGCAATACATTATTTATGCACAAAAGTATATTTATGCAATGTGCAATTATTTTCAACTTGGGCTCCAATATTTAACAGTATTGTTTTAGAGAGAGATTCATTTAAAAAACATCTCCCTCAAAGTCCAGTTTTGAGGATTTCTACTAGCTTGCCTGGATTTTGCGGGTTCTTTATTTTACTGAGTCTGCCCTAGAACTGCTTATCTTTTCCTTATTTCTTAAATACTGATAAAATAACACAAGCAGACTGCATACATCTAAATAGTGAAGAAAGACTCTGTCCAATTTAGCCATTGAAAAAAGTCAAATAAATTCCATGGTCAGTGCATAATTCCATGTTTATTAATGCAGATTAAATCCCAGTTTCCAAACATGCTCTCCATCATAAGGCATCTCCTTCATTTCACCTCTGTTTGCTTCTGTCAATCAATGCACTTCCTCCAATTAGGAATTCAGAAAAAAAAAAACCCACTTTTTAAAATGTTTTCCCTGAAAAGAGACATACTCATACCATGACTGCAACTTCGGGAAACCCAGATTAAAATAAATAAACATGTATTTATATTTTACCTTATCTTCATGACATCAAAATGACTTTGTCTGGAAAAAATATATAATTAAAGTGTTGAATATATTCAAGCAGGGTTATTCAGGAGAAAAGGAGAACAGATTCCAGGCACAGATCATGGCTATTCACTTCCACTGATTTCCTATTCAGAAATACTGGTGAAAAATTATCTTCCTGAACTTGTAATATTTAACACAGGACTAGGCTAAATTCTTAGGATAAAGGTAAAGCTTGGTCTGTATACGGCTGCTTTGTTGCGCCATACTTGTGTTCTGCCATTAACACACTGTGAAGCCTTAGGTTATCACTCTCTGTGCCTCAGTTTTCCATCTGTAAAAAGGGGACAATAATGTTTTATCACCTTTGAAAAATGATTTGAGATCTGTGAACAGAAGTGTTAAATATTATTATGGCTATCCAGTACCTGCCATGTGTATCTGTCTAACCTCAACCTCTCTACAGAAGAAAAGTCTGTGACTTCAGCCCTATTCCTATATATGGCAGGTCACTAGGCAAAAACAGGAATAGGACCAAAGTTCTCCTAGGCTCAGTGGTAGATGAAGGAGGAAGACTGAGAGGCCTATAGGGACTGGAATCAATGGGCCAGATTCTATGGTATGCCAAGGCCACTTTGCACTGCTTAAGTGGCACAAAGTGACCTTAAAGTGATCATTGATAGCCAGTATCTATCTATCTAATCTAATAAATTGGTAAAAACAGCAGGCCAAGAAGGGCTCACAATCAGTTACATTAAAACAAACATCTTTGAAATCCAGACATCAAGCAGTAACATCACATTAGAAGGCAAAAATATCAAGAAAGTACAACAGTTCATCTACCTGGGCAGCACTATATTAGCCAACAGAGGCCTCAAGAAGGAAGTGACATCAAGGATAGGAAAGACATGCACAGCATTTACTAAACAATGCATGGAAATCAAAGATATACAGCACCAGAACAAACTTGAAATTTTCCATTGAAATGTAATCTCTGTGCTAACATACATCAGTAGGAGGGGGAGAGGGATAGCTCAGTAGTTTGAGCATTGGCCTGCTAAACCCAGGGTTGTGAGTTCAATCCTTGAGGTGGGCCATTTAGGGATCTGGGGCAAAAATCTGTCTGGGGATTGGTCCTGCTTTGAGCAGGGGGTTGGACTAGATGATCTCCTGAGGTCATCCCTTCCAATTCTGTGATCTACTAAAACACTAGACAGAAAACTAGATACCTTCAAAAATAAGTGCCTATGAAAGATTCTGGGCATTGGTTGGCAAAACTTTGTCACCATGGAAAAGATCCAAGAAATCCCCCCCCCCCCCCCCCCGCCAGCAGCTGGTTTCCACCAAAATCAGAAGGAAGTGCTGGGTGTACTGGGGCATGTACTCAAGATGCCAACACTCTCACATAAAGTTGTCAAGTGGTAACCAATCAGTATGAAGAAATCAGGTCACTTGGCACCAACTGTCCTGGCAGGGGAATGATATTAAAACATATATTAAAATCAGCTTAATTAAAAAGTTTATTGAAAAACTAGCTCTTCAGCTGGATGTTGTGGTATATCAATAATCTCGCTTTTTCCCCATCCTGCCATCTGTCATCTAATTATTTGTCCACATAACATCAGTGATAAAATAGTACATACAGTTAATAAACTAAAGTGGAATGTAATTGTAACTTTTTTGCCAATATTGCTTATGGAGACATTAGCATTTTGTTTAGTCACTGTGAAGTCTCCCACAAGATTACTGAGCTGGAAAATAATTCTGTGCATAAAAGTTTTAAATTGTTTAGATACACTGAACTATCCTGAATATTCTTTTAGAAATAATAACAGTAGTAAAACATTTGTAGTGTAACTCTGACTTTATCTCCATCTCATGCCTGTCAATATTATATTTTAACAAAATTTATAGTTCACAAACTATTTAATGAATACAACTCTACCAGGAAAATATTATTATATTGATTCCCAGTCTCATAAAAGAATACTGTAAACAGAAGGCCATGCACTGCAAGTGATATTCCTGCTGGAATTATAGACACTATAGAATTATAAATAGTATAGATTGAATCTAGCTGCTTTTCCCATGACATTTATGAATGGGAAGACTGCTGCCTGCTTTTCTTCCATAAACCCTCACAAAATGGATTAATTCACCTACCACTAAATGGAATGTTAATTGGTCTGGTTCCCTCCTGCATCACTTCAGTTTTACATTAGCATTATTTCAATGAAACTGATGGAGTTACACCAAAGTAAACCTGAAGTAATGTAGTGCTGAATCAGGACTATTGTCTGTAATGCAGCTTTGTATCCATACATGCACATAGCTTGTAAATAGGCTTATTACATTGCACAGACAGATACATTATTAATAAACATGTCACATTGAAAATACATGCAAGACACTTGTAATGTTTTACTAAAAAATGCAATAAGCAGTTCTAATTAGCTTTACTATTTAAGACAAGGAATTTACCATTAAACTATTTCCGGCATGAATTTTGATATTCCCTTTGCACAGTTAACATTTGTCTGAATTAATTCTAGTTTAAAGCAGCTTTCAAATCAAAATTAAATCTGAAATCTTAAATTTCAAATTCTGCACATCATAGCCTGAGTTGATAGTCTATGGTTAAATTATTAAAGGAACAAATAAAATAATTAGCATATTTGTTTAACAACAGTGTTCATTTATAAATCATAGCATTGCAAATCCAACACACCAGTCTCAAAACTAAACAGAGACAATACTGATAAAAAAAAGAAAGGACAGGATATTGGGAATTGTAAAGAAAGGGATACAACATGAAAACAACATAGGAGTTTGTGTTTTGTCTCTGAGGTTTAGCTCAATAACCATGACACAATGAAGTTACAAAAACAGATTTCAGCATCTAAAATTGACATTCAAGTAAAGTACCAGCTCAGAAGATTGACATTTTATTACATTTACTTCAGTGGAACAGCAGGAAGATGACAGTTTATATTGATACACTGCAATAAATGGTGACAAATGACAGGCAAAAAAGAATTCAGAAGGGAATCTGTACAAATCAATAAACAAAATATTATGAATTATGGTGAATATTTAATTACTTTGTATATTACCTTAAATAATATTTCTCTAAAAAACAAGCATATATATTTCAATTTAGAGCTTTGTCAGATCAACATACTCTATAGTAAGCAGAAAAGCAGGCACAGTTCTAAGCTTAAAAAGCTTTTTATTTATGTTCTGTTTGCTATCTGATGTCAAAAAAATAGTGTAATCATCCTGTCTGTAGGAGATGAAATATATGAGCATAAATGTATATTGTTAAGTCTCTCATTTAATAGACCCAGTTATGTATTTGTTATTCCATTAACTGGATTAACAACGTATGGTATGAACATACCTCATCTACCAGTTATATTACTTGGTACATCTTATGCATAGCAGTTGATAAATGGGGTAATAACATGTTAGCAGTGCTGTGGCTGTCTATACAGCATCACTTGAATTGCTTTTTGATCATTAATATTTAATAAATTAATTAATATGACCAAGTAATAAAATAAAAACTTACTCTACCTTATGATGTAGCAATGGAACATTATATTTTGGTCACTAACAATAAAATTACTAATAAATGGTTGAAGTAGGCAACTTCATAAAATTATATAAAAAGGGCTTATGCAGCAATTTTGTTTGGAAATGCAAACACTTCAAACCTAAATAAAAAACTGAATCAGGCAAAAGTTATGGTAAATTGATGTCTTTTTCATAATTGTCAGTTTCATTCTACACTGTCAGAGCCATTCCCCTAACAAATGAAGATTTAACTCTTTATAATATCTTGATACAATCTGGCAGAAAGTTGAAAAATGTCAGTTGGTTACTCTAGTAGTGTCCCTTGTAGAAAAGATGTGGCTGAAAAGAATATAAAATGGCTATTCATATGGGTTTCTGGACACAGACAGAAGCTGTAGTTCTCCCTGGCCCTTGATTCCCACATAAACGGTGTGATGAGCTGGACCAGGCAGTCATGAAATGGATTACTAACTACCTGATAGTAACAGGAGTTAGGTACTTGTTCTATGTGGGTAAGTCTGGGTCTAAGTGACCCACACCTGCAGACTCAGTATTTCCAAGCCCATGCTTCGGCATCCAGATTGTATTGTCTGGCTATGCTGAAAGAATGACAGGAGACATTAGATATGGGTTTAATCAGGCCGCAACTCTATTATTGACAGATGTCTGGGACTAACCCGGCGGATAAAAAGTGTACAGTGCAGGTGCAAAATTTATGTCCCTCCAGCAGATTCACTGCCAGGACCTTACCACTTCCAGCCAATTCCAGGGGGAGGTGGGCTTCCACATCTCTCCCCCTCCCATTTATCCAGGTCCGCCCAGCAATTCCCTTGCCAGGACCTTACCATTTCCAGCCAGCTCTGGGGGGCGGGGGGAGGGAGAGGGAGCTTTCACCGGCTTCTCTCCCCCCCCCTTTCGTCCAGGTCCCTCCAGCAATTTTCTTGCCGGGACCAAGTCCCTCCAGCAATTCCCTTGTCAGGACCTTACCGACCATGCCCCCTTGTAGGAGGGGGTTAAGGTGGACTATAATGATGGGGAGGTTGTCTCCCTGCTGTACCAGTCATAGGAGTCCCCAAATACCCCCGGCTTGCTCAGTTAGCAAGCACCTCTTCTTAATTCCTTTTCCAAACCATTGTTTCGTTCTTTTGTGCCTTAATTTATGGAGTACCTGCACTGAACACCTGCCACAAGAAGGCACCAGGCATTAGCTTGGCTGCCTCCCCCCCATACCCAGCTGGGTTCCGAGACATCTCCAAATGGCCTTTTGCCTAGCAGCCCTACTGGGGATAAAGGACCCATTGTCCCATGTGTGATCGTTGAGGGGCACCAGCAGCTGCATTGTCCTTGACCTGGTACTGCAACAACCGCCCTCCACGGAGGACCGCATAGGCGACCCCTTCTCTGGATCCTTGAATTGACAAGACTCCTTAAAAGAAAATGAAATAAACAACTTGTAAGCTGGAGCCAAAAATCTCCATTCCGCTGATCACATCACATTCCGAGATTTCCGATAGCCCACGGCATGTGCTGGGGTTCACCACTAGCCCCTGTTGCGAGCTGTGACATTGTTGACATAATCTGTAACTGTATAGATCACTGTTTCAACCACTGTTATATATTTGCAGCAAATATTGTAAAAAGGTTGTAGTGTGAGGTGTCTATGGAAAGGTTATGATTTTCTGGTTATGATTATGATATCTGTATATGTGTATCATTTTTGTAGTTGAAATTATGAATATTGTCTCTATACTGTCTGCATTTCAAACTTATGCTATGCTTCTGGGTGACACCCCAGACAAGTTGGTGTCAGCTCTGCCTAGCCTGCTTGATGGCCCATTAAGGACCATCAGCTATACAACTGACCCATTGAAAGAAGGCAGATACACCTTGTGACTCAGCAAGGTATGCTGGGACATGCCTATGGAAAGAACTCTAAGGTTTTTTTCTTGCCATGTGCCCGAATACTTATCTTTGGAACAAAGAAAGAGAGGCCACATGACAAGAGACTATAAATGGCTGCTGCAGCTCCTTTAGTCTGGTCTGGTCTTCAATCCTGCTTCTTACCTCTGGAGGGCCTGTGCTACAAACTGAAGCTCTAAACAAAGGAATGAATGACCCATCCCAGATGTGGGATGTACTCCAGAGACTTGATTTGAACCTGCAATTTATTCCATCACTGCTACCAGCCTGAACCAAGAACTTTGCCATTACTGTATGTAATTGATTCCATTTAACCAATTCTAGCTCTCATCTATATCTTTTTTCCTTTTATGAATAACCTTTAGATTTTAGCTTCTAAAGGATTGACAACAGTGTGATTTGTGGGTAAGATCTAACTTGTATATTGACCTGGGTCTGGGGCTTGGTCCTTTGGGATCGAGAGAACCTTTTTATCTTTTACTGGGGTATTGGTTTTCATAACCATTCATCCCCATAATGAGTTGCACTGGTGGTGATACTGGGAAACTGGAGTGTCTAAGGGAATTGCTTGTGTGACTTGTGGCTAGCCAGTGGGGGTAAAACCGAAGTCTTCTCTGTTTGGCTGGTTTGGTTTGCCTTAGAGGTGGAAAAACATCAGCCTTGGGCTGTAACTGCCCTGCTTTAAGCAATTTGTCCTCAATTGGCATTCACAGTTGTGTCCCACCAAAGCCAGCATTGTTACACAAGCTCACAAAATCTGTGGAACTGGAAACGAGACAAGGCGTCTGCCATGCCATTATCCATGCCCGGCACGTGCTTGGAAGAAAAAACAGATGTTGAAGGTTAAGCATTGCAGAACAAATGCCCTTACCAACTTCATAACCGTGTGTGATCTGCCAGAAGCGCACCCTTAGCCAGCTCCGATCCCCAAATGACAACCGCAACTAAAATGAGGAAAAAATTCCAAGGAGGTCATGTCATGCAAAACCCCGTTTTGCATCCAGGTGGTGGGTCATTTTGTGCACACCATTTGCCTTCATAAAACACCCCAAAACCTGCATCCCCTGCCGCATCTGAGTAGATTTTGTTAACTCCCCTTTGTAATAACCATTGTTTCCTCCACAATGATACCCCATTAAGTTGACTGAGAAAATTTTCAAACCCTCAAGTGTTCCTCCATATGTCTAGTGCCTGGTATGTAATGGTGTGGCCTGGCTATGCTGGCTGTTGCCGCTGCCCGCCGGGCACAAAATGGGGCAACAACCCTGCAAGCAAAGTTCCGGTGCCCCAGAATAGATTGCAGCTCTTGTAGCCTGAGTGTTTTTTATTTTTAGCCCCCAGTGCTCTCTGGAGCAACCCTGATAGCTCCTGAAGTTTATCGTGAGGGAGCCAAGATATGCCCTCCCCTGGTGTTCAGCTGAATGTCCAGGTAGGTCAATGTAGTGGAAGGGCCTTATGTTTTCTCCTTCGCTAGGGGTTCCCCCAACTATTTAGCCAGGGCCTGAAATGTGTCCATCTGCAACAAAAAAAAATTATGCAAATAATGCACTACTTGGTTTAGTCCCGCTGACCGCACCCCTGCCCAGCGCAACCTTGTACTGAATTTTTGAACAGCTGCACAGGATACTGAACAGCCCATGGGCATAGCCTTGTTGAAATATAATTGCCGGCAGTAGTAGTCTCGCAAACATGCCTGTATCTACAGGGGTTGCAAAAACAACCATCATCAGTAAATGCCCAGCAAATACTATTACGTGCCCAGGGCCCCTCCCGAGCTTGTTGCAGTATGAACAAACCCCTGGAGCCCTTGGTGTCATCCACTGCAACTACAGTGTGTGATGCCACCTTATTACCGTTTGTGTTGCTGCCCTTAATTGAAACTGCTAATTATAATTAAACCAGGTCATGCCCCCCAAACATATTGTGTGCCCACCTAATTATATTTGTATACTTAACCAAGGCAGGGCTCCTCTGTAGGTAGGCCTGTACTATAACACCCGCATAGATGAGGAAGGTTATATATATATATATAAAATTTTCTAGACACCCTTGGCCTATTGGGCAGTTTGCTACTTTGCTTATCTTGCCCATGTTTACTGTCTGTTACTGTCTGTCACACCTCCCTGTGCACTAGGGATAATGTATCCACGTATTTGCCTCTTAGGATTTTATATTTAGTTGTACTGAGTAGGTGAACTACCATTGGGCCAGCCACCCTGGCATAACTGTACTCAGGGCTGCATGGAGGAAGTTCCGCAGAGCCCTGCTCCCCCAGGCACCCCCCGGGAGTCGCTACTCTGTCCCATGAGGTTACATGCCCTGATGGCCGATGAGTCCCCATATGCTTAGGGGCTTCATTTCTAACATGGGCATCGCTACCTTTGCCGGGGGGGGGGGGAGCGGGAGAGGGGGCTGCCCCTGTCCTGCTGCCCAAACTTGAGCCCAGGCTGGGCCTGCCCTGTGACCCTGTGCAGACCCCACACACCTAGCTGCCATATTAGCATGCAGCAGCTGCGTAATACTATCAGTGCCCACACTGATAGAAGGTGTGGCTTCCACTCCTGGGCCCAGAGTATTTTAGAGTATTTACTACCCCAATACGCTGACTCCTGTCCCCCTCAGTTGAAGTCACTGAGTGACCGGTTGAACACGGTCCTTGCACCTGGAAGTGGCCCCTGCAACTGCCACCCCTTGCCAGGCTGGAAGGCCAGATACCACCTCTGCCACCCATGCCCCCAACCTCTCTGGTTCAGGTCACACTCACCCCAGGGATCAGCATTACCGCCATCCTTTGTGTTCGGTGGAAGAGAACAACCTGGGTATGGGTGACCTTGTGCCCTTTGGAAGCACTGTAGTGCTGTGGAGAAAACCTCAGAAACAACTTCACTGACCATTTGCTGCACAGCTCCTCTGACTACCCCATTAATGCACACAGCCTGCCCACCTTTCGGTCATTTCCCTTCCTCATTCCATTAGGCTGCCCTGAGTTATGCCTTTGGTTATTAAACACACCACCCTGGGCATTAGCAGGCCCTGTGCTTGTGAGCCCCCTTTTGCCCCTGCTGCAATAGTGTCTGCCTTGGGTCTCCTTCCAGCCCTTGGTCTCCATTGGGACTGCCCTGCACTGCAAGCTGCTGGTACAAGAAACAATTATGTTACCTTACCTCCCTCCCCCTAGCAAAGCATGTTGATTGTTTTAGAGACTGACTAGCCTCCTTTGCAAATGTTGATTGTTTCAGCCGCTGATTAGCCTCGCTTGCAAATTCACCCTCCCTGGTTGCAGCTTCCAGCCTGCCCAGGGGTGGAAGTACCTGGGGCAGGGGGCGCTAGTTCCCCTTCTTTCCACTGTCCCCTTTCTGTGTAATTTGCCTGTGCCTGCCCTTCCGTGTCTCTGGGGCCGGGGTGGGGGTTAACCCCTGTTTTCCCGAGCTTACCCTTCTCCGTGTCCCTGGAGCCATCCTGCTTACAATGTTGTTTGCTGCTTTTTCCACGCCCCTGGAACCATGCTATTTCCAATGCTATTTGCTGCTTTTCTGGAGCCACGCTATCTTGGAGCCATGCTGCTTTCACATGGTCCTGCAGCAAGCCATAGAGCCCCAGCCTGTTCTGTTCTGCTGCCCAGCCTGTTCTGAGTAAAGAAGGGAGGGGCCAGGCCCAACTCACCTTTTTAAACACCACATTCCTATGTGGTGAGTCATTTACCACACAGACTGCTCTTTCCAGCAGCTTTACCTCTTCCCTCCTCCCCCAAGACAGAAAGCATTGCCTTCTTCTCTCAGCCAGCCAGACAAACTATTCCCTGCTTAAGTGCAGGGTGGCGATTGGAAACTTGGGCCTCACAACTGTGGTGGTGTGTCCCTACTGTGCTACACAGACCTGAGTCAGAACTACAGCTTCTGTGGGAGCATGCCATCATACCCCAGGGTTCCTAGTGCCTTCGCCAGCTGTAGCTGCTCTAGGGCTTTGTCCACAGTGGTCTATGGTACAACTTGTCTATATGTCCCGCATGAGTTGACAGGAAGTATTTTGAGAGGTTTTAGCCCGCCAGTACATCCAGGCAAGCCATTTTATCTCCACACACTCCCAACAGCCAAACCCTTCAATGTGGATCCTGACACAGTGGAAGAACTTTTCCATCTCACACTGATTCCTATTTTGGCATTTGTAATCAGGCAGAGCATCTGCGAGAGGCTAGTGGACATTTCAGTGGCAGTTTTGGACCTGCTGAAGACACATCTTGGAGGGTGGGGGGTACTGACATGCCAGCTGTTCCCCAGATATTGTTGCTCATGCCTGTTGCCTCAGCCACAGATTCTCCCCTAGATTCATAGATTCTAGGGCTGGAAGGGACCTAGAGAGGTCATTGAGTCCAGTCCCCTGCCCTCATGGCAGGACCAAATACTGTCTAGACCATCCCTGATAGACATTTATCTAACCTACTCTTAAATATCTCCAGAGATGGAGATTCCACAACCTCCCTAGGCAGTTTATTCCAGTGTTTAACCACCCTGACAGTTAGGAACTTTTCCCTAATGTCCAACCTAAACCTTCCTTGCTGCAGTTTAAGCCATTGCTTCTTGTTCTATCCTTAGAGGCTAAGATGAACAAGTTTTCTCCCTCCTCCTTATGACACCCTTTTAGATACCTGAATACTGCTATCATGTCCCCTCTCAGTCTTCTCTTTTCCAAACTAAACAAACCCAATTCTTTCAGCCTTCCTTCATAGGTCATGTTCTCTAGACTTTTAATCATTTTTGTTGCTCTTCTCTGGACCCTCTCCAATTTCTCCACATCTTTCTTGAGATGCGGTGCCCAGAACTGGACACAATACTCAGTTAAGGCCTAACCAGCGCAGAGTAGAGCGGAAGAATGACTTCTCATGTCCTGCTCACAACACACCTGTTAATGCATCCCAGAATCAGGTTTGCTTTTTTTGCAACAGCATCACACTGTTGACTCATACTTAGCTTGTGGTCCACTATAACCCCTAGATCCCTTTCTGCCGTACTCCTTCCTAGGCAGTCTCTTCCCATTCTGTATGTGTGAAACTGATTGTTCCTTCCTAAGTGGAGCACTTTAAATTTGTCTTTATTAAACTTCATCCTGTTTACCTCAGACCATTTCTCCAATTTGTCCAGATCATTTTGAATTATGACCCTATCCTCCAAAGCAGTTGCAATCCCTCCCAGTTTGGTATCATCTGCAAACTTAATAAGCGTACTTTCTATGCCAATATCTAAGTCGTTGATGAAGATATTGAACAGAGCTGGTCCCAAAACAGACCCCTGCGGAACCCCACTTGTTATATCTTTCTAGCAGGATTGGGAACCACTAATAACTACTTTCTGTGTATGGTTATCCAGCCAGTTATGCACTCACCTTATAGTAGGCCCATCTAGGTTGTATTTGCCTAGTTTATTGATAAGAATATCATGTGAGACCGTAACAAATGCCTTACTAAAGTCTAGGTATACCACATCCACCGCTTCTCCCTTATCCACAAGACTCATCCTATCAAAGAAAGCTATCAGATTGGTTTGACATGATTTGTTCATTACAAATCCATGCTGGCTATTCCCTATCACCTTACCACCTTCCAAGTGTTTGCAGATGATTTCCTTAATTACTTGCTCCATTTTCTTCCCTGGCACAGAAGTTAAACTAACTGGTCTGTAGTTTCTTGGGTTGTTTTTATTTCCCTTTTTATAGATGGGCACTATATTTGCCCTTTTCCAGATAATAGCTAGAGGCTCAGATACCTCTTCTATTAGCTCCTTGAGTATTCTAGGATGCATTTCATCAGGCCCTGGTGACTTACAGGCATCTAACTTTTCTAAGTGATTTTTAACTTGTTCTTTTTTTATTTTATCTTCTAAACCTACCCCCTTCCCATTAGCATTCACTATGTTAGGCATTCCCTCAGACTTCTCGGTAAGACCGAAACAAAGAAGTCATTAAGCATCTCTGCCATTTCCAAGTTTCCTGTTACTGTTTCTCCCTCCTCACTGAGCAGTGGGCCTACCCTGTCCTTGGTCTTCCTCTTGCTTCTAATGTATTGATAAAAAGTCTTCTTGTTTCCCTTTATTCCTGTAGCTAGTTTGAGTTCATTTTGTGTCTTTGCCTTTCTAATCTTGCCCCTGCATTCCTGTGTTGTTTGCCTATATTCATCCTTTGTAATTTGTCCCAGTTTCCATTTTTGTATGACTCCTTTTTATTTTTTAGATCATGCAAAATCTCATGCTTAAGCCAAGGTGGTCTTTTGCCACATTTTCTATCTTTCCTACCCAGTGGAATAGCTTGCTTTTGGGCCCTAGTTAGTGTCCCTTTGAAATACTGCCAACTCTCCTCAGTTGTTTTTCCCCTCAGTCTTGATTCCCATGGGACCTTACCTATCAGCTCTCTGAGCTTACCAAAATCCGCCTTCCTGAAATCCATTGTCTCTATTTTGCTGTACTCCTTTCTACCCTTCCTTAGAATTGTGAACTCTATGATTTCATGATCACTTTCACCCAAGCTGCCTTCCACTTTCAAATTCTCAACGAGTTCCTCCCTATTTGTTAAAATCAAATCTAGAACAGCTTCCCCCCAGTAGCTTTTTCAACCTTCTGAAATAAAAAGTTGTCTGCAATGCAGTCCAAGAACTTATTGGATAGTCTGTGCCCTGCTGTGTTATTTTCTCAACATATATCTGGATAGTTGAAGTCCCTCATCACCACCAAATCTTGGGCTTTGGATGATTTTGTTAGCTGTTTAACAACTCCTATGCAGATTGGAGCTTCTGGAGCAGGGCCACAAGCACAGACTGGTAGGATCACATCATCATGTGATCTTGGGATGCCCAACACTGGGTTCAGAACATTACATGAAGAAGTAGATGTATCTGGAGGTTTGTTATCCGCCTGCCCCTATCCTCCAGCATCAGGAAATCCACATGAGGGAGGCCATGCCACTCAAGAAGCAGGTCACTATAGCCATCTGGAAGCTGGCACTCCAGACTGCTAAAAGTCCACGACTAACCAGTTTGGAGTTGACAAATCAATTGGGGGTTGTTGTGGCAGAGGTTCATGAGGCACTCAGGTGTGTGAAGTACCCAAAGGTGGTGGGCATTACAAATATTTCTGAAATGTTCTGGGCCTTAAAATTCAACATAAACTTTGTTAATGTCCTAAAGATTCTAAAGAATACTTAATATTTAAATGAATACTTAATATTTAAATGGTCGACCACAGGGACAGATTCTTGGACAGTAATGTGGGATGCCGAGGTAGAATGTCTAATGTCAGGGTGTTCCAGAGATCAGGATTTTACCTTGATGGTCAAGCTAGGACATTATTTCCCCCGAATGACATTTTGTTATAAGTGAAGTTACTGTCCCCACTGTTATTCTAGGGGACCCCGCTTGCATCTTATTGCCATGTCTTATGAAACCATAATCTCATTTCAGAGGAACTGGCAAAGGAAGGTTCAACTAAACACTACGTAGCTATTTGATGGTGGTGGAATATGCATTTGGCATAATGAAATCCTGTTGGTGTTGCCTTCAAAAATGTTTGGATGCCAGTGTTGTCAACACGGTTTGCATTATTGTGTCCTGCTGTGTCCTGCATGATGTCTGTGAGGAAAAAGGGAACCTCTTCCTAGGAGTTGACTCCAGACAGTGTTGGATTTCTGAACTGGTACACTCAGTCAGACAGTGCACCTGTCATGACTGCTACTAGATCGACTCACAAAATTCAAATCAGGGATTTTTTGTTGGTTTGCACAGCCTCATGCATGAAATGGTATTTGAAGCTGAGATGTGAATGGGTGTGGAACATCTGTGGGATTTTTTATAATGTGTTGGTATTATGTATAATAATTTTTGTAAACACTTTCCTTAACTGTACAGAGATAAGTTATGCATTTTATAAATACTGGTCATGTACCTCAACTCATGGTTTATGGGACACTGTGATGACAGTTTGTACATTTTTATTAGGAAATATATTGAAAATGAGCATTTGATGACATTTATTAAAGTCTGTGCCACTTCTAACATTACATATGAAACTTGCTATTGGAGCCTTGTGTGCAAATTCAACACTTTATTGTACACATGTATTTAGATACCAATGTAAGACCCAGCAAGGCAGATCAGTTGCCATCAAAATGTACAACACAATAACCAAACTCAGTGCCAAAACAGTGAACATTGTACGTTGCCAAATGACATGTCCAACTATTTCTGGGTGTCACCTGTCCCTCTGTTCTCCAGGGCCTTTCTGGCACAAACCGTGGCTCGACTGGAGTAGATGAATGCAGAGGGTACATTTGCCCATTCCATGTGCTTGTTCGTTACCCGTGATGTGGTCCAGCTAGTCCCTGCACTATCCAAAGGCTGCATAGTCTGCAGGACATGATAGCATGGAGGGGACTCAGGGCATGGGGCTGGAGCAGGAACAGGTGGTGCCTGCAGTCTTGTAACCATGAGCACAAGTAATTGCTCAAGCATCTCCTGCTGTACGCTGTCATCTTCCCTTAACCTGTGGTCATAGCCCATGTATCTCTCTGCCAATCTCTTCTTGTGCTGTGCAGCCAGGCTCTCTTTCCACCCTTCTTGCATCCTTATCTTTCTGATACTCAGCCTGTTCCTTCTGAAACTCTATCTGCTGATTTACTTTATCAAGAATTTTCCCCATCAACTCATCTCGGATTCTTTTTCTCCTTCTATACATTAGTGGGCCCTCTCCCATAGGCTCTTGGTGCTATGTGTTTGCCCTGTGGAGGTGTAAGGGCCTTGAAATAGCACTTTATTGTCTGACTGTGATTTAAAAAAATTACATTTTCCACTTTATCAAAGGGGTTATTTAATTTAAGGTCCAAAGCGGGTTTTCTTTATCAAGGAGCTTATATTCACACAAATGTCAGATATCCTTTGGAGAAACATTGAAAGCCATCACACATGATGGTAAGATACATATACAACATTCAACTGAAATTATTTCTACACCCCATCATTTTTTCAGGGGGTAGGAGGGTGCCGAGAGAACATAGGAGGGGTTTAGTCAGTAGCTATGTTTTTCAGTCCTTTCAGGCAGGGCAATTTCTGAAGAAAATTGATATTCTGGAGGTCCCCGAGTGGAAGTGTAACCCACACAACTCCAGGGTGTGGTGTTCTGTCCCATCTAGTGGCACCGAGACTACTTAGAGACTACTCACAGCTGCGAGCAGCGGCACAGGAGCTGGCAAACAGGGCTGCTAACAGGGGAGTTTGAGTGGGAGTTTACAGGGGGAGTTGGAAGGGGAGGCAGGAGGGCGCGGTGTCCCGTGTGCTCTGTTCCCCCAGGTGCAGAGGGCACAGGTGAGCAGGTGGGCCCAGACATCAGCAGCCATGAGCCAAGCAGCGGGGGACACAATGCAGATGTTTGCATGTGGCAGCTGCGGTATGTACATGGTCCTAGCGGGGGTGCCTGACCAGAGGTATGTCTGCATGAAATGCCGCCTAATAGAGCTGCTGGAAGAAAAGATCCGAGGTTTGGAGATGCAGGTAGATACCCTGGTAGAGTTTAGAAGGGGGTTTGAGCTGCTAATGGAGCAAAGGCAAGGAGTGGCTGAAGGGGAATGCTCGGGGGTACAGGTGGAAGCAGGGGCTAAGGTCTGTGAGGGGGGAATGTCGGGGGGAGAACAAGGACAGTGGAAGCATGTGACCATGAGAAGCAGGCCAAGGAAAAGGAGGGCCAGTGAAGGAGAAATAGAGCTCTGGAACAGGTTTGGGTGTTTGGATAACGAGGAAGGGGTGCAGCAGGTGCTAACTGAAGGGGGAAGGGTGAGGAAAAAGAGAAGAGCGGCTAGTCCCATAGAAAGAGGGGAGGAGTTGATGGAGACAGCACCAAATCTGGGCCCCGGGAGGATACAGGATGGCATAAGGGGGATTATAAGGGAAAATAGGAACGGACAGGGGTTGCGACTAGAGGGAACAGGGGATAGATCAGTAGATCGCACTGTCACCAGGCAAAGGCAGGTTTATGTGATTGGGGACTCCTTACTGAGGAGGTTAGACAGGCCTGTGACCAGGGCGGACCAAGAGAACAGAAGGGTGTGCTGTCTACCGGGCGCTAAGATACGGGATGTGGACCTGCGGTTGAAAAGGATCTTAAAAGGAGCAGGTAAGAACCCCTTGATCATCCTTCACGTAGGAACGAATGACACTGCTAGGTTCTCGCTAGAGAGAATCAAGGGAGATTATGCCAGGCTGGGGAAGACGCTTAAGGAAATCGAGGCTCAGATCATCTTCAGTGGGATTCTGCCTGTTCCTAGAGAAGGGCAGCAAAGGGCTGACAGGATTGTGATGATAAATAGTTGGCTAAGGGAGTGGTGCTATAAGGAGGGCTTTGGGATGTATGGCCACTGGGAGGCTTTCGGGGACAGACAACTGTTCTCATGGGATGGACTTCACCTAAGTAGGGAAGGAAATAGACTTCTGGGAGGGAGGCTGGCTCATCTCACCAAAAGAGCTTTAAACTAGGAATTTAGGGGAGACGGTTGGGAGATGTCCAGTTAATCTCCACGCCAGATTACAACATTGAGAAGGAGGGTGACGAGACAAGAACTGATATAGCCGGGGGGAAGAGATTGGACATAAGGAAGACGGGGGGGATGGATACTAGACTAATAGGTCATACTGGCGGTATGGTGTCCGTACCAAATTGGATAACTAATGTGAGAGAGGCTAAACGGCATAAATTAAGATGTTTATACATCAATGCAAGAAGCCTAGGTAACAAAATGGAGGAATTGGAGCTCCTGGTCCGAGAAATGAAACCGGATATTGTAGGAATAACCGAAACGTGGTGGAATGGTAGTCATGACTGGAGTACAGGTATGGAAGGGTATGTGCTGTTTAGGAACGACCGGAACAAAGGTAAAGGTGGGGGAGTAGCATTGTATGTCAATAATGAGGTAAACTGTAAAGAAATAATAAGTGATGGAATGGATAAGACGGAGTCTGTCTGGGCAATACTCACATTGGGTAAAAAAACTACTAGAGCCTCCCCTGGGATAGTGCTTGGGGTGTGCTATAGACCGCCGGGATCTAGCCTGGATATGGACAGAGAACTATTTAATGTTTTTAGGGAAGTAAATACTAATAGGAACTGTGTAATCATGGGAGACTTTAACTTCCCGGATATAGATTGGGGAACAAATGCTAGTAACAATAATAGGGCTCAGATTTTCCTAGACGTGCTAGCTGATGAATTCCTTCATCAAGTAGTTGCTGAACCGACGAGGGGGGATGCCATTTTAGATTTGGTTTTGGTGAGTAGTGAGGACCTCGTTGAGGAAATGGTTGTAGGAGACAACCTTGGCTCGAGTGATCATGAGCTAATTCGGTTTAAACTAAATGGAAGGATTTCAAAAGGGCTAACTTTAATAAATTAAGGCGACTAATTAGGGAAGTGGATTGGACTAACATATTTATGGATCTAAAGGTGAAAGGCGCCTGGGATTATTTCAAGTTGAAGTTGCAGGAGCTGTCGGAGGCCTGTATCCCGAGAAAGGGAAAACGGTTCGTAGGCAGGAGATTTAGACCGAGCTGGATGAACGAGCGTCTCAGAGGGGTGATTAAGAAAAAACAGAAAGCGTACAAAGACTGGAAGAGGGGAGGGATCAGCAAAGAAACCTACCTTATTGAGGTCAGAGAATGTAGAGATGGAGTGAGAAAGGCCAAAAGCCGTGTAGAGTTGGACCTTGCGAGGGGAATTAAAACCAATAGTAAGAGGTTTTATAGCCATATAAATAGGAAGAAAACAAAGAAAGAAGAAGTGGGACCGCTGAAGACTGTAGATGGAGTGGAGATTAAGGATAATCTAGGCATGGCACAATATCTAAACGAATATTTTGCATCGGTCTTTAATGAGGCTAATGAAGGGTTTAGGAATAGAGGCAGCATGACAGAGGGGAATAAAGGAGGGGGGGTTGACATTACCGTATGCGAGGTAGAAGCCAAACTCGAACAGCTTAACGGGACTAATTCGGGCGGACCGGATGATCTTCATCCGAGAATACTAAAGGAACTGGCGCGAGAAATTGCAAGCCCGTTAGCGATAATTTTTAATGAATCTGTAAACTCGGGGGTGGTACCGTTGGACTGGAGAATAGCTAATGTGGTTCCTATTTTCAAGAAGGGGAAAAAAAGTGACCCGGGTAACTACAGGCCTGTTAGTTTAACATCTGTAATATGCAAGGTCTTGGAAAAAATTTTGAAGGAGAATGTAGTTAAGGACCTTGAGGTCAATGGCAATAGGGAAAAATTACAACATGGTTTTACAAAAGGCAGATCGTGCCAAACCAACCTGATCTCCTTCTTTGAGAAAGTAACAGATTTTTTAGATAAAGGAAATGCGGTGGATCTAATATATCTCGATTTCAGTAAAGCGTTTGATACGGTACCGCATGAGGAATTATTGGTTAAATTGGAAAAGATGGGGATTGATATGAAAATCCAGAGGTGGATAAAGAACTGGTTAAAGGGTAGACTGCAGCGGGTCGTACTGAAAGGTGAACTGTCAGGTTGGAGGGAGGTTACCAGTGCAGTTCCTCAAGGTTCGGTTTTGGGTCCGATTTTATTTAATCTATTTATTACTGACCTCGGAAACGAATGTAAAAGTGGGTTAATAAAGTTTGCAGATGACACAAAGTTGGGAGGTATTGCCAATTCGGAGAAGGATCAGGATATCCTGCAGGGAGACTTGGATGACCTTGTAAACTGGAGTAATAGTAATAGGATGAAATTTAATAGTGAGAAGTGTAAGGTGATGCATTTAGGGATGACTAACAAGAATTTTAGTTATAAGCTGGGGACGCATCGGTTGGAAGTAACGGAGGAGGAGAAAGACCTCGGAGTCCTGGTTGACCGCAGGATGACTATGAGTCGGCAATGTGACGTGGCCGTGAAAAAAGCTAATGCGGTCTTGGGATGCATTAGGCGAGGTATTTCTAGTAGGGATAAGGAGGTGCTGCTTCCGTTATACAAGGCACTGGTGAGACCTCATTTGGAGTACTGTGTGCAGTTCTGGTCTCCCATGTTTAAAAAGGATGAACTCAAATTTAACGGGTACAGAGAAGGGCCACTAGGATGATCCGAGGAATGGAAAACCTGTCGTATGAAAGGAGACTCGAGGAGCTCGGTTTGTTTACCCTAACCAAAAGGAGGCTGAGGGGGGATATGATTGCTCTCTTTAAATATATCAGAGGGATAAATACCAGGGAGGGAGAGGAATTATTTCAGCTCAGTACTAATGTGGACACGAGAACAAATGGATATAAACTGGCCATCGGGAAGTTTAGGCTTGAAATTAGACGACGGTTTCTAACCGTCAGAGGGGTGAAGTTCTGGAACAGCCTTCCGAGGGAAACAGTGGGGGCGAAAGACCTCTCTGGCTTTAAGATTAAGCTTGATAAGTTTATGGAGGGGATGGTTTGATGGGATAACGTGATTTTAGTCAATAGGTCAATAACGTGCCATCGCTGGTAATTAGTATCAATGGTCAATGTGGGTCTGGCTGGAGAATCTTGCCCGCATGCTCGGGGTTCTGCTGATCGCCATATTTGGGGTCGGGAAGGAATTTTCCTCCAGGGTAGATTGGCAGAGGCCCTGGAGGTTTTTCGCCTTCCTCCGCAGCATGGGGCAGGGGTCGCTTGCTGGAGGATTCTCTGCGACTTGAAGTCTTTAAATCATGATTTGGGGACTTCAACAGCTGAGTCAAGGGAGAGAATTATTCCAGGAGTGGGTGGGTCAGCTTTTGTGGCCTGCATCATGCGGGAGGTCAGAATAGATGATCATAATGGTCCTTTCTGACCTTAAAGTCTATGAGTCTATGAGAGATGAATGAGTTTGCTCCACAGCATTAACTGACAGCCAGCTGGCTTTAGCTCATGCAGTAGAGGCTCATGCACTAAGCTCCAGAGGTACCTGGTTTGATCCTGCCCGCTGACGACCGGAGTCTGTCAGCATTACAAGTGGGGGCCTGTCCGGGATTTCAACTGGGAAGTCTCTGAAACTTGGGATGAGCTTCCTCAGCAAGGGGAAGTATGTAACCCACACACCTTCTGGGTGTGGTGTTCTGTCCCATCTAGTGGCACCGAGACCACTTAGAGAGAGATTAATGAGTTTGCTCTACAGCCTTACCTAACAGCCAGTTGGCTTTTGGCTCACGCACTAAGCTCCAGAGGTCCCCGCTTTGATCCTGCCTGCCGACGAGCGGGGTCTGTCGGCATTACAGAAGCATGAACTTCTATTCCAGAACAGCAGAGGGCAGCTATCTGTTTATGCTAAGGAGATATTTTGGTGTCCAGTAGTTGATCAGAACATCTGATAACTGAAGGGGCTCATGTATTATAGAGGTAGCACTAACAAATATGCCCTATCCCAGAATATAAGCAACTGTCTGGAGTTCTTACTCTGTGAGAACTTCGCTTTCATCACCAGCCATCAATAGGTAAAAGTCTGTGGTCAAATTAAGAAGTTGGTGATTTAGCATGGAGATGCAGTAGAGCCTTGTTACAAGTGCCCCTGAGTCCATGCACAGACCCGACTGCCAGCCATGGGGACTCCTAACACAAACAGTTAATCACCCTCTGCTGTAATTTGGTCTCTCATTTAAGCCAGGTATGGACAAAATACACACTTCAGTACTGTTTGAACTCATAACAGCCAGGTGGTTTGGGGACTTAGTTGACCGGCAGTTGGGACAGTGTTGGCATTATAAGGTGTGCTTTATTAGATAGGAGGGTACGTGAAGCACACCAAAATCACAGCTTGTATGATAACTCCTTAGTGCCAGAAGCCAGGACTCCCTCCCATCCATATATTAATAAGAACAAACATGGTGGCAAAAACTTATCAGGCTCTGGCACTTGCTCTGATGGCAGTTCTGCAGTAGGCTGCTCCCCAGAGCTCCTCCAAGTACAGACCCAGGATGTGCTCTAAATTCCAGCAGCACAGTCTCTTTGCTTAGCAGCCTCAGAACCAGGGTTCCTTCTTGCTGTTTATCTAGCAGCTTGCTCTCCTCAGCAGTGCTTGCACCTGGGGCGGTGGGTATAAGGGAGCCATCTCTGCTCAGCAGATTGTCATACATCCCTGTGGACTCAGTGCTCATGACAGTTCCCAGTACCTGGTTGAATTCCTCATAGAAGAGCCAGGAAGATGGGGTGTTCCCAGAGGTGTCATTAGAATATTTGACTTTGAGGTAGCCAGTCTTCAGCTGCTTGATTCACTTCCTCTATTGTTCTGTCTGGTTGATCCCCAGTGCCACCAACCACTTAGCTACAGCTTTGTAGACATGATCATTTCTTGTGTTCTTACTGAAGTCAAATATCTTGCTTGCCTCACACCAGAACTTAACCAGAATCTGGCTGTGTTCCTCTGGCCAGCTAGCAGCGTGCTTGATGAAGGACTTCTTAGTGCTGGCCATGCTAATACACATGAGGGTTAACTGTATTTACACTTGAGCCATCTGCGTGGAAATGAAAGATTAAATGCCAAGCAGCTGCATTTGAACCAGGAGGATGCTTCCAGTTCCTGGTATCAGGGCCAGAGTCGGGACCGAGCTGCAGGCAGCCCGCATGCATGGGTTAGTTACCAAGTTGTGGTCAGAAGATGAGTAGCAGAGTCAGGGTCAAACTGGGTCATGATGCCAGCAAGGCAGGGTCTGGTGCTGAGTTGCATGCAGACAGGATGCAAGTAGCAGCGTCAGGGTCAAACTGGGATTAGGAGCTGGAATCCGGGGTTAAAAAAGCCAACAGCTCAACTACAGCTTTTATTGCTCTCTCAACCATTTATACATTGTGACACTCTAACTTCTCTTGGCTGTGTGTTTTCCCATGCCCTTTAAAGGTGAATTGGTGATGTGACTTACATTGAATGTCAAAATGTATAGTGGAGGTGTGACTCATAACTTGTTAACTACTTTACTGAAATTTAACTATTTCACTGCTGCATTCTGCTAGAACTTTGGGATCCTAGTATAAAAATAATAACAAATTCTGTGCAACAGAGGACTGCAGCAACTTCCTTATGAAATACTGGCACTTTGACAAGGATGTACAAGGCTTATGGAGCATCAGTGGAAATGCATTTTCCCTCATGGCATATGCATTATATTGCATTACTGCCGATAAAGTGGAAGTAGCAAATGCTTAGTAAGTGATGTTTACAATAGTTTTATTGCCTGGTTATTGTTAGTGAAAAAATATATTCAACATGTCATAGTAATTCTGTCAATATGTAATTGAATTATGCTTGTTACTAGTGACTAACTTTCCTGAAAGAATGATAGTATCAGACTACAAGCTTTGGGACTACAAGCTTCGGGGAATGGCAAATGGATAAAAGCACTTTGTCTTCACAGCTGGGACCAGGTCTGAAGTCCTGCCTGCATTTATAAGGAAGCTGCATTTAATAGTGAAATTGTCCAATAAGAAGCATCACTCATGTAATGTAAGTGAGTTGTTACAAAACTAAACTGAAAGTTAGAATGGTGATACAAGAGGGATTTTATTAATAGTTTAATGGAAAATTGAAGTTTTAGAAGGTCCATTGTTCCAGGTGACATATCATATCATTAATAGAGTGTCTACAGTTACATCTGAAGAATAGATACTTAGGTTTATTTTCGTTAAATTGAGTTAATACTGTCCAAAATCTTGTCTTGACTACAGCAACCTTCCTTTCGCTGGTCTTCCTGATATCTATTTAAAATGATGATTCATCGATTTATAGACTCCAAGTCCTGTAATCCTCTTCTGACCTCCGGTATAGCACAGGACACAGAACTATCCCAAAATAATTTCTAGTGCATAACTTTTAGAAAAACATCCAATCTTAATTTAAAAACTGTCAGTGATGCAGAATCCCCCATGACTCTTGGTAAACAGTTCCAACAGCTAATTACTCTCACCATTAAAAAATTATTTCCAGTCTGAATTTGTCTAGTTTCAACTTTCAACCATTGGATCATATTATATCCTTCTCTGTCTGACTGAAGAGAAGTAGCCATATTGATGGATTCTCCGTTGATTAAATAATATTGAATATTGATTAATATCTTAGACCACAGTGGTCAATAAAAGTTCTGTCTCCTGAGGGCTACAGCATCAGGAATATTATTACCAGTATCATTAAAATAAGAGATCCTAGAAGCACACAAGAAATAATTGCAATTTATCACAAGTCCCTTTAATTAACAAATCCACTAACCAGATAAACAATCCCACAAATACTGAAATACAATAGCAGATAAAAAGAGAGAGTGCAAAGTGTTTAGCCCTATTACTGGCATCACTCATATCTCATGTCTCCTGTTGGGAAACCCTGGAGCATCAGTCATTTTCTTCCTCATCATCATCTCCATCATCATTCTCATCACCCCTGGTTGTCATCCTGGCATCTGCCCATGCGTTGTCACCCCAGCACACAGGCCAGGCAACATCTTTTTATCCTGAGTTATGCTCACACCTACTAAGTTTCATACATATGCATAAGGGTTTCAACCCCTTTTTCCTTATTAACCCCTACCACACCCCATTAAGGTAGCGGTGCCCCATTTCTTACTGGCTATTCCCTTAGTTCCCCTTATTTTCACTAACAGCTATGTCAATGAATTACCATAGCAACTTGAGAAATTACAGAATCCCCCAAAAGGTTGGGCATCTTGCAGTATTAATTGGCACATTGCAGCATATATGCAGTCTATTGTTGCATAGTTTCCAGAACATCAGCACTTTTACTGTAATGTTACACTTTACTGGTACAGAGTTATCTTTTGGTCAACTGATCATGCCAACCTGTTTTAGGTCTAAGGCCTTGTGTGGCTAAACTGAATATCTCACAGGCCTGTGGCTGGTGTTGCAACATTAATTCATACTTATATTCCACCTCTAAATTGTAAGTATACCTAATATATTTTATTCTTGGCTACAGAGCCCATTATTAAATATTTGTTACCCATATAGATACTTATAGACTGTAGTCAAGCCACCCCTTAATCTTCTCTTTGTTAAACTAAATAGATTGAGCTATTTGAGTCTATCACTACAAGGCATGCTTTCTAATCCTTTAATCTTTTTTATGGCTTGTCTCAGAACCCTCTCCAAATTATTAACATCCATCTTGAATTGTGGACACCAGAACTGGATACATAGTCCAGCAGCAATCTCTGGTCATCTTCCTGTTCAATTGTTTGAACATCCCAACCCCCTTTAGAGTCTCTGCACTATATTCCCAATATAATAATAAATGGAGCTATATCTATCTCATAGAACTGGAAGGGACCTGGAAAGGTCATTGAGTCCAGCCCCCTGCCGTCACTAGCAGGATCAAGTAGTGATTTTGCCCCAGATTCCTAAGTGGCCCCCTCAAGGATTGAACTCATAAGCCTGGGTTTAGCAGCCCAATGCTCAAACCACTGAGCTATCCCTCCCCACTATACCAAAGACAAGCTCTTTGGACCATGTTTTAAAAGGTGTTTAAGCACTTAAACATGCAGATAAGTTCCAGAGGGATTTTTAAAAGGACCTATGCAAGATAGCTGACTAACCCCCATAGTTTTAAAAATCTGGGCCCTTTTCTTTACTTTTAAGACGATTCACAGTGTAGCCTCTTCCTCATCTCCCAGCCTAGATATTCTCAGTTCCAGTCCAGTGCCATTAGCCACAAGACTATCCATTCCTCTATTTGTTTGTTACACCAATTTGTTGCATCTTGTCTTAAATTAAATAGTAAGAGTCAATCTCTGTCCCCAGGAGTTTACAATGTGTAAAATGCCTAGTGTCGTGGTGCCCAGATCCTGACCACAGTTTCTGGAGGCTATGATAATATTAATAAAAAAACCCACTAAAAAAAACCCAACACATCCTTTGCCCACATGCATGTTTTATTTTCCCACCATACCCAACTGTTCCTGCAGACCCTCTATGATTTTGGAGAATCATGCACAAAGACGAAGTAGCCTAGAGATTGGAGTGGGGAAGAGGGTTGAGAGAAAGATACTGTATGTGCCTTGTCCCACAAACTCACCCATAGAAATCCTGCTTACACAGAGCCCCTATGCAATGTGCAAGTACAAACATTTGAGGGAGAACGTGGCTCAAACGTCAGCACCCAGCAGGTGTAGGACAAGGACTTTATAATTGTACTATGAGAATTAATGTATGATTTGATTTCATCCTGCCAGCCACCCTTTTTGAATAGCAGAAAGGAATGATCCTCTGGGACTATGGGATTCTGTTTCCCATATGCATTACAAATTGGGCCCTTTTTAGTTCTTTGTTTTAAGGTTTAGTTAGTAAGAAACAGAATCCTATATTGTGTCTATGTTAAGTAGATTCGAGGAACATTGAAGGCCTGGGCCTCAATGTGAATTGTTTTGGTTATAAAACTTAGCAAGGTTTAATTTACAATGTCTTTTTGCTCGATATAAAATACTGCTGTTTGTATTCTCAAAGGTCTCTGTAAAAGACTGTTTGTGTGAATGAGGAATGCATGCATCAGGAAAAGATAAGGTGTGAAGGCCATTGTTAACCAGATGGTCAAGAAAGGAGGAGCGAAGATACTTATCAAGACTTATTTACGCCATTGAACAATCAATGCGCATCCATGATTGAGGAAGGGCAGATTGACGACCCTGAGGTGGAGGCTGGCACTCCTAAAGACAACTGATTAAATCAAATCTGGCACAGGATGACCCTCTCGGAGGTGTTTTGGAATGTTTACATCAAAAGATAACACCAATTAAGGAGTAACCATTCATAAACTGACACAGCAAAATCTATAGACTTCAACAGAGAAAAAAGACTATAAGAACAGGGTGCTTTGCCATGGAACTTTTGGTTCATCTTGCCACACTCCAGGAGCATCGGATCGCGACCGACAGAGTCCTGCTCCCCTCTGCGACCAATCTGGCTGGACACTAGATTGATCCAGACTCTGGACTGGTAACTATAAACATTAACTGGTGGGACTCTGTGTGTGTGTGTGATTGAAAAGCATATGCTAACTGTTGTATTCTCAATAAATGCGGCGTGCTGCCTTCTCCCCTATAAAGGTCCCATGTGCTTCTTATAAGTAGAAGACAGGGAGAGAACTGGCAGTACACCCCCTCAGGAACACTGGGGGTAGGAAATTGGGGGCAAAGACAGTACCATGCACCAACAATTTGCTGGCTTTAGGTCACTGAGTGAGACCAACAGACAAAATAACCACTAGAGTAAGTTATTTTTTTGACGTTAAGTAACTGGCTTTCTGAAGGTTCATGCACTGCAGAAAACCAATAATTAGAATGGATCTTATAAGAAGTAGGTCTAAGAAGTTGTATTTATCTCTAATTTTACATACAAACAGGCCTAGAAAAATGCTTCTTTAGTAGCTACCATACTTTGCCATCTCTTCTCTCACTGTGGGCCTGTTGAAATAATGGGAATCTTTCCATTTACTTCAATGGGCCCTGTTTCAGGAGACAATCTCTGTGAGCTGAAAGTATTAACTACTTTTCAAGAAGCCTTAGACATTTTAAATAGTTCTTTGTTGTGATGCAGCCTTTCCAGGTATTGATTCACAGTTTTAGATATAGCAATGAGTCACAATAGGATATACATTAGTAGGCTATTGGCTGATGCCTCGGGTGGTAGAGTGCCTTCAACCATGCCAACAGTGCAGCAGTAGCCTACTAATGAACAGCCTGGCATGACTTATCATTTCACCAGGTGCTGATCAAAGATTAGAGATTTTTAAAAAAGGAAAGAAAAATCTGTACTGGAAATCAAAAAGGAGGAGGCAGCCAAGCAAGAATATACAGTAATTTAAGGCTTACAGGGAGAAAAATAAGGACAGCAAGAAACAATAAATGACATAATGCTACCCAAAGAGTTGAAGGAATATTGGATTATTGCTATTTAATTAATACATTATTAAGCTCCAACAATATGCTCAGTCCCCGCCCTCAGGAGTGAAAGTAGGCCAATCAAAAAATGAGGTGGGGAATGAGTACCTTGTGACAGTCCCTCACCCAAGACACTTAAGGAAACTAAATAGTCATGGAATAACAGGGAAAACCTTCTCATGGATCTGATTAAATGATAGGAAACAAATGGTCAGTTTTCACAATGGAAAGCGGTAAACAGTAGAGTCCCCCAATGATCTATATTGACACTAGTGCTGTTCAACATATTTACTGATGATCTAGAAAAGGGATTAAGTAGTGAAGTCACCAAGTTTGCAGATAATACAAAATTATTTAAAATATTCAAGTCCAAAGCTGGCTGAGAAGAGTTACAAAGGGATCTCACAAAACTGGGTGACTGTGCAACAAAGTGGCAGATGAAATTCAGTGTTGAAAGATGTGAAGTAATGCACATGGGAAAAAACAATCCCAACTAGACATATGTAATGATGGGTTCTAAATTGGCTGTTACCACTTAAGAAACAGCTTTGGAGTCATCATGGATCATTTTCTGAAAACATCCATTCAGTGTGCAGCAGCTATCAAAAAAGCTAACAGTATACCGGGAATCATTAGGAAAATAAGACAGAAACTATCAGAATGCCAGTTTGTATATCCATGATGCTCCCATGCCTTGAAACCTGTGTCCAGTTCTGGTTGCCCAATTTCACAAAGGATATAGTGGAACTGAAAAAGGTTCAGAGAAGGGCAACTAAGATGACTAACGGTATGGAATGGCTAAGAAGGAGAAACTAAGAAGATTAGATCTATTCTAGAAAAGAGATCACTGGGGGATATAACAGAGGTCTATAAAATCATGAATAGAGTGGAAAAAGTGAATAGAGAAGTGATATTGACCCTTTCCCACAATACAAAAACCAGGGGTCACCTGATTAAATTAATAGGAAGTAGGTTCAATACAAACAAGAGGAAATACTTTTTCTCACAATGCACAATTAACATGTGGAATTCATATCTATCAGATGCTGTGATGACCAAGAGTATAACTGGATTAAAAAAAGAACTAGATAAATTCATGAAGGATAGGTCCATCAATGACTATTAGCCAAGATGGTCAGGGATGTAACCCCATGTTTGGCAAGCCCCTAACCCCATGTTTGGTGGAACTGTCACTGCCAGAAGTCAGAAGGGGATGACAGGGGTAGACTCTCCAAAACTGCTGCAGAGGAGCGTGTGGATCGGACACAGACTTCTCTTAGGGGAGAGTCTGATGATAGAGAATCTCCAGGTTATAGTCAGGAGCAGAGGACTGAAAAGTATAATGTAAGGGCCAGATCAGATGATAAACAGTCACATAAAAAAGAATCTGGCACATCAGAAAAAGGCAGGCTAATAAACAGGGACAAGTTTTTAAAGTGCTTGTACACAAATGCCAGAAGTCTAAATAATAAGATGGGTGAACTAGAGTGCCTTGTGATAAAGGAGGATATAGATATAATAGGCATCACAGAAACCTGGTGGACTGAGAGCAATCAATGGGACACAATCATTCCGGGGTACAAAATATATCGGAAGGACAGAACAGGCCGTGCAGGGGGAGGAGTGGCACTATATGTTAAAGAAAGTGTAGATTCAAATGAAGTAAAAATCTTAAGCGAATCCACAGGTTCCATAGAGTCTCTATGGATAGAAATTTCATGCTCTAGTAAAAATATAACATTAGGGATCTATTATCGACCACCTGACCAGGACAGTAATAGTGATGATGAAATGCTAAGGGAAATTAGAGAGGCTATCAAAATTAAGAACCCAATAATAGTGGGGGGTTTCAATTATCCCCATATTGACTGGGAACATTTCACTTCAGGACGAAATGCAGAGATAACATTTCTCGATACTTTAAATGACTGCTTCATGGAGCAGCTGGTACGGGAACCCACAAGGGGAGAGGCGACTCTAGATTTAATCCTGAGTGGAGCGCAAGAGCTGGTCCAAGAGGTAACTATAGCAGGACCGCTTGGAAATAGTGACCATAATACAATAGCATTCAACATCCCTGTGGTGGGAAGAACACCTCAACTGCCCAACACTGTGGCCTTTAATTTCAAAAGGGGGAACTATACAAAAATGAGGGGGTTAGTTAGACAAAAGTTAAAAGGTACAGTGACTAAAGTGAAATCCCTGCAAGTTGCGTGGGCCCTTTTTAAAGACACCATAATAGAGGCTCAACTTCAATGTATACCCCAAATTAAGAAAAACAGTAAAAGAACTAAAAAAGAGCCACCATGGCTTAACAACCATGTAAAAGAAGCAGTGAGAGATAAAAAGACTTCCTTTAAAAAGTGGAAGTCAAATCCTAGTGAGGCAAATAGAAAGGAGCCCAAACGCTGCCAACTTAAGTGCAAGAGTGTAATAAGAAAAGCCAAAGAGGAGTTTGAAGAACGGCTAGCCAAAAACTCCAAAGGTAATAACAAAATGTTTTTTAAGTACATCAGAAGCAGGAAGCCTGCTAAACAACCAGTGGGGCTCCTTGACGATGAAAATACAAAAGGAGCGCTTAAAGATGATAAAGTCATTGCGGAGAAACTAAATGGATTCTTTGCTTCAGTCTTCACGGCTGAGGATGTTAGGGAGATTCCCAAACCTGAGCTGGCTTTTGTAGGTGACAAATCTGAGGAACTGTCACAGATTGAAGTATCACTAGAGGAGTTTTTGGAATTAATTGATAAACTCAACATTAACAAGTCACCGGGACCAGATGGCATTCACCCAAGAGTTCTGAAAGAACTCAAATGTGAAGTTGCGGAACTATTAACTAAGGTTTGTAACCTGTCCTTTAAATCGGCTTCGGTACCCAATGACTGGAAGTTAGCTAATGTAACGCCAATATTTAAAAAGGGCTCTAGGGGTGATCCCGGCAATTACAGACCGGTAAGTCTAACGTCGGTACCGGGCAAATTAGTTGAAACAATAGTAAAGAACAAAATTGTCAGACACATAGAAAAACATAAACTCTTGAGCAATAGTCAACATGGTTTCTGTAAAGGGAAATCGTGTCTTACTAATCTATTAGAGTTCTTTGAAGGGGTCAACAAACATGTGGACAAGGGGGATCCGGTGGACATAGTGTACTTAGATTTCCAGAAAGCCTTTGACAAGGTCCCTCACCAAAGGCTCTTACGTAAATTAAGCTGTCATGGGATAAAAGGGAAGGTCCTTTCATGGATTGAGAACTGGTTAAAGGACAGGGAACAAAGGGTAGGAATTAATGGTAAATTCTCAGAATGGAGAGGGGTAACTAGTGGTGTTCCCCAAGGGTCAGTCCTAGGACCAATCCTATTCAATTTATTCATAAATGATCTGGAGAAAGGGGTAAACAGTGAGGTGGCAAAGTTTGCAGATGATACTAAACTACTCAAGATAGTTAAGACCAAAGCAGATTGTGAAGAACTTCAAAAAGATCTCACAAAACTAAGTGATTGGGCAGCAAAATGGCAAATGAAATTTAATGTGGATAAATGTAAAGTAATGCACATTGGAAAAAATAACCCCAACTATACATACAACATGATGGGGGCTAATTTAGCTACAACGAGTCAGGAAAAAGATCTTGGCGTCATCGTGGATAGTTCTCTAAAGATGTCCACGCAGTGTGCAGAGGCGGTCAAAAAAGCAAACAGGATGTTAGGAATCATTAAAAAGGGGATAGAGAATAAGACTGAGAATATATTATTGCCCTTATATAAATCCATGGTACGCCCACATCTCGAATACTGTGTACAGATGTGGTCTCCTCACCTCAAAAAAGATATTCTAGCACTAGAAAAGGTTCAGAAAAGAGCAACTAAAATGATTAAGGGTTTAGAGAGGGTCCCATATGAGGAAAGATTAAAGAGGCTAGGACTCTTCAGTTTGGAAAAGAGAAGACTAAGGGGGGACATGATAGAGGTATATAAAATCATGAGTGATGTTGAGAAAGTGGATAAGGAAAAGTTATTTACTTATTCCCATAATACAAGAACTAGGGGTCACCAAATGAAATTAATAGGCAGCAGGTTTAAAACAAATAAAAGGAAGTTCTTCTTCACGCAGCGCACATTCAACTTGTGGAACTCCTTACCTGAGGAGGTTGTGAAGGCTAGGACTATAACAATGTTTAAAAGGGGACTGGATAAATTCATGGTGGCTAAGTCCATAAATGGCTATTAGCCAGGATGGGTAAGAATGGTGTCCCTAGCCTCTGTTCGTCAGAGGATGGAGATGGATGGCAGGAGAGAGATCACTTGATCATTGCCTGTTAGGTTCACTCCCTCTGGGGCACCTGGCATTGGCCACTGTCGGTAGACAGATACTGGGCTAGATGGACCTTTGGTCTGATCCAGTACGGCCTTTCTTATGTTCTTATGTTCTTATGCCTGTTCTGTACACTCCCTGTGAAGCTCTGGTACTGGCCACTAGGGGAGATAGGCTACTGGGATAGGTGAACCATTGGTTTGACCCAATATGGCCATTTTTATGTGTTTATGTTCTTAACATAATGGGGCCTTGATCAGGACCCCTAGACACTAATGTTATACAAGTATCAGAGGGGTAGCCGTGTTAGTCTGGATCTGTAAAAAGCAACAAAGAGTCCTGTGGCACCTTAAAGACTAACAGATGTATTGGAGCATAAACTTTCGTGTTTGAATACCCACTTCGTCAGACGCATGTAATGGAAATTTCCAGAGGCAGGTATAAATATGCAGGCAAGAATCAGTCTGGAGATAACGAGGTTAGTTCAATCAGGGAGGGTGAGGCCCTCTTCTAGCAGTTGAGGTGTGAACACCAAGGGAGGAGAAACTGCTTTTGTAGTTGGCTAGCCATTCACAGTCTTTGTTTAATCCTGAGCTTGACAGGTATTCACCCACGAAAGCTTATACTCCAATACATCTGTTAGTCTTTAAGGTGCCACAGGACTCATTGTTAATATTATACAGTCTCATGAAATCCTATTTGCAATTTTTTTTTCTTGAAGTCATATGAGCACTCTCTCACTGATTGAAAACTGCACTAATTTTCTGCTACCTTTAGTCAAGCCTTAAGGTATAGCACCTTCTCTTGCATTACAGACACCGCTGTCATTTTTCTTCTTTGTACATGAGTATCCTTTGCCTTCTTCCACACTGCCCATTAAGCCTTGAATAGCCCCTGGACTTTGTGTGTCAAGAATTCTCCTAAAAATACCTTCTACTCCCATGCCTTCCACCATTAATCTCTACTCTTCTCCTCCATTGTTGAAAATATTTCAGTAATTAATTTCTCAATGTTATGTAATTGCAGTGACAATTGTGGGACATATTTTTATTCTATGATTCTGTGATTGACTCATTCCATACAAGAGTTTTCTGACCTTCCTCCTTTCTATTGGAAATCTTTTCCATTTTCTGGAATAATTCCCCAACATAACTATTTTTAAAATTCTAAAAATAGTCCTTTCTAGGTGTTTTTACCTGAAAAATCAGTTAGTTCTCCAAGGGTTAAGGAACTCAGTCCTTTGTGCACCTCGCAGCAACAATCCTCATAGCAACAGTTTTGGATTGTTGTTACTATAGAGATAATAACTTTACTCACAAAATAGATCCACAATGCATGTCATCTGTATAAGAAACATATTCTGGCACATTTTTTAAAATTACTGCTATGCCATCATAATGGGATAGGTAGGTGGAGACAGTCATAGGCTAGCAACTGAACCTGGAGGCATGTTTCATTTAAATTTCTAAGGAACTGACATGATTTGTTGACAGGAACTATGCAGGAACTGTTTATAAAACAAGAATAAAAAAAAAGACCCTATCACAGGAAGGTTGAAGCTAACAAACTAGCACTTTGAATAGTAAGGTAATAGCAACCATACTATACTATTATTATATTCCGGAGTCTGACATTCATGGTGCTCTGAATACAATGGGTTAAATTTATCCTCTGAGTAATTCCACTGCACAGAACAATAGATTCCAGTATTTAGAGAAATGCCTTTTAGCATTCACGTCCTATAGCGGGTCTCTGCACAAGCTCAGATAGAAGGTACATGATAATATACTCAGTGAAATTCCACTCTATTACACAGCTTAACCAATTTTAAACTCATGCCTAAAGGCTAAGTACTACAAAGTGCTGAGCAACCTCAGCTCCCATTGACACCAATTTATAGTTACTATTGTTTGTAAATGTCAGAGTTAAATCATAGTATTACAGTTAATGTTTGTAACATGCTGCATGGTTCCAGAAAGAAATTTGCTGTATAACTGCAAATATGAATATTGTTAATGTAAGGTCTGAATATACAAGGTGCAGAGGACCTTCTGTAAGGTGCTGAACACCCTCAATTCTCACTGAAGTCAATGGCAGTTGAGGGCACTGTGCACCTTGCAGAATCAGGCCTTCTACTAATATTACTATTATTGGCTGGAAGCTCAGGAGAGGCAGAAATAAGTGCCTGCTTCCTGTTTTTCATCTTCACTGAAGAACTGACCAGTGGAACTGCTAAGCACCAGAAAAGTAAGGGACCTTTGCATGTTTTCCCCCACCTTTTCATCTCCCTCCCTTTCCACCATCCCTCACCCCAACATATTTTCCTCTCTAATGGGTGTAGTAATCCACCGACTCCCAAATAGTGGGTGGGATGGCTGATGTCAAGCAAAATGGTTAATCCTTAATAGAGCGTCTCTTTCTTTATTCAATAACTATGAGAAAAATTCAAATGACTAAGAGAACAAAGAGACCTTGAACCCCCAACTAGAGATCTCCAAATCCCACATGCTTGTAGAGAAAGGCAATTCTGATATTAAGAGCTTCTTTACAAGCTGTCAGAGAGTACCAGAAGAGCCCAAAGAGGAGCTCCCTGTGGGCCAACATCCCACTCACAAACAAAGTACAACGAGGAAAGACAAACAAAGTGCAACGAGGAAAGATAGGGTATGTGTCTCTCACAAAGGTAGTTAATAACAAATTATTGTCTCAAATAAGCTCAATGAAATTTGAGATGCAAGCCAGCTCCAAGGAGAATAACTTGGTGTTAGAAGCAAAGTCACCAACATTCATGGTTTTATCATGAATATCACAGTAGAGAATCTTAGTTTTCATTAAAAAGAATAAATGTCTAGCCTTCATGGCTGCAGAGAAAAGCTTCTAACTGTGACCCGAGGGCACCCTAGAGGTTCATAAACCACAACTCAAATAAACAGAACCCACCACTCACTGGCTAAAAAAAAAAATGTTTTTTTTTTAATCACATGATTTTGGCGGGATTGAATCATGATTTTTGAATACTGAGACTGATTGAAGTAGTGAGCCACATTCAGGTATACTAATTGATTTAAATGAGAAAGTTCTGGTGAAGGCAGAGAACCTGATTTTGAGCTAACAATGAACAACTTGGAAAACAAGGAGAAAAGAAATGCTAATATTACTGTCCGCAGTCTATTAATTTTACCTAAAGACATTAAAGAATTGCATTATTCAGCATTCATATAGATTTTAAAATAAATGATTCACAGTGTGGGAATATGCCCCTTGGTGGAGGGTGTGTGTGCAAAAGATGGACACAAAAGACTAGCTGGTAGAGACAAGGAAGATTTATAAGGTCATATGTGTAGGCTTTTAACAGCAGATGGTGGGGCAGAAGGGGATCATAATTTATTTTTCCTGAAGGGATGCTCAGGGAAGTGTTGAAGTAAATGTAGTTCAGGGTTTGGCTTTTTTGGAAAAAAGGAAAAGTGTTGGAGCAATTGGGGATGTCCCTAGAGAGGGTAACACAGTTTGAAATTCAAGAGAAAGAGTGGATCTACAATGGTGTGGATGAATAGTGCTCCCTCCACCACACAGAAGAGGGACTGGCCTTTTAAGAAGCAGGTTCTAGGGATGCTGACATCCCTACGTTATGGAGGTGAGAAGAAAGGGGAGTGAGTAGGGAGATTTCAAATTTCACAGATCAAGCAGCTTAAAAAAATCACTACAATATATTTGGTATAAACATGGAAATGTTATAATTGGATTGGAAGCAAAGCCAGAAAAAAGTAAAAATGACAATAACTTCAAGTTTTACAAGATGGTTTTATGGCATACTGTACAAAGCAAGCATGATTCCTTAAATGTCAGGGGATTAAATAGCCCCCTATGAAGAATGGATAGGTCTTACCTTAAGAAAATGCATCCACATAATTACGATTTTTACAAGAAGCTCATAAATGTGAAAGAGAAAATATGTCTATGTCTGGTTCAAGCAGGAATTTTATGCATCCAGAAGTGTTCAAACAAACAAACAAACAAACAAATAAACCAAAACACACTTTTGCGCAGAATATTACAAATCCCAATCAATATAATCAGATCTGTGACTTTGAAGTTACTTTCACAAAAAGTAGGAAGAACAATCTGTGATTCTGCTGGTTGCACTGAGCAACAGAATTCAGGAACCCAAGGAGGGTCTGTGTGACTAACCATAGAGCAACAAAACGGGGTATGCCAACCAGGAAAATAGGATGCTCCTGCTCAAAATGTTTCTCTTATTCAGTTGTAATCACCAACCCATTTCCAGCTTCCCGTCCCTTTCATCATTTTCCACCTGTCTACCCCTTATCTGTAGCCCAAACAAACCCAGTAAAGGGAGCTGGCTTGTGAAGAAGCTCTGGAGTTGGACTAAGCATAGAGTTTACATTTGTTTGAATCTCACTGGATGATGGCAGCTACCAGAAAAAACAGGGCAGAATGATCAATCAGTACACACCTTTCAAGGCAATAATGTGTGCAAGAGTGTCCACTGAGCTATTCTGAAGTTTAGAAGGCCCAAGTCATTCTCAGACTGGAATATTAAGGTGAATATGCCTTTCCACAATATTATACATTTTTATTTTTTAAAACTACAAATGCCAGGAAATTCAAAATTAAGGTCACACTACTGGGGTAAGGAAAAGGCAAATGAGAGACTAACCGCTTCTTCTGCAGAGCTGCTCCTCCTCAGTCCTCTTCACTATGGCCATTGGATTAAAACCACTAAAAACATTTTGGAACATTTCTGCAATATACAGTAGACAGGAATGGATGTTCGGATTTTAGAGATAAACCCTATATAGTATTAATATAATTGATGGAATTAAGAGATTTAAAGACCCTTTATGTGGTCACAGCACCTTACAGCAGGAAATCAGGAGGGATTCATCTGAAGGAGAAATCCTACCATCTATCAATCTGAAAAACAAACCAAGAACAGCATCTGTTCATAGATCAGGTAATCCAAAATAATGAAACCCGAGAAACATTTCTCAAATCGCATATAGGGAAGTCTCAGAGCTGAAGGCTTAGAGGGATGGGACTCTCACTCCTTCTGTAAGAGAGAAAGAGAAAAGTCAGCTGTAGGCAGCCTCATTTACATGAATTATAATTTGCATACTTATAGTTACATTTACTGTGTTTTGTTGCATTACTTGGAATTGGTCCACATTATGATTGCTACTCTGTACTCATGAAAGGGCATAGGAATTGAGCAGAGTATGTCCTGGAATAAGAGGTACCTGATTTTACTGGAGTGGACTTTAGTTTTGGAATGGGATTCAAGCTCACAAAATCAAGTATCAGAGGGGTAGCCGTGTTAGTCTGAATCTGTAAAAAGCAACAGAGGGTCCTGTGGCACCTTTAAGACTAACAGAAGTATTGGGAGCATAAGCTTTCGTGGGTAAGAACCTCACTTCTTCACTTGCATCTGAAGAAGTGAGGTTCTTACCCACGAAAGCTTATGCTCCCAATACTTCTGTTAGTCTTAAAGGTGCCACAGGACCCTCTGAAGCTCACAAAAGAGAAGGCAGAGGATGTTTGTCCTCGAGACCAGGAGCTCTGTCCCAGAGAGCAGGGACTCTGTACAAAGACCTGTTTTGCCTTGGATTTCCCCACCTCAAGTTTCTAAAGAGTGGGTGGAATGATTCTGTGGGACTGGACTCGACTGTACCACACTGAACTGTAGGCAGTGGCATATAATTGTTTTTTTAGCAGGGACTGACTGGAGAGGTGGCAGAAGCACAGAACTTAATTAAGAGCGAGACTCCACTTGACAGGTGATGGTGGCATACAGCTGAATTTGCATTGAGGTCTGATCTGAGCACCAGCAGCACAGAACTGACTCCACTGTGCCCCAGTAGGCAGCAGTGCAGAATTCACTGCAGAGTGCCTTTACAGCCAAGGTGGTGCAGAGCTGACTCCACAGCAGGGATCAATCTGAGCAGCAGCAGCGGAGCTAATTTCACAGAACTAGACCAGGTAGCAGCACATCAGAACCGGAGCAGGTAGTGTAGACTTATTTGGACTGGAGCAGACAGGCAACCCCCTGACACCATTTCTTGTTCTAATTGGAGTCAAACTGGACCTGCAAGGAGATGGGGATTGTTCTGTGATGAAGAGTTCTGCACCTCAACGAGTTAGACAATTTATATGTGGAACTGTGGAGTTGGCCAAACTCCTGACATACTATTTGGGCTTTGTATATTTTAATGTGTTTGTGTGTGTATTGTGTATATTGTTTTTCTTTTATTTGCTCCCCTCTCCTTTTCTCCTAAATAAATATATTTGTGGTTCCCTATTCCCAAGGATTGCTTGCAAGGTGGGTGGGGGAAATGGCCTGCAAAAGTGACCATGGAAATTTTAACTTCCCAGAACCAGAAGTAGTACAGTTCTGGTGCATGGCTAAGACATAGTTTTATTTATTTTAGAAAAGAATCCCTAGACAGATTGAACCTGGCCTTTGTTTCTGCAGTTGGTACCTGACAGAAGATCTACATGTATTAATATGCATTGGACTCTCACATCTATAGCATGAAGGTCAGTATGGATAGATAAAGAAAAATATATCTAAAAAGGTGCACACAATAAAAAACATAATTAAAAACAGCATCAACTCACAGGTTCAGACAGAACCCTGTCCTAAACTAAAAAATATGGTATATTGTACAAGCTCTGAAACAGCCTCCAGAGTACAGAGGGCTAGATTGCAACTAAGTGAAGGCTGTGACAATGGGGAGTAATTCCTTACCCCCAGCTCTTTAATCTCTGGCTCAACCAAGCAATGTTTTCTCAGATTGTGACTTTACCTATAAGGACACAAAGATCATTTTGCTGTCTCATCATTTTGACCACATCATTTTGACCGTGAACTGGCTCACCCTATTCCAGTGCATCAAATATAAGTTACTCATCTTCACTCTTGAGGCACTTCATAGCGTAACCCGCTTTGTCTCTCTTAGACATAATCGAGATGTTGACTCCTGACTCCTTTCTGCCAATGTTGCCAGCATTCATTGATCATTTGCTACATTTTCAAACAAGAATCTGTGCTTTTTTCATGCATTACAGTTGCTCCTTGGAAACATCTGCAGATCCACCTCACTGTCCTTCTTCAGTCCGTCCTTAAAGGTCTCCTCAGCCATGATACCAACAAAAAATTCAACAACAGCTAAACACCAGGCATGAAAGCTGATGATTGTTGTTTCACTGTTACCTTTTGGTCCTCTGTTTGTTGTACTCATCTGCTGCTGCTTGTCTTGAACTTAGAGTATAAACTCCTTAAGGCACAGATTATGTCATTAGTCTGTGTTTGTACAGTGCCTAGCAGATTGAGATGCTGATCCTTGACTGGGGCTCTGATGTTCAACTGCAATACAAATAATAAATAAGGAGGAAATCCTAGGCACCTGACCAAATACTCCCCCTGTGAACTACTAAGTAGGAGAAACCTTGGCTCTGCACCCCTCCCCCACTGGCTGGCCAGGGTGTTACCTGGGGTTCTTTCAACCCAAAGCTTTGAGCAGGAGGTTGGACTAGATGACCTCCTGAGGTCCCTTCCAACCGTGATATTCTATGATTCTATGAATTTTTACTCTATGTGAGGCTGTGTCAGGAAATAAATCAGGGGAGACACGGCCGTCTGATCGATAGATGGCTGGCACAAACAGGATAACACGAGAGTGCTTTCACTTAAAGCTAAACTTTACTTAGTCTCAAGCACTTATACATGTACGCAACAGGTTAGTAAAACACCCCCAACCGTCGATAATTACTGAGTGTAGCTCTCGAGTGGCACAGTGGCAGCCCATCTGCCGGTGGGGAACACAAGATGCATCCAGAGGGACAGTCCAGTCCTGAAGAGTCACTCTACCTCAAACTTTTCCCCCTTATTTATACATTAATTATAGAATGACATGTCCCTTAAAGAAAACTTGTTATGCAAGTAGTTCCAATGGTCAAGCAAGAGGCTTCCTTGATTATTGATTAACCACGTGTGGGTTTTTCCCAGAGTTTTCAGCTTCGAGACCCTGTTAGACACATTCCTGAAGGCACATCCTGCTCTTCTAAGATGCATGTATCGGCAACTTCAACACCATTTTTATCAGGAAGGATGTGGGGTCAAGTTGCCCTTTCTGTGGCACCTAAAACCCCCTCCCCTCCTTCCTTGGTTAAGCTAAGCCTGCTGACTTGGCTGCTTTTAGCAATAAGCCATAGTGGTTTCAGGCACTTTACTGGTTTGCTGACACCTCCCCGTACAAGGGTAGCTGGCCAGGCAAACAGGTAAGTAAACAGTGTTGCTACATGTCTTCCCCATACAAAGTAAGGGGTAGCAATAAAGGAACTGTGGCTCAGAGTCAAAATTACTAGTCAGACTATGACTGGTGCAATTCAGCTACACATAACCCCTTGTTCAAAGCTAGGTGTAAAAAGCATAATCTAGCTCAGCATGCACATGCACTCTTCGTTAAGAATTCCCTCATTTCACTTGGAGTAAATTTCACATTTTGTTAAATGGCCACATGTATATACATATACAGAAGGAATTATTTAAAATGTCTTTTCTACTTTCCAACTCTAAACACAAGTTACAGTTTATTTTCGAAGACATAAAATACAGACATTCTCTCAACGAAAACTCAACTTCAACGGAAACTGTGTTTTGGGTCCAATAGTGTCCTATTGAAGTCAACAGCAAAACACCCATGGACCTCAAAAGGAGCAGGATATGGTCCTGTGACAGTTAAGTGCTGATATTTTTTACTGATTAGCTGATAAAATGCCAGAGCATTATCAGAAAAAATATAACCGAGGAAACCCTATATATATATATATATATATAGTAAAAATCTAGTAAACAGTGAATTTTGGCTGAGAGTCCCTCAAAACAAGTTAAATGTGCCATATCTATTGAAGGTCAGGTTAATGGGAATACCAAGAAGGGATTAATCCAGAGGTCGGCAACCTCTGGCACGCAGCTCGCCAGGGTAAGCACTCTGGCGGGCCGGGCCAGTTTATTTTCCTGCCGTGTTGGCTGGTTCGGCCGATCGCGGCTCCCACTGGCAATTTCAAAGAGAAACTGCAGAACTAAAATTCATTTGCAAATTTAACACCATTAATTTGGGCTTGAATAGGGACTGGGAGTGGCTGGCTTACTACAAAAGCAACTTTCCCTTTCCTGGTATTGACACCTCCTCATCAATGATTGGGAATGGACTACATCCACCCTGATTTAATTGGCCCTGTCAACACTGGTTCTCCACTTGTAATGTAACCCCCTTCTCTTCATGTGTCAGTATAATAATGCCTGCATCTGTAATTTTCACTTCATGCATCTGAAGAAGTGGGTTTTTTACCCACGAAAGCTTATGCCCAACTAAATCTGTTAGTCTTTAAGGTGCCAGGGGACTCCTCATTGTTTTCATTGAGGAGGTGGCAGCCACATTCTGTGCAAACTGCAACGCTTCCACTTTCAGGCCCAAATACAGTGGATAACTGTAATCTATTCTGGAGGAGATAAATGTGAATCACTGCAGCCAAATCCTCATCAAGGAGAAGGGATGCAATTTCCTAACCAGTGAAGTTAGAAAAAGGATGTTTTTGCCTCTGATGCTTCCTGGTTTAGGGACAATGATGAAATATGTTAGACACATTCCCAAACAGTGCTTTTTAAACTAGCATTCCAGATGGTCAGATTTCCACGTGTACTGTAAACTACCAAGTAAAGTTTTATAAACAAAATTATCAAGTGAAGTTATAAGTAATATTGGATATACGTTCACATGCAGTTTTAAATGTGTTGAAGTGATTTAAGAAAAAAGAATGACTCACAAATGTTTAATACTCAATCTGAAGGTTAAAATGGAAAGAACGGAAGGATTTTATACAACATCCTGTTCTAGCCTGGATAGCGTATAGTAAAATAGAAAAATGCAGACATCTAATTGCCATCTTCACCTATACAGTTAAAGGAGGTCTGCTATAAAAATTACATGTAATCAATATGAATGCAGCTATAAAAGGAACCAAACATGGCACCCTGCAATTTAATTCTGTCTTTATTATTACTTAGTTCTAGTTTTATATTTATAGTATGCATAATGACTGAATCCATTTTAGAACTGAGCCAAAAAAAAAGCTGCTTTTTTGACAGCTTCGGAATCAACTACTTGTTTTTCTTCAATCTGCATTTAAATAAAATTGTGCTGGTTTGAGGGTGAATTGAGAAGGATCTGACATTGTTCTGAGCCCAGTGAGGAAGCAGAGGCATCCCTAAAGCTATGGGAAGAGTAACGATTAATTATGTAAAGAAAAAATATCAGAGATATAATACAAAAGTGAAAGGGGCAAAATAACCAAGGGCAAGTTAGCAGCAGCAGCAGCTGACTGATTAGAATGCAAAAAACATATTGTTTTGAGATTCCTGTCTATTTGTGTCATTGAGTTCAAAAGGGGGCTTTTCGGATTACCTTGGCAATGCTTTTAAAAATGAGTATATTCCATTTTAAATTAATATGCGTACTTTAACAGGTGATACATCTTACGTGAGAGAACTCTTTTCTAATAAGTTGCTTCACTTCATTTAAATTCCCATGTGCCTCTCCATGAGAAGCGTATACAGCTCCATCCTATCTAATTTCACATGCACATTTAAGTCCCAGACAAAGCTGGTGAGGATTTATTTTGGGTCTTGTACCCAACATTCTGCTTGACTGCATGCAGAGCCTTTAGGTTCTCTGCACAATATTTAATGGGAAAAGAGTTGATATGCACAACTGGCAATATCTATGTATTTGAATGTGGATTTCAGATATAGGTACAAGAAAACAGAGCATGTTGCAATGTATTTATTGATAATAAAATGAACCTCATTGGTGCCAAATGTGTAGGGATTGGCTAGTTTGATAGCAAGGGTAGAACTTCCTTATAATGTGTTTATATGCATATGATGCTGCATTTTGATAACTAAACATTTGTTTTTGAGAGCCAGTATAATCCCTGCAGCCAACAGAAGGCTGAGGAGGTTTACTCCTGCCCTTTGTTTTTGGACTCTTTAGGAATGTAATCCCATCAGGGCAAGGAGCTTTTCTTCTTTCACATTTGTAAGTGTAACCCGTACACCTTCTGGGGGTGGTGTTCTGTCCCAGCTAGTGGCACTGAGACCATTTAGAGAGCGAGAAAGAGAGAGAGATTATGAGTCTACTCTACAGTCTTAGCTAACAGCTAGTTGGCTTTTAGCTCATGTGGTAGAGGCTCATGCACTAAGCTCCAGAGGCACCACGTTCAGTCCTACCCATCAATGACCAGGGTCTGTCGGTGTTAAATAAGCACCATACACACCTACAGCTCTATAATAGTATTAAGAAGAAACTTCCTCAATTTTGACATAGGAATGATAATATTTAATTCAAAGGGGTCTTTGTGAAGATTTGTTGATAGAAACTGGATATGGAGCTGTCAACATACAGGACAAAATTCTCCAATTTGCACTGATGATATTAATAGCAGGTGTCTTGTGTGCAGACTTCCCATTGACATCAATAAATGTTCCCTTAATGAAACAAGTGCAGAATATAATTAGAAATCTGGGAGAGGAAACATTTGCCCATGATATGATCAATAGCTCATAACATAATGACATGTTAACACCACCCTATACCAAAAACCCACCGACCGCTATGCCTACCTTCATGCCTCCAGCTTCCATCCCAGACACACCACGCAATCCATCATCTACAGCCAAGCGCTGAGGTATATCCGCATTTGCTCCAACCCCTCAGACAGAGACCAACACCTACAAGATCTTCACCAAGCATTCTCAAAACTACGATACCCACATGAGGAAATAAGGAAACAAATCAACGGAGCCAGATATGTACCCAGAAGCCTCCTGCTGCAAGACAAGCCCAAGAAAGAAACCAACAGAACTCTACTGGCCATCACCTACAGTCCTCAGCTAAAACCTCTCCAACAGATCATCAGTGATCTACAACCCATACTGGACAACGATCCCTCGCTTTCACAGGCCTTGGGATGCAGGCCAATCCTCGCCCACAGAAAACCCACCAACCTTAAGCATATTCTCACCAGCAACCACACACCACACCATAGTCACTCTAACTCAGGAACCAATCCATGCAACAAACCTTGATGCCAACTTTGCCCACATATTTACACCAGCGACACCATCACAGGACCTAACCAGATCAACCACAACATCACCGGTTCATTCACCTGCACGTCCACCAATGTAATATATGCCATCATGTGCCAGCAATGCCCTTCTGCTATGTACATCGGCCAAACTGAACAATCCCTACGTAAAAGTAAAAGTCTGATATTAGGAATGGCAATATACAAAAACCTGTAGGAGAACACTTCAACCTCCCTGGACACACAATAGCAGAATTAAAGGTAGCCATCCTGCAGCAAAAAAACTTCAGGACCAGACTCCAAAGAGAAACTGCTGAACTTCAGTTCATTTGCAAATTTGACACCATGAGCTCAGGATTAAACAAAGACTGTGAATGGCTAGCCAACTACAAAAGCAGTTTCTCCTCCCTTGGTGTTCACACCTCAACTGCTAGAAGAGGGCCTCATCCTCCCTGATTGAACTAACCTAGTTATCTCTAGCCTGATTCTTGCCTGCATATTTATACCTGCCTCTGGAAATTTCCACCACATGCGTCTGACGAAGTGGGTATTCACCCACGAAAGTTTATGCTCCAATACTTCTGTTAGTCTGTAAGGTGCCACAGGACTCTTTGTCGCTTTTAACAGATCCAGACTAACACAGCTACCCCTCTGATACTTGACAACATAATGACTGTTATCTAATATCATGCTTCAAGGCTTCAGCCATTCACTTGCCAGGGTTAGGAAGAAATTCCCTCCCAACCCTCTTCACACACCCCTCCCCAGTCCATGCACAATTGTAATCTGTTTTTGTTGTTTGTTTTTCTCACCTTCCTCTGAAGCATCATAGATCTGCCATAGCTAGAGAAAGGGTACCAGTTATAGTGGACTAGCATTCTGAGATATAACAGAAAATCCTGTATTAGATGTCTGGCTGGTGTGTTTTGTTCACATGCTCAGGGCTAACTGATGGCCAGATTTGGAGTCAAGGAAGGAATTTCCCCCTTGGTCACATTGGCAAGGACCATAGAGGTTTTTCATCTTCCTCTGAAGCATGGGGTGTGGATTGCCAGATAGGGTAATCTGGGAATATTTAATCAATTCCTTCCCATCTCAGATGCCTCAGACATTGGTGATGCCAGATTAAATGATCTAATGGTCCCTTCTGGCCTTAAACTCTATGAAACAATAAAGAACTACAGGCCTTATATCTACAATTCACATTCTATATAACTATAGATGGAATCAAGAATGTGTCATAAAATTTAATTGTCGAGGATTTATCTTTTCCTATCCCATTAATTTAGTTTTCATGATCACATATGATTTACATATTGTTTAAACAAGTCAAACTCTTGGCCAGTACTAAAGGACATAAAGAATGTAAGTCACATACTTCTCTTATGGAGTTACTTTCATTTTAAACAAAAGGTAGGATTCATTTCTAAAAAAATAAGTGTGTGATATGTGACCTTATTTTTTACCTCAAGGGATTTCCCTTGAGGTAAAAAATGGACAACAAATGGACAACAAATATATTGTGTTGACTTTGAAGAATTTATGGGATTTCTAGTTAAGTTTATCTTCAGTGGTTTTGTAAATCAAGGGCAACATTAGATTTAATCATTTTTGAGGTATTTCAGTAGATAATCTTGTCCAGTCTAGCCCTGCCCACTCATTAATGATGTAAAAGACATGGTAACAAAACATAAAAACTTATCAAATATGTATAAATAATTTCAGGTGAAGAGCAGATCATAATAGATGTGGTGAAAAAATGAAAATATGTACATCTATAGTACACAATAAAAGGTGTGCCAAAAGATGCCTTCCAGGTTTTCAGATTAACATAATCAGACTAACTTAATCAGAGCTCTGTGAAGCTCAAAAGCTTGTCCCTTCCACCATCAGAAATTAGTCCAATAAAAGATATTTCCATACCTATCTTGTGTCAGTTTCATCTGAACTGACTTTTTTTTTTTCAAAATTCTTTGTAGATATCAGTCTTTTTAACTTTAGAATATGTTTAAAATTATGGGAAATTAGATTATAACAATTCTCAGAGACTGTAATTGCTGCAAGTTCTACTGGATCTCCGTGTTTTGTTTCAAAGTTTCTGAAATCAATGGAAAGACTCTATCTGACTTTGGTAGGTGTAGGGTCTGGAAAGGGAGATTTGAAAAGTTTTGGCATGATTACAGAATATACTGTATAGGCATCCAACTTTGGGGCTCAAATTCAGCTGTGAAGTAATGTAAGTGAGAAAAAATGTCTACTGACTTGGAAGTGGTACCCATTTGCCAAGGCTGAAGTAGGTCCATTGATTATTAGGAATTAATGATGTGGGAATGCTGAATTTGGTAATCAATTATATCTTATCTTGGGCTCTTTATTTAAGACATCAGGCCAAATTCTTTTTTGAGTTACATGGGTAAATCTCATCATGCTGGAAGTTTTATGTGGATGAATTGGTTTAAACGTTTCTTATTAGGGAGTTTCACAGCAATACACTCAGGGCTGTAACTTTTTGAAAGAGATCAAATTGTATGTAAAACGCCACAAATAGGGCTCGGTATAGCTTCACAAGAGAACCTTAAGAAATATTGGAAGTAATTTTACATCATTAGTTTATCTGAAGAAATGATGTGTAAATATTGTTAATTATCTGCTCAATATTTCAATCATACATACTTCACAGATACTTCCTTTCACAGCTCCTTCTCTCACATTCTTTGGGATGTGTATTTATTCCAATAACTCTTTTCTTGACAAACACAGAAAAGAGTAATTTTTTTTTTGAAAATGAGATGTTTGTAAGAGTTAAACAGAATAGGAATAAAAATTGTCACAACTATTAATGGAAAGGTGCCATAACAAAGCATAGTAATTTGAATCCTAAGCAGTTTTAAAATTGAAATGATTATGTGTGTCTGATCTCAGCTAGATTGTAGCATCACAAATGACATACTTGGTACATTTAGGTCCAAGTCCAGCAAAGCACTTATGGTCTTAACTTTAACAGTACTTAAGCACATTCTAAAAATTAAGCATGTAATTAATTGCTCAGCCTTGCTGAATCAGGGCCTACAATACAATGAGAATTGAATGTATAGAGGAAATCCTGGACTCACTGAAGTCAATGGCATCATCCCTCCGCCCGCGCCGCTTCCCGCAGCCCTCATTGGCCTGGAGCGGCGATCTGCGGCCAGGGGGAGCCGCGATCAGCCGAACCTGCGGACGCAGCAGGTAAACAAACTGGCCTGGCCCGCCAGGGGGCTTACCCTGTCAAGCCGCGTGCCAAAGGTTGCCGATCCCTGATGTAATACAATGAAGCAAAATTAAATTATCCTCTGTGTGCTCCCTGTTTCTCTCATATATGGCCATTAGTAGACTGATAGACTTTTCTCCATAGCTCTGATAGCAGCATATATCAAATAGGAAAAGTAACAAAGATAACAGCTTTCCCTGATAGAAAAGCAGCTTTGATTGGATCAGTACCTTCGATTTTAATAAACGTAGTGTCTGTGTACTTTACTATGTATTTCCTGCTATATCCAATACTTTTCCCACTGACTACAAAAAGCCTTGCTTAAAAAAAACAGTTTTGTACAATAGAAGTGAGCTCCTCACAGTAAAAAACCTATTTGTATTGATGTCAAAAGGAATAATTTTAGGCGTATGAACTTTAAGGAAAGTCATAAAAAAATTTCAGTCCGTAGCACTTTCAAAATCTGTGGCAGCTTTGAGATTAATGAAGTGTGTTGATGTGCATTTGAACTTGACACATTTTGAAATGTGCAACTAAATGTGCTTGGATTTGCAACTTATCAGCAATGTTCTTTCTCCTCCCTTCATGCCCCTGAGACCGCAAGCTGCCGGGCTCAGATCTCTAAACTTTGTTATCTCTCACTTCTTTTCAGAATAGTGGTTTACAGTTTTGGCAAAGGTGCCAACTTTACAGTGCTTTAGTACCCAATGCTGGAGTTCAAAGAAGGGATTCAATATTCTCATGGTTTTGTTACTGCTGTGTGCGTTACACCAGAATTAGAACACTGACCACTCCCACCCTCTCCCAAACAGCTGAAATGCTTAATTCCCACTGTGCAGCTTGTCAAAACTCTGGAGGAACTATGATGAGACACTGAATCCTCATGAGCACTGTTAATGTGAATTAGATGACAAATGATCACAGGGAAAGCAGAGGGATGAAAAGTGGGCATAGCACTCAGTGTAGTAGTTTGGTCAGCATGAATGTGCACAGCACAAATCCATAGACAACAAAACTGGAGTATCAGGAGAGCAGCAGCCTACAGTTTTTTCATGCAAAAAATAGCAGTCAACATAAAAATCACAAGGGCATATTGAAAGAGCAGGTTCTGTCCCTACTGTCATTACTGCTTTTGACTGCATTGTATCAGGAGCACCTTTAAGAGGTAGTGGGGTCCAATGCACCTGTGGCAGAACACCTGCTGCCCAACTGGGCATAAGGGAAGCCACCTAGGCCTCATAAAAGAGGTCCTGGACAAGAAGCAGGGAGAAGAAAAGGAAGAGGGTGAGCCTGGTAAGAGGCACCTGGAGTCCTGGGCTAAAGAAGTTCTCCAGGGAGAGAACTCTGAGCAGGCACCATTTGGGGAAAGGTGGCCCTATAATATGCTTAGAGAAGAAGTTTATCTCCAGAGGGAGAGCCTGGAGAATTACTACCTGGCAAGGTGAAATGTTAAAGCATTGAGCAGCCTCATTGGAGAGGAGCCCAGGAATGGGTGAACTGGAAAAGGGAGAGACTGCTACTGTCTCTGGACACTGGGGTTTGGAATTAGATGAATTTTCTTGTTTGTGGGAGTGAAGGTGACATTGTACCAGTAATGAAGCTCAGGCTGGGCATAAGCACAGATAAGACTGGTGCAATTCCTATGTGGAAGCCCTAACTCATGTAGAAAACAAGGCAAGAAAGGTGCTGCAAACTGACCCTTGTCCAGAAGTGGGTAGGACAGGGCTTGCATGCTCCTTTACAAATTGTCACATGAACAAATCTTTTTTTCTTTGATTGGAGCCTGTGCAGTCACTGGGCTTACTGATAGGGCTCAACCTTAAAGCATGGTTCTACTCTGAGAAGTTACTCTTCAGTGGCATTGAGTTCCCTATTCATTGTCTCTTAATGATTTGCAAATCAAATGTGTTCATCTTATAAAGTAAAAAGAAGTTTTCCCTAACTCTCAGTCCTGTAAATGCAAACTGAGATCTGGACTTCCAGATGGATTTGTTCTTTCTTGTGGACTGTAGCCTTACCCACCCCAAGGCGAGGGTTTACACCTACATTAGTCTGTGAGAGTTCAGACCCAAAGATAGACTACAGGAGAGAAGTTATCAATAGAGGGGGAGCCCACGATACAGAACATAGACTACATAGTCTCTATAGTAATTACTTTCTATAATAATTACTTTTATTAACCAACCAAACAATACACACACTGCAATCTGGTAAAGGAGAGAAAGAGAGACCAATATAGAATGCATAATATGTGCATTACTCATTTCATGCTTTGTAGAAAAACCAAAGCGTTAGTCCTCATCCTCAACCACACCGTCATCATCACCACCGGACATCATCTTGGGGTCTTTCACTCAGCATGCAGGCTGAGATACAGCCTTTGTGTTAGACTGATGCCAACTGGGGTTCATACATATTTATGAAAGTTTAACCCCCTTTCCTTATTTGAATGTCTATGTCCCACTCCTTTTGGGTGCCTTTTTTCATAGGCTAACTGATTAATTCCCCTTATACTCATTAACATTTATGTCACCTTATCACCATAGTAACAGGCAGTTACCTTAACAAAGTCTCTAACATTTCACCCCAGCTATCAGCCATCATCTTGTTTTGTCTCCTGATCTATAGTAGACATTATTATCCAACTCAGCAGTTATGTTCAAAACATCAGCATATCACAAACATAAACACAAGCTCAGCAGGTTTATTATTAACTTACTTATGCCAACTTACCCGAGGTCCAAAGACCTAATTTTGCTAAGCTAAATATCTTAGTCCTGAGGCCTGTAGGCCTGTGTTTCAACATTAATTAATCTTTATATTCCACATCTTTATCCTAATATACCTGATATCTTTTATTCTTGGCTACAGTATCATCACTCGTAATAAAGATTCTACAGAACAAATTATTCCCACACATGCCTGTACAACCAACACCATTGCATATAATCACCTTAATGCTACTTATGCAGCCCCCATTGCCTTTGTTAAAATGTATGACTGGCACTTAACAAAATTATGTAGATTATGCTCTGGAAAGTATAGAACCCAGTTCACTTTTAGCTGTGTTGGCTCTGCAAGGTTAAAAACGTGAATATCAGTAAAAGCTTATCATTTGTCATTAAAGCCTGCAGAAAATATTCTGAATACACTCAGGGGCCTAATTTGTTGAATGAGAAGGTGGGTGAGGTACCACAGGTAAACAAAGTAGGTGAGGTAATATCTTTTCTTGGATCAACTTCTGTCCCTGAAAGAGACAAGCTTTTGAGCTCTCATAGAAGAGAAGGTGTCATTTTAAAACAGTCACCTTTATGGGTAGAAGTTCATTCTAAAGAAGGCTCCAGGGCAGTTGCTGCCAGGAGAAACACAGGGAATTGGCTACAATCTTTTGCAGATTCCCCGAGATCCACACTAATCTCAGCTGCTCTGCAGATTCTTGGAGCTTAACTTTCCTTCATTCATAGGGATAAGAAGTGCAAGTCTCGGCCCAGAAGGATTCAGAGGAAACAAAGAGGTTCTACTTACATAGGCTCCCAGTGCTAGCTTCCAATTTTGCCTTCTGTTACTGACTGTAGTATCCAGTCCATCTGTGCAGAAATAACATTGCTGCAATTTATACACTTCACCCATATAATTTTGGTCTCCTATGTAGGCCCAAGCACTTGCTATTTAAAGATGGGTGAAGCGGAGTGTATTTTTTTACAGTTATTATGCAGCGTCTACAGTAGCTATATTACTGTCATTTTATTTTGATAGGTTTTCTTTACACTATTCTTCAGCAATTACCAAGTAGTACAAGTTGCTGTAGCAAGGTTCTTTTAAGAGCCAAAAAGCAGAGACATATTCTCCTCTGTCCTGCTAGTTCTCACAAGTTACTTGCCTGCCAAAAAGCTTTTGTTATTGGCATTATTGCCTTGCACAAATTGCTATATTTGACTGAATTATTATTTGGCTACATCTCCACAGGGCAACAAATTCCACTTCTAATAATCAATTTAATATCCCAGTGGTATGTCTGTCAACATGGGGTTGGAAGCTTGAACCTCTTATGCACCAATTATGCAGAATGTACAGTATTACCAGTTTATATTTACTTTTAAAAACTAATTAAAAACATGTCTACTTAACTTGACTTCTAAAGTAAAATATCTTAGGTATCTTCCTTCTTTTTCATAATATCTAACACAGCCTTTTTCAGTACATTTATTTGTAAAGCTTTTTCATAGTGTTATTATTTATTTATCCAATATTATAACAGGAGTGTACCTCTTTATATCACCTTTCATGCAAAACAATCCCAAAGTACTAAACTTACTGTATGGGTTAGTTTGTGGAACTTGGGCAGGAGCCTTGATTGTTTCATAAATTCCAAGGCCAGAAGGAACCATTGTGATCATCTAGGCTGACCTCCTGTATACCACAAGCCTTAGAACTTACCCAAAATAGTTCCTAGACCATTCTTTAGGAAACCCGTCCAATATTGATTTAAAAATGGTCAGTAATGGAGAATCTATCACGTCCCTTTTACCATTTTATATTTACTTTTAAAAAACTAGTTAAAAACATATCTTCTCAACTTGACTTCTAAAGTAAAACATCTTAGGGATCTTCCTTCTTTTACAAACTGCACCTTTATACACCAGCCTAGTTCACTGGGTGCCAAGGGAATTCACATCAGTTGCTCTCCTTCAAGTTTTCTGTGGGGTGGGAGGATAAAGGATTAATGTTTACTGTGGTCTGCAAAGCTCCTCCACCAGCAATGCAATAAAGGCCTGTACCTTAACCATTGAAGTCATTGGGAGCATTGCCATTAACTTCAATAAGTGCTGGATCGAGCTCTGAATAAGTAGATCCCTTGGCCTTTGTTGCCACACTTCTTCCTGACCGGGCTACTCATTGTTTGGACTATGTAGGCTGACTACAGGCATTCCAGTAGCGGGCAAGTTACAGCTGCCTTGTACTGCCACATTTTCTTGTCACAGAAGAATTCCCACTGCAATGGCTCTGTCACAGATTGTATGGCAGCAGAAGTCAGAACAGACCCTGACTTAATCTAGTCCATAATTTTTGCTCCCAAACATCAAAAAAGGAAGTGATATTCCCCACAAGAGAATCAAATAAACAATTCCCCTTCCATCTCACCGACTCCTTTACACAATACCTGAGAGAGAAAAAAATGGCCTGCTTACCATATTGTAACTCTGAATGGACATAAGTTATGTTAGATCAGTGGGATAAGTGAATTCCAGAGTTTTTTTTACAATGGAGATATCCCATCTCCTAGAACTGGAAGGGACCTCGAAAGGTCATTGAGTCCAGCCCCCTGCCTTCACTAGCAGGACCAAGTACTGATTTTGCCCCAGATCCCTAAGTGCCCCCCTCAAGGTTGAACTCACAACCTTGGGTTTAGCAGGCCAATGCTCATGACCTTCTGTTGAGAATGCCAGGTCACCAACCCTCAGAAATGTAAAATCTGTAGCCTGCTAGCTCAAGCACTCCAACCAATCTCCAGAGCCATGGCAGCACATGCGTCTTTGGTAGCCACAAGAACCAAGGCCTACAGATCAAAGTCAACATAATGAACTGCTCGCAGAAGCAAAAAGGATGAGTGTAAAATGTCACATCCTGAAGATTCTGCTTATAATGTATTCTGCTTATAACCATATTCTGCACCAGCCAAAGCTTCTGAGTGGTCTCTAAACATAGCTCCATGAAGACTGCACTGTAGTAATCCTATCTAGAAGGCAGAAAGTTGATGATTCCTATAGTGAGAGCTGGATTTGAAAGAAAGGATTTCAAACTCCTAACCAGAAATGGATGTAAATAGAGATTCTTGGTCATTTGGTTTCCAGAAGCAGTCAGAGGTCTGAGAGTACCCACAAACTGCAAACCTCATGGACAAAGGTGAGTAAACTCTCTCAGTACTAGAGATAGAAGCACCACTGCCCCGTCCTCAAGATTCTTCCCTTAATTACCTAATCTGGCTTAAACTTCAGATACCTCAATTTCAGTCAGGAGATTAATTAATTAATAAAATAACATAAAAATACCTGTTTAGTTACATGAAAAGGAGAAACCAAGCCTAAATTTCCTCATTCTCTCTGCCAGTGACCACTCACACATATGGTACAGGAAGGGGGTGACAAAAAAGAGCTTTGTGGAATCTCACATGACAGAATCCTCAGGGCGGATGAGCAATTGCCCTGAACCACCAGGTGAGCTGTTGCAAATAGGAAAGCACAGAACTAAAGCTGGTCAAAAATGTTTTGACAGAACACATTTCTGGTCAAAAATAAAATGTTTCAGAGGAATGTGTCAATTTTGATGAAATTTTCTATTGGAAAATAAATAGTTTTGACTTACTTGCTTCATTTTTATAATGTCAAAATATTTCATTTTGATTTTTGAAAAGTCATTTCAACAATCTAAATGTTCTGTTTTAACTTTCAGTTCATTTTATTTCAACTTTTCAACATATATAAATTATTTTATTATATTTATAACATATATTTGATAAAATATACCATTTGAAATAATATTTAATATATGATGTTATAATTTACTATGAAAATCAAAATGAAATAAATAAATAAATAGTCAAAAAGAAACATTTTTACCTTATCAAAAGGAACTGATTCAATATGATCAAAATGAAACATTTCAATGGTCCCAAATCAATTTTTTTTTGGGGGGGGGGGGGGGAGATTTTATTTCATGGGAAAATTCAAAATTTTAGCATTTTGTTCCGATCTGGAATGAAAAATAATATGAAATGTCAGAACAGAAATTCCAGTTTCTGACCAGCTGTACACAGAACTATCTGACAGTAATGCCATCTTTTCAAATGGATGGCAGTCTGTTACTGAGTGACCAGAGAGGTTGAAGTGTTTTCCTAGATGATGAATGTTATGATTCCTGATGTCAGATTTGTGTCCATTTATTCTTTTGCGTAGAGACTGTCCAGTTTGGCCAATGTACATGGCAGAGGGGCATTGCTGGAAAATGATGGCATATATCACATTGGTAGATGTGCAGGTGAATGAGCCCCTGATGGTGTGGCTGATGTGATTAGGTCCTATGATGGTGTCACTTGAATAGATATGTGGACAGAGTTAGCACCAGGCTTTGTTGCAAGGATAGGTTCCTGGGTTAGTGTTTTTGTTGTTAGTGTTTTGCTGGTGAGTATTTGCTTCAGGTTGGGGGGCTGTCTGTAAGCGAGGACTGGTCCATCTCCCAAGATCTGTGAGAGTGAGGGATCATCTTTCAGGATAGGTTGTGGATCTTTGATGATGCGCTGGAGAGGTTTTAGTTGGGGGCTGAAGGTGACGGCTAGTGGCATTCTGTTATTTTCTTTGTTGGCCCTGTCCTGTAGTAGGTGACTTCTGGGTACTCTTCCGGCTCTGTCAATCTGTTTTTTCACTTCATCAGGTGGATATTGTAGTTTTAAGAATGCTTGATAGAGATCTTGTAGATGTTTGTCTCTGTCTGAGGGATTGGAGCAAATGTGGTTGTATCTTAGAGCTTGGCTGTAGACAATGGATAGTGTGGTGTGTTCTGGATGGAAGCTGGAAGCATGTAGGTAAATATAGCAGTCAGTAGGTTTCCGGTATAGGGTGGTGTTTATGTGACCATCACTTATTAGCACAGTAGTGTCCAGGAAATGGACCACTTGTGTGGATTGATCTAGGCTGAGGTTGATGGTGGGATGGAAATTGATGAAATCATGGTGGAATTCCTCAAGGGCTTCTTTTCCATGGGTCCAGATGATGAAGCTGTCATCAATGTAGCACAAGTAGAGTAGGGACGTTAAGGGACGAGAGCTGAGGAAGCGTTGGTCTAAGTCAGCCATAAAAAAGTTGGCATACTGTGGGGCCATGCGGGTACCCATAGCAGTACCACTGACTTGAAGGTATATATTGTCCCCAAATGTGAAATAGTTGTGGGTGAGGACAAAGTCACAAAGTTCAGCCACCAGGTTTGCTGTGACGTTATCGGGGATACTGTTCCTGATAGCTTGTAGTCCCTCTTTGTGTGGAATATTGGTGTAGAGGGCTTCTACATCCATAGTGGCCAGGATGGTGTTTTCTGGAAGATCACCGATGGATTGTAGTTTCCTCAGAAAGTCAGTGGTGTCTCGAAGATAGCTGGGAGTGCTGGTAGCATAGGGCCTGAGGAGAGAGTCCACATAGCCAGACAATCCTGCTATTAGGGTGCCAATACCTGAGATGATGGGGCCTCCAGGATTTCCAGGTTTATGGATCTTGCGTAGCAAATAGAATATCCCTGGTCGGGGTTCTAGTCATGTGTCTGTACAGATCTGTTCCTGTGCTTTTTCAGGGAGTTTCTTGAGCAGATGGTGTAGTTTCTTTTGGTAATCCTCAGTGGGATCAGAGGATAATGGCCTATAGAAGGTGGAGTTAGAGAGCTGCCTAGCAGCCTCTTGTTCATATTCCAATTTATTCATGATGACGACAGCACCTCCTTTGTCAGCCTTTTTGATTATGATGTCAAAGTTGTTCCTGAGGCTGTTCAGACGTTGTGTTCAGCACGGCTGAGGTTATGGGGCAAGTGATGCTGCTTTTCCACAATTTAAGGGAATTTGTACCCTTTCAATTGAGATGTGCTATGCCCTCCTTGGCCATCTAATCCAGAGTTACTCCTGCAGAAAATTAAGATGAGACGATGTCAGAGATTGAAGTTTCAAAAGAAGAACTGAAGGAATAAAGTGAGAATCTAAACTGCATTAAGTTACCAGGACTGAATGATATTCATCCAACATTTTTGAAGGAAATTAAAAAGTCCATAAAACAATGAATAAAGAAACTGGGTAGGTTTATAACTTTCCAAAAGTGATTGATAATGTTCTGTTCAAGGAGATACACAGAGAAGTAAGTAGTCATGAGGTAAGAGGGGAAAACTCTATCAAGGATTATGAACAGGTTATAAGAAGATTTAGAGGGAAAAGAAAGAGGTAGATAAAAAATGACCAATTTTTAACATCCAAAGAGGCTAATAGTGGGATGTGCCAATGATCTCCCATTGTTTAGGTATGATTTTAAAGAAGGGCAAAATTTGCAGATCACAAAACAATTTAGCTTAGCCGCAGCTAAAAAGGAATTGTGAAAAACTTAGCTAAGAAATTGGACAACCAAAGAGTAGATGAGATTCTATGTAGACAAGTACAAGAAAATGCACTTTGCAAGGAACAATTGAACTACTCATACAAACAGGGGCGGCTCCAGGCACCAACGCAGCAAGCGCGTGCCTGGGACGGCAAGCCACAGGAGGCGGCCTGCCGGCTGCTGGGAGGGCAGCCGTCAGGCAGCCTTTGGCGGTCTGCCTGCGGGAGGTCCGCGGGTCCCGCGGTTTTGGCGGGAATTCAGCGGCGGGTACGCCGAAGCCGCAGGACCGTCAGATCACCCACAGAAACGCCGCCGAATCCGCGTGATCGTGGACCGCCCGCAGGCATGCCGCCAAAGGCCACCTGACTGCCGTGCTTGGGGCAGCAAAAAACATAGAGCCTCCCCTGCATTCAAATTAATGGAGTGTAAATTTCCTCAGGGAAACAACATCGGGATCATTGTGGATAGCTCAATGAAAACGTCTGCTCAACACACCAACAGCACAAAAACAAACAAAAAAACCCCACACAGATTGTTGGGCCGTATTAAGAATGGGAAATGCTCAAAATAGTCTAATACCATTTTATAAATCATTCCTACATCAACCTTGAATAATGGTCACTTTTGTTTCCACACTTATCATACCCATCACAAATAAGATATAGAAGAAAAAGAGACAATACAAAGAAAGATTATGAAAATAATTAGAATTGTGGAGAAGACTTTACATGAGAAGAGATTTAAAAAGATTAGAATTAAAGACAAATAAGAAGTGACATAGTAGAGTAAAGCTGTTCAAAAACAATTTTTCTTATAGAACATGTCAGCTAAACAACAAATGCACCATCATGGTCTTCCCTCTTGAAGAGGTGAGGTGGTGCATCATGGGAGTCCCTGTCCATAAAGCCTCATGTGAGATAAAGTTCAGCTGGAGAAATTGGCCCATAGAGGAGAATGGGAATGCTCAGCAGCTTTCAGTACTAGGCCCATTATAGAAGCTGAGGGTGCTCAACATCTCATAGGAGGCTTTCATTCTCATGGGCTCAGGGTCAAATTTACTATTAGACGGTCATGTATAATGTGTGTTATTTATTAGAAACAACAGGATGTCATGGCGACATTTTCCTTTTTCTTTGACTGTGTTAGTTTAACAACATAATAAATTAGCCCATGTAAAGTATTTACTAATATAATTAACCTTTAAAACAATTTTTTCCCAAAATGTCAAGGTTTACTATGTCTATTATAATGATAGATAGTTATTTTAAACTCATAAATAGGAAAATAAGTGCATTCATCGAGAATTTTGTGCCCTCTAAAAAGATTTACAATAAAAATAATACTTGTCTCATGCTGGAAATTATGCTAATTAGAACAATACCTTGTAGCATACTCATCAGTTAGGTCTCTTGTTTATGTTATTCATCCAGAAATTTTAGCATTGTGTTATTCTTCAGGTTTAATTAATTGTGCCCTTGTACTGATGCAGCATCCTTGGAGGATTTTTTCATTTTTTGTTTGTTCTGTTTCCTGATTGGCAGGTTCTCTGCTCTACCATCTGTCTGACTTTACAGCTACTGATAAGAGATATTTCAAAGATGATGCCCACCATGAAGAGTTATGTAAAAAAACAAATGTGCATTTCATTTGCTAATCCAGCATTATTGTTTCCATGCATAATGGCAATAATGTGCAAATAACTATAATAGATTCAATAACTGTGATAATAATGCACCGAGGACTATAAACATCATTGGAACCAATGTGAATCATGTTCATTGTACACACAATACTACCTTTAATGCAAATTACCCTGAAACTTCAAAATCAATTAATCATACCAGGTGAATTGAATTTAGCTACTATATTATGTTGATAAACAGAAAAAGAATGCTTTCCTCAATGAATATGGATTAAATGTGTCTAATATTATTCACATTTTCAAAGCCAAGGTTTCTCATACTTTCACACACTTAAAATTGTGACAGGTTGGAACAATTTTTGAAACTAATTCAGGGCTAGATTCAATAAGAACTGCAGGGCCAGGCAAGCTTTCAAGAATGTTGGGGCAAAATTATGGAAATGACTGCCTTCAAAAAGCTAAGATGGTGATAGGAATTCCTCTAGGCCTACAGCATTGGCAGCAGGAGGTGTTGTACCTGTAATTGGCATAAGGCCTCCTGGATATTGATCCAGAGGAAAGCATGTTATGCTGCAATGTTTGCCACATCACTCCCCAAAGTAATCCTTTGCTGGCACTGTCCAATGCATAGGGTTGGAGTGGAGCAATGGCCACACTCTCACCCAAACACGCCTCCTTCTCTGCCAGTAAGCACTGCCATCTGCATTAGCTGTCTCTGGCTCTTGTACATCCATGCATAGCCAAGCAATTCATGGCTGACTGCTGCATAGATGCCGGGATGGAGGGAAAGAGCTCCTTATGCCCCCCTCCCTACTCATGTAGGCCAGGCATATTTCATAGTCCATGGTATTCAGAGGCTTCTGCATTAGTTTGTTACATTATGTATTTCATCTTATTTATATAGATTGCAAATCTCTATATACAACATATAGAGAGTGAGTCATGGAGATATTCCACACACAAGTTCTATTTCACAGAGTAACTCCTTGCACAGCACTGTGAAAACTTACTGCAAAATGTTTAGCTGAAACCAGTATTCAGGTTAAGTCAGGATTGTTGAAAAGTATGTGAATAATTCATTTAATTACACAAGATGCAGCTCCTGAACACCCCCATGCCATTTAATATTGAAACACTCTATCAAGAGGGGTGGGAGGGGAAAACGTGAGTAATCAAAAAATTTTCACTGCTATTTTTTAGGGAAAAAATCTAAAGAATAACTTCAAAAACACCTTTGGGCACCTGGAGTTCCAAATGTTTGACAAAATAAACTGTGAGGCTGTATTTGTCTCTCTAATATCCTGGGACCAACACAGCTACAACACTGCATATACATGGGCTTTTAAGATCATGCACACAGCATCCACAAGGGGAAGTTACAGCACTATTCACACTCCCTTAGTTTGAACTGTGGGGTAGAGTAGACCTGACCTTAGGTGCCTAAGGAAGGGATTTGTAGAAGCCAGCTAAGGAGTGCATAGGCACTTCTGTAACCCCCACTAGCTACCTATCTACATCTTTTGTTGCCTAAATACCTTTGAAAATCTGGCCCTAACAGACAACAGCCTTCCTCCAATGGGTCCCAGTCCAGCAAAGCTTTGAAACCTGCATCAATTGAAATCAGTGACTGCTCATGTACATAAAGTTAAGCACATGTGGAGTTTCTTTGCTGTACCAAGACTCTTGTGTATAAATTAATGTAGTTCCAGTGCTTAAAGGTCTGAAAAAAGTGGGGAGTCTATCATATCCTGGGAGCAAACAGTGCTTAAAGTGCACCCCTCGGTGATCTGGCTTGATTTTTAGTTATTGTTTGTCTGGACCACAATCTCTTGTGACTCCCACGCTTTAAGTGCTGTGTAGTCCCTTTAACAGAAATTAACCTATGCCAATTTACACCAGCCGAGGATCTGGTACTAAGTTACGTGGCAGTTTAATAATATGAGGAAGTGTGTGCACAAGATGAGGTTGAGAGGATAAAATGATGTTTACTTCTGGTTTAAATAACAGTGAATCTTGGTCTTCAATTGGAAAATTCTAATACATTCACTTTATATACCGCCCAACACCCTAATGCCATAGAGTGAAAAAAGAATTGTAGACATTATGATAAATAAATCCTAACACAAATTCATTTGAAGAAATTAGAGAGGAAGATTAATCATGTAAATATCTTTGGGCTGTTTGTGTTTATGAAGATTATTTATTTATTTATATTCCCATCTAATGCTGTGGGCACATGAACAATAGAAATATTTATGAAGCTTACCAGATAAACCACATACTCTCCTCCACCAACCAGCCATTCAGCAATAACACAAATCATACATTCTCTTCCATGCAGATGTGCTGGAGGGGATACTTAGGAGTTTCCTGGATCCTCTAATTAAAATTTAACCAGCAAGTTAAACGGGAGGTTGGATGACTGCCTTTCTGCTGGTGGAGCTCAATCCCTTTCTGGAGGCTAAATCATAATACTAAGCAGTTTTAAATTCAAAGCACTGTACAGTAGCTAACTAATTTATACTTAAAACACCCTTTGAGGCATGCAGGTAAGTATTATTATCCCCATTTTACAGATGGGGCAACTGACATGAAATCATAAGCAGCTTACCTAAGACCACAAAGTGAATGGCAATAAAGCCACAAATAGAACTCAAGCCCTCTTCATTCACAATTTTGTGCTCATGCTTAAGGCTACCAGTCGGTCACAAATTCTGTGGCCTCTGAGACTTCAGCCTCATGCAGTGGGGCTTCACCTTCAGCTGCAGGCGAGGGGGCCTGAGCTCCAGCCCTGGGTGGCGGACTTCCATGATTTATTGTTTATTGCTCACAGGACGTGACTTTTACTAAAAATACCAGTGCCAAAATCTTAGCCATGTCATGCCTCCTAACCATGCTGCACTGCAATTCCAACTCGAGAGTGCTTATCCCTGGAGCTCAGAAAAAAATACTTCTGAAGAGCAAATTCTTTATAATTGAAATAGATGAGATTGTATCAAATTAAAGGTATCTGCAAAAACAACAACAGTCAGACAACAAAAGAAGATACCTCCAGAACTCCTACAAAGTTTTACCACATGCCACACTTCAAATTACATAGGATGAGCACTGGACTATACTATCAATATACTAAGTATAGTTTTTCAGGAACAAAATATAAACATTTGCAGCAAAGAACAATTTCATAACAGTTTCTTTTCCAAGAATATTTCCATCTTCCTTGGTTACGGTTATCAGAAAGCATTTTAGTTTAAATGAGAAAACAAATGTATAGATCCCACCATCTTCTCTGCAAGCATGTGTACAGTCTAAGGAGTAAAATTTTTATGAAAGCCTCTAGTTCAAATACCGGCAGCACATCCCTGAGTAAATAGTGTATATGCAGGGAAATCCATGGGGATCCTCCTCCAAGGCATCATGGATTGACAATAGGGCTGTTCTATTGTCTCTACTGAAGGCTCAATAATGTAGCTGCTTTTGATTACATACAGCCCTTGATAGAAGGAGGAAGGGATTGGCAGGTAAAGCCACTGATATTATTATTAGTAGTATTCACGTAGTGCCCAGTGGCTCTAGGCATAGACCAAGACCACATTATGGTTGGTGCCATACAAAAAGACCCTGCCACAAGGAGCTTGTGGTCTAAGACAAGAGGAAGATCGACATAGACAGATGGGGAAGTGCAAGTAAACAATGAGACAATAATGGTCAGCATGATAAGGCAGGGTCTTTGTAGGCATCTATGTAGTCTGCTAAAGTGCAGGGACTCTGCGCTTTAGCAGACTAACCATTGTTAGGCTCTTTGTAGGCATCACAGAAAGTAGAGTTTTGAGGAGGGACTGAAGGTGGATAATGAGGTAGCTGTGTGGGTGTTTACATGGAGCACCTGCCTCTCAACCATGTGGGATAGCATGTGAGAAAATATAAATGAGTTTGATAGTTTAACAAATGAGCAGTGCAAGTTGGCATCATGGGCTAATCAGAGTGATCATCAACAGCCTGATAGTGAATGAGAGATGTTAGGTAGGGCTGGGATTGATTATGAAGGGCCTTCAAAGAGAATACAGACAGCTTCTGCTTGATGCAGTAGAGAAAAGGGACACAGTAGAGGGACACAGTCACGGTCAAAATGACAGGCTAAGAAAATGACTTTAGCAACAGCATTCTGAGTGATGTGGGCATAGCAAGACTGCACTTGTCAAGGCCAGAAAGAAAGATGTAGCAGTAATCAAGATGAGAGATGATGAGAGCTTGAACAAGAGTTTTAGCTGTGTGGATGCACAGGAAAGGCCACATTTTAGAGCTGTTATACAGAAACAAATTAGCAAGATATAGCCTGGATGTGAGGACCTTGAGAGAGATCTGATTGGAAGATGATACTCAGGTTGCGGGCCTGAGTGACATACAGGACTGTGGTGTTGTCAACAGTGATCAGAAAAAGGAAGTAGCTGGGAGATATTGTGAGGGAAGATTAGGAGCTCTGGGTTAGCCATGTTTAGCTTGAGCTGGTGACTAACATCCATGGGGAAATGTCAGAGGGACAGGCTGAGGTTGGGCAGACCATGTCCTTGCCCCTTCCCCCTTACATGCCTTATCTCTATGCCCCATGCACTGGGATAGAGGGATCACTACACAATACAACTTATTTACATGAAGGAGCGTATCAATAGAATTCTGTGCAGTAGAACCATGCAAGCTCCACAGCCTATTAGACCTTCTGCATGCATGTGAGGTGTGTGGGTAGAGAAAGGTTTGACTCTCAGTGAATCATACTAAAAATCTGTCACTGTTGAGCATGAGACATGGAATAAAGGAGACAGGGTAGTTTAATCAAAATAGACATTACATCTAATCTGCCTGCCTAAGCACTTATTTGTCCCATATTGCCATAGTATCTGAGCACCTCCGAAGTATTTAAAAATATAATAGGTCTCTTTCTTTCTCTTTCTTCCTTCCCACTCTACAGGTAAAATAGCTAGATTATAATTTCCAGGTTTTGTTTTCTTTTTGTTTTGATTTATGTTTGTGTGTGTATGTGAGTCAGTGGTGTATACGTGTGTGTGTGTGTACGTTTGCGTGAAGGAATTATTAAAGGGAAGCTAAATTGAAGAAATGAGATTGGAACAGAGTTCTCAACATTGTTAATTTTCTGTGGTCATCTTATCTCTTAACGGAACGAGTTCCACAGTGCAAGTCCAGCTTCAGGAAAAGTTCTGTCCCTTCAATTCATGAGCCTCCCCATATTGGTCAATAGTTTTATTGTTTCCTGGAATAACGCAGTTTTGGCTAGACAGAGTCATTGTGGGGAAAGTGATCTTTCTGGTAGCTGGGCATTGGGGGCCTCGTGAGGGAGGGGTGGAGAAGAGGAGGGATGTGGGGAACAGCGAGCAGTGGGAGGAAGGGGAGAGGAGAGGAGGAATGCGGCGAGTGGCAGCAGGGGGGGACAAGCGGGGAGGGGACTGAGCAGGAGTGGGGCCTTAGGCGGGGGCCGGGACTGGGGTGGAGCGGGGATGGAGTGTGGGCAGGACTGTGGGCGGAAGAAGGGGAACAGCGAGCTCGCCTCCCCCAGGGGAAGCTTCACCCGCCACACATAAATTTGGAGCTATATTTCTTGGTCCATATCATGATCTTCTATTATTCAGAAGTAAAGCACATGCCACTTTGGGAACTCTGTATTGGCTTGATTGATATTGAGGACACTCAGGCTAGTACATTAAGGGACTCAACTGCCTTCAACAAGAAGCTCTGTGGTCTGGACAAGAATAACCTTCCCATAGGGACATCAGAGAATGCAATTCTTCCCCCAGAAGCACTTCTCTCTGCCACCACTGTCATATGATGATCCTGGGGAAATGCTGGGTGGCCAGGAAGCACCTCTGCAGCTGTGGTGGGGTTCCCCACAATGACTTGTAATAGGCCTCCAGAGTGCAGGGTTAGGCTGGGCCACAGACCTCTGGCCTGCTTGTTACCGATAGTGAATAATCTGTCTACACTATTATCCTGTGTTATGCTATTTGATTTGATCACAAGTTTGATTTCTATATTTAGAAGCATTCCAAGCAAAATTGGTATTGGTGGGGGGGTTTGAGGCAGAGCAGTCTGTTATACTGGGGAGAAGTAGACTAGACAAGATGATATTCAGAATACATTTCCGTTAATAGGTTTCAGAGTGGTAGCCGTGTTAGTCTGTATCAGCAAAAACAGTTATTTTTCCTCCCTTGGTATCCTGCTGTTAATTTATTTATCTCATTAGACTGACCTCACACTTGGTAAAGCAACCCCCTTCCTTCCATCTATTTATACTTGCTCCTGTATTTTTCACTCCATGCATCTGATGAAGTGGGTTCTAGCCCATGAAAGCTTATGCCCAAATAAATTTGTTAGTTTCTAAGGTGCCACAAGGAGTCCTTGTTGTTATTTCCGTTAATGAAGTTTAAGAAGACAGATGGGAGATTTTCAGATAATATGCTATGATAGTCTTAAGAGAGTTTACCTTAACTCTGTTTGAAGAATGAACAATCCAATGCAGATTTATTAATAAGACTCACATACTGCCACACCTGCTATCTGTAATGCTCATCCTGAACAGCTTTTTTCAAGTGCAATCAAACACAGAATAACAAATTCCCAGGAGCAGTTGAATGAGTTAGGTACCTTGTATAAATCCTGTGCTGTAGAATTAAATCAAGAACTCACGTAGGTATGAGGGAAATTATGAAATGAGGGAGATTATGATACTTGTAGGGTTAAGGATTAGCAATTATGATAAAAGAGCTCTTTGAAAGATGTGAGATGGACATTTTTTGCTCCTGTATTCCATGTTCTGTGGGCTGGGGAGGATGCCACAAGGGAAGAATTATTTGTAGAGGTTTGAAAAAGCCTAGAGAAGTATAATCTATGTGAGGAACTATGTATTCCATTAATTCAGATCCACTGGAAAGGGAGTGACAAGACAACTGTTTGTGAAGAAGAAACACTATTTTGCACAAAACTAATAGAAATGGCCCAGCAGGAAAAAATCCAGAGTCCCATCAGTTGAAGTCAATTCAGAGTTGTTGGGAATACTTTATTTGATGAAGAAAAGCACTTGGAAATTCTTTTAAATTAACTCTCCCACTAAGCATCCTATGGTCGGTTGGCTTCACCGTGTTACTGAAAGAGCTGTTTTATACCTCATGAAAAAGTATAAATGAAAGAATTAAAGTCTTCATCATGCTTTCATTGGGCTCCATAGAAGAAATACTGATGGATACAGTTAGTTGTACACAGGGGCAGATTTACCCTTAAATAGGATAAAGATTCTCCACAACTTCAGGCTCCCAGATTCTGAGAGATTCTCCATCTTGCTTGGATAGATTCTTTCTCACGGCCCAGTTGACCAGAATCTTTAATTTTCCTCAAAGTGTCTGCTACCTAGAACAACTCTTCCACTCAGCTTCAATCGCCCATGGGCTCCTTCAGCCACATCAACAACAGGATTTAGGTGCCTAATTGCCACTTTAGGCATCACTGAGATCCTCAAAACACCTATTCAGCTGCCAAATAAGCCTGTTGGTGCCTAGAGTCCCTCGTCACCTAAATTTTCATGGTAAAAGTCCCCTATGTTTTGGCAGCTGGGCATGTGCGCAGCTGCCTCACTCTTGACTGAACCAAAGTTTGGTGCCTATCTCACACCTAAGCCCCAAGAGGAACTTCAAATTAGGCATTGCCCCGCCTGTCAGACCTGTGGCAACCAATCTGGTAGGCATGCTCTGAGTAAAACAGCCTTAGGTAGTGGCAAGAAGGGGAGGCAGCAGCTTCCCTTTAGCCCAGTGGTTAGGGCACACACCCAGAATGTAAGAGATCCCAGTTCAATGCCCAACCCTATCTGGAACAGGGATCTCCCACCTTTTTAGTGAGTGCCTTAAACACAGGCTTATGGGAGATGCTGACACTTCTTTTGAAGATGTTCCACTGTGTATGAAATACTTAACTAATTAAATAGTGATTGGGCTAGAGATAGAATAAGAATGACTCTATAGTCTTTAGATTATCATAGTTATAGTGTCCTGTGGCACCTTTAAGACTAACAGAAGTATTGGAGCATAAGCTTTCGTGGGTGAATGCCCACTTCATCAGACGCAAGTAATGGAAATTTCCAGAGGCAGGTATAAATCAGTATGGAGATAACGAGGTTAGGTCAATCAGGGAGGGTGAGGTGCTCTTCTAGCAGTTGAGGTGTGAACACCAAGGGAGGAGAAACTGCTTCTGTAGTTGGATAGCCATTCACAGTCTTTGTTTAATCCTGATCTGATGGTGTCAAATTTGCAAATGAACTGGAGCTCAGCAGTTTCTCTTTGGAGTCTGGTCCTGAAGTTTTTTTGCTGTAAGATGGCTACCTTTACATCTGCTATTGTGTGGCCAGGGAGGTTGAAGTGGTCTCCTACAGGTTTTTGTATATTGCCATTCCTGATATCTGACTTGTGTCCATTTATCCTCTTGCGTAGTGACTGTCCAGTTTGGCCAATGTACATAGCAGAGGGGCATTGCTGGCACATGATGGCATACATAACATTGGTGGACATGCAGGTGAATGAGCCGGTGATGTTGTAGCTGATCTGGTTAGGTCGGCGGAAGCATTCTATGTATAGGTCCAGACTGTCATTTCGACCCTCAGGAGGAGTCCATGTGGAGTTCTTCTTCTTGTGCTGTTGGTGGGAGGGTATCTGTGTATCAGTGCGCTGTTCAGTATTATCTTGAAAATATTCTTTGAGTTGGAGGCGGCGAAAGTAGGCTTCCAGATCACCGCAGAACTGTATCATGTTCGTGGGGGTCCTCCAACTCAAAGAATACTTTAAAGATAACACTGAACAGCGCACTGATACACAGATACCAATGAGGAATACACTAAGAAACTGCACCATCTACTCAGGACACTCCCTACACTAACACAGGAACAAATCAACATACCCTTAGAGCCCCGACCGGGGTTATTCTATCTACTACCCAAGATCCACAAACCTGGAAATCCTGGACGCCCCATCATCTCGGGCATTGGCATCTCACTGAAGGACTGACCTCCCAGAAAACACCATCCTAGCCACCATGGATGTAGAGGCTCTCTACACAAACATCCCACACACAGATGGAATACAAGCTGTCAGGAACAGTATCCCTGATGATGACACAGCACAACTTGTTGCTGAGCTCTGTGACTTTATCCTCACGCACAATTATTTCAAATTTGGTGACAATATATACCTCCAAACCAGTGGCACCGCCATGGGCACCCGCATGGCCCCACAATATGCCAACATTTTTATGGCTGACCTGGAACAATGCTTCCTCAGCTCTTGTCCACTCACGCCCCTTCTCTACCTACGCTACATTGATGACATCTTCATCATCTGGACCCATGAGAAGGAGACCCTGGAAGAAATCCACCATGATTTCAACAGCTTCCACCCCACCATCAACCTCAGCCTGGACCAATCTACACGGGAGGTCCACTTCCTAGACACCACAGTACAAATAAACGATGGCCACATTAACACCACCCTATACCGAAAACCCACCGACCGCTATGCCTACCTTCATGCCTCCAGCTTCCACCTTGGACACACCACACAATCCATCGTCTACAGCCAAGCGTTGAGGTACAACCGCATCTGCTCCAACCCCTCAGACAGAGACCAACACCTACAAGATCTTCACCAAGCATTCTCAAAACAATGATACCCACACAAGGAAATAAAGAAACAAATCAACAGACCAGACGTGTACCCAGAAGCCTCCTGCTACAAGACAGGCCCCAAAAAGAAACCAACAGAACTCCATTGGCCATCACCTACAGTCCTCAGCTTAAACCTCTCCAACGCATCATCAGTGACCTATAACCCATCCTGGACAATGATCCCTCACTTTCACAGACCTTGGGAGGCAGGCCAGTCCTCGCCCACAGACAACCTGCCAACCTTAAGCATATTCTCACCAGCAACCACGCACCGCACCATAACAACTCTAACTCAGGAACCAACCCATGCAACAAACCTCGATGCCAACTCTGCCCACATATCTACACCAGCAACACCATCACAGGACCTAACCAGATCAGCTACAACACCACCGGCTCATTCACCTGCATGTCCACCAATGTTATATATGCCATCATGTGCCAGCAATGCCCCTCTGCTATGTACATTGGCCAAACTGGACAGTCACTACGCAAGAGGATAAATGGACACAAGTCAGATATCAGGAATGACAATATACAAAAACCTGTAGGAGACCACTTCAACCTCCCTGGCCACACAATAGCAGATGTAAAGGTAGCCATCTTACAGCAAAAAAACTTCAGGACCAGACTCCAAAGAGAAACTGCTGAGCTCCAGTTCATTTGCAAATTTGACACCATCAGATCAGGATTAAACAAAGACTGTGAATGGCTATCCAACAACAGAAGCAGTTTCTCCTCCCTTGGTGTTCACACCTCAACTGCTAGAAGAGCACCTCACCCTCCCTGATTGAACTAACCTCGTTATCTCCATACTGATTTATACCTGCCTCTGGAAATTTCCATTACTTGCGTCTGATGAAGTGGGCATTCACCCACGAAAGCTTATGCTCCAATACTTCTGTTAGTCTTAAAGGTGCCACAGGACCCTCTGTTGCTTTTTACAGATTCAGACTAACACGGCTACCCCTCTGATAGCTATAGTGATAATCCCTTCTATTCATCAGGCAGTAGGGGGAATTGAACCCTGGTATCCCTCTTCCTAGGTTACTGTCCTAACAACTGGGTTAAAGGATATAAGGGAGGCCTCCTTCTCCCACCCAGGCTCAACTCAAGTGGAGATAGGTGTAGGCTACCACATTTCTTGCAAGAAACAGCTCAGGCATTTGACTGCAGGAGAGGGTTCCTGGCTGTTTATCCCAAGCAGAAATAGTCATCTCCCTCCTGCCTTGACTTTGGTGTCAAACTCCCTGAGAGGGGTGGAGTTTAGGACCCTTCTCTGGACATCTGCTATTGGCTAGCTCAGGCAGCTCCACATTCAGTTTGCTGCCCTTTGTGGCTCTAGGTCCCTCTCTTCCCATGCATTGTATAGGGAGCCTAGGCTCCCAACTCAGGGCTTGTGACTTCCTCTGGGTGGCTAGATACTTTAAAGTTGCAGCATTTAAGTCACTTTGTGGATTTGGACCCCTTTTCTTTCCCACATGGGCAGCCTACCCAGGACAGAGCCTACCAAGTGTCAGCCCCATACTTGTGATGTTAGCCCCAGCACCAATTTCAGATCTTTCTTTGACTGGATGATGTGCAGCACAATGCTCCACTCTTATAATAAGGCATTTCTATTATTTTTATAAGAAACGCTGAAGATCTGAATTTAGTTGCAAAGGTCACCTATTCACATTGATTGTAAAATTGCTATACCTGGTAACAGCAAGAAAAGTATGCTGTTGCCAGACCTGTAAATGTCAAGTGAGCTGCTGTTGGGATAAAAAAGTATCACTGTAATTGAAGATCTCTGCGTAGTTATACAAGAAACCAATTAGAAGATATGTATAATTTTTTTTCCACCTGGAAACAGCATGAAATGAATGTATGGAATGTTATTCTCAGTGACTATTCAGCTTCCCAACCAGCTTCTCCAACTTTTCAGAGACATTAATTTGTTATCCCAGACACTGGTCAATAATATTTATCATATCGAGATGCTAGCCCAGGAATGGGATGAATGACATTTATATACATAAGGCTAAACACTACCTTCCTTAGAGAAGTTTTTCATCACTCCTTTGGTGGAATGCTGCCCTAAAGCCAGTTTAATTGGTCACAGGAGGCTTATCCCAGTCTAATGGAATTTTTGGTTCATGGACTTCTGTGCACTTCACATGGCTGGGATAGGATGCATGGCCAAGTGAAGGAGACATTCCATAACAACCACTTGGTGGTTCTTCAAGCTTTTCTAACTTTGCTCTCCTCTTTTAATATTTAATATTCTGACAATTTATTTTATCTGGTTTAATATAATTTATAGAAAATCATTTGTCATCTCAAGAGTTTAGGTATTCAGAAATGGCTTAAATAGAAAACTCAATAACCCATCTTTTTTGTACTAAAATTAGCACTATTGAACATGTGCTACAGAAAAGTTCTAAACAGTTAAATGAGATTTAAGAAAATTGATTTAAGAAAATTCCTTTCTACCAAGAAAAAATTTCTCGGGCTTCTGAAGTCCCTATCTTCTCAAAATTCCAAACGCTTATGAAGTCCAATAAACTTTTCCGCAAATTCCCTTGCAGCAAGGGTTCCTGACTCACCCATTGATTCCATTATCTTATCTATTTTATTCTTTTATAGAATGAACTCATTAGCCTCTATGTCCACTTACAATCCATGATAAAAACAACAACCTCAAAGAACTATTAATTCCATGTTAATCATAGCAATGAAAGTCTGGTGCCCACCAAACCAAAAAATCCCTACTGCATCAGAAAAATTGGCCTAAGTCTTCTTGGTATCAAAGTCAGTGGTTCAATGGGATCAGTTAGGCCAAAATTAAACACTTTTGAAAATCCCAGCCTTGGAAAATAAATTAATCTTTCATCATGCTCTGAAAGTCAACAAACTCTGGCTTTGTCAAGTCAAGTTCAGAAGTACATTAAAGTCATGGGCCCTTCACTGAGAATGCTCATCCTCCTGGCCCCACATGAGTACATCTACAAACTGTCATGAGGACAGTTTCTCCCATCTATGTCCCAATCTTGTCTAGGTCAGGGAAAGCTGTTCCACTACAATGTCTAGGTCCAGCGAAACAGGAATTTAGTAAGGTATGGAGTGCATTTCAATTTTGCTAGGTTTAAAGATCCCACTTACACCTTGTCTAAAGACGGGTAATGCTTGTAGAAAATAAGCAAGGGACCTTCATTTTCAGTTTTTAATTGATATTTACCAAAAAAATTCCCAGGTTTTACCCAATTTGCTATTCATTTTTACCCATGTTCACACAACTATTAGACAACTCAAGTACATGAAAATATGATTATGTTAAGCAAGTCCAATACATTACATTAGATAGATGTCTTTATGTTAATAATAAGTTAGTCTAAGTGTAAATGTGAGGCTGTCTGTTCAAGTACGGCAATGTAGTGGAAGATACACACGCGTATGTGTGTGGATATGTGTACATCAGTACAAAAAAGAAATATGATTAGAGGAGTTGAAGACCTGTATAGGCAGAACTAGCAAGCACATGACAAGAATGTAATTCATCTGAAGTGAGATTACCATTTTAGTAGATTCAGTTCCCTACAGGATCTCTAGCAGGAGAATCAGAACTTTTAAACAAACCTATTAAACAGTATCATGCCAGTCACTGACAATATTTTGTCTATCTATAGTTCATAGTGCTTTAAATAGTTCTGTTTGGCTTGTAGTTATGATTTACTTTTTAAACTTTTATTTTAAATGCTAAATTTAGGATTCAGATCATTTGCAATGTTGAGTCATTCCAGGAAGTGACAGTTTTCACTGGCAATCTTGTGCAGGGGGGGGAAGAATCTTTGTACCAACGTTGAAATAAACAACTTTTAGGATTTTTTTTTAAATTTTCTTGAATCTAATCTTTTTTGTATCTCATTTTAGTTACTTGCTGCCCCTTCTCACAACCCCATGCCCTGCTAAAAATCTGATGATAGTAACACATTTTTAGTATTGGCTAATTTAGTTTTGGATATCTCTGTCACTGTTTGTAACAACTCTGCTCAAGGATTTGTAAAGTATTTTCACAGGAGGATATTTCTGAACTGCTTCATTTGTTACTGATCCAAAGTATTATACTGACACTGAAGTTAAAGAGGTCTTGCTGTGATATATTGAAAGTCTATCTCTGCTCAATAACAGCACTAAACAAAACTTATTCCAGATTAATTGTATTTTTAAACCAAAGTGTAAATCTACTCCATAACACAAATGTATTCATTTAAATATTTTAATATACAATTTTATAACTGCAATATCACATTTCAGTGAACAATTACAAAATAACTGCTTACCTTAGACAGTTAAAACCACTTGGCTTTGGTTCATGGCTCATAACACATGCAAGGAAGGTATTTTTCAATAAATGCACATATGATGTAACTAGTTACATATTTCAAGTGAGGTGGGGTTCCTTTTTAATTTAATTCCGCTTTAGAATTTAGCTTTTGTTCATTCAAGTGAGTCTTTATAAGAGCAATGACCTGTGTACTACCTAAATGAGGAAACATAAATAGCAATTCTGGCCCCTACCTGGGCCTCCATATGCCATTCTGGTAGTGTATAGGACCAGTGAAGGAGCCATAGTTCAACAAGTGACAACTTTTCCAGCACAGGAGCAGCAAAGGGCTGATATAAGGTCATGGGAAAGGACGTGTCCATCGCACTCAATGCTAAGGGAATTCTGAGCACACCGTATAGATAAAGGTGAGGACACTGTCCTAAATTTAGGTATACAACCAGAAGGTTCTTAAAGAAGTGGCTAAGGTTACCTACCAAGAAGCACAAGTCACAGCAAAGGTGGATTAAAATCACCTTGCCTTCACCTGAACTGTACCTCCTGTGCTATGCTCTCAGGAGTCACGGTATAGGCTCTGTCCCTATACCCATGCATGCACGCAATAACAACATGAAGACATTCATCACAACTGAATACATCTAGAATGAGGAGAAATAAAATGTAGTATTTCATGATCTAACAGAAACTATCCTATTCATAATATCAAAATGAATGTCCGATGTACTCTGGTACCATTTGTAACATACAAGATGTATTAATTCATGAACATTTATGACAAGGTTTGGGGCACATGTGAGAGAAAAGAAGCATCATTTTTTCCTCCTGTAGCTGTAGTGCCACCTCCTATTAAGGCTGATCTTTGGACCCATGCTGTTTTTATTATTGTGAGACGGAACTTTTTAAATACACTGCTTATAATTTACCTTAGTGGAAGTAAGAACCAGTCTGGCAGTTATAATAGAACTAACAAGGCCGGAGAACTGCACTATGTTGCAACAGTTATTGAGATGTCTGTTTGCATAAATCATGTTAAAAACTTGACCATCTCTTCATTTAAGAAAAGTGTTTCATGCTAAATAAAGAATACATGGAGATGTAAAAAGGATTTATTGGCATGAGTTTGTGATGGCCACATTATACACGTCATCTGAAATGAATTCCAATTAAAACTTTAATACATCACTGTCACATATGTGCCGCATAGTTTAAAAGGGGGAAAAAATAGAAAGCTGTCCCCCACTATTTTAGACATGTTTTTAAGAATTTTACAATTTTTATCAGTACCGTTATCCATCTCCCTCCACCTATAAAATCAGATTCTCTTAGTACCATGCGTCTACTTGCAAATTCTGAGTGGAGACAAAGAAAAAAATGTAAGTAATAAATTATAGGAATCTGTAAACATGATCTAAACTAGCTTTTCCACACTGTTGTCAGGCCTCCCACCCTTTAATGTGCCCCCTCATGGCCAGGCATTTGGTAACAGACTTGCCTCGGTTTCCCTTTGTATCAGTTTAGAAAGGTGGCCTGTAGTGCTAGCTTTGCTCCCTTTCCGGAGCAGTCACAGGGCTGCTTCTCTGAGGCTCCAGGGACCCACCACAGTAGCTAGCTCTGCTCCACTCTACTGTGGCATTCCCTTTCCAGGGCTCAGCCTGTCTCAGTCCTTCCTCTCCAGCTGCCTCTATAGGCCCAGGTGTAGTCCAGCCCTCTTTAATTGGCTGGATTGGATCTGCCTGCTCTTGTCCAGGAGCACTGGGCTTAAACTATCCACAGAGACCAGCTACCCTTTTACATACTCCCCCCCTCTCTCTTTTCCTTCTTGTGAGGTGCCTCCCAGGGCTACTTTCACCCCTCTCAATGCAAAAAACCCTTTCACCCCAACATTCTGCATTCTGCTATGTCAGTCATTACACCATTTCAGGGCTCACATTTTTTCCTTAAACCAATTAAATTATCCCCCTCAATTGTTTAACATAATACCAACATTTCAACCCTCATTTCCCACAAGCCCCTCCCAGTCACAGAGTGTTCTCGGAGTCCTAGAGAACATAGCCAGGTCATCCCACCCCTGTGCGCAAACTCTGGATCCCAGTCACCCTGAGTTGTATGAAATGTGGCCACGGTCACATACTCAGGTCCACTGGACATCATCTCTACATAGTCTCATCTCCATCTCCTGGGCTTCGGGGTTGCTGCATGCTAGACTTTTCTGCCTCTGCATGCAGAATTTCTACTTCAGTCTCAAGTTCATGAACCATTCAGAGTAAATATTCTCTTTCTTCCAGGAGAATATTTACTCCTGGTCCAGGGGACCTGTAAGGGGGTCAGCTTGGGAGTGCTGATTAACCTGGTCCTCTCAGATGTGCTCTGTTAATGTGTGTGTGTGTTCATCTGATTCTAGGATTGGAAGAACCCAGCCCTGGGGAACCTAGGTTCTGCAGGATAGCTCCATTGGGAGGGAACTTGCAGCAGGGAGAAGTAGAGCTCCATATGAGAACAAAAGTGACACAAGCAGTACATTGATAGAATTGCCGAACCCCCCACCTCCCAGAAGAGTAACCCTGATAGATGAGTGTACCCCAAGTAAAAGGAAAACTTGGTAACACTGGGAGGTGAGACATGGGCTGGAATGCCTAAAGAAACTGCATTTTTGACTTCTTGCTAACCAGTGTGGTGAGGCAGAAGTATACTTTGTTACTGGCTTGGTATAATCTAATCATAGAATAACCACCAGTTTAGGATGAGACTGCCCTATTTCTTAGCAGTTTGTCCTGAATGTGGCATTCTCAGCTGTGACCCACTGAGGCATGGTGATATGGAGTGCATGCACAATCCAAGTCTACAAGTCCCTCAACTACAGTTCCTCCCACCCTAACTGTTACTACCCACGGTGAGGCCCTCCCCGAACTTTTGAAGTGGACTCCCACTGCTTAGTCCCACTGTCCTAACAGACTCCATAATCCGGCAATTCTTTTAATATGCTCAGACTGGCCACATGTGAAGCAAATCACGGGGCCCCAAGAGCCACTCGCACTAGTATTTCCATAGACTGTGGGGTTCTCCAGGTCCCTTGTAGGTACTGTGTGTCCTCCAAGTTTTGGATACCTGGGGTCTTTCCCCCTTGAACGTTTACCTGGACCACCCTTTTGTAGGCGTCCCTCCCTTTTCCAGACTGCCACAGCTGCTCATCTCCTTTGGCCTCAAAGAAGGCTTCAGTTGGCACCACAGCTTCCTTCACTGATGCCAGCTGGAAGTGCATTACCAGCTCTGCACCCCCTGGACAGAACCTTCAGGAACTGTTCCAAGTTGACTTGATCCAGGACTTTCTCCACTGAACTGGTCTCTGGGCAAAGCCACCATGTCACGGAGTCCTGTAGTTTCTGGGACACTACCTGCGGTCATGCCCCACATGGAAACGGTTCTACCCGGAATCTGTGTCTATATGCCTCAGGAACCAGCCCTAATCGGTCCAGGATGGTGGCCTTTACCACTGGATAGGAGTTCACATGCTCATCACTTACTGCCCACTAAGCCGCCTACGCCTCTCCCGACAGGAAAGGCGCTATGTAGGCCGCCCAAATGGGCTCCTCCCAGTCCACTGCTTTGGCCACCCTCTCAAATGTGTGGAGGAAAGCCTCAGGGTAATCTTCCAGTCCAAACTCTGCCAGGCTCGAAACCAACTGGCCCCCAGTCCAATCACCAACTGTGTTACCAAGCATGGCTTGATTTAACAGTTTCTGTATCCACACCTATCATTTGGAGTGGACTTCTTGCCACTTCTGCTGTTTCTGCTGATCTTCTATCAGCTACATGAGCATGGCCCAGGGCTGCAGATGGGTGCTGCTGAACTCTAGCTTCTGGCAGCCTTCCATCCCCAGCCAGCGCTGTTTCTTTCCTGGCACTACAGGGCCCCTTGCTCCAGGGACCTACTACAGGAGCTAGCTGTACTCTACTGTAGCTTTCCCTCCCTAGGGCTCAGCTTGTCTCAATCCTTCTTCTCCAGCTATCTAGCAGCAGCCCTTTATAGGCCCATGTGTAGCCCAGCCCTCTTTAATTGGCTGGATTGGATTCAGCTGCTCTTGTCCAGGGGGTTTAGCTTAATCTATCCATGGAACCAGATACTCTGTGACAGGATATTATTAAAATCTTTATTGAGGAACAGTACATTACACATTCTGGTCCCTCATGTTACTACTACTACTAACAATTATTATTTTTTTAAAGATTATGAAAAAGTTTGTAAAATAAGATGCTGGGTTTGGGGCCTAATCATTCAATTGACTTTAAGGAGAGTTAAGGACTGACATTAACCTACACTACTGGTACTGTGGATGGCAGATAATTTTTTAACTCCAGTATTTCAGATGTGTCTATATTTTTATTTAAATAGCAAAGGAGTTTAGTTTGCCCTGTGGAATAATGGACCAAAGCTCAGTTTTTAGTCATTTGTTTGCCCAATTTCAGTTTAGAACAGAGTATGTGGATGAATAATAAACCCCTGGAAATAATGATTTATGTGAGAAAGCCATGATTTTAAATTATAAGAATTGTTCTGCTCTATCACAGTTGTGATCTTTAAATGTACATTTAGAGAAGAAAATAATAACTTTCATAAGATGATGATGACAAGTTAGAAATGGAAGATAGTAGATGCAAAACCAGAAATAGGAAACAGCCAGTTTGAATTTATTTCCATTTAAAAGATGGAGATTATAAACCGAATTTTCAAAAAACACATCTTTGTATGAGAAAATATAATTGTACATCAGATAGACACACTTTCATAACAGTTAAAGCAATTTATGCAAGGAAAAACAAGTTAGTATGTACAAAATTACAAGCAAAATTTTGGGATGGGCTGAAGGACAGTATTCAGTCCCTCTGAAATCAATGGGAGTTTTGCCATTGACTTGAAGATGAGTAGACTTAGTCCTCAAAATGCATTTTGCTTTAAAAATGACTTCATAAAAATGGTATTGTATCTCCATGTTCATTTTGTCGCAGTAACTACATATAAAACCTCTTTATTTTACAGGTAGAGATAAGTTTTTTCTACCTGCCAATCCTGCAGATTCTACCTGGAATAGGAAAGTCAGGCAGTTTTTTCTGGCTCAGATGTCATTACAAATAATATAGATTCTGCAGACCAAATTATGCCTTCATTTACACTTGTACATACTATCTTAATGGGGATTGCACAGGTATAAGTGAAGTCTGACTTTGACCCTGCAATTAAAAGTTAGTTAATTATGTTTGAGCCAAAATAGATTTAAACTCACTCCCCTCCTCTGACTCTGCAGTATTCATGGCAGTTCACAATAGTAAAACACTTACTTTTTTTTACTATAATAAGACATATTATTAATCATACATAAGGGGTTAGGTCCACTTAGTAAGAAGGTGCAATTTTTACATAGCTATTTTTCAGAGTAGAACTACATGTTAATAGTTTCGTTGGGTGAAATCCTGAAATCCTGGCTTCGCTGAAGTCAGGGGAAAAACTCCCACTGAGGCCAAGATTTCACCCTTCATTTTTAAGCATCAACTGCTTGAAAATATATACAGTACAGGCAAGTTTAATTGCGTGTCCATCTAGATATGTTGCTACCAGGTTTACATAAGTAATGTGAAAAATAAATTTGAAAATATAGCCCCCCTTATCAGATGTTGTGTTTATGTAGAAATAAATTATGGGATGGAAGTTGGCAAATTAGTAAATGAAAAGAGAAATTATTTGATTCTTAACTTTTCTAAAGCACCAGGCCCACAAAACATGTATATTAGATGGTAAAAGGGAAGGTAATGGAAAAAAACTGGGGAAGCTTTTCTAAACACTTATGCAAGCTCACTGAGTTTAGGAATGATTTCTGAAGACTGGAATCTGGCCAACATGCTAGTGATGGACTCACTGAGAAATTACAGCCCAACTAGTTTAACATCACTTGAGGCGATAATCTTATAAATTATTTAAGGGATCAGGAGGGATGTTTGGAAAACAGCTTGATTAAAGATAGCCTTTCAGCTAAGAAATTGAGGTCAGGCCTCACTAATTTGCTGGAATTCTGAGAGGATAATACTGCCAAACTAAACACTGGGAATCCAATGAACTACTTTTACTTAGATTTCTGAAAGCCTCAAATTCCTCTCTCCTCTCCCCCCCCGCCCTGTCTGCCCAATACTATCCAGGCTAAGATGCAAGGAGCCATGTGATAAACGAATAGTTAGTTCATTAAATTAAAGACTGGCACTTTGAAAACAGAGGCAAATCATAAACCAACCACTTGATAATTGGTAAGGTATTCCTAATGAAGATTATTCCAAAAAACAAATGAAATTGTGACTGGGCTTAACACCTCCAAAATTAAATTAAAAATAAATAGTGTAAACATTCAGAAAACATATATTAAAGTTCTCATGATTGTGCTTCAGCCTGCCTGCAGTACACTCAGAAGAGTTCAAAATAAATAACCCTCAACCATTTATTCATTTCTCTACATCTGAGTATAGCAAAGTTCATTGGAAGTATGAATAATCATTAATATATTGAATTACCATTTAGTCCACAGCTCTAGTATTTATAAATAACATAAATGTATTAAATATAAATACTTTTCAATAATTTGCATTCCACTTAATAAATATATTGAGCAAACATGGCACTGAATCAGTATTTCCAACACTATAGATAGCAAGAGGGAAAATTGTTATAACTATGTTACAACAAATTTAATGGGGGTCAGACTAGAATATAGCAAATTTAGGATCCAGTAGATATAAGTGTAGGCTATAATATTTTTTCATTTACATTTGTGGAAGGATTCATAGATTTATAGTTTTTAAGGTCAGAAGGGACCACAATGATCATCTATATCTACTCTACAGCATAATATAGGCCATAGCATTTCATCAAGTGATCACTGCAACATGAAGGCCTTAACTCCTGGTTGAGATAAAGCATATTTTTTAAAAAGACATCCACTCTCGATAGGGTGACCAGATAGCAAATGTGAAAAATCGGGACGGGGGAGGGGGGTTATAGGAGCCTATATAAGAAAAAGATCCCAAAATCAGGACTGTCCCTATAAAATCGGGACATCTGGTCACCCTAACTCTCAATTTAAAGACTTTAAGCAACAAAGAATCCACCACAACCCTTGGTATGATTAATTACCTTTACCGTTAAAAATGTGTGCCTTATTTATAATGTAAATTTGTCTCACTTGAATTTATAGCCATTGGATATTGTTATGCCTTCATCTGCTGAATTACAGATCTCAATATTATCAGAATTCATTTCCCCAGGTAAGTACTTGTAGATGGGGATCAAGTCACCTCTTAACCTTCTCTTGAGAGAGTAAATAAGCTAAATAGACTGAACTTCTATAGTCTGTGACTATAAGGCATGTTTTCTACAGCTTGAATCATTCTTGTAGCTTTTTTCTGAACCCTTTCCAATTTTTCAACATCTTTAATATAGTGTGGACACCATAGCTGAACAGAATATTCCAGTTATTGCTTCACTAATATGGGGCTGAGGAGATGTCGGATGCTTTCCTGGGGTCTAAGTCTGAAGGAGTATAGTAGCAGTTAGGAAACTCTTTAGAGAGACAGAGGAGGGGAAATGATTCATTCTGGAACTGGCCTGACTGACTTGCTACTTAAACAGCTTACTTGAGCCACATCTGAAGAATTGGACAGATAACCGTTTCAGTGAAGTTATACAGCACCCAAGAAAAGTAATACTACATCTAGGAGCTACTTACTGGAATGTTCCTGATGTTTAGAGAAATAGTACCGGATCCCCAGCTGACTTAAACTCCTTAAAGTAACTCCTTTGAGTGGACCTAAGCCAGGACTGAGGATCTGGCCCATAAATTATCCTAAATAGAAGGGCACACTAATTTACAGAGTCTCTTTTTTTACTTTTCTTTCTTTTTTTTATTTTCGGTGCAACATTACTTGGATTAGAAATGAGAAAATCTAACAGGTTTTACCCAGAATAGATATGATTCAATAGAGCGGGATCAAGACTCATCAGAATATTAACTATGTGCTATGGATTATTTTGGTCAAAGGTAATTCCCTATAATCTATTTACTTTACATGTCTTAAAAAAACTGATTTCCAAATGGAAGGACTACAGAAATCCTTAAACTGTACTTACCACATGTGGGGATTTCTGCTCTTCACCAGTGAATTGTTAGTAATTAATTTGGAAGGATTACTTCATTTCCAACAACAAATATAAAATGTACACAATGAATAATTAACTTATGGAATTTATTGCCAAAAGATATCATTGGCCAAAGGTATCAGTGAGACCCAGACTTTAGTGTTATTCAAAAAAGGATCAGACCTGTTTATAGATAATGCGAACATCCATGATTATATTACATTTTAATGAAATGCATTTTTATAAGTAGGGCCCTACCAAATTCATGGCCGTGAAAAATGCGTCACCGACCGTGAAATATGGTCTCCCCTGTGAAATCTGTTTGTTTGTGTACTTTTACCCAGATTTCACGGGGGAGACCAGCATTTCTCAAACTGGGGGTTCCTACCCAAAAGGGAGTTGTGGAGAGTCACAAGGCTATTTTAGGGGGTCGTGATATTGCCACCTTTACTTCTGCACTGCCTTCAGAGCTGGGCAGCTGGAGAGCAGCAGATGCTGGCCTGTCACCCAGCTTTTAAGGTAGCGCCACAGCCAGCAGCAGCGCAGAAGTAAAGGTGGCAATACCATACCATGACACCCTTATTTGCACTGCTGCTGGCAGTGGCGCTGCCTTTAAAGCTGGGCTCTCATCTAGCAGCAACAGAGCTTCCTGAAGCTGGGGGAGGTCCCTGAAGGTTGATCTGACCTGAGAGTGGCCCCTGCAGGGGAAGAGGAAGTCCCATCCCTCACCATCCAGCCAGGACCAGCAGCTGGAGCCCAGCATACGGTAGGAGCTCTCAACCAGGGAACCCCCAGCCCTGCCTCTCCCCTATTTCAGGCCCAGCGCCCGTTGCTCAGACATTAAAGGGGCCTTGGGCTGTCTGTGTGGGGGGGAAGGGTGACCAAGGAAATCCTCCCACCATGGCACCCTCAGCGGTCGCCCATGGTGCACACCCGTAAGGCCAACCTTGCCCCCCCAAAAGTGAGGACACCCCCATACCATGCCACCGTCACATCTGTGCTGCTTCTGGCAGCAGTGCTGCCTTCAGGGCTGGGCACCTGGCCAGCAGCCACTGCTCTTCAGCCTCCCAGCTCTGAAGGCAGCACTGCTGCCAACAACAGCACAGAAATAAGGTTGGCAATACCGTGACCCTCCTACAATTGTCTTGCGACCCCACCACCTATGATTTCTTTTTGGATTGGGACCCCCACATGGTTACACCACCATGAAATTTCAGATTTAAGTATCTGAAATTATGAAATTTATTATTTATAAAATCCTATGACCGTGAAATTGAGCAAAATTGACTGTGGATTTGGTAGAGCCCTATTTTTAAGGGATACATACTCTCACACTCCAGGGTATAATCCAACCAAAAATTGATGGGCAGGTCATTCTATCTGTCATAACTATAAAGGGAAGGGTAACAGCTCTCCTGTGTACAGTATTATAAAATCCCTCCTGGCCAGAGACTCCAAAATCCTTTTACCTGTAAAGGGTTAAGAAGCTCAGGTAACCTGGCTGACACCTGACCCAAAGGACCAATAAGGGGACAAGATACTTTCAAATCTTGGGGGGGGAAGGCTTTTGTTTATGCTCTTTGTTTTGGGGGTTGTTCGCTCTTGGGACTAAGAGGGACCAGACATCAATCCAGGCTCTCCACATCTTTCTGAACAAGTCTCTCATATTTCAAACTTGTAAGTAAACAGCCAGGCAAGGCATGTTTGTTTACCTTTGTTTTCTCAACTTGTAAATGTACCTTTTACTAGGGTTTTTACCTCTGTTTGCTGTAACTTGAACCTAAGGCTAGAGGGGGGTCCTCTGGGCTCTTTAAGTTTGATTACCCTGTAAAGTTATTTTCCATCCTGATTTTACAGAGATGATTTTTACCTTTTTCTGTAATTAAAAGCCTTCTTTTTAAGAACCTGATTGATTTTCCTTGTTTTTAGATCCAAGGGGGTTGGATCTTGATCCACCAGGAGTTGGTGGAAGGGAGGAGGGGGGATGGTTAATTTCTCCTTGTTTTAAGATCCAAGGGGTTTGGATCTGTATTCACCAGGGAATTGGTGAAGAGTCTCTCAAGGCTACTCAGGGAAGGGAATTAGCATCGAGAGTGGTGGCAGCAGACCAGATCTAAGCTGGTAGTTAAGCTTAGAAGTTTTCATGCAGCCCCCCACATCTGTACCCTAAAGTTCAGAGTGGGGAAGCAGCCTTGACACTGTCATTTTCCACTGTACAGTATCTTGCACCTTCCTCGGAAGCATCTGGTGCTGTCAGAGACAGGATACAGAACTAGATGAACCACTGGCCTGGTCTGTTATTGTGATTCTGTACCTATAGTCCTAGCATGTGTTTGAAGAATAAGTCTGTGGTCCTAAAGGCTACCACTAAAATACTGAGATAATGAACACGGAAGTCCATCAAGCAATGCTATTAATAGGAAGAAGTGCTAGAATTACAAGATTCATGATGGTATTTTTAAGTTCAGTGACCAGATTTTGAAGCTAGAGCATAAGATTTCTTATTTATTTAACCTGAAGACTTGTTTGGGGATCCTGCAGAAAATTATAAAAAGTGACCAGTTGTTGGAAACTGAGGGATTGGAAGCCATGTAATTTTTATTTCTGTCATATCAAATATTCTACAAATGCCTATACTAGCATATGTTTGCTTCCAAATTTCAATAAGTGGTTATATTATGCATAACTAAATATATATGTTCCTCCTACATCCTAACCATAGTTTATTTAATCATACTTTAATCCTATAAATATTACCTCCAGTATATTATAGTTCTGCTTGTGATTTTGAAGGGTAGGCAATGACAGTTAACTAGTGCTAAAATTCACATCAGCTACCAGTTTCTAGAGATGGTGCTATTTGGAATGATAGTATTGTAAATCATGACTGGTATACTCAAGAGGCATTATCACTTCCAAATACCTATTCTCTCAGCCTTAAAAATCTGTGAGCAGCTGTCATTATTAGAGATGAATGAAGATTTTGTAAAGAAATGACATTTTGTTTCCAACGTTAAATCACAACCCGGGATTGCTGAATGGTTTGCAGAGTTTCACAAAACTGTGGCTGGCCCTAGTATCTATGCTGGGGGCTAGGATTTGGGGTGGAAAACATGCAAAGCCTGTATCAGTTGCCACTGAAGGCAGTGGATACTGGCTCCTGCCACACAACTGGGCTGCAACTTTTTTTAACTTGATTTACATCATGTGACAGGATCAAAGAAATGCAGTCAATCCTTTATTGGGACTCCTGAGTGACACACTTTTATTACAGTTTTAGTCAAGTTTCACTTTGAAATTTCGGGACTGCTTGATCCCAAAAGAAAATTTAAGTAAAATTGTGGTTTAAACCACCTGTGAATGAGGGTTTATGGAGAACAGTTCACTGAAACACCTGTGATGTGAAATCTCCCAATTTTTTTCAGAGCTTCATTCATTATTATCTAATATTGTGATCCCTTTACTTTATTTTTATATTCTTTGGGCCAAACTCTAATTTATACTAGGTCCCTTTACATCACTCAGGCAGTGTGAAGCGTCCTTAAAGTGTATGTAAATATAATCAACTCCCACTTTAATGCCTCTTTTTAATTCCAGAGTGAAGTAAAGGTCTTAGTTTAAATAAGAATCTGACTCTTTAAGTTTAACACAGCTTTTAATAATGTTTAGCAATCTAGCTATCTGAACTAATAAGCACTATAGAAACTTGCCTTTAGGTGCAGCAAAAGAATATATATAACACACTGCACTGTAGGAGAAAAAATAATCTTGCTTCTTTTATTTTGTAATTGCTTCATCTTTTCTTATGATTTGTTGATGCCAGAATGAATAGAGGTTACTATCAGAACTTTCCTGCTGAGTGCTGCAGCAATAAGCAAGAATGAGAGAGTAGTTGAATTGCTGAATTTGATTCTTCAGGGACTGGAATTGATGAATCTGTGGGACTTTCCCTTAAGGCAAGATGATGGAAATATATATGTTGATGATTAGATTCTTTAGTTCATAGGTCTTAAGAAGTCTGTCTTGATCATGAACAATATTTTGATTTAGTATGAGGGTAATATGGTCAGTGCTGATGGAAAGGGCTCAAGAACATTGCCTCCAGTGAACTGATGGAAAGACATTGCAGGGACACTGGTTTGTTGGTTTATTTGTTGTTATTGTTTTCATAGTATTGTAAACACTAAATATTTTCAGACAAATGAACCCTAAGACAGAGTTACATTTGTAAATAGATATTCATTACTACAAAGTAATATTAGACTGTTAGTTTTATAAATAACATATGAAAGTGAGTTTGCAGTGTTGTTGTAGCCGTGTTGGTTCCAGGATATTAGAGAGACATGGTCGGTGTGGTGATATCTTTTGTTGAACCAACTTCTGTTGGTGAAGAGATAAGCTCTCAAGCTTAGAGTTTGGTGTAAGCTTGAAAGCTTGTCTCTTTTCACCAACAGAAGTTGGTTCAATCCACTGTGTCTCTAATTTGAAAATGAGGAAATTTGGAGTTAAGTTTATACAAAAAATAATTAAAGGCCAGATTTTGAAAGGTATTTAAGTGTCTAAAAATGCAGATAGGCGTCTAGGTACTTTTGAAAATCCCACTGGGTGCCTATCTGCCTCTTTAGATAACTCAATACTTTTAAAAATCTGACCCTAATAGTCCACCCCATGAATTCTCATTTACTATATCACTACATCTTCTTCTTTATTTTAAACATAAACAATAACCTCACTTAAATTTCCTGTGTGCTTCTATCTATCTATCTATCTATCTATCTATCTATCTATCTATCTATCTATCTATCTATCTATCTATCTATCTATCTATCTATCTATCTATCTATCTATCTAATCACCTCCTGCTCACTACATACAGTCTACAAACCCAATCACAGTTTCTCCTCCAGTTAAGTTTATATTTACAAGCCACCAATATCAATATTCTGTCTAGGACACTACAAAACTTGTGCTCCCTTCTCATCTTCCCATTATGATCAAAACCACACACTGTATACAGCATCTTGTCCACATAGTATCCCAAACCAACTTCCTATAAACCAGAAAGCCCAATATACACCCTCTTTATATGCAAGGAATGCAACTTTGTCTAATTTGATATATCTCCAAGACACACATCCACAAATACAGCACTGGTATTTGCTTATAATTCACTCTGTTAATTATTATTCCTTCATATTGTGGTACCTCTCAAACGGCCCTGGCAAATTAAGGCCCCAACTGTGCTAGGTGCTGTACAGATGCCCAGGAAGTCAAATTCCCTGCCTTGAAGTGCTAACATTCTAAACAGAAAGATAACAGAAATAAGAGTGGAGGGAAGAAGTGCAACATGAAAGCAAGGTGATCAGGGTGATGGCTGACAAACATAATTTAAATCAATTTATTGTTCTTCTATATTCAATATTAATTTAATATAGTGATAGGGAGAGTGGGAATGATAAGAGGCAGGTGAGTAAATAAGAACTAGGATATGGGGGGATTTTTAAGCTCACCAAAACGCACACATACCTCCAGTTGCTGAGGACCTAGCAGCTCTCCCTTATATGGGAAAATGTGGCTTGCAATTCTTTTCTCATTGTTGACAATTCTGTATAGACCCTATAACGAACAGCTGAACTTCACGTCTGCAGCAAGAAATTGGGGGTGTTTAAGGTATGGCATGGATGAAAGTGGTAAGATGATTGGTGAGACAAATGGACAAATAGGGGTTTGAGGCTGGCATGATTTGTGGATCCAAGGAGTGATATGATATAATAAAAAGATAAGAGTGGATAAGCAGAGTGGGACAGAGATGTGAAGGGGCAAGTTGCAGTATATGCCATAGAATTATTTCATTAGCCCTTCCCCAAAATTCCCAGCCCTGTGCATAGTGATGTGATCACAGTGGAAATATTTTGTAGACTCACCAAAATATACTAAGGCTTGCTCTGGTGTGAAGACCTTAAAGAATTAACAACCAAAACAAATAACATTCTGACTTTAATGATTAGCAACTGACAAAAGAACTACCGAGCCTTAGAGCCCTGCCTAGATATTGTAAGCAAGAAATGTTAAAGTGCAACTTCAATTAATGTATTATGGATGCTGTACAGTCATCACACCTCTTATAATCACATTTTCATTTGCTGCACTCTTAATGTAATTGGTTGGAGAGTGGAACACTGACATTTAAAACTAATCTGTTGGAAGAGGTACTTCCAGGAGTAAAATTAAAATCCTGGCAATGTGCATATCTCTTAGAAGAGGTGGTAGCAAAATATTTTCTGGCATCTGAATACTCCATTATATGAAGGCACTTTAATTATATTGAACCTGTTTAGCCCATACCTATAATAAATGTCCATTTTTATTATTTATATGATTAACTGGTTTCATATTGCTGTATATTCCACTCTAGATGAATTAAGACCTTTTTACTTTAACCATAATATGCATACTGCAATTATAGAGCACGCACTTTCTTTTACAATGCATTTTGTAGAGCTGGCTGATAATTAAGTGATTTACAAGACTGATATTTTGAGATGGGTCACTCCATATTACACCACCATTCAGCCAAGGGCTATGGAATAATAGTTTTATTCATTGTTTCCCACTTTTCAAATTTAACTATGGATCTTTACATCGGAACTCTAACTGGGTATAAAGTAATAGTTAAAGTTATTCGCAGCTGTCTGGTTGCAGAGTGGGCTGATCTATCCAGGGGAAAGTTCAGACTACCACAGACAGTCAAAAAATATTTTGCAGAAATACTTATCCTATATCTCTTTGTCCCAGAGCTGTGGCTTCACACTCTGCAAGGAACACCAGCTGAGTAGCTCCAAAAGGGGAAGAAGATTAGGTCTGTTTGTCCTATAATTCATTAAAAAATTATCTGGCTCCTGGTGAGGTGGGATGCCTATCTCACTGTGATCCACTGAGCATAGCTGGAAGGCTTCCTTCCCTGAACATCTCCTGCTTGTTAGGGAGCTTTGACCCAATGGGCTCCTTTCTTCTTCGTGAGTGACTTCCATAACAGAGCACTAAGACAGATTCACTTTGGGCTCTTTATTACCTTTAACATTCCTTTCCTAGTTGACAGCCAGCCAGCCAGCCAGCCAGGGAAGAACTTGTCCCTCTCTTTAGAAGGCCAAGGGTGTACTCAACTGTCCCTTAATATAACTGTTGTGGGCAATTATACAGTTTGTGTGTGTCTAGGAGTTGCACAGTGTTAGGAATGTGCTTAAGCACAAGCTTACATTTTATTTTCAAAGCTCAAAAAAAAAATGAGCCAAATCAGTTTGAAGAAAGAATTTAAACAGAAAAATGTGAATGATAATTGGGAATTGTTAAAGAATATTTTATTACATGCCCAAAAAGCCACGATGAAGAAAAAAGGCCACACAGGTTAAAAATCCAGTCTGGTTTAGATAGGACATAGAGGCAGATATAATAAATGGAAGAAAGGGGAAGCTGATAATACTGAAGATAAGTCAGAAGCTAGGAATTGCAGAAAATTGATCAGGGAATCAAAAGGACATAGCTACGGAGAAATCTACAGCCAGCAGAGTTAAGGACAATGAGAAGGAGGTGTTTTTTTAAGTATATTAGGAACAAAATTTATCTTAAAAATGGTATTAGTCCATTACTAAATGGAAGTGATAGACTTGTCAGTAATACTGATAAAGCAGAAATGTTCAATAAATATGTTCTGTATTGGGATGGGGGGAAATATAGATTATGAAATAATATCATATGATAATGAAACACTATCCATTCCAATAATAACTCAGGAAGTTTTAAAACAGCAGCTAGTAAAGTTAGACATTTTTAAATTGCTAGGTAAAACAATGGAATGGCTTATGGAGGTTTGATTAATAAAGAATTTTAAGAGAGTAATATAATTAATGCCAATCAATATGATGAAAAATAGATCCTATTAACATAAACTGATATTTTTTTGTTGAGATTACAAGTTTGGTTGATAAAGGTAATAGTACTGATCTAATATACTTAGACTTCTGTAAAGCATTTGACTTCGCACCCCACAAAATTTTGATTAAAAAACCAGGAAAGATTAAAAATAAAAAATAAAATTGCATATGTTAAAGGACTAAAAACAGGCTAACTGACCAAATGTAATTGTAAACATGGGATCATCATCCTGTGTCAGTTTTTCTAGTGAGGTCCCATGGGGTTGATTATTGGTCCTACCCTATTTAACGTTTTTTTATCAATGATCTGGAAAAAAAACATAAAATGATCTGGAAAAAAACAAAATCATCACTGACATTGTTCCTACCTGTATAACTTTGCATTTGGTCTTATTAAAATACATATTGTTTGCTTGCACTCAGCTTACCTAGCAGTGTAGATCACTTTGTATCAGTGACCTGTCCTCTTCATTATTTACCATTCCCTCAAACCTTATGTGGTAGGGAATGCTAAATAATGAAGAGGACAGGTCACTGATACAAAGTAATCTAGACTGCTAGGTAAGCTGAGTGCAAGCATACAATATATATTTTAATAAGACCAAATGTAAAGTTATACAGGTAGGAACAAAGAACGTAGGCCATACTTACAGGATGGGGAACTCTTTCCTGGGAAGCAGTGTTTCTGAGAAAGATTTGGGGGTCATGATGGAAAAATAACCTGAATATCAGCTCCCATTGTGACACTGTGGCCAAAAGGGCTAATGTGATCCTGAATTCCCATGATTCCCCTCACCTCTGTGTCATCTGCTCTCTTGCTGACCCTTGTTGAACTCAACTAGGAATAGGGAGGTTATACTACCTCTGCATTTTGCACTGGTCAGACCACTACTGGAATACTATATCCAGTTCTGGTGTACACAGTTCAAGAAGGATGTTGATAAATTGGAGAGGGTTCAGAGAAGAGCAACAATGGTTAAAGAATTGGAAAACAAGTCTTATAGTGATAGACTCAAGGAGCACAATCTATTTAGCTTCACAAAGAGAAGGGTAAGAGGTTACTTGATTATAGTTTATAAGTACCTCTGTGGAGAACAAAATATGACAATGAGCTCTTCAGTCTAGCAGACAAAGGTATAACAGATCCAATGGCTGGAATTTGAAGTCAGAGAAAAAATCCAACAGGAAATAAGGTGTGATTTTTTAAGAGTGAGGGTAATTAACCATTGGAACTATTTACCAAGGGAAGTGGTGGATTCTCCATCACTAACAATACTTAAATCATGATTAGATGTTTTTCTAAAAAATATGCTCTCGTTCAAAAGGGAATTTGGGGGGGGGGAGCGGGGAAGTTCTATGGCCTCTGTTATGCAGGAGTTCAGACTATATGATTACTGTGGTCAATTCTGGCCTTATACTTTATGTTTCAGTGATATAATTTCAATGTCTATTTGAATGTACAGTATATTAACAGTCTCTAATTGCTTAACTGAATATTGTCTCATAGAAAGAGAGTTAAAGAAAATAGGCTACAGTTTTATCAAAGGAACTGGTATAGAGAAAATTAAATTGGAAAAATCTAAAGAGCCAGTAGAATTAAATAATTCCCAATCCTCAGGAAATATCGCTTAAGTTTAATAACTATATAAATTCCACCAAACAGATTTTATAACAATTGTGTGACAGGCAAATAGAATAAGCAGCAAACACAAAGGTGGGTATGTTCATATGGTTAGTAAACAAAAGTTTAAACTGAAAAAGAAAGAACAGCAATCTGTCAAGGTAGTCAGAAAAGAGCAATGTGAACTAGTAACAGATTACCTGAAAGACTATGCTATTTGCAAGCAAAATACTCAACCTCCCTCTCCCATGTACCATGGAATTAATATCTTACAGATCTCACTTTGGGCTCTGTCCAATGTAATAATGTAAATTTACCTTCATGACTTCTGCAGATTCACAAAAAAACCTGCAAAATTGCACCCTCTTCAGAGGGGTACTTCCACTTGCTTATTATGGACCCAATTCAGCAATGTACTTTCTCCAAGTTGGTTCTATGGACTCCTGTGTAATGGATTAGATGGGGCTAAGATCTAGCAGATAAAGTGTACCTTTTGGAGCAATTATGTAAAGGCAGTTACTTCAGGTCTCAACAGCCAATTTGGTGTACAACATACAGAATACCCCTACTATTGCCTTGATTCCCCAACTATCTGACCTTTTTCTGTTCTGCAGGGTGAACAAGCCCTCTGCAACCGAGTGCAGCTGTTGGAGTAGCCACTGCTACAACTGGGTCCCTGTTTGCTAACCACTTTTTTTGTGCAAGCAGGCTGCTTCAGCGTACAGCAGATATGCAAAGAGCAGACCGGCACATACTCAGTCAGTATCGGGCCTCCTGTGGACACAGCTTATATATATATAGGCAAGGTCAAGATATTAAAGTTTGAGAAATAGCAGACTGAGCATGCACAATTGCTACATTTCATAGTGTTCCTACATAATCTTTAAATATTCATACGTGTTATATGAAAGTTTTCAAAGCCATATACTTAACCGTCACTAAAATTCCTATAAAATGTTATGGATCTGTATATCATGATTTTCCTTGAACATAAAATGAGATGTTTCTGAATTAAGATTGTAAATCTTGATACATATTTCATCAAATGTTTATATGTGTTCACAATGAATGATCATGAAGAGATTATGAATTTCTGTGAAATGTTAAAAAAGTAAGACAATCTTTGTAAAATATTTTTTTTCCAAATCTTATTCTACTGCAGTAGAACCTCAGAGTTACAAACACCAAATTTACAAACTGACCAGTCAACCACACACTTCATTTGGAACCAGAAGTACACAATCAGGCAGCAGCAGAGACAACAACAACAACAACCAAAAGAAGATGGAGATACAGTAATGTGTTAAATATAAACTATTAAAAAAATAAAGGGAAAGCAGCATTTTTCTTCTGCACAGTAAAGTTTCAAAGCTGTACTAAGTCAATGTTCAGTTGTAAACTTTTGAAAGAACAACCATCACATTTTGTTCAGAGTTACCAACGTTTCAGAGTTACAAACAACCACTATTCCAGAGGTGTTCATAACTCTGAGGTTCTACTGTAATGAAAGAAAATACAGATTTCAGTTATTCATTACAACATGATGTAGACTACTGTTCAAAATCCACAATATAAACAATTTTACTAGATGAAATCTGTAAGGGAAAAAAAAGACATTAGGGACACGTATTATACCCTCCCATAGTAAAACTGACAGGAAAGGGATAAAGAGTTCATGAAACTCCACAGACTTAATTTCAGAGTATTTCCTAAAAATGTTCCTCTAAAAAGAGTTTTGGAGAAACAGGTTGCATTCTTCAATAGGGAAAGAAGCACTATAAATTATAATTATAGAAATCTAGGACTGGAAGGGAACTTAATAGGTCATCTAGTCTAACCCCCTCCACTGCAGCAGGACTAAGTATTATCTAGACCATCCCTGACAGGTGTTTGTCTAGCCTGTTCTTAAAAACCTCAAATGATGGAGAGTCCACAATCTCTCTGGGTAATTTGTTCCAATGCTTAACTACCCTTAGAGTTAGGACATTTTTCCTAATGTCTGACTTAAATATCACTTGCTGTAATTTAAGCCCATTACTTGTTCTATCCTCAGTGGTTGAGGACAATGTATTATCCTCTTCTTTATAACAGCCGTTTATGTATTTGAAGACTGATATCATGTCCCCTATCAGGCTTCTCAACTCCAGATTATACAAACCCAATTTTTTCACTCTTTTTCAGAGGCCATTTTTTCTAGACCTTTAATAATTTTTTTGCTCTCCTCTGGACTTTCTCCAATTTGGCCATATCTTTCCCAAAGTGTGGTACCCAGTACTGGACACAGTACTCCAGTTGAGGCCTTACCAGTGCCGAGTAGATTGGAAGAATTACTTCTCACATCTCACATCCTGCGAATGCATACCAGAATGATGTTTGCTTTTTTTGCAACAGCATTAGATTATTGACTCATATTTTTAGTTTGTGATCCACTATAACCCCCAGATCCTTTTCTTCAGTACTCATTCCTAAGCAGTCATTTCCATTTTGTATGTGTGCAGTTAATTGTTCCTACCTAAGTGTAGTACTTTACATTTGTGCTTATTGAATTTCATCATCTTTACTTCAGACCATTTCTCCAGGTTGTCAAGATCATTTTGAATTCTAATCTTGTCCTCCAAAGCACTTGCAACCTCTCCCAGCTTGGTATCATCCACAAACTTTTTAAGCATACTTTCTTGCCATTTACTATGCAAGTTATTTAGATTGTATTTGGTGCAGAGACCATCTTTTTATTGTAAGTTTGTACAGCAATTACCACAAGGGGGGTCTAATCCATGACTGTGGCACCTAGGCATTACCTGAATACAACTAGTATTAACTACACCACCACCACTGGGGAGGGCTTATTTGCCACAGCACTACCCATGCCCAGCAGCATAGCTTCTCTGGCCACACTTCAGCAATAAATCTCTCTCTAAAGGGGTACTGTTAAGAATCAGCATTGCCTGCCACACAAATATTTGCCTGAGGATAGTGGCTAATCCTTGGGTCTACTCTTTCCAAACCCCAACATGCATCTTCCTGGCCCTGTACAGTGGGGATAGAGAGGATTTTGTGAGCTCCTAAGGAGCAGAGAACATGTTGCACTGCTTCCTCTTCTTCCAGGATGTTTACCTTATCTCCAGGCACTTTACTCACATGAATAGAGGGAAGCGGTGGGCCTTTAATTAGTAGACAACAATGCCACTATACCAGAAGTATAAACAGGTGTCTAAATGCCTTGGAAAGCAAATGCCTGAAAAAAATATGATACATATCAAATAGAATGGATTTATAGCAAATGCCAAGATTTGTCAGCAAATTCAACAACCCCTCATCTCTAAAAATATCCAGAAAAGGAGAGGAATGAATGACGAATGAAACCAGAGTGTTTGCCATGACAGGCGTGCTGTTGGGCTGCTGAAAGGAACACGTAGAAGAGGCTGACCAAAAGAATCCCTCCATCAAAAATTATTCAGAGAGCGCAAACATATGGGACTTAACAACACAGATGGCACACAAAGAGTGGCACAGGAAAGACGGAGATGGCACAGTCTTGTTTGTGCCCCAAGCAACATCTGACAGTTCAGGGTCTCTGTCTTCAATGGGGCTAAAAGTGAATTATTTCCTCATAAGAGTAGGGTGGCAAGATTGCATCCTGCTATATTTTTAGCTATTAATATTCATATATAAAAAGGACACATACTATTAGAATACTAAGTTAAGGTACTTTATTGATATATGTCTTGTAAGTAATTTGTTTGAAGAAGTAAACTTCAAGGATATTTTTATTTTATCTGTATGTCATTGTTTTATTTAATTTATGATCTTTATAATACTTGAGAATCCAAAAATTTCCATTCTCACCCTCTCAGTGATCAGCTGGTAGATAACTATCATTATCTTTGTTCCAAAAAATATATATGGTTTATTTAAAGAATTTCTGCTCTTTTCACCATTGAATCAAAGGAGTTGTCCATCTAAAATAAAGGGCAAGTAGCTTATTCTATTATTTTTTAAAAACAAATGCAGACAGTTACCATGTTTTAATACATAATTAAGAAATATTTTTTATTTAGAAATCATTTATTTTCAAAGAAAAAGAGACATTAAATCATAAGTACTGATTTAGGCCCAGTCCAACTTCCGTTTTAGTCAAAAGAAAGGCTCCCATTGACTTCAATGAAGGTTGGATTGGGTCTATATACACTTGCTATTAAACCACTGGGGCCTGGTTCTTCACATTCACCCTCCACGTGATGTGAGTAACTCCCATTGATGTGCCCTGTGGCAGGAAAAGAGCGAGGTGTGAGTAAGGAAGAAATCAGGACCCTGATGTCCCAGGGGAAAAAACATTTGTAAAGAGATCTGCTCATCACTTCTGTGAGTGGATGGGACTGAGTTTTAGCAAATCTGCCTGGTGAGGAGCAGTTACAGAACCCAGTATCATCCCCAGCCTTGCCAAGAACCTGAAAGTGCCATCTCTAAACCTGAATGGGAATCAGGCTATATAGTATTTTCAGGTGAAGGCTTGGGAGAGGCAGGAGTCCCTCTCCTGAGTTGCTGTCCTCGATAGGCGGCAGTTATCTATATCTAAATTAATGGTACTGAAGGTAGCATTAACTCAGTTATACACTTGCACCCATCTCAGAGAAGGCAATCTAGCAGAAACACAGGATTCTTAGCCAACTGCAACAGGGCTTCCTCAGGAGCTGAATTCTGTGTTGAGCAGTCCCACTTCAAATTTGAAAACTGACACTATTGGGATAGTTAAGTTATGCTCCATTATCAACAATCAGGGAACAGATTTGACCAAGCTATGTTCTTTTTTGCCAACTAACTCTCCTCACGCCTGAAAATTATTTGGAATCAGATCGACCCTGTCACAGGAGTAAATCTGGATGAAGGAGTTAATAAACTGGTTGCTTACTTTAATATAAAACAAATCACCAAAAGGAGCATAAGTTGTGTGTTGTGTCATTGTACATGAAGATACTGTAACATATTATGTCACCCAAAGGGCCCATAAAATAAGGTATTTAAAATGTATAGCAACACCATTAAATTAAATGAGTAGTGTATTTTTTCCCTCTTTACATGGGTCACATTGGGACGCTTATAGTGGCAGACAAATGCCAGAGCAAATATAACTCAAATCCTCTCTAACACCTCACACTACATGTTGTAGAAAAACAGGTACTGTGGTAATCATTTTGCCATTTTTTTCCCTTCTTGATATGGTTTTGAGTATGTAACAAAGGTGCATACAGTTTGCTTCTTTGGTTGTAATGGTATTTTAAATTATTTACATTGGCATATCAAGTTTTGATTTACAAGAGTACCTTCAAAAAAAGTGATATCCTTTCAATTCAAAAGCTGCTGGACCAGATCCAGATGGTGCAAACAGGGTAGTTTCATTGGAGTCTGAATATAACACTTGCAAAATTAGCCCAGTTATATTTCCATCTTATTTTTTCTTTTCCAGAGATGATAATGTACTTTATGATAGTGCCTGCTCTCTGATGAAAATATTGGAAAGCCTGTATTTTATGTTATTATTTGGACAGTTTGAATGAAATAAAAAGCAGCAAAGACAGTACAGTTATGAAACCAAAATGGCCGCACTGTGGACAGGTGAATGGTGTAAGGGAGTACTGGAATCAAATATGGAGGGACAAATCATAGACATGTCTGTCCCAGGATACATAGGTTGTTGGGGCCGAGTTTTCTGGTGGATTTACTATCTGCTCTCTTTTTCAGAGCACACTCTCCTACAGCACTTCTACCACTGAGTGAGTGAAACCCAACAGTTACACATTCTCAACTACCAGCCTTTTTAGTTAATTGTGTTATTATTACAGCTGCTGAGTAGTGTGGTACACCCAGTCACTTAAGGTATGTCTACACAGCATTTTGAAGTGAGCCTTCCAGTCTGGGTTGACAGACTCAGACCTCTGCAGCTCACGCTAGCAAGCTCAAAATAGCTGAATAGGCAACACTCCGAAGTTGCAGTTTGGGCTGGAGCTCAGACTATGAAGCCCAAGGAGACAATACTACCAAGACTGTATACCACTCAAGGATTCCCAGTACTGGAGAAAATCCTCTTGTGGCCAGTTTAACCAGCTTTAGGACTGCTTTAGCAGCAAACAGCAGTGTAAAGCTGCCCCAAACCACCACAAAATCTGGGCATGAAATGCAAAAACCTGAGCTCACATATGGGGTTCTAGTTCTCTGTGGCTTGTTTGGTTTTAAAACGAATTAATTTTCTGAATAACAAATATTCAAGTACATACCATTGAAAGTGTTAAGGTTTTTTCAAAATCATTCTTATTTGAGTGATGAGATATTCTAACCTGAAACTATCATGGGAAAGGATGTTTACAAGTTTTGTATACGTCATGGCGACAGGTATAAAATTAACTCCAGTTGTGTTAAATTAGGTCTCCTCCTAATTTGTACTGTATGCCAGATGATTAGGGATACCAGAATCATTTCACTTAGTATTTCTGGTTGATCCTGGTTTTATTTTGTAAATTTTAAGATCATTTTGAGAGGATAGATAGATAGATAGATAGATAGATAGATAGAATTTACTTTTAAAAGTCTAAAAGCTCAAATGGATCCTTTATGTTAATATTTTTCCAACATATTTTTATATATTTTAGGATAAAATATTAATTCCAAATGTGCATGCCAATAACACTATTAACATATCAAACCATATTGCAATATGAAAATGTAATCATGTTTATTTATTAGCATGTAGCATAATAATTGTAAACACTAGCAAAACTAAATTAATTACTCTTGGAATGAGTTGGAGTAATACGATGTTAAGAGTCAGAAAATACAGACACTGACAATGAGTTCTATTAATTATTCTCTAATATTGGCAGCAGGAGGAAATTAGATTTGGAATAGGTATAAAATATATCTCCAAGCGTTATTGCAATGTTTCTTCATTTGTCTCTTACACATAGTCTCAATTCTGCCCTCCTTAACATGGATGCAACTACTGGGAGTTGTGACCATACATATAGGGTAAAATTGGAACCAATTTATTCATAAGATAATTACTATTCATTCAAAATATTGTTCATTTTAATTGCGGCTGGACGGTTGCCCAAAAAGATTATATTTGGATTGTTTACACATCTTTTGATTGAGTACGTTATATCTTTCTGAATATGGATCCAGATAGTACTGTCTTTCTTAGCATACAGACATCCAACCTGAACCAATAGTTTTAAGACAGGGGTCGGCAACCTCTGGCACGCGGCTCGTAAGGGTAAGCACCCTGGCGGGCCGGGCCAGTTTGTTTTCCTGCCACGTTGGTAGGTTCAGCCGATCACGGCTCCCACTGGCCACGGTTCACTGTCCCAGGTCAATGGGGGAGGCGGGAAGCCGCGGCCAGCATATCCCTCGGCTCGCGCCGCTTCCCGCAGCCCCGATTGGCCTGGGACCGCGAACTGCGGCCAGTGGGAGCTGCGATCGGCCGAACCTGCCGATGTGGCAGGAAAACAAACTGGCCTGGCCTGCCAGGGTTCTTAACCTGGTGAGCCGCGTGCCAGAGGTTGCCAACCCTTGGTTTTAAGAGGTGTCAACTGTCCTGTATAGCTCAATGGGTGTTGACTCTGAAAACTAGTGAGGACAGCATAACAACTACATGTTAATTTTAAAACAAAATACAGATGCTGAGCCTTATCCTCCACTGTTCTGTACTGTGTGGAGACATTTGATCTTGAGCAAAGTGAGGATGGTAACATTTTACACCTATTTGCGGAGGGAAAAATGACTACATGCTACACGTCCAGTGAAGAAAAATGGAAGAGAAAAATTCATGACAGGCTCTTATTTGAACACAAATCACCCTCATTGGGTAGGGTTTTATTGTAGGAACTTTGAATTAATCCTAATAAACGCCATTTGGCGAAAGTTCTAGCTGTATTCCCTCCCTAAAATTCTAGAAGCTGCAAACTTAAAAAAGTACAAAACAGATTCATGCAGCATAGCTCAAATACTTCTCTAAAGCTCCTTTTACTGGCTTCTAGTCAAAAGAACACTCTTGTCTCTTCCTCCTGTGACAGCAAACCCTTCTTTAAAGCTCAATCCATGTAGTCTCATTTGTAACTCACTACAGCCAACCTAGAAGTGCCTCCTTAAACTGCCTCTGAACTCTAGCTAGAAATGGACCCCAGAAACCTCAGGCTGTAGTCTAGCATAGTGGGGCTCCTATGGACACCACTGGGATGTGTCTGATGTAATTATCCATTGTTGCTGAACTCAGTGGCACATATAGCTGTTGGAGATCGCTGGCTCTATTAGTTTAAAAAAATTCACTGCTATAAATGCGGGACTCCCCACACACTGTCCTTTCTCTCTCTCAGTTATTGAATCCCTGAGGATGACTGCACCAAAACTAAAGGTGGGGCAAAATTTGTCTGGGCTTACCCAGAGAAGGGCAGCTTTGCTTTGTGCATGGGGAGGGGGAGGAAGCAAGGCAAGGGAGTCGGCGTCTAATTCTTCAGTAGGCAGGCTGCACGCTGCAATCGGGGAAGGGGAATTGGCAAGGACGCTGGTCAAAGTCTCAAACAATCAATGTGCACAGGAAAGGGGGAGGGGGAGGGCTAAATTTTTTTTTTTAAAATTACTATTTCATGTGCCAGCCGTACTTCTTTCTGGCTGTGTGCTGGTTGCTGCTCATGTGTCTATACCTTTGCTGGAAAGGGGACAGGCACAAGGCAGCCACCAGGGAGCCCATGAACTGGAAGGGAACCCAAGACATACAGTATTGCAGCAGGGGCAAGGGGGTTCACAAGAACGTGTACTGCTACTGCCCAGGGTGGTGTGTTTAATAACACAAGGCATAACCAAGGGAAGCCTCATGGACTAAGGGAGGCAAATGATCAAAGGAAAGTGTCCACGCATTCAGGTGAGCAGGATATTTGCATTAATGGGGGTAGTCAGCTAAGCTGTGCATTAATGGGGGTAGTCAGCTAAGCTGTGCAGCAAATGGTCAGTGATGTTGTTTCTGAGGTTTTCTCCACAACATTACAGCACTTCAGAGGGCACAAGGTTACCTAGAACCAGGATGTTCTCTTCCACCAAACACAAGGGATGGCAGTAATGCTGATCTCGGGGGCGAGTGTAAGCTAAACCACACAGAGGTTGGGGGAATGGGTGACAAAAGGATATCCGGCCTTCCAACCTGGCATGGGGTGGCAGTTGCAGGGGCCACAGGCAGGTGCAGAGCCGTGCTCAACCAGTCACTGAGTAAGTTCACCTAAGGGGAACAAGAGTCAGCCCATTGTGGAATTAAATACTCTGGGCCCAGTAGTGCAATGTTCAGAAGCCAGTGGGGGGAACTGATGGTATTACGCAGCTGCAACAAGCTAATTTGCATTTACTACAGCAGCTTCAGGCAGCTAGATGTGTGGGGTCTGCACAGGGTGACAGTGTAGGCCCAGCATGGGCTCAAGTTTGGGCAGCAGGACAGGGAAGGGCACATGGGAACTCATCGGCCATCAGGGCATGTAACCACATGAAACAGAGTACACACTCCAGGGGGCCTATGGGGCAGTCCTCAGTATGGTTATATCGGGGTAGCTTACCTGTTGGGAGTTCACCTACTCAGTGCAACTAAATATAAAATCCTCACAGGCCAATTCCTGGATATAATATCCCTATGGCACAGGAAGGTGTTCACAGACAGTAAACATGGACAAGGCAAGAAAAAGAGCAAACTGCCCAGAAGGCCAAGGGTGCCTACAACATGGACAAAATGGGAAGGCTACCTTCCTCATCTATATTATCCCTATTGCACAGGGAGGTGTTAACAAACAGTAAACATGGGCAAGGCAAGCAAAAAATAGCAAACTGCCCAAGAGGCCAACAGTGCCTAGAACATGAAAAAATTTGGGAGGCTGCCCTCGTCATCTATACGGGTGTTATGGTATAGGCCTATCCAGACGGCAGCCCTGCCTTTGTTAATTATGCAGCTATAATTAGGCGGGCACACAATAGGTTTGGGGGCATGTCATAAGCAGTCTCCATTAAGGGCAGCAACACAAACTGTATTAAAGTGGCACCACACACTGTAGTTGAAGGGCATAACACCAAGGATACCAGGGGTTTGTTCATACCGCAACAAATGTGAATGGGGCCCCAGGCACATAATAGTATTTGCTGGGCATGTAATAATGGTGGTTGTTTTAGCAACCCCTGTAAATAGAGGGATGTTTGCAAGACGCCTACCGCTGACAATTTTATTTCGACAAGGTTATGCCCATGGGCTGTTCAGTATCTTGTGCAGCTTTTCAGAAATTTCGTACAGTGTTGCACTGGGCAGTGGTGCAGTCAGTGGGATTAAACCAAATAGTGCATTATTTGCACAATTTTTGTTTGCAGGGCGAGCTGGGTCAAAGGAGTGTTTTCACTTGTTGCACACATTTCAGGCCCTAGCTAAATAGTTGGGGAAACCCCTAGCGAAGGACAAAACAGAAGGCCCTTTCACTACATTAACCCACCTGGGCTGTCAGCTGTACTTTGCTTGCAGGGTTGTTGCCCCAGGGCGGGCTTTTTGTGCCCGGCTGGCACTGGCAACGGCTGGCATAGCCAGAACACACAATTACATACGAGTCACTACACAGATGTAGTAGGACTTGTGGGTGTGGAAAAGTTTTCTAAGTTAATTTAAGGGGGTATCATTGTGGAGGAACAAATGGTTATTAATTTGGGTTATTTTGGTTATTAATATACGTGTGTGCCTTTGGTGCAACAATATGGCAGTGGTACAGGTTATCAATCGCCAAACTTCCAGATCGCACAGGATTGGAAAGTTGGTAAGGGCATTTGTTCTCCAATGCTTAACCTTCAACATCTGTTTTTTTCTTCCAAGCACGTGCCGGGCCTGGATAATGGCATAGCAGACACCTTGTCTCATTTCCAGCTTGCCCACTTACGGAAGCTGCGGGCTCTCTGGAACCTCGGAATGTCATGTGGTTGGCGAAATGCAGAATTTTGGCCCCAGCTTACAAATTGTTTATTTTTTTTCTTTTAAGGACTCTTGTCAATACAAGGATCCGGAGAATGGGTCACCTATGTGGCCCTCTGTTAAGGGCGGTTGCTGCAGTACCAGATCAAGGACAATGCAGCTGCTGGAGCCCTATGACGATCACACATGGGATAATGGGTTCTTTCTCCCCAGTAGGGCTGCCAACCAAGAGGCCATTTGCAGATGTCTGGGAACCCGGTGGGGTTGGGGAGGAGGCAGGGGGTTTGGGACTCCTATGATTGGTACGGCAGGGAGCCAACCCCCTCCGTTCTCATAGCCCTCCTTAACACTCTTATGAGGCTGGTGGATGTTAAGGTCCAAGCCATGGGTTGGCTGGGGGACCTGAATGGAAACAAAAGGGGGCTGGTGAAAGCTCCGGAAAACTGAGTTGAATAAGCATGGATTTGCCTGCACTGTACACTTTATCTGCTGGGTAGTCCCAGACATCTATATAATAAAGTTGTGGCCTGATTAAACCCATAACAAGTCTTCTCTCCTTCTTGCGGTATACCCAGACAATTCCCAGGAAAGGATGAAGATAGAGGGTGAATGGACTTTCCTACATTTTCTTGCAAAACTCCTATTTACATCAACTAGATTTGTGCTGTGGAATGACGGCACTAACTTTGTAGACCAACAGCTCATGAACCCTAATTAAAAGAGCTATTCAGCCATCCCCACAGAATGACTGTGACACCCTAGTTTTGAGTCTTTTATTCTAAATTAAAGAAGTTGGGAAGACATCTAATTTTTAATTAGTCCTTCCCATTTGGGAGATCATCTGATTTTACTTGCAGAATTAGAAAATAGAATCATTTAAGAGTTGCCACGTAAATGTCCCTTTCCCTAGGGTTGTAGTATATTAAATGAGTATAGTATTAACCTGGAAAAATTATTATCAATATTACTACTTTAAAACGAGAACAGCTGTGAAATTTGGGGGAGGGGGAAAGAGCATATTAAAATAATCATTTTGATTTCTCTCTTGATCATTACTAATGGGAATTAGGCATGGAACTTTCTTATTTAGGTATAGCATAAGAAGCTCCTCCCTGCCCATTCACATAGTCTTTCTTTCTAATTCATATCACAGATAGTTCTGTGAGCCTTTCCGACAAATGAAAATGTATAGAGAATCTCTATGGCTCTCAAAAATGAGATTTTCCCCTTGATTTTTATCATGACACCCTTTTTTGTTACCGTACCAGTAAACTGCAATTATATTTTTTGGATATATTTCAGTACAGTCCATGGGGATGGTGTTGTGTGGCTAAATCTTCACATATCATGTTACCCTTTATGCCCTATGCATATTGCAAGTCAACCATGTTGCTGTAACCCATTTGTGACACTCTCCTCCGACCCTGTTACAACAAACACTGGTCATTTGAGTCCATATGGCAACTCTTCTGCCTCAGAACAGGAACTGGTCCACGTTTGCACTTCCATGGTTACCATCCCGAACCATGTGAGAATCAATGCATTCTGATAACATCTAGGCAGCTATCCCATACTTACAGTTGAGCTAAACAAATTAGCATTTTGAATTATTTTATGAAAAAGGGACATTATTTTTAAAAATATTGGAGAAAAATATTTTCACTAGCTCTACTCATACTGCTTCAGCACTTGTCAGATTGCCTCAAGTTTATACTAAAAAAACACCACAAGCAGTATATGAGGCAATGCACTATGTTCTGTCCTGCCACACAGACAGCAGGGAGAAAGGAGAACCGGCAAAACTACTCACACAAGCTCTGTTAGGAGGTCCTGTCCAGCTTGCAAAAATGAGCACGCTGAATGGTTACAGGAAGAAAAATATGTGCTAGCCTAGGCTGGTGGTAGAGGCCATACACAGTTAGTTGCCATAGTTACTAACCATGTTGTGTGAAGACGTGAACCATGTTTAGAGATTATATGGGGCGCACATTCACCCTTGGAGTGCCACCTTGTGTGTGGGTGTAATGTTACTGGGATCCTAGGCTACAGCACCTCCTGCTGGCTGTCTACCTCTGGCTCTAGGTCCCCTGTAGTATGCTGCCTCCATTATATCTGTCTCTTACCCGCACCCTGGGGTTCTCTCAGCCAGAGAGACCTGTATCCTCTGTGGTCTGTCCCCCAATTGACCTCCTTCAGGCTACTTCTTGTGGTTTAGCTCCGCCACCTCAGACTGGGAGCCGATTGGCTACTCATCCACCCAGGTACAGAGCATGACTAGTTGGGTGCATTGGCTTGGCTTGCAGGTGATGGGGGTTAAGCCCCATCACAAATGATCATGGTGATGTCTAGACAAGACAAACAGGTCATATTTTAAAATGTGTTAACTACCATGTTAAACAATATGGTCCACCTACTGTAGACAGAGGAAAGGAGCTCATAGTTAACCAACTAATGTGTTTTCAAACAAAAGTTGCACTATCTATACTAGGTAGCAGAGCTTGTTCATAATCATGTCAGTTATATGTAAGCGGGGGAATGGTCCCGCTATTGTGGGGAACTTTCCTGGCTTCTGCACTACCCCAGTGAAGTGGGCTAGCGAAAGGATCCGAGTCCTCGCTCCCACTTCCTTTACCCAGAGGCCTCCCTGCCCTTGAGGACTCCCCTTCCACTCTCCTGTCTGGCAGAGTCCTCGTAAACCCCGACAAGGCTGGGCCCAGGATTCCTGGGGGGCTTGACCCCCAACCCTGCTGTGGTCACCTAGGACAGGGGCTAGGGTGTCCCCACTCCGGGGTACTCTCTTTGCACTGGGCACCTCCCTGACCCACTGATCATCTTATACAATTTAAAGCAAATACAAGTTGTTTAATTAACAATTACTTTTAAAAAAGAATAAGGAAAAATGAAAAAGGTTAAAGGAAACACATCACCCTGCTCTGAGGCAGGGAATATCACAAGCAGTGTCTCTGGAACGTTAGGGCAGTTCACAGTCTGTTCCTTGTAGGTCCCGGGCCTCCTTCTCAGGCCCTGGCTGTGCTGCAGAGACGCTGTGGGTTGGACACTTGCTCTGGCGGTGGCCACACGCTCTCAGGCTCTAGGTGGCAGGACCCTTCTTCCCAGCGTCGCCCCCGCCCTGTCAGGGTTACGATCCCCCTCCAAGTCTGGCCTGCAAGGCCTCTTGGCTGAGGTATCTCCCTGCGCTGGGCCCCACTGCCAGGGTCCCCCTCACTCTCCCCAGCTGCTCACCGCCCCCAGCTCCGGACTGCTCCAGCCCCAGCTCCAGCTCCACTCTGCCTCAGCACGGCTGCGGCTGCTGCTCTGCCTCCAGCTCCCTGGGCTGCTTCTCTGGCCTCTCTGGCTCTGGTTGCTGCAGCTCTCCTCCCAGGACAGGTCTGCTCTGCAGGCTGCTTCTGTAACTCTGCTTTGGGGCTGCAGCTCTGCTCCCAGCAACTTAGCTCAGGCCCCTGCTCTCTCCTGGCTGTGCTCTGGCTTTGGGGCTGCAGCTCTGCTCCCAGCAACTTAGCTCAGGCCCCTGCTCTTTCCTGGCTGTGCTCTGGCTTTGGGGCTGCAGCTCTGCTCCCAGCTCAGGATCTGCTCTCCCTGGGCTTTGTCTCTGGCTCTGTGGCTGCGCCTCTGGCCCCTCTGGATCTGGCACGGTTCTGCTCTCCAGCTCAGCTTGGGCCCCTGCTTTCTCCTTAGCTCGGCCCCACTCAGTCTGACCCAGGCAATTCCAGCTCACACGGAGGACGGGACCTCCCTGGCCTCCTGACCCTCTGATTAGCCTGGCCGCCCTGTCAATCAGGCTGATCTGGAGCATTGGCCTCTCCCCATTGTTCCTGGGGACTGTCAGTCTCAGGCTCCTGATTTGCCATCAACCCTTCCCCTTTTAGTACTGGGAGCAAGCCAATCAAAACACCCCCACTGAATGTTAGTAAGGGGGCAACAGTCCCCTTACATTCCCCCTTGCTAAAATACTGCCACATCCACAATATTCACACCGGTACATCCGGGCCCCATAGTAACAACATATACCCACATCATTTTATATTAATAACCTATTAACAATTATCAAAAGAACATTTAACATATTTAACATTCCACATCTACTTCTTAATATCATACATAACAATATTTATTAAAACACTACATAGAACCAATAACATAATTATCTCTAAGTCTAACAGGAAGTACACCCTTATTAGCCCTCTGCGACCTTCTTAAGACTGGTGGTTCGTTACCCATATTTTCTATTTCCCTATCCTCAGGTAATACTGGGTCAGTTTGAAGGATCTGGCCATTCTCGTTAGGGTTTGGGTTTGCCCCACTCTGTCCCCCTCTGTATTCGGTTTGTGGGACTAGAACCATTTCCCAATTGGTTTCAGCCTCCTCGGGGTGTACTGATCTACGCCTCCTATGGTCCCTATCTGGACTAAGAGTGCAATGTTTCAACTGGTCCCTATGTACTACTCTCTCAGGACCTCCTCGTTCAGGCTGGTTAGCGTACACTGGCAGTTCGGGATTGTTGTGGGTGACCACAGTGTGGGGATTTGGCTTCCATTTGTCCTGTATTTTATTACATCTCCGGCGTCTATGGCTACGAACTGGTACACAGTCACCAGATCTGATGAGAGCCCCACTGGACTTGCTATCATAAGTCCTTTTCCTACTTTGGGCTGTGTCTTTAGTTGTACTGAGAGCAACTTTCCAGGCTGTCTTCAGCCTGTCATGGTGACCTTTGACCTGGTCATCATAATTGGTCACCTCATCCTTAGAAAAGACTTCTTGATGCTTCTCTGGCAACGCCCTTATGTTAGCCACATGTGCAGGAATCAGCCCTTGGCGTGCCGCTTGAACTGGAACTGGCAGTCTCCCATCACATCTTTCTTGAAGAAAGGTAACTCGTCCTCTCTTCTCCCTCGTCACCTGCAGCTCATTTCCTGGTACACAGCTGTGTTCGTCAAGGATCTTCCCTCTCCAAGGAGGAATAATGGTCTTCCGTTTTCTGCCCACTTTAACATTTCCCATATGCCTTGTGGGGCCCAGGGAATGACTCTGCCTCTCCGCTCGAGCCAGTACTTTACTCAGCACAGCATTCTTCGTAGAGTGCTCGTGACAGTTCATCCTCCTGGTCCCTTTTCCTGGTAAGAGTAGCTCCTTCAGCTCACTAATGATGTTCATCCCTAGAATCCCTGGAACTCCTTCTCCTATATGGCTCCCTTTTGAGGCTTTGTCTTTCAGGATGAAGATGCATTTTCCTGGCAGTGTCTGGCCCATATACTCTATGTCTGCTTCAAGGCACCCCACCACTGGGATTGCCAGTCCATTAACAGCTGTTAGACGTACAAACCATGTGCTGTGCATGGTCAGGTCCTTGTCCTTCAGATATTTTTGAAAATGCGACTCAGTAATGGTGGTGACTTCTGAGCCAGTATCTAACAAACATCTGGTCTTCACCCCTGCTATACATACTTCAGCAGTTAGACAGTCTCCAAATGCTCGCTTACAGAAGTCGCTAGATATGCTGGCACTGCCCACGTTCCTCTCAACACTGTATGCAGAGGGATTTTCTACGAAGGACAGGCCTAGGAATCCTTCTGCCACTGCTTGGCCTTCTACTGTAGATGGACCACTTGCTCCTGGTGCCCCATTGGTTTCGAGTGCCTGGGACTCTGTTCTCCTTCTCAGTGGACATTCTCGGCTAGTATGTCCTGGCCTTTCACAAGTGTAACAAATGTATCTTCCCAGCTCGTCCTTCAGTGGGGCTCTTCGGGATCCCGGTGCCCTTGGATACTTGGGCATACTAATGGGATTTTTTTCTTTCATCAACTCGGTCATCACTTTCAGCATCTCCCCCTGTTGGACCGCCAGTTTTTGGACAGCTTCACTTAAGCTTTCCAATGTTAGCTCTGTTTGAGGCAGGGCCTTTTCCCCAGCAGCTGCATTCACTAGGCCCCCACTTCGTGTATGGGGGTTAGGCTTGGCCGTCTCTGCCACAGGAACTTCCTCTTCTTCTGACCACATAATGGCAGCCTGCATGAGTTCATGGAACTTCTTACTGGGCTCTTCTTTAAACCTCCTTTTCATTTCACGTCGGAGGGAGTCGTCTCGGAGCCCCAGCACCAACTGCTCTTTCAGAACCGTATCTGGGTCTGGAACTCGCTGAGGGTCTCGCCGCTCCACTTTGCTCATTCTCTCCTGGAGGTCATATGCGTATGCCCGGACAGTTTCACCAGGCTCCTGCTTTCTCTCAAAAAACTCCTTTAGTCGGGTTCCAACAGGTACCTTGTCTCCATACACTTCTAGGAGGAGTTCAAATACCTTTTTCACATCTTTCTTGTCTGCCACTGCCATGAACTTTACTGTGGCCTTGGCCTGGCCCTTGAAGTGCTCCTCTATGAAGTCCACATGATCTTCTTCAGGTACTCTTAGCACACGCAGAGCCGCCTTCACAGACTTGACCCACTCCTCTACTGTAATGTCTCCTGGTCTAGTCGGGAAGCCACCAAACTCCGTGACCTTCCGCTCCCGTGGGACATAAATAGTAGGGGGTTTCTTAGCTTCTGCTGTCTGTTGGTCTATTACTGCCTTGGCCAGCGATAAGGCTTCTCTCTGTTCAGTTCTAGCTTGCTGTAATGCCTCTGCTTGGTCTGATAATCTGCGCTGAAGTTCAGCAAACTGGGTTCGTAGTTCTTCAATTCCAGCCATGGTAGGGTGCTCAACCAGGCCCGGACCGTGCTACTAGAACTTAACCAGAAAACCAATGGGATGGACCCTGTGGATAGGATCCTGTTCGTGACGCCAATTATGTAAGCGGGGGAATGGTCCCGCTATTGTGGGGAACTTTCCTGGCTTCTGCACTACCCCAGTGAAGTGGGCTAGCGAAAAGATCCGAGTCCTCGCTCCCACTTCCTTTACCCAGAGGCCTCCCTGCCCTTGAGGACTCCCCTTCCACTCTCCTGTCTGGCAGAGTCCTCGTAAACCCCGACAAGGCTGGGCCCAGGATTCCTGGGGGGCTTGACCCCCAACCCTGCTGTGGTCACCTAGGACAGGGGCTAGGGTGTCCCCACTCCGGGGTACTCTCTTTGCACTGGGCACCTCCCTGACCCACTGATCATCTTATACAATTTAAAGCAAATACAAGTTGTTTAATTAACAATTACTTTTAAAAAAGAATAAGGAAAAATGAAAAAGGTTAAAGGAAACACATCACCCTGCTCTGAGGCAGGGAATATCACAAGCAGTGTCTCTGGAACGTCAGGGCAGTTCACAGTCTGTTCCTTGTAGGTCCCGGGCCTCCTTCTCAGGCCCTGGCTGTGCTGCAGAGACGCTGTGGGTTGGACACTTGCTCTGGCGGTGGCCACACGCTCTCAGGCTCTAGGTGGCAGGACCCTTCTTCCCAGCGTCGCCCCCGCCCTGTCAGGGTTACGATCCCCCTCCAAGTCTGGCCTGCAAGGCCTCTTGGCTGAGGTATCTCCCTGCGCTGGGCCCACTGCCAGGGTCCCCCTCACTCTCCCCAGCTGCTCACCGCCCCCAGCTCTGGACTGCTCCAGCCCCAGCTCCAGCTCCACTCTGCCTCAGCACGGCTGCTGCTGCTGCTCTGCCTCCAGCTCCCTGGGCTGCTTCTCTGGCCTCTCTGGCTCTGGTTGCTGCAGCTCTCCTCCCAGGACAGGTCTGCTCTGCAGGCTGCTTCTGTAACTCTGCTTTGGGGCTGCAGCTCTGCTACCAGCAACTTAGCTCAGGCCCCTGCTCTCTCCTGGCTGTGCTCTGGCTTTGGGGCTGCATCTCTGCTCCCAGCAACTTAGCTCAGGCCCCTGCTCTCTCCTGGCTGTGCTCTGGCTTTGGGGCTGCAGCTCTGCTCCCAGCAACTTAGCTCAGGCCCCTGCTCTTTCCTGGCTGTGCTCTGGCTTTGGGGCTGCAGCTCTGCTCCCAGCTCAGGATCTGCTCTCCCTGGGCTTTGTCTCTGGCTCTGTGGCTGCGCCTCTGGCCCCTCTGGATCTGGCACGGTTCTGCTCTCCAGCTCAGCTTGGGCCCCTGCTTTCTCCTTAGCTCGGCCCCACTCAGTCTGACCCAGGCAATTCCAGCTCACACGGAGGACGGGACCTCCCTGGCCCCCTGACCCTCTGATTAGCCTGGCCGCCCTGTCAATCAGGCTGATCTGGAGCATTGGCCTCTCCCCATTGTTCCTGGGGACTGTCAGTCTCAGGCTCCTGATTTGCCATCGACCCTTCCCCTTTTAGTACTGGGAGCAAGCCAATCAAAACACCCCCACTGAATGTTAGTAAGGGGGCAACAGTCCCCTTACATATAGATTCATAGATTCCAAATTCAGAAGGAACCACTGTGATCATCTAGTCTGACTCCCAGTATAACAGAGGCCACAGAACTTCCCCCAAAATAATAACTGGGGCATATCTTTTAGAAAAAAAAGTCCAATCTTGATTTAAAAATTGCCAGTGATGAAGAATCCACTATAAACCTTGGTTAACTGTTTCAATGGTTAATTACTCTCACCATTAAAAATGTACACCTTATTTCCCAGCCTAAATTTGTCTAGCTTCAGCTTCCAGCCATCCAGTCATGTTTATGTTTCTCTGCTAGATTGAAAAGCCCATTATTAAATATTTGTTCCCCATGTAGATACTTCTATACTGTAATAAGTCACTCCTTAACCTTCTTTTTTTAAGCTATATAGATTGACCTCCTTGAATCTTCACTACAAGACATGTTTTCCAATCTATTAGTCATTCTCTGAACCCTCTGCAATTTATCAACATTCTTCTTGAATTATGAATTATGGACTCTAGAACTGGACACAGTATTGCACCAGGGCCAAATACAGAGGTAAAATCATCTCTGTACTCCGACTTGAGATTCCCCTGTTTATGCATCTAAGGACATTAGACCTTTTGGCTACACAGTCACACCGATAGCTCATGTTAAACATGTTTATTAACACATTTTTTTTTAAATAAGACCTATTTTCTTAGTCCAGACATGGTCCATGTTACTGCTTAGCTACAAAACTACAAAAAGTTGTAATGTGGAGAAGGTAATAGTGTTAGAAGAAGCTCTATGTGTTTATTTAACTGTTAATATTATGAATTCAGGAACCTATTATAACCTATTTTCAGTGCTGCAAAGCAAATAATGCATTCAAGAGGGCGTTGGAAATACTGTTTTCAAAATTATTTTCACTTTCAACTTTTTTAACAATATTTTGCTAATTAGCAGTCCGCAAATCTCTTCTTTCAAAAGAACCACACAAAAATGTATCCATAAAGTAATTCTATATCCCACAATTTTCAAATGTTATCAATTCTAAAATGAGGCTCCTAAGTAACATTTACCTAATTTCGAGACGTGCCGTGCATTCACAAATCCTTTTGAAGTCAATGGGAATTGCAGATAACCAATACCTTCGAAAATCAGAATTTTATTTACCTTTCTGCTCGCTCAGTCATGGAGCCACCCTGTCCCAAATGTAATTTACAGCATCCTGAAAGGGTGGAAAAGGCACAGAAGAGTCTCATGAAAAAAACAGTGATATTCTAACTTCCAAACAGAATCATGCCAACGAAGAAGACTGAAACAAGACTGAATATTGTATTAGAATAGAAAATTGTTTGTTTGTTCATGCTGCAGAAAATTCTGCAAACATAGAGTGACAGAAAACTCAATGCTTTCATCAAGGACAGTCTCATCCATTCCTTGACAGAATCAGGGATATTTTCCTTCCTTAGTCACTGATAGAAACTTAAAAAGAAATGTGTAGGAGCAAAAAGATGATGAAAACTATTATGAGATAGAAGGAACAGGAACATAATGAAAATATATATTATACTTAATATCAGCAAGATTAGCATTAACAAATAACTCTGTTTTGCAAGGATTGGCCTAGAAACTGGGTCAAATCCTCAGCTGATGTAAATGGGCATAACTCCATTGAAGACAATGCAACTACACCAATCTACTCCAACTGAGGATCTGGCCTTCTACGGTACTACTAATATAGCAACTAGCAATCAAAAGGACTGATTGCTAACACAGCAGGATATGTTCACTTTATGTTCATCATTTAAAATTGTTTTCTTTTAGGTTTTTGAAAGGACTTCAGTTTTATTCACATACATGGGAATTACTCTCCTTCCTGCATACATGCATGCACAAACTCACACACCTATCTCCTCACACATCTCCAGCATTATATCTCAATAATAGATAGGGCACATTTTAAAAAAAAGTTAAAACATTCTTTAGTCATCTTTGGTATAAGACCTTAATTTAACTTGCTCATCAATGTGAAAAATAAACACAATTTGCATGAAAAGCTCAAGTCAGTCTTTCTGGAAGCACTGCTTCTAGAAATGCCAATTTGCTTCAACAAACCACCAAGAAAAGAGTGAGACTTTCACTTTTGAAAGACTACTGTTAAAAAGGAAGCAAGGAACCTGAAAAGTGCTTAGAAATCAATCTAACAATCGGGGCCATATTTTCACCTATGTGGGAAAATGTATGTAAGGGTCAGGAAGCTGTGGGCCCAATTCTCTATTGCCTTGCATTATGCGCAATCATTTACAGCTGTCCAAAGTGAATGTAAATCACTACCATTTTGTGACTTACATAAGTGTACAGAACTATACCAGGTTCAAGGCTTTGGAGAAACAGATTCTGTGAATTTTGATTCATGTGATTTCTTCTCTGTTGTTTCCTAGGTTGAGATTGTAGTTGAGGTGTAGTTTTGTCCCTCCATGGAGTGAGTAAGGGATGTGGGCCTTTAAATCAATGGATTACCTGAGATCAGTGCAGATCTTGGATCACCCATGGAAGCCCTATATTTCTCCACAGAGGCTGACTATTCTCTCCTGGCAGCACGGGTCCTCTGGTACTGGCTGTCTCCCCTGTATGTGACTTGGCACAAGCAGACTAAATCTATAGAAAGGAGCCATTTTAATACTGGAATTCTATAAGTCATAAATGTTTGTATTGTAGCAAATTTTTGGACAGTTAGACAAGATACAATTCCTTATGATGACTCTACTTCATGTCATCCACTTAGTTTAGAGAACTGTACACAGCACTGAATACTCCGAACAGTTTTTGGCCTTACCCTTGAGGAAACTATCTGGTTTGGTCTTGTGCCCTTGATACATCAGCTTTCCACAAAATGTCAGAAATACTAGTGACAAAACTAAGCATCATAAATGAGATCAATGTTAATACAACTGCTTTAGTGTTAAGCTTCTTTCATAGGCAAAGATGGTAGGAACTTAAATCACTATACCCCCTCTTATAATATTCTGATATATAAGGCTAAATTCTGCCCTGCTTTATACCATGGGCAATCAATGGGCTTGTATGAAGTTTTAAATCAGGGCAGAAATGGCCAATGGCCACTAATTTCGATTTAACTTTTCATCTCCCGGAGTCCAAACTTTTCTCCTCTTTCATCCTGTTCAGTCATGATCTATCATGAATTTTTTTTCCATTTACAGGCACAGTCTCCCCAAATGCCTGCATGTGGAGGCCAAAATAGAAAAATATATATTAATTATAGAATATTTAATAAAATAATTAATAAATGAGACAGTGAGATCTTTGTTTAGGCATGGGTTAACCCCATTATGAAAGGCAGATTTAGTTCACTAACACTGGGGGTATATTTGCAAGTACTAAAGGTCACTTTATGAGACAATGGTGTTTTTAAACCTAATACAAAATCAAGTAGCAGCAATCCTCCAAACCAGATGACCATGGTAAAATTAAAGAAGGGTGTTGATCAGAAGCCATTATAAGCAGATAGAGTGTGTACTTAAGGATATATGCCTGGTTACTTTCTGCTTCCTTTGCTTTTTTGGTTTATTGATTTCCATTCTCTTATGTCAAGATCAGGTAAAAAAATGGTTACTTACTATAACTGTAGTTCTTCAAGATGTGATGCAGATGTGTATTCCACTTAGTTGTGTGCGCGCCCAGCATATCAAAGCTGGAGAATTTTGCATAGCAGTACTCATAAAGGGGTGCCGCTTGCACCTCATGGCCATAGCCCCTCCCCTGGCTATATGAGGCAGTACCACCCTAACCCCTCTCAGTTTCTTCACACCAAATGCTCAGAGACTAGACCAGGGATCGGCAACCTTTGGCACGCAGCCTGCCAGGTTAAGCACCCCAGCGGGCCGGGACGGTTTGTTTACCTGCTGTGTCCGCAGGTTCGGCTGATCACAGCTCCCACTGGCCGCGGTTCGCTGTCCCAGGCCAATGGGGGCTGTGGGAAGCGGCGTGGACTGAGGGATGTGCTGGCCACCACTTCCCACCTCCCCCATTGGCCTGGAGCGGCGAACCGCAGCCAGTGGGAGCCGCAATCAGCCGAACCAGTGGACGCAACAGGTAAACAAATCGGCCTGGCCTGCCAGGGTGCTTACCCTGGCTAGCCGTGTGCCGAAGGTTGCCGATCCCTGGACTAGACTCCGATGCAGAGGGGACAGAGGGTGGGTCAAGGAATACATGTCTACATCACACCTTGAAGAATCACACTTACAGTAAGCAACTGTTTCTTCTTCTTTGAGTAAATGGAGCCAAGTATTTCACTTAGGTGACTCACAAGGAATACCACAGGAGGCGGGGCTCAGATTATATCTAAACAACGATTGCAGGATCACACTTCCGAAGTTTGCATCATCTCTGGAAGATGCAGTAATGCCATAATGGTTTGTAAATGTATGCATGGACGACCATGTGGTGGCCCTGCAAATGTCCAGTATTGAGATGTCACTGAGGAACACTATTGACATAGCGTGTGCTGTTGTAGAATGAGCTCACACCTGTCGAGGATGAGTATTCGAAGCTATTTCATTTGCATACTTGATACAGGATGTTATCCATTTGGAGATTGTTTGTGAAGAGACCTCTTTCCCTTTTGTATGTTCCACAAATGACACAAACAGATAAGGTGAAGCACAACATGGTTTAGTCCTGTAAGGCTAGACATGGCCTGGCATCCAATGTATATATATGTTTCTCCTCCAGAGATGAATGCGGCTTATGAAAAAACACAGGTAAATATACCTCCTAGTTCAAATGAAATTGGGAGACCACTTGAGACAAAAATGTTGGGTGCAGCTGCAAAGTTACTTTGTCCTTGGAGAACTGTGTATAAGGAAGCTCTGCCTACAAATCGGGGACTCTACTTGCGGATGTTATCGCAACCAGGAAAGCAGTTTTTTGACATAAAAGTGGAAAGGGCCAAGGGAAAGGGAAAGTGGAAAGGGCATTCCCATTAATGCCACCAGGATTGTGTTAAGTTCCCATAGAGGAACAGGCTCTTGGACCAGAGGATGGAGATGAAGAAGGCCTTTTAAGAATCTTGCTACCGTAGTACTGGAAAAGACTGGTCTTCCATGAATGATGGATGGATGAAATTCTGAAATCACCAGCAGGTCCATCCTGAATGAGCTAAGCACAAAGACTCATGACTGTAGATGCAGCAAGTACTCGATGTCCTGGATATAAGCTGGGGGCACCCAGGTTCTAGCTGCCTGGCTTCCTTGTCTTTTTACGGCTCCAGCATGGAGCCCTGAAATTGACGAAACAACCAACAGCTGATGTAAGCAACGCAGTGTCTACAACAGTGGTGGGTAAAGTGCGGCCCATGGGCTGCACGCGGCCCATCAGGGTAATCCACTGGCAGGCCGCGAGACAGTGTTTACATTGACCGTCCCTGCGGTTCATGCCGCTTCCCACAGCTCCTATTGGCCAAGAAAGGTGAACTGTGGCCACTGGGAGCTGCTGGTAGCCGTGCCTGCAGACGGTCAATGTAAACACTGTCTCGTGACCCACCAGTGGATTACCCTGACGGGCCACGTGCGGCCCATGGGCCGCAGGTTGCCCACCACTGGTCTACACAGACACTGTGTCACTCTAATTACACCCACATAAGCCCTATGCCTCTCATGGAGGTGGAGTTATTATGTCGGTGTAGTAGGGTACTTACATTGGCAGGACAAGGCTGTAGTGTGTACACTGACAGAATTAGGTTGAGGTAAGCTGCCTTACATCGACTTAACTGTGTAGTGTAGACCAAGCCTAAGCATACTAATTAACTAGATACAACTAGAAACAGACACTGTGAGACAGTGTGAGAATGTGCAATTAAGAACCACAACAAACTCTGACTCCAGCCACAGGCAGTAAGAAGGAACTGAGGGGTGGGTCAGAGCCACCTCATATAGCCAGGGGAGAGGGTATGGCCACAAGGCATGAGCACCACCACTCTATGGGTAATGCTAGGAAAAATTCTCTGGCTCTGGTGCACTGGGCGTGCACACACTGAAGTAGAATATATAGTTGCATCTACACAAAGAACTGTGATTATGTAGCAAAAATGCAAGTTGTTATGCACACCCCCATTGGGTTCATTCAATGTCTGGATGAGTATATTGCCATCCATTATGAAGTAATTCTTGCTTTGCAGATTGGCGCCACTATCTTCCTCCAAAATGCTTTGGTGATCAGTATGAATAAAGAGCTATATAGTAAATAAATAGCCACTTGAATATAAAAAATATAACTCGTATTAGGTCATGCAGAAAGAAGGAAATGAGTGTCTATATATAAACATGTAAATGGACTACAGTCCTCATGAGTTATCAGAACTATGGTCTGACACAGGGAATTAAACCTTCCATTTTTCTGAGATAACAATACAAGTCTTAATAACAGTAACTGTTTGGCATGAGCTATATGTAACTGCATTTAATAGGACATATATCTATCCAGTAATCTTTAAAAAATGAAGTTCATCACTCTTCCAAAATGTTACTTTGAGTATATAGAAAAACAGAAATAAGTTGTTGTGCCAAATACTCATTGTAACTGTCGGTAGAGTAAGGACCTCTTCACATATAGATTTGGGGAGAGCACCATGCAGTCATCTGTCATTGTCTCGCAATGTAGAATTTTAACAATGGTTCTGTCAGTCCTAGTTTCCCGTTTAAATCTTTCTTTCTTACACACATGCTCCTCAAGGGCAGTGTATCGTATTATTTTTTCTGGTCAGCTTTTCTCCAGAGTATCAAGGTGACTGCAGTGCTGTTTACTTTCCTACATAGGAAAGGACAGCAGATGTTCCATTTTATTCTTCTTAAGCTCCAGAAAGCTTGCATTTTCTGCATCTTCTATACATTCACATATCTACATATACTCTTTCAATTTGCCTCTGAAGTGTTATAGCTTTTAAAATTAAGTATAAATACCCTCTGACACCCTCAATGAGGAAAGCTCAGATCCCATGAGTTATGGTCTAACCCCTTCTGATGAGAAGAGATCTCTCTGTCTCTTCCTGTGTACTGACTGAGCTAGGGGTCCTGTGGGCAAAAATAGTATGTGATGATGTAGTTAAAGGCTGTATCCTAATGCATATGCACAGGTAGGCAGAATTAAGGTTGCACAGGCAACCTTAAATTCTGGCTTTTCCTAACTTTTGAGCACTTGACTTTGCAACCATAATAATACACTTTTAAAGGAGTTTTTGTCTGCAATTTTGTAGTTTTTCTAAAAAGCAAACTGAAAAAACACACACACCCAGAAATGGTATCAGCTGGCATCCTCTTGACACCTATTGACAGCTTATCAGAAAGGATGGAAATTTTAGATCCAGTGCACAGACCTCTGTTACTTGAGCTAATAGAGTAACTGATAGTGACAGTAGGTTGTCAACCTCTATGTGGACCAACACTAGATGGGATGAGACACTTTGCCAGTGGTTTTTACCAATGTTTGTGGACAGCTGAGATATGGTGAGACCCATGAATCTTGGGTTACATTCCAAGCTCTCAAGAGGAGTGCATATCCAAACTGTGATTTTTCAAAGTCTGATTACTTGGTCAAATTTGGGTGGACGTTCACAGGGACAGCAAAAGTCCCATCACTGACATCCAGGCCTGCCAAATTTAAAGTCCCTCTTCCAAAGCATGGAGGCACTAGAGCTGTTCTAAGAAAAAGCCACCAGAATTGTTTTAACATGGGGAAAACAGCATATATCCCTAGCTTGATTCTCAGAAATAAGTGGTTTTGGAAGAAATTTTCCAATACAATTTAGTCTGAGGCAGACACCCAGCATGAAAAATTTCAGTTTGAATGGTTACAGTTTAGGAAAGTTAGAAGCAATTGAAAATAAGGTGTTATAATGGGAAGTGCCAGATGATCTAAAATTCATAAAGATTCATGTTTCAACCACCATTCCAGAGGATATGCATCCATGCGGATGACAGGTTCTGCTCGATAACAATCCAAAGCAGTGTGAATCAACACATGTTCTTTTTCATTGTCTGAGTCAGATGCCACTAGCAGAAGGTTGATTTTCTTTTTTGGTGGTTTGGGTTCTATACTTTCTGCATCAAAATGTTGCTCTTTTAAGACTTCTGAAAGCATGCTCCTCATATCGTCCCTCTCAGATTTTGGAAGGCACTTCAGATTCTTAAACCTTGGGTCGAGTGCTGTAGCTGTCTTTAGAAATCTCACATTGGTACCTTCTTTATGTTTTGTTGAATCTGCAGTGAAAGTGTTCTTAAAATGAACATATGTTGGGTCATCATCCGAGACTGCAATAACATGAAATATTTGGCAGAATGCAGGTAAAACAGAGCAGGGGACATACAGTTCTCCCCCAAGGAGTTCAGTCACAAATGTAATTAATGTATTATTTTTTTAATGAGTGTCATCAGCATGGAAGCATATCCCCTGGAATGGTGGCCAAAGCATGAAGGGGCATACGAATGTTTAGCATATCTGGCACATAAATACCTTGCAATGCCAGGTACAAAAGTGCTATGCAAATGCCCGTTCTCACTTTCTGGTGACATTGTAAATAAGAAAAGGGCAGCATTATCTCCTGTAAATGTAAACAAACTTGTTTGTCTTAGCGATTGGCTGAACAAGTAGGACTGAGTGGACTTGTAAGCTCTGAAATTTTACATTGTTTTGTTTTTGAGTGCAGTTATGTAACAAAAAAAGTCGACATTTGTAAGTTGCACGTTAGTGACAGAGATTGCACTACAGTACTTGTATGAGTTGAATTGAAAAATACTATTGCTTTTGTTTAAAATTTTACAGTGCAAATATTTGTAATAAAAATAATATACACTTTGAGTTCAGTTACAACACAGAATACAATATATATGAAAATGTAGAAAAACATCCAAATTATTTAATCAATTTCAATTGGTATTCTATTGTTTAACAATGTGATTAAAACTGTGATTAATCACAATTAATTATTTTAATTTTTTAGTTAATTGTGTGAGTTAACTGTGATTAATCGACAGCCCTACTTAAAATAGATTACCTTTTCTGAATATGCAAAAAAGGAACAATATGGGAAGTTGTGGTCAATATTACAGTATGTAAATAGATGAGAAAATAACAATAGCTCTATTTCTGCCGTTGCTAAGCAAAGCCAGCAAATAGACTGAATTAGACTAATCTTATATCATTGAAATCTGATTTGGACATGCATTTATCATGGATTAATTAGAAAACACAACATGTTGTTTATACTTACAAGTACATTATTAAGCACAATGCAGCATAAAGTCCAGTGAACATATGGCAGTTTCAAAACTAGTACTGCCATAGAAAAACATAACAGCTGTCATATTTTGTTAATCTTATAATATAATAAACTATCATCACATCATAACCATATAAACAAGACAGTCAGCCAACAACATCATTATCTGAACTCTAGTTTTTTCTTTGAATCCCTTGTAGTCTACAAGTGCTACTGTTTATGAATAATGCATTGTTTTACTGATTTTAAAATAATGCAGATACAGTGGGCCAAATTCATCCCTAGTATAACTCTACTGAAATAATGGATATTCACCGGGGATGAATTTGGTCCCATATATTTTACATTGTTTAAGTTTATACATAATTGTTGGCACTAGTAATTAACCTCCTACTCTTTAGTTGATGAGCTATTAACCTCAATGGGTGAACTTTCAGTGCCCTTAAAAGTAGAACATTCACCTTTACCTCTCATGCATGTTAGAGGTTAATAATTGTGCAAGTTAATAACCGCGAGCTAAAACAGGGAGATGAATATTATTCTGTATTTCAAAAGTGAAAATGAACAGAAATGTATCTTGGCAAGAGAAAGAAGAACTGTAACTTCTAACTAATATAGAATTTTTGAGTGACTGAGAAATAGGCCAGCATGTTAAAATGTAACTGCTATGGAACAAATGACAGTGGCTAAAACAAGCTACCATGTTTTAAAAAGCTACTCTTGTCACTTGGTAAGTAATTTTTGAAATACTGAGTGATCAAATAGCCTTCAAGAAACCTTAAAGTAACTTTGTAGCAAGTAAACATTTTGTAGCAAGAATATTTTAAGATAACTTAGATCATTTGTTGCTATTATTTGTTTTTAGTATCAAATTGCTACATCATACTGATTTTCATGGGCAAGAATAAAAATGAATTAACCATTAGTTTGACAAGGTCAGGTAAACTCTTTGATTGCATCTAAATTCAGGGGATTAGAGCTATTTTGCCTCTGGGTGCTTATTTCATTATTAATTAGACCCAGCCAAAGAAATTGAATGCCTTTACCCAATACACTTGTCACTGATAAGTCAAATAAATGGTCTGAAGTATTTTTCAACTACTGGACATTTCAATTTATATCATTTATTTATTAAATTAGTTTATATTGAAATATCTTAACTATTGCAAGTATAGAACCTGATCAAGAGCCCATCAACATCACTTGGAGTCTTTTCATTGATTTCTGTGGGCATTGGACGAGGCCCATAATTTATTAATAATTATTAGGACAGGGACAAATTATGCCACTTATGCACTAGTGGAGCTGAGGAGAAATTCTGCCTCTTTGAGCTCCCAGTCTGCAGAGACAGTTAGCTCACCTCTAGACTGCTACATTAGGTATGGCTTATGCCCCCTACTGCACTGGCCCTGACAGTTATATGGGACATGTTAGGCTTCTTCTGCACCCTCATGTAAGGACAAAACATAATCTCTGGACCATAGTTAATAATCATATATATGTAAGTAGTGTCTGAATTAACTCTCCCCTGACAACTAATTGGGGCGGGGGAGAGACTTCAGGAGCAACTGTATTTAAATTAACTCACATACTATGCATAGGTATCTAGCATACAGAAGCTGTGTAGCTACAAGTGATCAGCTTTGGTTGGTGTTGGGTTAAAAATCACATTAGAACTGAATGCAGGAGGTAGTGAAATGTTGTTTTCAATGTTGTTATCTTCATTGTATGACTAAAGGGGAGGAGAACTATGCTGAGCTTGTCCCAACTGAGGGGTCACCCTTAGCTGAAAGGAACTCGTTAAGCCAGGGGCTCGAATGCCAGAGCTGTGTGAAAGTAAGAGTGTGGACAAGTGTCCCAGCCAGAAGGTGTGGATTCTCCCTAATGATCCCCAGTATGGCTTAACATGTTCCTCCCCATTGTTCAAAGATAGAGCTAAATAAGCTTCAATAGAAGCCTTTTTTTATTTTAAGTACTCAATAAGCCCTGAAATCACTTGTGGCAGGGCAGTATTTCTGCCCAGCCTGCTGAGAGCTAAAAATCACTAAGAGACTAACCTACAGAGGTCACAGCAGGGAGGCAGGTGGCAGCAGAAGGTGACTGATAGATGGCCAACAAAAGTGGCAAGCAGTCGACTGGTGGGGCGGCCAGCAGAAAGGAACAGTTTGCTGGCGAGGTGGCCAGCCAGAGCAAGTGCTCAGCTGGTGGAGCAAGCCACGGTGCCTTCTTCCCAGGTGGGAGGTGAACTCACAAAGATGCACTTCTGAATCCAGGGTCCTCACTGACCAAGGACAACCACTGTGAGTGGGGTATGGTGAGGGAGCAGAGAGGGGCACGGTAAAAGAACTTTTGGTTGTAGAATTCAAGAACATGAGGCAGAAGACTCTGTCCCACACACTCAGGAGGTGGGTGTCCTGCTCACAGTTTTATGTTTATGAATCCTGCTTGCCACGTTTTCCCTAATTAATGTTGTGTGACTTCTCTCCTTTCATTAAAAATTTCTTTTCTACACTCAGACTCTGTGCTTGTGAGTGGAGAAGTATTGCCTGTCAGAGGTGCCCAGGGGTGGTATGTAATGTTCTCAATTTACTGGGTGGGGACTTGCTTCTGTGTTATATTATTAAAAAGGAACCCCTAGAGATTGAACCCAGCTCTGGTTGCTGCCGGCTCCACCTGGCAGAAGGGTTACATATATATACTTATTCATACTTTTCCCGTGTTCCGTATTCAGGGATTGATAAACTGAGAGACTAAAATAATGCATTAAAAATATGGACACTGAAACTGTACTAGATATATCTTATTACAAAGTGAGTTTATGTTGGGTATTAATAAACACTGGCAATGCTGAATCAGCTACTGGCAGTTACACAGCACATTTGGAAGATATGTTCACAGATTAACTGTTCATGTTTTAGGAAAATACACGCTAATTACTTCCAAATTCCCATTGACTTTAGCAGATCAGATTAAAAAAGACCATTTATTTAATATGTGAGCAGCAGTAAGGATATACCAGTGAAGTCATCTTTCGAAATGTCTAATAGCAATTTAGAAGATATATTGCTTGATCATTAAACAATCTATCTATCTATCTATCTATCTATCTATCTATCTATCTATCTATCTATCTATCTATCTATCTATCTATCTATCTATCTATCTATGTGTGTGTGTGTTAAGCAGTTTTAAAATAAGCAAAAACATGTCAAAGTGTATGTTTACTTATTGGACAGTAAAAAATCATACTAGGAGCATTTCTATATATGAAAGAACAACCAAAATGCCTTTAATATGTAAAAAATGTGAATTTCAAGATTGTGCACACCCTAGAGGGCATTACTACACTTCTAAAATAGTTTTTGGTTAAAAAGAAACACTGGTTATATTTTATTTTTATTAATATTATTATTATTTATTATTATATTTGTATTTCAGTAGCACCTATAATCAAAGATTAGCATGCCCCTGTCGTAGACACAGTACAAACAGAAAGACAGCCTCTTCTGCAAAACCAAGACACAACTGCTGGATGCAGGGGCAACAGAAAGAGGGCCGGGGAGCAGTGCCCCCTCAATGGAAATACTGCAGGGACTAATGTATATTTCTGTTTGCCCCCCCCTCAATATTTTCTATCCCCAAATATTTCACAGAGGTGAGAACAGGACCTGGCAATGTTTCTGATGAAGGAGTGCATGTGTGTGCAGAGGCAAGAGCCCGAGGGGGAGAAGGATGTGAAGGAAAGAATGGGATCTGAAGGTGAGGCTGGAGTGGTCACCATAGACCCGAGATCACACTGGTTGACAGGGAGCAGGTAGGAACAGCTCTCATTACTCCACTTTCCAGCCATAGATGGTTCTTATGGAGACACACAGACCAGGAGAAGGACAAGACCACTTGTTTCAGCAGCTAGGGTGGGGGACAGAGCACCAGCATCTGGGCAGCGAGGCATCAGCACACATATTATGCCAGCTGCTTGGGCAGGCACAGGGCACCAGGTACCAGCTGCCAAGGAACTCCCAGGATGCCTCTTCCCAGCCTGGAGCTGGATACCCTCCCCTCCCCATCACCTAATAGCAGTAGTGCCCCCTCTTACCACTCTACCCTCACATTCATAGTGAGCCTCCACAATATCACCTACCCTCGCACAAGGGGACAAGTGAACATGAAAACAAATATTTTGTATTGTAGGCAAGTCAGCTCAACACTTGTTCATGCTAATACATGTATTAAATATTTCACTCGTAAATAAAATAAACACATGAGGATACAGGGTGAATTCCTGGCCAGATTGAAATCAGTGGGAGTTTTTCCATTGACTTCATAGATTCTAAACCCAGAAGGGAGCATTGGGATCATCTAGTCCAGGGGTCGGCAACCTCTGGCACGCGGCTCGCCAGGGTAAGCACCCTGGCGGGCTGGGCCAGTTTGTTTACCTGCCGCGTCTGCAGGTTTGGCCGATCGCGGCTCCCACTGGCCGTGGTTTGCCGCTCCAGGTCAATGGGGGTGGCGGGAAGCCACGGCCAGCACATCCCTCGGCCCATGCCGCTTCCCACAGCCCCCATTGGCCTGGAGCGGTGAACCGCGGCCAGTGGGATCCGTGATTGGCCGAACTTGTGGATGTGGCAGGTAAACAAATTGGTCTGGCCCACCAGGGTGCTTACCCTGGCAAGCCGTGTGCCAGAGGTTGCCAACTCCTGATCTAGTCTGACCTGCTGTATAATGCAGGCCATAGACCTTCCAAAAATAATTCCTAGAGCAGATCTTTTATTAAAAAAAAATCCGATCTTGATTTAAATATTGTCAGTGATGGAGAATCCAACACAACCCTTTGTAAATTGTTCCATTGATTAATTTCTCTCACCATTAAAAATGTATACCTTATTTCCAGTCTGAATATGTCTAGCTCAGGGATCGGCAACCCTTGGCACATGGCCCATCAGAGACATCTGCTGGTCTGCTGGACGGTTTGTTTACCTGCAGCGTCCGCAGGTTCGGCCGATCGCAGCTCCCACTGGCCACGGTTCACCGTTCCAGGCCAATGGGGGCTGTGGAAAGTGGTAGCCAGCACATCCCTCGGCCTGCGCTGCTTCCCACAGCTCCCATTGGCCTGGAACAGCAAACCGCGACCAGTGGGAGCTGCAATTGGCTGAACTTGCAGACGCTGCAGGTTAACAAACCGTCCCGGCCCGCCAGCGGATTTCCCTAACGGGCCACATGCCAGAGTTTGCCGATCCCTGGTCTGGCTTGAAGAACTCATTATTAAATATTTGTTCCCCATGAAGATACTTACAGACTGTAATCAAGTCACCCCTTAACCTTCTCTTTGTTAAGATAAATAGATTGAGCTCCTTGATTCTATCACTACAAGGCAGAGGTCGGCAACCTTTGGCACGCTGGCCGCTGTTTCCTGCAGGTCCACTGGGAGCTGCGGGGGGCCATGCCTGCAGATGGTCAACGTAAACAAAATGTCTTGCGGTCCACCAGCAGATTACCCTGGTGGGCCATGTGACGAAGGTTTCCGACCCCCGCTATAAGGCATGTTTTCTAATCCTGTCTTTATTCTCCTGGCTCTTCTATGAACCCTGTCCAATTTATCAACATCCTTCTTGAATCATGGGCACCAGAACTGGACAGAGTATTCCAGCAGCATTTGCACCAGTGCCAAATACAAAGGTAAAATAATTTCTGTTCTCCTACTCAAGATTCCCATTTATGCATCCCAGGATCGTATTAGTTCTTTTAGTCACACTGGGAGTTCATGTTCAGCTGATTATCCGTTATGACCACAAAATCTTCTTGAGTCACTACTTCCCAGGATAACATTCCCCTTTGTGACTGTGAAGAGTTACAAAGGGATCTCCAAAACTGGGTGACTGGGAAACAAAATGGCTGATGAAATTCAATGTTAATAATGGCAAAGTAACATGCAATGTAAAAAAATAATCCCAACTATACATACAAAATGATTGGGTCTAAATTAGCAGTTACCACTCAAGAAAGAGATCTTGATATCATTGGGGATAGTTCTCTGAAAACATCTGCTCAATGTGTAGTGGCCGCCAAAAAAACTAACAGAATGTTAGGAACCATTAGAAAAGGGATAGATAATAAGACAGAAAATATCCTAATGCTACTACATAAATCCATGGTATGCCCACACGTTCAATATTGCATGCACTTCCGGTTGCCCCATCTTAAGAAACAATATATCAGAATTGGAAAAAGTCCAGAGAAGTGTAACAAAATGATTAGAAGTATGGAGCAACTTCCATATGAGGAGAGATGAAAAGCTCTGGGACAGTTCAGCTTAGAAAAGTGACAACTAAAGAGGGATATGAGAGAGTCATGAATGGTGTGGAGACAGTGAATAAAGAAGTGTTATTTATCCTTTCACATAATGCAAGAGCCGGGGGGGCGGGGGGGGGGGGGGAAGGGTGTCAAGCCATGAAATTAATAAGCACCAGGTTTAAAACAAACATAAGGAAGTACTTCTTACCACAACATACCGTCAACGTGTGGAACTCAATGCCAGGGGATGTTGTGAAGGCCAAAAGTATAACTGGATTCAAAAAGAATTAGATAAATTCATGGAGACTAGGCCCACTCAGGGCCGGCTCTGGCTTTTTTGCCGCCCCAGGCAAAAAAGCCTCCGCCGCCCCCCCCCCACGCGGGGGGGGGGGGAGCCCGGGGGGGGCGGCGAGCCCCCGGCCGGGGGGAGGGCGCCGGAGGGGAGGCCGGCAGGAGCCCTGGGAGGAGGGCGGCGAGCCCCGGCGGGGGCTCGGCTCTCCCCCCCCCCCCCGCGGCCAGAGCGCCGGGGGCAGGGCGGCGAGAGGGCGGCGAGCCCCGGCTGGGGCTCGGCTCTCCCCCCGGCGGCCAGAGCGCAGGGCGGCAAGCCCCGGCGGGGGCTCGGCTCTCCCCCCCCCCCCGGCGGCCAGAGCGCCGGGGGCAGGGCGGCGAGCCCCGGCGGGGGCTCGGCTCTCCCCCCGGCGGCCAGAGCGCCGGGGGCAGGGTGGCGAGCCCCGGCTGGGGCTCGGCTCTCCCCCCAGCGGCCAGAGCGCAGGGCGGGCTCGCCGCTGTCCCCCCGGCACCCGGGGGGAAGGCGCGGGGGGGAGGGCGGCGAGCCCGGCTGTGGCCCCGCTCTCCCCGGCGGCCCGAGCGCCGCGTCGCCCCCCTCCAGGTGCCGCCCCAAGCACCAGCTTGGTTGCCTGGTGCCTGGAGCCGGCCCTGGGCCCACCAATGGTTGTTAGCCAAAATGATCAGGGCCATAATCCCATGCTCTGTGTGTTCCTGTGTTCCTAAGACTCTGACTGCAGGAAGCTGGGATTGGATGACAGGAGATGGATCACTTGATAATTGACCTGTTCTTTTCATTCTTTCTGAAGCACCTGGCATCAGCTACTCTCAGAAGACAGGATACTGGACTAGATGGACCAATGACGTGACACAGTATGGCCATTCTTACCCTGTTAAGTATGGCCTGAATTCTTTGTACCTAGATGTACACTTTTACATTTAGCCATATTGTTTCCTTGTGCCCACATGTTGATTTGCATTAATTACATTATCCTATTTTAGGTCTTTATTAATCGAGTCTCATATCAGCCCTTCCATTCATTATCTTGCACAAAACCAATGTCAGGCTGACAAGCCAATAACCAACCAGGTCATTCTGTTTACCCTTTTTAAAAACTGGCACAACATTAGCTTTCTTTCTGTCTTCTGGAACTTCCCCAGTGCTCCAAGACTTATTGAAAATCAACATTAATGGTCTAGTAAGAACCTTAGCTAGCTCTTTTAAAATTCTTGGATGTAAGTTAGCTAGACTTGCTGATTTAAAAATGTCTATCTGTAGTAGCTGCTGTTTAACATCCTCCAGAGATTCTAGTGGAATTGAAAGAGTGTTATCAATCATAAGATAAGACTATATCATACTGAACAAAAATATTTATTGAATACTTCTGCTTTTCCTGCATTGTTATTAATAATTCTACTCTTTACATCTAGTTATGAACCAATACCACTGTTAGGTGTATTTTTGTTCCTAATATATTTAAAATATTCCTTATTATTGTGCTTAAATCTGCAGTCTATAGATTTCTCCTTATGTCCCTTGGCATCTCTTATCAATTTTCTACTATTCCTAACTTCTGATTTATATTCATTACTACCAACTTCCCATTTGTTGTATATTTTTTTCCCTTCCATTTGTTGTATATTATTATTTTTATGGCTGCCTTCACTTCCCCTGTAAACCAGGTTGTTTTTTGTTTTGTTTTGTTCTTTTAACCAACCTGGCCTTCATCCTTAATTGGGGCTTTTGGGGCATAGAATGTGTTCTTAAATTATTCCCAATTATCTTTCACATTTTTTCTGATTAAATTCTTCCTCCCAGCTGATTTGGATCATAATTGCTTTCAGCTTTTAAAAATTGGCCCTATTAAAGCAGCAAATATATATATTACTGGTCTGGACTTTTTTCTGCTTGCACATGTTAAATAATCAGTTGTACCTAAGCTACCATTAACTTTTAGCTCTGTGACCAATTCCTCTTCACCTATTAGGACAAGGTCTAATATAGAATTTCCCCTTGTTGGCTGCAACTCTTTTTGAGTTAGTAAATTGTCATCAATAAAGTTTAGAAATTCCCAGGATGTTTTAGTACTGGCAGTATAAGATTGCCAGAATATGTCACTCAAACTGAAGTCACCCATGCTCATACAATTCCCCCCCCCCCCCCCTACACCTTATGATTAGGTGCATAAGGAAGCAGTCATCCTGTTCCCTAGTATGATTCTGTGGTTCATAGGAGGCACCAACTCGTACCCCATTTTGTGAATCAGGACATTGATCCATAAGCATTCAAAATCATTTCCTTCCAAGTTATCAGTGACTTGCAAACAGGTAATGCAATTTTTGACATAGAGTGCCACTCCCACTTTCCTCTTGCCCACTCAATCCTTCCTAAATAGGTTATAACTATTGATTTTAACATTCCAGTGGTGCGAATCATCCCAACACATTTCAGAAATACTAACTAGATCAAATTTATGATAATAAGTAATCAATTCCAGTTTCTCTATTTTATTACCCAGGCTACTAGCATTAGTGTATAGGCAATTCACATATTTCTTCTCTTCGTGTTCTTTGGTTTCTTGATTCATTTTGATCTCACCATCTTGATTTTTAGGCTGAGTGCTCATATCTTCCCTCTTTTTACCTCCCCTTTTGCGATTAGTTTAAGCCCCTCCTGACTACTCAAGACAGCCTATCCCCAAGGAAATTGGTCCCCATTCTACTGAGGTGGAGGCCATCCAAACTATGCAGCCCCCTCTCCCTGTAGAAGGTGAACCAATGTTCCACCCTACACCATTTACTTATCCAATGATTCACTTCCAGAATTTTGTTTCTTCTGTCTGCTTTTGTTAATGGGACAGGAAGTATCTCAGCAAAACTTGCTTGGACATTCTTCTTCTTCAGTACAGCTCTGATCTGAAATCATCTACTTTCTGCGAGGTACCTCATGATCCTGTGTCATTAGTGTTGATATGAACCATCACCAATGGATCCTTGTCCATCGACAACTCATGGAGTTGTCTACGCATGTCTACTCATGGAGTCACATCTCATGTCTTGGCTCTGGGAAGGCAGCACACTGTCCTATTGTCTTCCTGTTCCTTGCAAAATGTTCTTTCAATTCTGCTGAGTACTGAATCTTCAACAAAGCTCATCTGTTTTCCTTGGACAGTTGGAGAACTCTTTGCAGGTCAGTCTGATTTTGTTACAGGTTGGGCCGAATCGCCAGCCACACATGTCCCATATATCCGTGTCCTTGGACCTGCTGGATTTTGAGAGGTATCTTCCACAGTTTGCACGTGGAGGACCTGGTATAGATCTGAAACTTCTAGCTGCATGGAATTCCTACTGTTTCTCTGCACTTTGGTACCCACCATCTGCCTCTCACCATCTGTCTCAAACTGTGTAGAATGTAGAGTGGGGCCAAGATTTCAACCAGAAACTCTAGCAATGAAAAAGACCCATTGAGTCATCTAATTTATGTCTTTGCCAATGGAGAATTGTATATGTATAATTATTTTGTCCAGTCTGACTTTAAATTTAACAAGTAGCTGAGGTCTGAAGTCTATTCCACAGATTAATAAGCATCCTTGTGGAAGGGACTATACCAAAATCTAGTGCAGTGACATGGAGGACTTGTTTACATGGCTCATGCAAAGCGCACTATAGAGATGTGATTTATAAAGCATTCTAACATATTATGGTTTGGCTACCCCATGTAGACCCTACTGGTGCACTTTCCAAGGTAACTAGTTCACATTAACATAGTCCTGTTTTAAATGGGAAAATAATAATGAGAAATTATATGACAACAAGCTATCTAGCTATCTAACCAGCTAGCTATGTCAAATCTGCATTTGGGCAGAGTAAATCTCCAGGCTGCTTAAGAAATATAAATTTTCTTCATTGTTAGATTTGGATACATTTTTATGCATCTTTGTCAGCTTATTAAATGCCAGGGTAACATATTTCCAGCTGTTATTATCAGTTTCTAATTAAAAAGGACTCCACTTTAGATTTCTGAAACCTTCTAGCTAAAAATCCTGTAAATTGAACTGCACTCTTTAAACTAAATTAATAGTTGTAGTAGAGAAGTAAGAATTGTAAATCTTTGTCAGTGAAAGGCATGACCCTATCTTGAAATGGCATATGAGACCTAAATTATGTGGCAAGGTTCCTGGATATATGTAGTACTTCCTCCTCCCATGCCTTCTGATGCTAAATATTCCCCATGTTCACTCATCCTTCTCCTGCCCACCCACATTCCTTAAAGTGCATAGGCCTTTTCAAAACCCATAACTGCGTTTGAGATTCACAAACCAGCATACATTAGGTTCTCTCCTGCCACAAAACAATTTAGCTGAGTGGCTCAGGTGACCTGTTTTATGCACTTAGCCACTGTGTCTCCATATGACTCATTAACTCTAATGAGCCTCAAATTTATCATGTTGTTAAGAAAAATACATATTTTTAAAATCTGAAGAACTTTTGGAATCAATTGCACAAATAGGAAAGCAAGACCACAAACATTTTTCTTCAGAGATAAGCTACAAAATTTAACACATAGCCACAATGGATAGATCCATTTTAGGGTTCAGAAGAAATACCAACTCCAGCAATATTCCCTATAGTTAAAATGGAGATTACAAATGGAACCAGCAATACCACTAACACTGTAATGAACTTTTTAAATATACCCACTATAGCCTACCTTTAAGAAGGTTTTTAAGATAACTAATTTTTTTGGTTCCATTTACAGCCCTCATGCTGACGGAACATCCCCTCTTCTAGTTTCTTACATACCGTAGTGTCAGATTAAAAGTGTTGTTTTCCCCTCTAATTACATGATTTCTCACAGCAGGAAACTGTATCAGAATGCAGATCTATATGATATTTTGAAAAATTATTTAACTCTGAACAGACTTTTTAACTGCCACTGCATTACAAATGACCTTTACGGCTAAAGCATATAATAAATCATAAGAGGTCAGATTTGATTGTGTGGTTAACAGCTGTTTAAACACAAATCTGACAATTGAGGTTAGACATAAACCTTTCTCACTGAACTTTTCTCCACGGAGAAAGATTTTTAATGGTTGACTGTATTTATTTTTACCATGTAGCTAGAATTTGATAGGAGGGATGTCTAAATATGTCATAGCATAAGGAAACAAGTAGGCATGAAAAACAAGACAGGACATAGTAGTAGGGCATCAGGTATGATATGAATAAAAATGTATAAATGTAAAGTAGTCTTTCTTTATTACTTTGCTTTTCTATTTAATACAATAGAACGAAGAACACATAATTAAGGATTGGTTGGTGCTATTTAAACATGGTGGCTTACATAAGCATGCCAGTCCAATTTCACTCTTGATATAATGCCATTGATATCAATCAAGTTACACTAGGGAAAAATCTGCCTGATATTATTTGTATTTTATTCAGTTATCTTTCCTTGCACTTTATCGTAGCTGCCGGCCAGATTATTTTCTAACTGTATTTTAAAAGCCTCTCCCACCAAAAATTAAGAACAAGGGAGCCCAGGGTGCTGAACAATTTTGAAACTCTGTCCACTTCTTCTTTTTTTGCTTATAGTGAGATTTTCACCTCCACTCCAGATGCTTTTCTCCAGGTAAAAAGGCTGGAATGGAATAAAGATACCCTAAAAGCTCTGGATCCATCCAGCGGAGAATTCACCCGGTTCAGTAAATGAGGAAGACAGCTGCAGGACAGCTGTCCTCTGAGGATTCCTTTGCAAGCCCAGGCATAGGGGGGGTGCTGAGGATGGGTTTGCATTATGTAGCACTTCAGAGTTTCTGAGCGGTGCTGCCATCCACAGGAAGCTGAGGACAGACTGCCATAAATTAACCTGGAATTGGGAGGGCCCAAATGTGGCTTCCCTTGGGCTATGAGTTCAGTGTTGTGCCTCTTCATGGTTCAGCACAGAATCTTACCCTCAAATGGACTTGAGCTCTTTAGAATATCCAATCCCAACTGTGGGCACTGAGCACTTTTGAAAAATGTGGCCCTTTGTTTTTGTCTCACTTAGGGATTGATTTTACAGTCTTTCAGTGGAATACAGTGAACAGAGGGCTTGCATTCTCTGGCCTTTAAAGGGATGCATACAAGGATTCTTGGCTTAGCAGTAGCTGAACTTCAGTTTGTAAAATTAACTTGATTTTGTTATCAGATATTAGTAGAAACAATGTATGCTTGTAAATTATTTACAGTTCCATCTTATTTCCTGAAATTACTAAATTACTATATCACTATATTCTCAGTGATTCTCAGAAGCTAAAATGCTCTCTTCTCATTAAAAGGAGGAATAGAAAATGTTTTCATGGTACTAAGTTTAAGTAATAAATTCAGAATAGTCTTACTTTGACCTCTCTCTAGATCAATAAAAACACTGTTATCACTTCTGCAATGAGGACCCATATCCTATTTAGGATTATATCAGCAGCTACAAATTTGAAATCTGATGCGCATGAATTGTTTAGCAATGTTCCTGTCAACAATGTACTACTCTATATTTTACAGCTTTACAATTCTATAAAGCCAATTTTCCATGTCCGTGGACCCTTTTTAAAAATACATAAGTCTTATTTCACATTTTAACATAAGTAACCAACAGAAATATAATTAAAATAAAGAAGACAGAGATCATAACAAAAATATAGATACAGTGTGTCACATTTGGTTCCCTGTTCCTGCCACTCCACATGGTCAAACAGCTTTCCATATATTTGTACGCTTTCCCTGTATGTAGTGATAGTATCTGAGTGGCCAGGAACTCTAGGTAAGTACGATATTTTCTGCCTGACTTCTTTTCTTCATACTTGGAATCCTCATAAGGACATCCCAATGCCATCTAAGACAAAAGTGGTCTCAGTAAAAACTAGATTTATTAAAAATAGAGAAAGAAAATCAGATTACAATAAAAGGTAAAATCTCAGTTTTCCAGTAAATTTCAGAAATACAGGATAAGTAGGATGCAAATTATGGGACTTACTTCCATCAGCGAATGTCATGTTTTAGTTAACCAGTTATCAGATAATCCGGTTTGCATTGTATATAAGTATACAAAGGTAAAAATCTGTTAGTTTGATGGAATGTGTTGAAAATCTCAAGAAGAACCATAAGCTATTATTTATGTGTATGTCCTGCAATTATGTTGTTTCCTGGTTTGGGCCACATAGTTCAAAAGAAGAATTTTTTATCAAAATAAATTAGCAGGTTGAGTTGGATAGAAGCACTTTTGTAATGGGATCATTTGCTTTGTGATGCATTGTCTAAGGATGAAAACCAATTCCTAAATGTTTTCAATGTTTGCTGACATGCTGTCTGGCAGTGTTCTCATGGGCAAGTGATTAAACAAATGGGTAGAAACAAGGTTAGTTACAATAACAAATATCTCTATGGTTGGTCCAGTATATGCTTTTATAAGCACTAGGAATAAGTGACTGCTGTCCCCTAGAATTGGCGAGGTATACTCCTCCTAAATTGCAACCCAGAAATATCTTTTTTAATATGAATGTTGCAGGCAGGCTTGACATTCCTAGGCAAGAAATGCATATATATATTTATAAGTCAGCTGGTACATGTAACCTCAGAAAAAGAAAAGAGGTTGACACCTCATGCTCAGTGAGGGGACTGGTGGAGACAATGGCACGCCTGGATTAGGAGACAGCACCATTTTCTATGCCCTTCTCTTCAAGGCAAAGCTTAAGGCAGGAGAATTGAGGCAAGTGAGCAGCTTGGAAGCTGGGAAGATAGTGCTCAGTGGGTTGGCTTCACTATATGCACCTCCACTGTATCCCATTCTTTAGGTGAGGCTAAGTAAAATTAATTTTTATGCCACTCAATAAATATTTTCAAAGGAATATCACTGTTACATGTTGTGTGCTCCATACTTAATTCAGGTTCATAAGAGTAATTTTGTATTCTTTTAAACGCACTGAATTTTTAATGAGCAAAGATAAACCAAACTCTGAAATGTATGTGGTGATTATACAATGATATATAGTCAAACACATGCTGTTATTAAGAAAGTGATGGGTAAATGTGCTCTGTCCCCTTTTAATCTTTCTTTCAGGGACCAATTATGTGACCAATACTCATGTTGGTGAGCACTTATCCATGTTATAGACTTCAATTGGATGATTCATACAAATAAATACACACCAGGGTGTGCAAAGGATGCAAATTCAGATCCTTTTTGTCTCTCAGTTTGTCACTTCAAAATCACAAAATCCAGTTCGGGTCTCAAAGAAGTGAGATTCCTTCAAGATGCATGAAATGCCAGTTCTTTTGTAAGTCCACTTCGTATCTCTCGGCCTTATTTTCACCACTTATTAACTTACCCAACTTACAGAGATGTTGTGGGTGAATCATAGAATCATAGAATATCAGGGTTGGAAGGGACCTCAGGAGGTCATCTAGTCCAACCCCCTGCTCAAAGCAGGACCAATCCCCAACTAAATCATCCCAGCCAGGGCTTTGTCAAGCATGACCTTAAAAACATCTAAGGAAGGAGATTCCACCACCTCCCTAGGTAACCCATTCCAGTGCTTCACCACCCTCCTAGTTAAAAAGTTTTTCCTAATATCCAACCTAAACCTCCCCCACTGCAATTTGAGACTATTACTCCTTGTTCTGTCATCTGCTACCACTGATAACAGTCTAGATCCATCCTCTTTGGAACCCCCTTTCAGGTAGTTGAAAGCAGCTATCAAATCCCCCCCTCATTCTTCTCTTCTGCAGACTAAATAATCTCAGTTCCCTCAGCCTATCCTCAAGTGCTTCAAAATTGATTCCTTGAGGACCTGCTCCATGATTTTTCCAAGGACTGAGATGAGGCTGACTGGCCTGTTGTTCCCCGGATCTTCCTTCTCCCCTTTTTTAAAGATGGGCACTACATTAGCCTTTTTCCAGTCGTCCGGGACCTCCCCCGATCACCATAGGTTTTCAAAGATAATGGCCAATGGCTCTGCAATTACATCAGCCAACTCCTTTAGCACCCTCAGATGCAGTGCATCTGGCCCCATGGACTTGCGCTCATCCAGCTTTTCTAAATAGTCCTGAACCACTTTTTTCTCCACAGAGAGCTTATCATAAACAGATAGTTAAGGGTTAATGCCTCTTTTACCTGTAAAGGGTTAAGAAGTTCACCTAGCCTAGCTGACACCTGACCAGAGGAACCAATGGGGGGACAAGGTGGTTCAAAAGGAAGGAGGGAAGTTCCCTTTGTTTTGTTTCAGTTTAAGTTTTGACCAAAGTGGGAAAGCTCCAGAATTCAGCCTCTTATCAAGTAGTGAGTATTAGTGAAGGAAATAAATAGGTTTATGTTTATTTTCTTTGTAACTTGTCTTGGGCATTAGGGAATAATCAAATTGGGTATTTTTTGTGTAACTAAGTTTTTGCCCAGGGGAACATCCTCTGTGTTTTGAATCTGTTGTCTGTGAGAGTAGCTGGTATGCTAATCTCTCCCAGAGGGTTTTCTGCAGTCAAAGTCTGCTTTTCTGAAGTTCAGGGTCCGTATTCTGCTGCTCTCCTTTCTTCCTTTTGTCAGGATCCTGAATTCGACCATCTCATGGTCACTGCCTCCCAGGTTCCCATCCATTTCTGCTTTCCCTACTAATTCTTCCCTGTTTGTAAGCAGCAGGTCAAGAAGAGCTCAGCCCCTAGTTGGAAATTGTCCCCTACACATTCCAAAAACTTCCTGGATTGTCTGTGCACTGCTGTATTGTTCTCCCAGCATATATCGGCGTGATTAAAGTCCCCCACAAGAACCAGGGCCTGTGATCTAGTAACTTCTGTTAATTGCCTGAAGAAAGCCTCGTCCACCTCATCCCCCTGGTCTGATGGTCTATAGCAGACTCCCACCACGACATCACCCTTGTTGCTCACACTTCTAAACTTAATTCAGAGACTCTCAGGTTTTTCTGCAGTTTCATACTGGAACTCTGAGCTGTCATACTGTTCTCTAACATACAATGCAACTCCCCCACCTTTTCTGCCCTGCCTGTCCTTCCTGAACAGTTTATATCCATCCATGACAGTACTCCAGTCATGTGACTTATCCCACCAAGTCTCTGTTATTCCAATCACATCATAATTCCATGACTGTGCCAGGACTTCCAGTTCTCCCTGCTTGTTTCCCAGGCTTCTTGCATTTGTATATAGGCACTTAAGATAACTTGCTGATTGTCCTGCTTTCTCAGTATGAGGCAGGAGTCCTTCCCTCTTGCGCTCTCCTGCTCGTGCTTCCTCCTGGTATCCCATTTCCCCACTTACCTCAGGGCTTTGGTCTCCTTCCCCCAGTGAACCTAGTTTAAAGCCCTCCTCACTAGGTTAGCCAGCCTGCTTGTGAAGATGCTCTTCCCTCTCTTCGTTAGATGGAGCCTGTCTCTGCCTAGCAATCCTTCTTCTTGGAACACCATCCCATGGTCAAAGAATCCAAAGCCTTCTCTCCGACACCACCTGCATAGCCATTTGTTGACTTCCAGGATTCAATGGTCTCTATCACAGGGAGGATGGACGAGAACACCACTTGCACCTCAAACCCCTTTATCCTTCTTCCCAGAACCACATAGTCTGGCTCAAGGTCATTCTTGGCAGTATCGTTGGTGCCCACGTGGAGAAGCAGGAAAGGGTAATGATCCGAGGGCTTGATGAGTCTTGGCAGTCTCTCAGTCACATTGTGAATCCTAGCTCCTGGCAAGCAGCACACTTCTCAGTTTTCCCGGTTGGGATGGCAGATAGATGACTCAGTTCCCCTTAGGAGGGAGTCCCTGACTACCACCATGGTAAAAATACTCCCATGATTACAAAGAAGATGAGGAGATGACTGAATCCCTAAACTTTAAGAGCAAGCAGGTGACTGGTGAGATATTACAATGTAACAGCATATTCTTAAATTAGGAATGTACAATGTTTCTATTGTAATAGATCTCCACTCTAAGAACCTTAAGCCATCAGGAATGTCTCTAAATATATGTATCTGTTGAACATTGACATTATTTTTGTTCTAAACCACATCTTGACACAGATCTAACAGCCAACTTTAAACAAAACTGGTGAATATGCAGAGGAAAGGCTATTTGGCTGCTTTGCAAATCTCCTAGTTAACAGACTGGAGGCTGCTGATGTAGCAAATTCACCTCCCAGAAAATAAGTCTTGACATGATCTTAGAGTTAACAGGCCTATCAAACCAACCACCATGATTTGCTTGAAAACTACTGAGTTAGAACACCTAAATGTAAGTAACTTTATTTATGAGTAGTTCTATTGACGTCAAATGGACTATTCATTGAGTAAAAGTATTTGTGTGCCCATTTGTACAACTGGGAACATTGCAGCAAACAAAACAGATACTCCATACAAGTTATTTTTATGTAAATTCTAACTGCAAAGTAACTGCAGCGTACTTAATGTATAGGATTTTGTGATAAGTGCATGTGTGAAAATGATAACTAAAATTCAGTTACAAATTCTGCTTTCACTGTACTGAAATCTATCAGACTACATCTGTGTTGAAGATTTTAGCCCAGTGAATAAAACTATAATGTAGTTAACATAACTAAATAATATTTGTGAACCCATAATAATTATGAAACCTTTTTGAATATAAAAAAAAAGTTACAGGCATGTAAAATCTCAAACCCCACCAGTTTGACCAATTTCTCTCTAAAATATCACAATGAAAAGAATCAGAAAAAATACATTACTGGACATTTCATGTTTGTCATTATGTGAAATAGTCAGACAATAGAAACTGGAACAATTTGTGATCTTAAACTTTAATATTAACATTTATTATTGCAAGTGGCATGGCATTTAGGTAGAAAGTCATCCCCTAAAAATGGCTCAAACAATTAGTGACATTTAAGTGACAAAAAATCATTCAGTTTATTAGGGAAAAATATCTCTCAGATATTTTTCACATTAAAGTGTCTTTCCAATTACCTATGCTCCATTTAAGTGGCATGAAATATTCTCTGAATGTATATATCTGAATATATTTGCATGCTTGGACATTCAACTGAAATAGTTTCAGGTGTGAATAAGTGGAATAACAAGCATTAATATATACATCTGCTTTTATTTGATTTAATAACTAGGCATTTATTGCAAACATATTAAGGATTAGATATCTGAAGTATCACACATTCAATTTGTATCAAAACTCCATGTTTTCTGTCTGACTGGGAAATGGACACTCTGAGAGAACTTTGTTGCATTGTGCTGTGTGCGCACTGAGGGTTTCTCTAAAAGTAATGGTTCTCCAGGAACAAGGTAAACTGTTGTTCAAGCTGTAAATAAATTGCTTGTCTTTGGCATCCTGAGATATAAGACACAAGACAACCATATATGTGGTTAAATTAAGAATACAACTTTATTATTAGCCAATCAACATTACAAATTAAATCCTCTCACCACTACCCAACAGAAATAGCCAGTGTGGGTTTTTGCTATTAGACCCTCACACAACTTAAGAGCCCTCTGTTCATTGACCAGAGCCGGGGACGTTTCCTAGCCCCTTGCTCCCTTCATCAATATAATAAATAATAACAATAACAACAAGACATTAGGCTCTGCAACATAAATCACTTTTTACCACTTCCTCATATGAGGATTAGGTCTTTGATGCACATACGGTTAACTTGAACTCTTCCCCCCCCCCCAAAAAAAAACAAACAAACAAAAAACACAAACAGAGCTGTAAACAGGGGAGTTTCAGTGGGAGTGTGCAAGGGGAGTTTGCGGGGGAGACTAAGGGTATGTCTACACTACGAAATTAGGTCGAATTTATAGAAGCCGGTTTTATAGAAATCGGTTGTATACAGCCGATTGTGTGTGTCCCCACATAAAATGCTCTAAGTGCTCTAGTCGGCGGACCGCGTCCACAGTACCGAGGCTAGCGTCGACTTCCGGAGCATTGCACTGTGGGTAGCTATCCCACAGTTCCCGCAGTCTCCGCCGCCCATTGGAATTATGGATTGAGATCCCAATGCCTGAATGATGCAAAACAGTGTCGCGGGGAGTTCTGGGTACATGTCGTCAGACCACTCCCCCTCCGTCAGAGCAACGGCAGACAATAGATTCGCGCCTTTTTACCTGGGTTACCTGTGCAGACAACATACCACGGCAAGCATGGAGCCCGCTCAGCTCAGCTCACCGTCACCATATGTCATCTGGGTGCCGGCAGACGTGGTACTGCATTGCTACACAGCAGCAGCAGTTAACTGCCTTTTGGCGGTAGACGGTGCAGCATGACTGGTAGCCCTGGGGCTGGCAGCCCCTTGCCTTTTGCCTTTTGGCAGTAGATGGTATATTACGACTGGTATCCATCGTCGTCATATTGCGGTTCGATCAGAGGCACCTGGGCAGACATGCTCAGTCCTATTGAACTGTCTTGACGATGATGGCTATCAGTCGTAGTATGCTATTTTCTGCCAAGCGCCCAATATTTTCTGCTAAGCACCCAGAAGAGGCCGAGGGCGATCTGGGTGCTGGCAGACGTGGGGCTGGCAGACGTGGGGCTGCATTGCTACACAGCAGCAGCCCCTTGCCTTTTGGTAGAAGATGGTATATTACGATTGGTATCCCTCGTCATCGTACTGCAGTGGCTGTCAATCATGGGCACCTGGAAAGACATGCTAAGTCCTATCGAACTGTCTTGACAATGATGGCTATCAGTCGTAGTATGCTATTTTCTGCCAAGCGCCCAGTATTTTCTGCCAAGCACCCAGAAGATGCCGAGGGCTATCAGTCATGCTGCACCGTCGTCTGCCAGCTTAAGATGTAAAAAACAGATTTGTTCTTTATTCATTTGCTTCCCCCTCCCTCCGTGAAATCAACGGCCTGCTAAACCCAGGCTTTTGAGTTCAATCTTTGGGGGGGGGCATTCTGTGTGACAGTTGTTTGTGTTTCTCCCTGATGCACAGCCACCTTTGTTGATTTTAATTCCCTGTACCTGTACGCCATGTCGTCACTCGCCCCTCCCTCCCTCCCTCCTTCCCCTGGTCCGTCAGATACTAGTTTCGCGCCTCTTTTCAGACCAGACACCATAGCTAGCACTGGGATCATGGAGCCCGCTCAGATCACTGCGGCAATTATGAGCACTATGAACACCACGCGCATTGTCCTGGAGTATATGCAGAGCCAGGACATGCCAAAGCAAAACCAGGACAAGCCGAGGAGGCGATTGCAGCGCGGCGACGAGAGTGATGAGGAAATTGACATGGACATAGACCTCTCACAAGGCACAGGCTCCAGCAATGTGGAAATCATGGTGTTACTGGGGCAGGTTCATGCCGTGGAACGCCGATTCTGGGCCCGGGAAACAAGCACAGACTGGTGGGACCGCATCGTGCTGCAGGTGTGGGACGATTCCCAGTGGCTGCGAAACTTTCGCATGCGTAAGGGCACTTTCATGGAACTTTGTGACTTGCTTTCCCCTGCCCTGAAGCGCCAGAATACCAGGATGAGAGCAGCCCTCACAGTTGAGAAGCGAGTGGCGATAGCCCTGTGGAAGCTTGCAACGCCAGACAGCTACCGGTCAGTCGGGAATCAATTTGGAGTGGGCAAATCTACTGTGGGGGCTGCTGTGATCCAAGTTGCCAGGGCAATGAAAGACCTGGTGATATCAAGGGTAGTGACTCTGGGAAACGTGCAGGCCATAGTGGATGGCTTTGCTGCAATGGGATTCCCAAACTGTGGTGGGGCCATAGACGGAACCCATAACCCTATCTTGGCACCGGAGCACCAAGCCACCAAGTACATAAACCGCAAGGGGTACTTTTCAATGCTGCTGCAAGCCCTGGTGGATCACAAGGGACGTTTCACCAACATCAATGTGGGATGGCCGGGAAAGGTACATGATGCTCGCGTCTTCAGGCACTCTGCTCTGTTTCGAAAGCTGGAGGAAGGGACTTTCTTCCCGGACCAGAAAGTAACCGTTGGGGATGTTGAAATGCCTATCGTGATCCTTGGGGACCCAGCCTACCCCTTAATGCCATGGCTCATGAAGCCGTACACAGGCAGCCTGGACAGGAGTCAGGACCTGTTCAACTACAGGCTGAGCAAGTGCCGAATGGTGGTGGAATGTGCATTTGGACGTTTAAAAGCGCGCTGGCGCAGCTTACTGACTCGCTCAGACCTCAGCGAAAAGAATATCCCCATTGTTATTGCTGCTTGCTGTGCGCTCCACAATATCTGTGAGAGTATGGGGGAGACATTTATGGCGGGGTGGGAGGTTGAGGCAAATCGCCTGGCCGCTGATTACGCGCAGCCAGACACCAGGGCGGTTAGAGGAGCACAGCAGGGCTCGGTGCGCATCAGAGAAGCTTTGAAAACTAGTTTTGTGACTGGCCAGGGTACGGTGTGAAACTTCTGTTTGTTTCTCCTTGATGAACCCTCCGCCCCCCCCCGACCCGGTTCAGTCTACTTCCCTGTAAACGAACCACCCCACCCTCCCCTCCCCCCTTCGAGCACTGCTTGCAGAGGCAATAAAGTCATTGTTACTTCACATTCATGCATTCTTTATTAATTCATCACACAACTAGGGAGATAATTGCCAAGGTAGCCCGGGATGGGTGGGGGAGGAGGGAAGGAAAAGGACACACTGCAGTTTAAAACTTTAACTCTTATTGAAGGCCAGCCTTCTGATGCTCGGGCAATCATCTGGGGTGGAGTGACTGGGTGGCCGGAGGCCCCCCCACCATGTTCTTGGGCGTCTGGGTGAGGAGGCTATGGAACTTGGGGAGGAGGGCTGTTGGTTACACAGAGGCTGTAGCGGCGGTCTCTGCTCCTGCTGCCTTTCCTGCAGCTCAACCATACGCTGGAGCATATCAGTTTGATGCTCCAGCAGCTGGAGCATCGACTCTTGCCTTCTGTCTGCAAGCTGAAGCCACCTATCATCTTCAGCCCGCCACTTGCTCTGTTCATCCCGCGATTCAGCCCGCCACCTCTCCTCTCGTTCATATTGTGCTTTTCTGTAGTCTGACATTGACTGCCTCCACGCATTCTGCTGTGCTCTGTCAGCGTGGGAGGACATCTGGAGCTCCGTGAACATATCATCCCGCATCCTCCGTTTTCTCCTTCTAATCTTCACTAGCCTCTGTGAAGGAGAAACATTTGCAGCTGGTGGAGGAGAAGGGAGAGGTGGTTAAAAAAGACACATTTTAGAGAACAATGGGTACACTCTTTCACGTTAAATTTTGCTGTTCACATTACACAGCACATGTGCTTTCGTTACAAGGTCGTATTTTTCCTCTTATATTGAGGGCCTGCTGGTTTGGTGTGAGAGATCACTCACGCAGTGCCAGGCAACAGATTTCGGCTTGCAGGCAGCCATGGTAAGACACAGTCTTTTGGCTTTTTTAACCTTCTTAACATGTAGCACTCTCATTTCCCATACCAAGCACCCATTGGGTTAGCCATTTAAAATGGGTTTGCAATGTAAAAGGAGGGGCTGCGGTTTCCGGGTTAACATGCAGCACAAACCCAACTAACTCCCCTCCCCCCCACACACCCAATTCTCTGGGATGATCACTTCACCCCTCCCCCCCCCCACCGCATGGCTAACAGCGGGGAATATTTCTGTTCAGCAGAGCAGGAAGGGGCACCTCTGAATGTCCCCTTAATAAAATCGCCCCATTTCAATCAGGTGACCGTGAATGATATCACTCTCCTGAGGATAACAAAGAGCGATAAGGAATGGATGTTGTCTGCATGCCAGCAAACACCGGGACCATACGCTGCCATGCTTTGTTATGCAATGATTCCAGACTACGTGCTACTGGCCTGGCGTGGTAAAGTGTCCTACCATGGCGGACGGGATAAGGCAGCCCTCCCCAGAAACCTTTTGCAAAGGCTTTGGGAGTACATGAAGGAGAGCTTTCTGGAGATGTCCCTGGAGGATTTCCGCTCCATCCCCATACACGTTAACAGACTTTTCCAGTAGCTGTACTGGCCGCGATTGCCAGGGCAAATTAATCATTAATCATTAAACACACTTGCTTTTAAACCATGTGTAATATTTACAAAGGTACACTCACCAGAGGTCCGCTGTGTGCCCTCAGGGTCTGGGAGCACGCCTTGGGTGAGTTCGGGGGTTACTGGTTCCAGGTCCAGGGTGATAAACATATCCTGGCTGTTGGGGAAACCGGTTTCTCCGCTTCCTTGCTGCTGCGAGCTATCTACATTATCTCCATCCTCATCTTCCTCGTACCCCGAACCCACTTCCCTGTGTGTTTCTCCAGTGAGGGAGTCATAGCACACGGTTGGGGTAGTGGTGGCTGCACCCCCTAGAATGGCATGCAGCTCCGCGTAGAAGCGGCATGTTTGCGGCTCTGCCCCGGACCTTCCGTTTGCTTCTCTGGCTTTGTGGTAGGCTTGCCGTAGCTCCTTAATTTAGACGCGGCACTGCTGAGCGTCCCTGTTATGGCCTCTGTCCTTCATGGCCTTGGAGACCTTTTCTAATATTTTGCCATTTCGTTTACTGCTTCGGAGTTCAGCTAGCACTGATTCATCTCCCCATATGGCGAGCAGATCCCGTACCACCCGTTCTGTCCATGCTGGAGCTCTTTTGCGATCCTGGGACTCCATCACGGTTACCTGTGCTGATGAGCTCTGCGTGGTCACCTGTGCTCTCCATGCTGAGCAAACAGGAAATGAAATTCAAACGTTCGCGGGCCTTTTCCTGTCTACCTGGTCAGTGCATCTGAGTTGAGAGTGCTGTCCAGAGCGGTCACAATGAAGCACTGTGGGATAGCTCCCGGAGGCCAATAACATTGAATTCCATCCACACTACCCCAATTCCGACCCGCTAAGGCCGATTTTATCGCTAATCCCCTCATCGGAGGTGGAGTAAAGAAACCGGTTTAAAGGGCCCTTTAAGTCGAAAGAAAGGGCTTCGTCGTGTGAACGTGTCCAGGCTTAATTCGATTTAACGCTGCTAAAGTCGACCTAAACTCGTAGTGTAGACCAGGCCTAAGAGAGCTAGGCAGAGGAATAGACAGGCTAGTGAAGGGAGTGGGTGGTGTTTTGCTGGTGTTTTGGTGCCTGTTGGGGGTTTGTTTTGCTGTGGGTGGTGTTGGTTTGGTTTGTGTTTCCCGGACTAAGGTTTTAGGTGGGAAGGCTATGACCGATACAGAGGCAGCAGTGGAAGACACAATGAGGATGACTGGGTGTGGAAGCTGCGGCATGTACATGACCCTGGAGGGGGTATCTGAAAAGAGTTTTGTCTGCATGAAGTGCCGCCTGATAGAGCTGATGGAAGAAAAGATCCGAGGATTTGAGATGCAGATGGAAACTCTGGTTGAGTTTAGAAGGGGGTTCGAGCAGATGATGGAGCAAAAACATGAGGAGGCTGAAGGAAAAAGCTCAGATTTGCAGATGGAAGCAGGACCAAAGAATTCTGAGGGGATACTGCTGGGTGAGGAAAGTAGACAGTGGAAACATGTGACTAAGAGAACCAGGCAGAGGAAAAGACGGACTAGTTAAGGAGAAATAGAGCTCAGGAACAGGTTTACGGAGTTGGAAAATTAAGAAGGGGCACAGCAGGTGGTCGCTGAAGGTGAGAGGGCAAGGAAGAAGAGAAGAGCAGCTAGTCCTATAGGAAGAGGGGAAGAGTCAATGGAGATAACAACACCAAATATGAGCCCCAGGAGGATACGGGATGGGTTGAGGAGGATTACAAGGGACAATAGAAATTGAGAGGACTTTCAGCCAGAGGGAGCAGGGGATAGACCAGAGAATCGCACCATCACCAGGAAAAGGCAGGTCTACATGATTGGGGACTCCTTACTGAGAAGAATAGACAGGCCTGTAACTAGAGCTGATCCGGAGAACAGAAGGGTGTGCTGTCTGCCGGGTGCTAAGATATGGGATGTGGACCTGAGGCTGAAAAGGATCCTAATGGGAGCAGGAAAGAATCCGCTGATTGTCCTTCATGTGGGAACAAATGATACGGCTAGATTCTCGCTGGAACGTATCAAGGGAGACTATGCCAGGCTGGAGAAGACGCTTAAGGAAATCAAGGCTCAGGTGATCTTCAGTGGGGTTCTGCCTGTTCCTAGAGAAGGACAACAAAGGTGTGACAAGATTATGGCGATCAACAGATGGCTCAGGCAGTTGTGCTATAAGGAGGCTTTTGGGATGTATGGTCACTGGGAAGCATTCATGGACAGAGGACTGTTCTCTCGGGATGGACTTCACCTGAGTAAGGAGGGAAATAGACTTCTAGGATGGAGGCTGGCACAACTGATTAAGACAGCTTTAAACTAGGAATGGTTGGGAGATGTCCAGGTAATCTCCACGTCGGAATTTAACATTGAGAAGGAAGAAAACAAAGTAAGAAAGGATGCAACCGTGGGTATCAGAATGGACGCAAGGAGGAAGGGTAGTGTAGATACCAGTCTAATAGGTGTTACTGGTGGTAGAATGTCTGTGCCTAATCGGGTAAAGAATGTCAGTGAAGCCAAACGGCAAAAATTAAGATGTTTGTACACTAATGCAAGGAGCCTAGGTAACAAAATGGAGGAACTAGAGCTACTGGTGCAGGAAGTGAAACCAGATATTATAGGGATAACAGAAACATGGTGGAATAGTAGTCATGACTGGAGTACAGGTATTGAAGGCTATGTGCTGTTTAGGAAAGACAGAAATAAAGGCAAAGGTGGTGGAGTAGCATTGTATATCAATGATGAGGTAGATTGTAAAGAAATAAGAAGTGATGGAATAGATAAGACAGAGTCTGTCTGGGCAAAAATCACATTGGGAAAGAAAGCTACTAGTGCCTCCCCAGAGATAGTGCTTGGGGTGTATTACAGACCACCAGGATCCGATTTGGATATGGATAGAGACCTCTTTAATCTTTTTAATGAAGTAAACACTAATGGGAATTGTGTGATCATGGGAAACTTTAACTTCAAAGATATAGACTGGAGAACAAGTGCTAGTAATAATAATATGGCTCAGATTTTCCTTGATGCGATAGCTGATGGATTCCTTCACCAAGTAGTTGAAGAACCAACAAGAGGGGATGCCATTTTAGATTTGGTTTTGGTGATTAGTGAGGACCTCATAGAAGAAATGGTTGTAGGGGATAACCTTGGTTCGAGTGATCATGATCTAATTCAGTTCAAACTAGATGGAAGGATAAACAAAAATAGATCTGGGACTAGGCTTTTTGATTTTAAAAGGGCTAACTTTAAAGAATTAAGGGAATTAGTTAGGGAAGTGAATTGGACTGAAGAACTTGTGGATCTAAAGGCGGAGGAGGCCTGGAATTAGTTCAAGTCAAAGTTGCAGAAACTATCGGAAGCCTGCATCCCAAGAAAGGGGAAAAAATTCAGAGGCAGGAGTTGTAGACCAAGCTGGATGAGCAAGCATCTCAGAGAGGTGATTAAGAAAAAGCAGAAAGCCTACAAGGAGTGGAAGAAGGGAGGGATTAGCAAGGAAAGCTACCTTATTGAGGTCAGAACATGTAGAGATAAAGTGAGAAAGGCCAAAAGCCATGTAGAGTTGGACCTTGCAAAGGGAATTAAAACCAGTAGTAAAAGGTTCTATAGTCATATAAATAAGAAGAAAACAAAGAAAGAAGAAGTGGGACTGCTAAACACTGAGGATGGAGTGGAGGTTAAGGATAATCTAGGCATGGCCCAAAATCTAAACAAATACTTTGCCTCAGTCTTTAATGAGGCTAATGAGCAGCTTAAGGATAATGGTAGGATGACAAATGGGAATGAGGATATGGAGGTAGATATTACCACTTCCGAGATAGAAGCCAAATTTGAACAGCTTAATGGGACTAAATCGGGGGGCCCAGATAATCTTCATCCAAGAATATTAAAGGAACTGGCACATGAAATTGCAAGCCCATTAGCAAGAATTTTTAATCAATCAGTAAACTCAGGGGTTGTACCGTACGACTGCAGAATTGCTAACATCGTTCCTATTTTTAAGAAAGGAAAAAAGGTGATCCGAGTAACTATAGGCCTGTTAGTTTGACATCTGTAGTATGCAAGGTCTTGGAAAAAAATTTGAAGGAGAAAGTAGTTAAGGACATTGAGGTCAATGGTAATTGGGACAAAATACAACATGGTTTTACAAAAGGTAGATCGTGCCCAACCAACCTGATCTCCTTCTTTGAGAAGGTAACTGATTTTTTAGACAAAGGAAACACAGTGGATCTAATTTACCTCGATTTCAGTAAGGCATTTGATACGGTTCCACATGGGGAATTATTAGCTAAATTGGAAAAGATGGGGATCAATATGAAAATTGAAAGGTGGATAAGGAACTGGTTAAAGGGGAGACTACAACTGGTCGTACTGAAAGGTGAACTGTCAGGCTGGAAGGAGGTTACTAGTGGAGTTCCTCAGGGATCGGTTTTGGGACCAATCTTTTAATCTTTTTATTACTGACCTTTGCACAAAAAGTGGGAATGTGCTAATAAATTTTGCGGATGACACAAAGCTGGGAGGTATTGCTAATACAGAGAAGGACCGGGATATCATACAGGAAGATCTGGATGACCTTGTAAACTGGAGTAATAGTAATAGGATGAAATTTAATAGTGAAAAGTGCAAGGTCATGCATTTAGGGATTAATAACAAGAATTTTGGTTATAAATTGGGGACACATCAGTTGGAAGTAACAGAGGAGGAGAAGGACCTCAGAGTATTGGTTGATCACAGGATGACTATGAGCCGCCAATGTGATATGGCCATTTAAAAAGCTACTGCGGTCTTGGGATGCATCAGGCGAGGTATTTCCAGTAAAGATAAGGAGGTGTTAGTACCGTTTTACAAGGCACTGGTGAGACCTCATCTGGAATATTGTGTGCAGTTCTGGTCTCCCATGTTTAAGAAGGATGAATTCAAATTGGAACAGGTACAGAGAAGGGCTACTAGGATGATCCGAGGAATGGAAAACCTGTCTTATGAAAGGAGTCTCAAAGAGCTTGGCTTGTTTAGCCTAACCAAAAGAAGGCTGAGGGGAGATATGATTGCTCTTTATAAATATATCAGAGGGATAAATATCAGGGAGGGAGAGGAATTATTTAAGCTTAGTACCAATGTGGAAACAAGAACAAATGGATATAAACTGGACATTAAGAAGTTTAGACTTGAAATTAGACAAAGGTTTCTAACCATTAGAGGAGTGAAGTTCTGGAACAGCCTTCCAAGGGGAGTAGTGGGGGCAAAAGACATATCTGGCTTCAAGACTAAGCTTGATAAGTTTATGGAGGGGATGGTATGATGGGATAGCCTAATTTTGGCAATTAATTGATCTTTGATTATTAGCAGGTAAATATGACCAATGGTCTGTGATGGGATGTTAGATGGGGTGGGATCTGAATTACTACAGAGAATTCTTTCCTGGGTGCTGGCTGGTGAGTCTTGCCCACATGCTCAGGGTTTAACTGATCGCCATATTTGGGGTGGGGAAGGAATTTTCCTCCAGGGCAGATTGGCAGAGGCCCTGGAGGTTTTTCGCCTTCCTCTGCAGCGTGGGGCACGGGTCACTTGCTGGAGGATTCTTTGCACCTTGAGGTCGTTAAACCACGATTTGAGGACTTCAATAACTCAGGCATAGGTTAGGGGTTTGTTACAGGAGTGGGTGGGTGAGATTCTGTGGCCTGCATTGTGCAGGAGGTCAGACTAGATGATCATAATGGTCCCATCTGACCTTAAAGTCTATGAGTCTATGAGTTCCAAGCAGTCTTCCTAAATTGGCTAGTGTGTTGCTAGTTGGACATACATACCCTAATCAGGTACAAAACTATGACAAAACAAACAAACAAACAATAAAAAACCAACCAAACAAACACAAACAACACTTTTTAGCTGCTGAAAGGAAGTGGAAAAACAAAACAAACCCATGAAATTCTGGACAATTTTCTCTTGAGGAAAAAGTATCTTCCTATTGTCAAAGAGCTATTACCTACAGCCCTCCATAGCCCAGAATTCAAGCGCCAACTTAAAACAAAAACCAAGTGAAGTGCAGTGGGGTAGATTTCTGTTGCTGAACAGTGCCTCATGCAAGGGGCGGGAAATACACCTTCACTAGGAAGGGGGACATGCAGCTAATGATAAGCACCTGCTGCATTCCTTTCTATCACTCCTTTACCTTTGGAGGGAATGCAGCAGGTGCTTATCATTAGCTGCATGTCCCCCTTCCTAGTGGATGCAATATGGCCAAAACCTGAAGCCCTAAGGACCCTGTGCCCAAAAGGAAATGTGAGGAGGAGGAAAAGAAGAAAGTGAAGAAAGCTTTATCTTCATCTGGCCAATTCAACACCCCATCCTCCTAAGCGGTCAGGCATTTAAGAGATGTGCAAAATTTAATTCCTTCTCCTAATCATTTTTGTGTGTCTAATATTCAGGGCACATCCTGGATTCATCCCATTCATTTTAACTGTACAGAATTTCATTATATCAATCTTGTTCATACTTTGCAACAGTAAGGGAAAATAAAAGCCCATGTTTTTCTAGCAGTTGATTAGAAGTTATTTGATGCTACTTGCTCTATGTTTTAACACATTTTAATATAACAGTAAATTGCAGAAGAAAAAGAGCATTTAGAAGCACATAGGCTGCTAACAAAAGGCTTGCTGTTTGCACTTTGCTCTTCATATTATTTTTCATAAAACTGCAAAATACATAGTACAAAGAAAATAATTGCATTTTAAGACTGAAGACTTGTTATTACAAGCTCTCTGAACTTTATTTCACCTAACCTAAAGGAGCTGACCACATCGCTCTTATCAGTGAAGATGCCAACGGATTACAAAAGTGCACAAACCAAGTAAAACAAGTAATGGAGAAGATAGGTTTGAGACACAATGCAAAGAAATGTAAAGTCATGTTAATGGGGACTGTAGGGACAGAAATCAAAATTGAAGATGAGAAACTGGAGAAGGTGGACAATTTTACGTATCTTAGAAGTACTATCAGCGAAGCTGGTACTAGTTCCGAGGAAATAATAAGAAGAATCGGGAAGGCAAATGGTGTATTTGGAAGACTCAAAAACATCTGGCAACTTAAAAACATCTCCCTCAAGACAAAATTGAATATGTACAAAGCAATTGTTGTCACCATCACAACATATAGCAGTGAGACATGGAAACTTACCAAGAAAGATATGCAAAAGCTGGATGCATTTCATCACAAATATCTGAGAAGAATATTGGGAATAACATATAGAGATAGGAAGACAAATGAAGAAGTCAGAAAAATTACTGGACAAGGTACCCTCTCACAAATAATCTACAAAAGAAGACATCAGTGGCTTGGACATGTGCTGAGAATTCAAAAAGAATGCTTACCAAATACCGCCCTTGAATGGAAGCCAGAAAACGCAAGAAGAAAGAGAGGAAGACCACAAATAACATGGAAATGAACAGTTCTGAACGACGTCAATCACCTCAACAAGAAATGGGAAGATTTGGAGAGAAGGGCATTTGACAGGCAAGAATGGCAAATATGGTAGCCCAATGTGCAGCAAAGCACGGGATGGACTAAGGTCTAAGGTAAAGGCGCAACAAACTGATATGCATTGAACTGTCCCTCAAAATGAAGTAGCCCATAACACAATTTATTTTTATATAGTGTCCTTCACATATTGTGTCAGGGAACACTTTACAAAGCTTGTCATCCATGAATTTAAAAAATATATATATCCAGACTAGATTCAAAAAAGTTAAATAATTCAGTATCTCTCTCTATATATATATATTTAAAATAATGTGTCTGTACATCACTCTAGGTAGGGGATGTACAATTAGAATATTTACAAATCTTACAACAACACAAAACAAAACAATCCAAGAGCTCCACTTCATCCATTGAGGAATGCAGAGGTAACAAAAATACCACTTTCTTAACAGAACACATTCATATAAACCCGTCAGAACAGAATTCCCAGGAATGTAATGAATTGTGGATGTGCTCCAAGCAAAAAAATTGAACTGGTTTCTCTCTTATCTCCACCACACAACTTCTTCCCCCCATATTCCATGACTTTCCTATGTTTCCGTTGCCACATTCCAAATTGCCCTCCAAAGTGTCTGCTTATAAAGGGCAATTTTATAATTGTTCAGAGGTTCCAGAGGAGTCTCTGGTGGATGCTTCACATGGGTTATGCTGAATCAGTGCTTACATTGGCTATATTCCCTATGTGGCCTAAGCCAGCTACTTCTTGTGGAGTGCTGCTGGTCCCCTGTAGGCTGCCTGTTATGGAACAAGTTGTGGCCACTCTTTGGCACTGCATCCACCCCAAGATGTATTTGGAAGATCATTAGCTGTATGCTTCTATATTGTACCCTAAGATTAACTACATTAATATATCAAACATAAAATATTCATGAGTAATCTGATACCATGTATTTGATATTTTTTATTCCCGGTATTATCAGTCACTTTATTTTCCACCAAGAAGAGTTACGCAGTTTTCAATAATCTATCAAACTATGTACATCTACATGTAGCACAAATTACTTTACTGTTTATAGATGTTTGAGCACAATTAGAAAGTTTGAAAGACAGATGTCTTTAATATAAGGTATATTCCTTTGCCACATACTACAACGGCATTTACTCAGCAATTTATGACTTTTCAAGTAGTCTTATGGCCTGTCTAGTCCCACCAATTTCTCATTCTATTGTCTCCAGTAACATGCTTTTCTATATATGATTCAGCTGGCTCATTGATAGCAGCCTGTGGCAGGGTGGACTAGGTCTGGAGGCCCCTGCTGGAGGCCTTGCGGCCCTACCACACCCTGTCCCAGAATAGAGCAGCGAGAAGGCCTCTGGGCAGCCTACAGTGGCTGCAGAAGAGCGGCCAATCAGAGGGGCTGCTGGAGTGACCAATAAGGGGCCAGAAAGGCCAGATAAAAGGCAAGCAGCAGAGCAGAGCCTGCAGTTGCTGTGTGGAGCTTGACGAGGGAGGACTGGGTGCCTGGCTGGCTAAATGAGCAGCAGGCCATGGGCAGCTCACTGCAGAAAGCTCATCAGGCAGAACTGAGCCCAGGGAAGGCTGCCAAAGACCAGATGCCTGGCTGGCTGGATAGAGTAGCAGCAGGGCCATGAAAAGGTCAGTGCGGGCAGGCTGAGACCAGGGGACTGAGCCCAGGACCAGACCAGGTGAGGGTACTGAGATGGGCCAGGCTGGTCTGGTAGTAGACTGAGCCCAGGGAGGACTGCTGAAAAGGACAATAGCTGAGGATACTAAGATGGGCCCCAGCTGGGTGGTTGAAGAAGGCAGTGCATTGGAGAAGAAGCCTTCGAGCTACAGCCCCATACCAGGTCCAAGAAAGAACTTGGACTGTATACCCTGGAAGGGGAGACAGCATGTGCAGCTCAGCCGGAGGGCTGAACTGCCGAAGAGCAGCCGAGAGAACCAGCGGCTGGGGGGTGCTTGCGAGAGGCAGGCACCACCCTGATATAAGACCAAAAAAGAAAAGCGGGCTCACATCTAATCGAGAGAAAGGGGGCCATCCATGAGAGGTGGGTCCTCCCCCTACCCCATGAAAAGACTGTGTTTGCAGACACTATCGGCCAGGGAAAAGGGGGCACACACGAGAGGCAGATGCCAACCCCATTACACCACCTCACGTTCTTGCTGTTGAATGCAAGGTCAGCTATCAACAAAATCAACATTCTTCATGATTTCATTTTGGATGAGGTACCTGATATAACCTCCCTGGCAGAGATTTCTTTGGGTGCCATTTAATCTAGCCTGCTCTATTGTAGCCAACACAATGTCCCCTTTCCACTCCACCTTCAAAGGCCTCCGGCTGCTGTTTATCAAAATAACAGGAAGCCATGGAGTACTGCTAGATTCAAAACTAAGACTCCAATATCATGTAATATCAGTGGCTAAAAATATCTTCCATCTGCAGCTTGCTAGGAAACATCACCTCTTCCTCCCCGATAAGGATCTAGCCACAGTGATCCACGTGTTCAACACCTCCAGAACAAATAGCTGCAACTCACTATATCTGAGATTGAATGTGACTGCAATGCAGAGACTCATACACAATATAACTGCACATATGCTCAGTGAGATGTTCTATTGTGAACACATCGCCTTGTGCTACGATCCCTCCACTGGTTCACAGTCTGCTTCAGTTGCCGTTTACAGCCTTGGTTCATGACCTACCATAACAGATGCACTCATCTAGGACAATACAACTGGTAAAGCCCAAGATGAAGCACATCAAACCTAGAAATAAATAATTCACAGACACAGTAAAGGGGGTTTATAGTGGAATGAACTCCCAGAAGAGATGAAGTCAATCCAGTATAACCCTCTCTGATAATACCTTCCCACCATAAGTGGAATGAGTTATGAAAAAAATACATCTACCTAGGTAGAGTTTCTATAAACACGGAAGGAACACATGCACAAGATTCCATGAGGGACCCTGTCATGCTGATTTAATTCACCAGCAGAACACTTGGATAGAAAGACAGAAAATAGAAGATAGTATGAATCTGAATGCAAAAGAGCTCTAAGTCTTGACTCTTTTATCATATATTTTCATGCAATATGCATGAAAAAATTAGCTATGTGCCACTTCCATGTAAACTAAATTAAAATGGTGTGAATTAACAAGGCGTATTTGAGGCCTGGGATACTCATCCAACATGTGTGGTTATGTGTAAGCCAGAAAGGGTAGAGAAGATGAACTAATTTAATGGCACTGGGATAATCAAGTACAGATGTGGTTTAATGAATGAAAAACATAACATATGCATGTTAAACTTGCACAGCCAACATTTACAATACCTGGCTGATAACTGAAGCTTACAATGACCTTGTGAGCTTTTCATGGTGCATGTTTTTGCAAGGATGAACTGTTCTTGAACAATTTCTCTGGTGTATTAGGCAAAAAGATGCTTTCCTTCAATAACAGGCATCCCTGTCTTTTCTTGCTTCTTTTGTTCATCAGCAAAACTATGTATGGTCAATGTAAAGCATGTCTGACTTTTTTAACATGTGAAGACTCCTATTATACATCCCTGGTATCATATCTCTAGGTCTCTGGAACAGAACATAACTATATTCCTCACCTTTTACTTTTTGGTAGGTTTCCTTCTTACAACACTAAGTCTACAGAATAACTGGTTGTTAGAAGTTATTTTCTGCCCAGTAGTTTCATCTACACAAATATATTTTAAATGTATTTGTAGTCATCTTGGCATATGAGGATGTACAATGTGTCCTCCCCCCACCCCGCATGACAGTTTCTAAAGGTACAATTTTGGTGCAGCAGAAGCACCAACAGCAAAAACTCAAAAACATAAGTAAAGCAAACTTTTCTAAGGTAGTTGTTATACTTTGTGCTAAGAAATCAACTTGTTACTGTATTATGACATGAGCTACTTCTTTGTTGTTGTTCTTGCTTACTACATAGTGATAGAGATAATTTTTACATTTATGAATATGGAGCAAAGTAGCAAGCCTGTGGGGGATTTCCACATCTACATGGTAAAAATGTGTTTCTCTATGTTCATATTTGAAATACACACTGATCTGTATGGTGAACTATATGCTATTAGATACCAAGACAAAAGGCAACACATCCTGATTTGCAGCCAACACTTGTGTCTTGATGAGCAGATGATTCAACTAACATTAAAGCTACCATCCAATTCTGTAAGCAAAATATTGATGATTTAGTTACAAGAAAGAAAAAAATGCAAGAACTTCATATTTCACTAGAGTTCAAAGTCAGTGAGAGCATACACTTTGCTTAAAAATTTCTTTAGAATTTTTCACATAATTTTATTCAAATGCTAATAAAATTTGTTGGCTAAATCAATTTTTTTTGTCGAGTTATGCTTTAGTTATTTAGATAGTAAGCACTAGTTAGAATAACATCTGAAAATTTGGCTAGTTTTGTTTAAATATGCTATCTTAAATATATTTATTGAGGTATCCAAAAGTAATAACCATATAAAAAAATATTACAGTCGAGTTGAGAAGGTAATGTTTTAAAACACATCAACTGTTTACATCACAACAATCAAATAGATATTAATTACCAGATGCCAAATTCCTGTCACTGAACTTTGTAACATATTTGGTGACATACAATCCTACTCAGCTCAAGAGTGATTTTTTTCAAACTTTAGAGAATATTTTTTAAAAGGGTTAAATACAGAAAAATATCTGAAACTAACTGCACATTTATATTTCAATCTTCTATGGCATGTTGCCACATGTTGAGGCTATATGGGGAACATACATTTAACACTGGTGTCTTCACAAATAGTTTTGACACAATAAGGTGTGACGTTCAAGTTTCTAAAGTGACAACGTTTTTTCTGCCCTGTTTTTGGTTTACACTTTCCTTCACTAATCTCCCAAATGGGACACATTTACACAGTTAAGTTTTTGATAAAAATGAGCTGTCTCTGCTGTTCTCTTTAAAGGGTTTTTAAATCTTTTTTTTATCACTGAATACTGAGAGCAAAATCAATGCACAGGGGACTTTGCAGTTCAGCTGTCATTGCATAAATCAATATTTAAAATGCACAGTAGTGATTTTTCTTCCATTGAAAGTAGGGCTTTGTGTCCTGAATTTCTTGTTCTATTGAAATACATAACTGTCTAGGCTAGAATACAAACTCTAATATTGACTTATAACTAGATTTTACTAGCTCAATAATGATATAAAAGAACGGTAATAGAACTGCTAATGTTTGACTTCTGTACTCTTCTCGACGATTATTCAAGCTGTCTCTTATTGCGTTAGGGAAATCATCTCTCACCTTCTTCCACTTGCATTCACGAATGGCTTGGTGTAACACTCTTTTGATGGCTCACTAAAGCAAGGTAAAAATAGTGAAGTATCCTGAGGAAGACATGAGCTTATTATCAATTTTTTAATGAGAAAAGCTCTCTTTCCTCCTCCAAACAACTAATTTCAGCCAAGGAAGTGATTTGCAAATGCTGTGTGTATCATTGTATTGCCTACTACAGCCTTCCATCATGCATATGATGATTTATGAGCTAGAAGGTGAGGACATCCAATACAGTTTTGCCACTGTATTCCTCTCCTTGCCTTGTCACCATGAAATCTTTCATTCTGTGATTATGTCCCACTTGCACAATGGCCTTTACAACACCCCTCCCAAATGCTTACCTACCCCTAAGCAAATTTCTCTGCTGTGACTGAACATCCCTTGGGCGTACTGTCTGACGGCATTAATGGCAGAGACAAAGGGTAAGAATTAGATGTGTGGTGGCCCTCTATCTAGTATTTTCTACTACTACAAGAACACAAAGGCAGGAGGCTAATGAAGGCAGCTAGTCCTTAACCTGCAACCTGATCACAGTCTATGAAGTTTGCACACTCTTGTGATTCACGCTCTTTTGTTTACTGCTGCTGCTGCTGCATTTGTTGACGTCCTTTTACTCTCAGGGCCATGCAGCGGTCTCAGCACCAAAATCAAAAGACCTGCACGGGCAAGAGGGGGTACGGCGACAGTTAGACCTACAGACTTACTTGCCTGAGGAAGATTGAAGCATGCATCTGACTCTCCTCTCTGAAGGCTCCAGTGCACATCTGCGTCACCTACAGGGGAGGGGGCGGCTCGGAGGGAGGCGCTGAGGAGGCAGATGCTAAAATTGTACAGTGAGGACCATGACAGCTTCACAGGCGGGGAGCTGGTGTCCCCCCGCCTCGTGATGTATATAAAAGAAGCCCCGCTTGCTCCCTTCGCCAGCTCCCAGGCTTTGCTTGCCCAGATAACTGCAACCAGGGGAATCCCCTGAGAGACTGAGGGTGGGTGGGTGACTTTATTCTCTCCTTCTACTCTGTCACTGAGCAATGCGAGGCGGAGGAAGAGCCCCCCGGCGTTATACCCTGGCGGCGGCTGCTGAGCCCGCTCTCGGCTTGTGTCTGTGAATCAGATTAGTGCTTCTTGAGCAGCCTCCCTCATCCCCTCTCATTTGCAAGTCTCTCTCTTTCCTGAGAGCTGCCTCTGCCTCTCTCCCCCGCTTTTCCTTTATCGCTCTCCAGCTCGGTGCGCATCTCCATTCTCCGTCCTCCCTGCCTGTGTATCTCCCGCCCAGCGCCACTGCTTTCGGCCGGGCCCCTCAGCATGCCCAGCTGTGCTTGGAGAGGCTGGGGCTGCTGAGCCGGGACTTTCCGCCGCTGCCGGGGGGCCATCGCCGCGCGCGCGCGGGGCTGGGCGCAGCAGCTCAGCGGGCGCCCTCCTGCCTGGGCCATTTTGCAGTGTCAGGCTGCGCGTCGCGCCGCTCGTGCTTCCCCGGCTGCAGCCCCATTCCCGCGCGGTGCTCTTATCCCCTCTCTCTCTTCCCCGCTTGCCCAAAGCAGCAGCAGCAGCATGTCAGGCTCGGGCAGGAAGGACTTTGACGTGAAGCACATCTTGCGCCTTCGCTGGAAACTATTCAGCCACCCGTCGGCGCCGGCCGGGCCGGTGGGGGGCGGCTGCTTGCAGCCGGACGGCAGCTTCGAGCACTGGGGGCCGAGCCAGAGCCGCCTGCTGAAGAACCAGGAGAGGGGCAGCAGCGCCTTCTGGAAGAAATCCTCTTCCTCCAGCCCGCTGAACGGGACCCTGCTGCCCGCCACCAGGCATGGGCTGGGGCAGCGGCCATCGCCCAGGACCGTCTTCTACGTGGAGACCCTGGAGGAGGAGGAGGTGCGCGGCGGGATGGAGCTTACCCGAGAGCAGGAGAAGTCGCTGGTGCTGCAGGAGATGAAGGAGGAGCCGGCGGACTGTTCGGACTGCAGCAGCCAAGCAACAGGTGAAGGATGTGGACACAGGTACAGTGACCCGCGCGGCGCAGCCCATCTGTGGGGGTGAGGTTAAGGGGGAGAGGAGATCTGAGGTTTGATGCTCCCCAGACTGTGTCCGTGTTCACGGCCAAGCCAGCCTCAACTTTGGAGGGTTCTTGTTGGTTGGGTTGTTGTGATCAACTTTAGTTGGGCTAGCAAGTGGGTCGTCCCGGCAGGAGGAAGCTCAGCTCCACAAGGCTCATCAGCCTGGGGACTTAGGTCATTGCCACCAGGATTGCACGGGGGGCGGGGGGGAGAGGGGTGTTTGGCTTCTAGGTGTACTCTCGACCTTCCTCTAGCTCTTTACAGCAATGGGCAGGACATGCCTGCTATTCCTCCCTCCCGTAAATTGCTGGTGTCATGACAAGTGCTAATCAAAACCAACTGACTAGCTATTACACATTAGGGAAAAAATGGTAACTTGAAAAAAAAAAGTTTACTAAAAATGTCACTATGGGTGTTTTAAATGGAAAAGACTTATTAAAAGCATCAACAACCTAAAATTTGATAGAAAAAGATTACCTGAAGATGTGGCACTTTTTTTTTTTTTCAAATTTGTTACCTACATATTAAAAGATGGTGGCTCAGCATTTTCTCTCTCCTCAAATCAATTTCCTTTACACTGCATAGGCAAGTTCAGAGACAATATAGTATTTAGGACAATGAGAACCTACCTTTAAAATGGTGAACTGTCCAGCTTAAAGAGCAAAGGAGATACCTGAGAAACTACAAGTTAAGACAGTGAGAAAGGTGATTTCAGGCATGTGTTTTTCAGATCCCCATCCCCCGTTATTCAGTTATTTTTCTAACTTCTTAGGGTAAAAAGAAGTGAAAAGTTAAATTAATAGTATAGTCATTAAAAGAGTGGAGTGTAATTAACATTCAGTGTAGAGAGGACAAGACTTTTTGAGGCAAGTGAAACTGAAGAGTAGATCCCTGAGGTCCATCAACACTGCATCAGTGTCTGTCTCCCCTACTTTACTCATTACATTAGTAACTTTCATTGCATTTCTTTTGCTCTATATTTACTTTTTCCTCAGTTTTATTTATAAACAGAAAGGCAAGTCCTGGTATTCTGTTTGCTGTATTGCAAATAACACATATGTTAAGTATCTTATTATGTGCAGAGACAACATTGTATAAGTTCTCTGGGATTCACATGATTGAAGATCAAACTTCATTTGGCAGATGCCACTCTAGAGAATGTAAAAGCTTTCACCTGGGGACCAAAAACATATTTAATTTACTTGAAAAAGGCTTTTAACATTTTTTATCAATTAGTGTAGTTCATTTCACAGTAGCTACCTTGTTTAAACAAATGTGGACCATCCAAGGCATGAGTTAGAGTACTTTGTTAAAAGGGAGATCACTGGTGCTGAAATTTTATGTACTTTGGAGATTATTATTCAGAATGAGTTGGGTGTTTAACATAGAATTAAAGATACAAATATTTGCAATGTATATATAAGGAAAACCATCAGCACTTCATAATAAAGGCATTTATAGTTCATATAAATTTTCTATGCACACATTTATTGTTGGGCGCATCATTGATTTAAGGATCCTAAGAGATGCTGCATATTGACCAAAGAAAAAATACTTTCCAGCCTACTGAATTTGAATGGAATTGCTTTATCCATGCGGATAGGTATGATAATTAGATGTGTATTTTCTGACATGAGTTGTGTTTAATGGTTTATGTGTGTTCTTACGTTTTCAGACTGCATTGGTTTTATGCTTTAGATTCATTGTTACTTCAGTAACATACAAAGCCATCTATTATTGCTATTATTTTGTTAAACTCGTATATTAATTTTTTGAGTAGTTAAAATGGTTAGATTAAAGAAGGGAAAACAGTTTTATTGGTAAAAAAGAAAACAACCTGTTTTTCAAAAAGAAAAATGTATTGATTAAAATAGTTTTACAATACAGGATAATTTCAATTTAACTATTTCAGTTTTCAATACCATGATGTGAGGGTATAAAGTATTGAAATAATTGTTTTTCTGTAATAGAGCATCATCATCTTTATCCTTCTGACATGTACTGTTCGGCACAGTGAGTCAAGTATACTTCTACATTCAAAAAAACGGACATTTCATCTTACTGTTTAACACCTGACTTGATAGCTACCGTGTGCTGCCAACAATCTTCTCTATGCCCTGACCACTTTTGTTTTGCTTTCTATAGTAACTGTGCTTGCTGAAATGTAGTATCAACTTCACTGCTTGTTTACATCATTGTTTCTGTAAGATATATGATCCATGGTTCATTGTTGAATGACAGCCTGATTCTATCTAGGTCTATGGCACAAGTGCAAAGCTGCTAACCCTATACCAATGTGTTCGGCCCACTGAGTATGAAATTGTTCAAGGCTTGCAGCTCTGGTTTCCCATATTTTGATATGTGGTTTAAGACTGCTGTAACACTTCAAATACTTTTGATTCTGGGAACTGAAACAGCAAACTTGTTTACTACAAACTGGAAGTCCTGTAAGATTTCAGATTCCATTCATACATTGAAATTGTTGGTATACCTTTTGATATTATGATAAACTGAAGATAACGTAAGTTATTCCTAAAATGGTGTACTTTAGTATGATGGTATATCTGTCTTATAGGAAATATAAATCCACAGTATATACAGTAAAAATCCTTTCAAGAAAAGAAAGGAAATAATTTTGCATTTCTTGGATGAATGTTAGCTTTTTCATAACAGTAATTTTAAGACATATTTTAATGTTTGAAATTTTAAATAAATACCTCATAAGCATGAACGAATTGTAGAATTTATTTTTGCTGATGGGTGATGTGTTCTTAACATAAACACAATATGGAATAATGTGAGTTCCTGGTGCATGTAGTCAAACACTGTAACAGGTATAGGAAGGCAGTGTTTTTATGGGAGGGCCTAAATGTATGATTCCACTTTCTGTGAGTATGAATTTTATTCATGTCTTTCCTTGGGTTCTGATCTGATCTGCATGCTCATGCTCAGACAGTTTATTTGAATTCCTGTCACTGTTCAGGGCAACTGAAACTGTATGTCCCCTCAGTGGTCCATTAAGGGCACCCAATCCCAGGCTTCCAGCATCCCAGCTGTTGCCTTTCTTGGGTGGAGAGAGACCCACATCTTGGTCCCTTTTGACTAGGGTGTTTCCGGGCTACACAGTTCCCTGCTTTCACTACGTTATTCCCAGCAGAGACAGGTTGCCCAAGCACACCTGCTTGCTTTCACTTCAGAGATTGTTAATAGTGTGATAGCCCATGTTTATAGATGCCACACAGCTCTTTTTATGCAAGGCTATTTTATTTTTAAGGTAAAAGCACTGTTCAGAAAACTGATTAAGAACAATAAAAGAACCTACACACATGCTAATAAGCTTACCAGACATCACCCCAACTCTAACATGGGCTCTGGTAAGAGCAGGCCTTCAAAACCCCACAAAAAAATTCTCTTCTGTGATCACAAGTTCATAAGATTCTCAACTCAGAATTAGCATCCAGTGTTATGGATCTCAATAGGCCAAGTCCTTCCAACCCCCCACTAAGGATTGGGACTCACCGTGGACCAGGGATCCTGTCCATTTGCTGGATCAGGAAGAAGGCACCGAGCCAGTTTAAAACCAGGCTATTTAACAAAAAAATCCTTTCTTTGTATGTTGGTCCTTGCAGAATCCAGTCTGAACTAGTATATGTGTACCTTTCCAGGGGGGTGTCTTCACAGGGTAGTTAATGAAGGAGTTACATTAGCATCCGCCTACTAATAGAGAAGGTACATACAATTCCATAACACCACACACAAAAATTGCATTTTTAATACAATGGACCTCAATGATATTAAACCTAATTCAGTAAGGATTAATTTAATTCAATACATTTTCTCTTAATTCCATAAGGTTTGTCCAGGATATTACAAGATATTGTTAGTCTGTCACAATTCCCATCTATTGATGCAATAACTTTGTGCTGACAGCTTTTAACAACAGCATACCTTATAGGTGGAACTTCTTTCCTTTGACAGGTTTCAGAGTAGCAGCCGTGTTAGTCTGTATCCGCAAAAATAACAGGAGTACTTGTGGCACCTTAGAGACTATTCTTTCCTTTGGTGATTCATGACTCTTGACACAGGCTCAGTATTTAGATCTGAGCTAACGATTTAGCTGTTTGGTCTTAATTACTTTAACTCTTAAGTTTGACTTTTCTATTCTGTAAAATAGTGTGCAATACATTTTATGAAGGGTATTATACAAATGTCAGTTTGATTGAATCATAAAAGGCACATTTTGCTATGTCAAACTGATTTTGTTCACCTGCAAAGAGTTATGTGGAGCAAATCCCACAAACACGTATGCACTTGCATAATGACTATGTTAACAGTGTCATTGATACCAACGACACGACTTGCACAAGTAAAGATGCTCATACACATCACTTTTTCCAGGATTGGGCATCATATCAGATAGAGTACCCTCATAATTTTCTGCCTCTTTTATTGCTACTATCAAATACTTAAATGAATTAAAGAGTTAAAACCTCTGCATATATATAGTGCTAAAATAGTTGACAGTTGATTGTTTGATTTAGCTTGGATTTAAAGATTTGATAGGCAACCTAGAGATAACAATAGATACAAAAAATATCAGCTATATTTATTAGTAATGACATACACAAAAACCTTATTAAAAGAACATTGTTAAGATTGCAAAGTCAACCACTCAGAATTTAGGACGTAACGTTGTCTGTGCAATCTTAATTCAGCCCTCATGGGCATATGTTTTATGATACAGTCTTTAATTATATGTTCACATACTAGTTTTTCCTGCCTCATGCAGTGCACAAGATGCGCAATTAATCAGCTGTTATTCAATATTTTGTTTTATCCTCATTGTTCAATGTATGGCCCCAGACCTTAATTAAAGCACAATATTGAAACCCTGCTCTGAAGACAGAATTCTCAATTTCCTCACAGGATTATCTCTTGTTCCAGTCACTAGAGTATCTGACTGCTTCAAAAATATTAATTAATTTGTTTTCATAACATGTCTGTGAGGTGAGGGTGTTATTCTCCCTGCTTTACAAGTGGGGAACTGAGATACAGAGAGATAAAAGTCAAAAATATTCACTAATTTTGGGTGTGCAATTTGAGACTCCTAGGACATGATTTTGCAGAGCATTTAACATCATATATCACTTTATAAGTTCAAAGCACAGTTCCCATTGACTTGTGTTGCAGCTGTGAGTGCTCAGCACTTTTGCGAATCAGAGACTCAGTTGAGCATTCAGAAAATGAGGTCCTCTCTGGCGGTCAGCCTAGAATAAGCTGGGCTGCTCCCTTTTATACTGCGGCAGCAGTTGGAGCATGCCCAGCACGGTCTGAGAGGCAGGACATCTGCCAACCGTATTGTGGGGTTAACTCCTCTTGCCCAGTGCGTGGTATGTACATCCCGTCACACAGACACCCCTTAAGAGGGACCCCGGTGGGTCGTCCATCTCCCTCTCCTCCCCTCCCAGCCTGTAGAAGAAGTCCGCGTTGGAATGAACCTTACGAGGTCGATAACACGTGGAAGTCATATGGTTGGAGGGAGAGGTACCAACGCATAATCCTGGGGTTGGTGTCCTTCATGCTGTGTAACCATCAGAGGGGTGCAGGATCGGTAATCAGTGTGACGGTGCTACCGTGCAGATAGTAGCATAGAGCATTGATAGTCCACTTCACTGCCAAGGGCTCCTTCTCGATCATCGAATACTGTGTCTCCCTGGGGAACAGTTTATGGATCAGATATAAAATGGGGTGTTCTTCTGCATTGCTTTCCTGGGATAGGACGGCCCCTAATCCCACTTCTGAGGCATGGCCCCGTCTGGTTTCAGGACCAGTATGATCAGGCTTCACCATTCGCTTCGAGATTCTTCCACCACTCCCAGCTCAAGCATCGTCTCTAAATCCCGGTGGACAGTGTTCCACATCTTCCTGGGGAGGGGCCAACGGTCATCCCTCACCCTCTGTCACGGTGTTGTTGCAATGTGGTGGCTTATGATCGGTCTGCCCTGGGAGTGTTGACAGGACATCCAGGTTGTCCTGTAGGAGATGTTGTAATGGTTCCTGTTGTGCGGGGCCAAGGCCTTCTCCCATTACCACCGGCTTCGGCTCTGGAGGTTCTCCCACAAGGGGACCCAGTTCCAGTTCTGGGGGCGAAGGTGCGATGAATAAGGCCTCTTTGTCTTCCAGGCTTTCAACAAGTTCATGTGATATGTGCATACATGCTTCCGTCACCCCGGCAACCTGATCTCATAATCTACTGGTCCTACCTGGTGAGACGCCTCAATGGGGCCTTGCCACTTGGCTAATAGCTTCAACTCAGTGGAGGGAAATAATAGTAGAACCCAGTCCCTGGGCTTAAAGCTGTGTACCTTAGTCCCTGTGTTGTATTGTTACTCCTGGGTTCACTGGGCTTGTAACAGATTCACTCGAGCGAAGGTGCCCAAGGCCTGGAGATGCTCATGGAGTCATAACACATAGTGGGTAGTTCCCAGGACCTGTGTCTCTTGTGCCTCCCAGTTGTTTCTCAGGAGGTTGAGGATGCCCTGAGGTTGTCTCCCACAAAGGAGCTGAAAGAGGAGTCAAGGCTTGGGGGACCTCCCACACAGCAAACAGTAGAGTGGGGCAACAACAAGTTCCGATGTCAGGGATCATCTTCTATGAACATGTGGAGCATTGACTTGAGGGTTCCATCAAAGCATTTGACTAACCCATCAGTTTGTGGGTGGTACACTGAAGTCCTGAGGGTTCTAATGTTCATGAGGTGGCACAACTCAGCTATCAATTTGGAGGACAAATTGGTGTCCTGATCGGTTAGGATTTTCGTGGGTATCCTGACCTGAGCAAAAATCTTCACTGACTGCGTCACAATGTTAGGGGCCATAGGCGTGCGCATAGGCCTTGGGGTTCCGTGTCATATAATCAATAAGTACAAGGATGAATCGGTTCCCTGTCCGGTCCGCTGGCACTCGGGACAGGAGCCACAATAATCTCTTATTTCCTGGTGTATGCCAGGCCAAAAAAACCCCCAATGTGCTATCCTCTGGAGTATCTTCTTTCTACCCAGGTGTCCCACCCAGGGTACTGCGTGAGCCAGCTGCAAGAGATTCCGGTGTAATCCAAGAGCTGTCGGATAATTTCCTGTGTTTGGGGTTCCTGCACCACTTGGTAAAGGTGTTATCCCCAGATCACAAACTGTGGTCCTTGGGAAGGTTGAGGGGTATTGTCCCCTTCTTGGTCTGGGGTTGCCGCCTGTTCCCAGGCTTGATTTAAGAATGGGGGCTGTCAAGGGTCCTTCCCCACTCTGAACTCTAGGGTACAGATGTGGGGACCTGCATGAGAACCTCTAAGCTTAACTACCAGCTTAGATCTGGTTTTGCTGCCACAACCCAAATTATTTATGAGTTATTTGGGAAACTCTGTCTACCTCCCCCTCAGAATATCTCCCTCCCAAGTACTATAACCCTTCCCTGGGTAGCCTTGAGAGACTTCTCCACCAATTTCCTGGTGAACACCGATCCAAACCCTTGGATCTTAAAACAAGGAGAAATTAACCATTCCCCCTCTTTTCCGCCCACCAATTCCTGGTGAGTCCAGATCCAACCTCCTTGGATCGTAAAACAAGGAAAAGTCAATCAGGTTCTTAAAAAGAAGACTTTTAATTAAAGAAAGAAAGGTAAAAATCATCTCTGTAAAATCAGGATGGAAAATAACTTTACAGGGTAATCAGATTCAAAGAGCCCAGAGGAACCCCCTCTAGCCTTAGGTTCAAAGTTACAGCAAACAGAGGTAAACACTCTAGCAAAAGGAACATTTACAATTTGAGAAAACAAAGATAAAATTAACACGCCTTGCCTGGCTGTTACTTACAAGTTTGAAATATCAGAGACTTGTTCAGAAAGATTTGGAGAGCATGGATTGATGTCTGGTCCCTCTTAGTCCCAAGAGCGAACAACCCCCAAAACAAAGAGCACAAACAAAAGCCTTCCCCCCACCAAGATTTGAAAGTATCTTGTCCCCTTATTTGTCCTTTGGGTCAGGTGTCAGCCAGGTTACCTGAGCTTCTTAACCCTTTACAGGTAAAAGGATTTTGGAGTCTCTGGCCAGGAGGGATTTTATAGTATTGTACACAGGAGGGCTGTTACCCTTCCCTTTATAGTTATGACAGGGGCTCCCTCTGCTTTTGGGCAAAGTTCCCATCATGCTCCAACTCTGCCTGGGCATCTTCTACAGGGCACTTCGTGCCTGGATGGGAGTTGGTGGATGGCTCAGGGGATTTAGATGGCCCTTCTCCAGGATCGGGTTCCGAGGGGTGGCCAAATAGTTCCCCCCTTGTTGATCCTGATTCTCCCCCTCCCGGATATTGTCTGCCATGGTCCTTCAGGCAAATAGGGGCAAGGAGGGGGTGGAGTTGGGGCGAGGACTTTGATGAAGGGGTTGGAATGGGGGTGGGGGAGCAGGGGTGGAGTCGGGGCTGAAAGTGTCCCTCTTGGGCACATTCCCAGCAATGGTCTTTGGCTCCCCCAGCCCTGGAGTCAACCTTTGGTGGGCTCTGTCTCTCCTGAGGGTCTCCTTCCCTGTTGGTATGGGTCCAGCTGCCTGGCTACCTGCATTTGAGGGTTCGGGGGTTAGCTAGAGGTCAGGGGAGGTGTCATGCTTCCCCTGGGTCCATTTTGAGGGGGTTCCCCCCAGCCTGTCCGTATCTCTTCCTCAGGCTTCCGGACTTCAGAGGCCGTGTCTCTGGACTGTTAGCCGCCAAGTAGTCCTCCATTAGTTCTATGGCCTCTGCCAGCCTCAACGGCCAGTGCCACTGCACCCACTCCTTCCCTTCACTCAGGAGGATCTGTTGGAGGACAACGATCTCTGCCACTTGGGCCCTGACCATTTCTCTGGCTCTAACCATCACCAGGCATTGTCCCACAGGTGTTTAGGCCTTATTAGTGTATAATCTGAAGTAGAACTCCTACTGATGTACATGGGAGTTCCCATTTGAATCAAGATTAACATACAGTCCTTTCTGGGGTTGGTTAGGAGCTCTGTGCTGCTGCAGGAAGTTGAATGCAGATCAACTGTACAAGACAAACTTAAAGGACAAAAAAATTATATTGTTTTGGAAAATGAAACATATTGATTAGCAGCAAATTTCTTTACCGCTTAGGTTGCCATAGAGAAAGATCAAATTTTGGAGCCCTCACAAATCAGTGACAAACGAGAGGTTGAACAATTCATTTACACACAGTGCCCATCCTTTCTCTGTTCTCTGTATTCCCTGATCAGTCAACACTTAGAAAAAGGTTTCTATGTCTTTGCTGAATTTAAGATAGAATAATAGAATTGTAGAAATGTAGGGCTGGAAGGGATCTTGAGAGATCATCAAGTCCAGCCCATGATGCTGAGGCAGGACCATCCCTGATAGGTGTTTGTCCAACCTGTTCTTGAAAGCCTCCAGTGATGAGGATTTCACAGACTCCCTTGGAAACCTATTTCAGAGCTTAACTACTCTATAGTTAGAAAGGGTTTCCTAATATCTAACCTAAGTCTTCTTTGTTGAATATTAATCCCTTTACTTCTTGTCCTATTTTCAGTGGGCCTGGAGAACAATTGATCACCATCATCTTTTTAACAGCCCCTAACATAGATGAAGGCTGTTACCAGGTTTCCCCTCAGTGTTCTTTTCTCAAGAGTAAACATGACCAGTTTTTTTAACCTTTCCTCATATGTCTGGTTTTATAAATCTTTTATCATTTTTGTTGCTCTCCTCTGAAGACTCTCCAAATTCTCCCCATCTTTCTTAAAGTGTGGTACCAAAAACTGGACACAGAACTCCAGCTGAGGCCTCATCAGTGCCAAGTAGAGTGGGACAATTACCTCCCGTGCTTTACATATGACACACCGGTTAATAAAATCCAGAATGATATTAGCCTTTTTCACAACTGCATCACACTGTTGACTCATATTCAATTTGTGATCCACTGTAACCAACAGATCCTTTTCAGCAGTGCTACCACCTAGCCAATTATTCACTATTTTGTAGCTCTGTGTTTGATTTTTCCTTCCTATGTGAAGTATTTTTCACTTATCTTGATTGAATTTCATCTTGTTGAATTCGGTCCAGTTCTCCAATTTGTCCAGGTCCTTTTGAATTCTAATTCTGTCCTCCAAAGTGCTTGTAATCCCTCCCAGTTTGGTGTCATCTACAGATTTTATAAGCATACTGTCCACTCTGTTATCCAAGTAATTAATAAAAATATTACCAGACCAAGGACTGACCCCTGCAGGACCCCACTAGGTGTGCCCCCTCGGTCTGACAGTGAACCATTGACAACTGCTTTTTGAGTATGGTCTTTCAACCGGTTGTGCACCCACTGTGATGGGTTCGGTCACAGAGACCCCCTTGGTACTGTCACCTGACGTACTAGAATTACCTCTGAGCCTGTTTTCCTTGCCAGCTTGGGACTCCAGAACCCTGCCTTGTTGAGCCAGACATGCTAGCCTGCTGCAACACAATCCCAGATCTGGTCCACACCCCCAAAGCTGCAGACTTTAACCCAGGGATCGGCAACCTTTGGCACACGGCCCGCCAGGGTAAACAACCTGGCGGGCCGGGCCAGTTTGTTTACCTGCTGCATCCACAGGTTTGGCCGATCACGACTCCCACTGGCCGCGGTTTGCCATCCCAGGCCATTGGGTGCTGTGGGAAGCGGTGCAGGCCAAGGGATGTGCTGGCTGCCGCTTCCCGCCGCCCCCATTGGCCTGGAGTGGCGAACCACAGTGAACCCTGTTAATGAAGGAATTTAGGAAATATCAGTCAGATATGGAGAAAGGATCAATGCATTTATGCTGTCTTAAAATTGTAGAAAGTTTCCTTATGAATATAGGGGGTCTGAGAGAAAGGTTCTGTGAAAAAATCTGAACACAGATGTTTATTTACTTTTGGAAAATGCATACCAGGTTTGGAGTAATTTGCCCAGCTATACAAGATAACACTTCAGATTTACCTCCGATAACTTTATTGAATATATTGTATCAGCTGATATCAGTTGAAACATTCTTTGTGTTTATGAGAGTAAGATTTAGTACAAGTCAAATATCCAAGTAGGAAGAAAATTTGAATGCTGATTTCATTATAGTTAAAAAAGTCTGATTTAAATGTATTATTATAGACCTGGTATAACTGACCTGCATTTGGGCTATTATGTTTGTGATCTCTAAAATATTCCTCTTAGAGGATAATCTATTTATCATTGGATTTTGTACTGCGTTCTACTTTAAATGTTTAATTAGTTTATTTGGTTAGAGATTTTCATTTTTAGTTTTTTATCCTGTTTATTTATTTAATAAAAACATAGTACTAGAGGTAGGCAGCACAACCTCAGACCATATAGTTTTTTTTTTTTTTTTTAAAGTAAATGTAGAATAAACAGTTCTTGACCTTTCCATATAAACATTTTTTAAAAATTGTCAGTTTTCTTTTGTATCTATGGAATACAGTACTTATACCTTAACAACTGCTGCATATATGGTAGTTCTTAATTCCAGAACACTTTAAATACAAAAAAGAATTCAGTGCTAAGTGTTTTGTTTATTATGAATGTGTTCAAGAATATATTTGGTTATGTTTAAGGATTTTGATTTGAGTTACACATAGATTGCCTTTTAATTATTTTCATGTAAAAGATTAAGGATTTGTGTTTAAATATATGGAAGAACAGGAAAGTAGGTGCAAGAGACCACTTTTGCACAATGCTCATCCAATAGAATGTAATAAAAGGCTTGCTACAAGTTATGAAGACCAGGTTTAAAATAAAAAAACATAAGCTTCACATGATGATTGACAGGATTTATTATTATTTCAGTTATTTTTCAAATATATTCTCTTTTTTATGGCCATTCCTCTTTTTGTTTGACCTTTTGCAATTTTTCACTGGCTTCCCTTTGGATTTCCTATCCCCATAAAAGGAATGAAAATCTTGTCAGATTCCTACATCATCCCTGGAATAACCTAAGAAGGCTATGACAGGATGGCTTGTGCAGTTATGATTTATATGGGCTCCTCAAACCACCTCCAAACCGTCCTCTACCAGGCCAGAAATAGAACTACCTTAGTGTGACACTGTCATTCTATGATGGCAAGCAAAGGAAAGTGGCACAGCAAATACAGAACATAAATACTTCCCTTTCTAATAATTAACAGTGGTAGTTTGTTCTGTTCCAACAGTGCTACCACTCCCTGCCAACCCTAGGGAACCAAACACAAAGTTCAAAACCTGGTCTTAGCGAGGTAATAAAATTCACAGCTGGTAGACTAAAAGAAAAACCCTCACCTCAGTTTATTCTCTTTAGTTCATTTCAGTTTATTTCAGATAACTGCAGTGTAATTCATAAAAAAATCTCTTATTTAAACCAAAATATCAGTCTTGACATTTGTCTTTTTATGCATAATCCCCTCCCCCCCCCCCCCCCCATTGCTATCAATTGTTTATATTAGAGTAGCTCCTAAAGGCCCCAACTGAAATCAGGCCCCATGGTGCTGGGCACTGTACACATACATACTCAGAGACAATCTCTGCCTTGAAGAACTTGCAGTCTAAATAGACAATATGAAGGAGAAGTGTAAGCAAGTATTATCCCATACTATAAAGGAGGAATTGAGGAACAAAGATATTAAAAGACAGCCAAAGTTCACACAAGTAGACTGTTGCAGAATCAAACTTGAACCCAGATGTCCTGAGTTCCAAGTCAGTGCCTTAATCACAAGACCGTACTTTCTATGCTCTCCTAAAATAAATATTGTACTAAAATAATTTTTACCCACCATTCTCACAAAAGAGATGGAGGAGGGGGGTGTCTATTTGACCCCCCCTTTTATTTCAAAAGCTCAACTGAAAAGCCCTCATTTAACCAAATCAATTTCATGTTGCTTATTGTATTTGGATAAATGATGTTCCACTGTTGACTGCTTACTTATTGTTTTAAATTCTGCACTTTATCCTAAATTTAATGAAGAAATAAAGGCTGAAAACAGAACTAGGCCTCTCAAATACCATCTGCCTAATCACCATCTGATCTGCTTGGTCAACATTCTGCTCAAGTGGCATTGTACAAATGGAAGCTTCCAACATTAATGCAAATCCTTAAGAAATAGTTAACAAAACTTTGTTTGTTAGAGTTACATAATGTCCTTTATCTTCACTTTGTTATTGTCAACTATATCATTCAGTTTGCAAATAGTTTAGAAGATGAATACACCATGGAAAGATATTTTGATATAAAAGAAACATTAAAAATCTCAATGTGTCAGTTTTTTTGGTCAGAGAATGCAGAAATAAAATATACAAATGAAAGAATAATGGGGAAGAAAGAGTATTGTTAACTGATTATTATTATTTGTTTGTTTATTTATTTATTTATTTATTTATTTATCAGGTCCCTATTGTACAAACAGAATATGGAAGACAGTCACTTCCCAAAAGAAAATAATCAATAAACAATGTTTACAATAAACTATATCAAAATCAACAATTATGACAACAGTAATCAGTTTTATAAAAGTGATGAAAAGTTGAAATAGGCAAATATGAAATCAGGATCATGACTTTAGGAAAATTTTGGCCATGCAGTTTTATATAATATGTTCTTTCTTTTTCAAATGTGTATATTTGAATAATTTGGTCAACACCCATTTCAATCAGCACCTCAGTCTTCCTCACATGTAATTCATGGGATGATGCAGTTACTGCAAACTTAATTTAACTGTGCACACAAGTGCAGCACAGGCTTTCTTTGATTTCTTCAGTCCAGTACAGGGTCTGAGAAACTTATCTGTGATGCAACAGTAACTCATCTGAAAATTAGATGCCTATTTATGTCATCACATTTTATTATTCTGTTTATTGTACCTAATCTGTTGTATGTTGTGTACTTATGGTTTACTGGTTAGTTTTCATATTCATGTCTGGCATACACAGAATAGTAACTAGTACTACATAATGATAAACAGGAATACATAAAGTTGTATACAAATGCATAATTATATTTTATTTGAAAAATAATGCATGATCATGTAGTTACAGTCTGTACTGCAGAGTTAATGTTGTGTATTCAATCTAAACTATGGTATTTCCTGACTTTTGAGTTTTTAAACATGTATACATTAGGTTTTTCTCACATAGTTCGTTCACAGAATTTCTCAGATTTTTTTAATAAGAAACAAGATATTAAAAATACACTTGAAAAAATGAGTTGTACTCTCAAAACCATTGAAGCTAAGATTGGGAGAGCCACAGAATACACACAATTGGCCAGATTTTCAGTAAAGAATCTTTTCTAATTTATTTAGAGATCAAAACTAACTTTTAACTGTCCCACTCTCCCCTGGTACCAGTACTTTCAAGCAAGCCCTATATTTCTTAACTTTCTAGAAAAAAAGATGTGTTATACAGAAAACTAGCTTTAATAGAAGTGACAATGTCAGGTGAATTAGGAAACAAAAAATTATAACTAATTTATATCCATCTTTGCAGATAGCTTTTCTAATAAACAAGTGTCCATATATGGCATGCTGGAAGAAGGATGTTGACTTTCTATAAGTCAGTGTACAGTCAATGAGTCAGTGAAGAGGAAGACAGGAGACAGAAGTGCTGTAGTGAAGAGAGTTTCCTTATTCTCATAAAATTCCTTATCCAGTGTTAGAAGAAAGCAAATCTTTCTGTGATTCTTTACCTTTCTTGTATGATATACAGCAGGGATTCTCAAACTGGGGGTCGGGATCCCTCAGGGATCACGAGGTTATTACATGGGGGGTTGCGAGCTGCCAACCTCCACCCCAAACCCCACTTTGCCTCCAGCATTTACAATGTTGTTAAATATATAAAAAAGTGTTTTTAATTTATAGGGGGGGGTCACACTCAGAGGCTTGCTATGTGAAAGGGGTCACCAGTACAAAAGTTTGAGAACCACTGATATACAGCATCCCTCTCAGACCTCTTTATGTCTTAAAATATTTAAAAGGACCAAGACCCAGCATAATTTACAAAGTATCAAACCTCCCCTATCCCTTTCTACCTTGAGTACATTTTTTCATTATGCAACGATGTCATCATTTAGTTGTACAGGGCAAACTACATTGTCTATGAGCTGAGAAAAAAAGCCTTTAGCAAAATATACTGCACATGCACAGTGTACAATTTTCAGTGGGTCATAACTTGATAGGATGAAAGCCAGATTACATAGGAACATGCAAAAGCACTTATTCCTAACATTTGCTATTTTCAAATGACATATCAAATATCAAAATATCAAACCCTAGCCTCTTTTAGCTGTAGGACATTTTTAGAAAAGGTTGCAAGAATTATTTGTAATTAGAAAAGTGTATATTTTTCATTCTCTTCATTCAGACTCAAAACTAGCAAAACTATTTCTATTCCAACTTTTTTTTTAAAAAATCATCTTTGGGCAGAGACTGAGCCTGGAAAATTTCATCCCAAAGGTGAAAGTTTCAAGTTCCACTATAACAAATGAAAACACATCACATATATATCCAAAACAGTATGGAAGAGTGTATCAGAGAACACCTCTTTGACACAAATGCACAGGGTAATCATATCTTCACAGCTGTCTACAATTTTGTGCAAATTCCTAATTAGCTTCTCTGAATAATTGAGTTGACATCTTAAAGTCCAAAAGCAGTAATATTTTCTGTACAATTCTGGAATATTTGAATCACGGGATCCATAAGTGTACAGTAACTCACTTAAAGTCATCCCGGTTAACGTTGTTATCTTGCTGATCAATTAGGGAACATGCTCATTTAAAGTTGTGCAATGCTCCCTTCTAACGTCGTTTGGCAGCCACCTGCTTTGTCCACTGCTTGCAGGAAGAGCAGCCCGTTGCAGCTAGCTGGTGGGGTCTTGGAACCAGGGTGGACCAGCAGCCCCCCTATCAGCTCCCCGCTCCCCTAAGTTCCCTGTGCAGCAGCTGCCCAGCAGGCTAGCAACTGCAGCTGTCCCTCCCCCCACTGCCATGTGCTGCTCCTGCACTCTGCCTTGGAGCTGCTCCCCGAGACTCCTGCTTGCTGTGCGGGGGAGAATGGAAGAAGAGGGGGGCTAATGTCAGGGTGTCCCCCTCCCCCTTGCTCCTGCACCCCGCTTAGCCCATCTTCCATAGAGCAGGAGGGACACACAACAGGGCTCAGGATGGAGGGAGCTTGCTGGCAGCAGCTGCATCTCAGCAAGCTGATCTAATTAACAAGGCAGTACACTTAAAGGGGAAAATGCACATCTCTCTCTCTCTCACCCACGGTGTGTGTCTCTGTCTGTCTGCGATGCTGTCTCCCCTCCCTCCATTCCTGCTGCCTTGTAGAATGTGAGAGTTAACCCTTGAGAGCTCAGCCAATTGCTAGTTCATCATTTAGCAGTAAGGCATTCCCTGGGAAATATCCCACCCTCTGACTCTTCCACCTCAACCAAGCTTCACAATCATCATCACTGTGTACCGGTATTAAATTGTTTGTTTAAAACTTATACTGTGTGTGTGTGTGTGTGTATATATATATATATATATATATATATATATATAAAATATAGTCTTTTGTCTGGTGAAAAAAATTCCCTGGAACCTAACCCCCTCTTTTACATTAATTCTTATGGGGAAATTGGATTCGCTTAACATTGTTTTGCTTAAAGTCGCATTTTCCAGGAACATAACTACAACATTAAGTGAGGAGTTACTGTATCTCTTAAGGAGGGTGAAACTTTTTATTCTCTCACTTGCTGTTTTAATTTTAACATCAAAAATTTAAAAAAAATGCAACTTATTCACTTCATTTTGGATTTTAAGAAACTTCAATATAAACATCTTGAATTTAAAATGTGATATTGTAAACTGCTTATTATACACACTGGAAAAATAATGTAAGCTTCTACCTTCCTTTTTCTTATAAAGTTCTTAATATTACTTCACTTCTTGCTCCAGGGGAAAAGATCCACCACATAATAAGACTGCTGGAGTCTTAAACAAAACCTTTCTGTTCCATTTTTCTCCACTGTGCATACACATTCTTGAGGCAGTAGTAGTACTGTACTAAGTACACGGAGAAGCTGTACTTGCCTAGTTAAACCTTAAGCTTTAACTTGACCAGTTTAGCAATTTCAGTTGGCTAACTTGGGAATTAAATGGAAAGAAGAATGTGCTAAAAGGAAGAAAAGTGCAAATGTTGCCCATAGCTAGGAGGTGGTTACTTGGAAAAAGTCTTTCCTGTTTTCACAAGATTAATTCACTGGGGAGATGTCATTCACAAACAGATGAGGATTCCTTTTTCAGCCTAGAATGTGATCAGTGTTTTGCAGCGCACACACACACACACAGTGGAGTGTGCTTTGTTGCTAATCTGAAAATTACATTTCTTGGTCTTTGTTCAATTGTGCCACTATATGAATGTTATTTAAATTGGTATATATTTTTGTCAAAAATAATTTTTATAGTATAGTTACCTTATTGTGTAACAGATTAATTAGTACTGTATTTGCTTGCATTCTAGTTACCTGTGAGAGCAGCTAGGGATTTAAACAACAATAATCAACTTTAGATGGATAAAGTGTACACTAATCAGTGACCTCTTAATAAGTAGACTTAATTATTTTTGAATGGGAAGTTTTATGGTCTTCTATCAACATATTTTGACCTTATACTCTTTTTGTTATGTACTTTCTTAATAGGATTTAGTGCCATTGGGAATTGAGCCATAGTAGTCGTACATCAAAAACTACCATCACAGTTAAAAGCCGTTAATAGGGGCAAAAGATCAGTATTACTCTTCTGCTAAACCTTTAGATACATGCTATGTTCTGCCACTGTTTGACCTCTTCAAATGGCATTTACTTGCAAATCTCTACATTGCATGGAAATTCATTTAAATAAACATTGTGAAGCTAGTTTCTGGGCCTTTAAGTATTCTTTAAGATTAGGTACAATTGGAAAGGTTTAATTCAGGTAAATGGTGTTAGAGTGGATGCAAGGATATGAGTTTACAGTAACCTTATGAAGACTATAAAATTTTTCTTCAATCTAATTATTACTGTATATAATCTTTTAGTGGTTCTCTTAAATTTCTAATTTATATTCAACTTACAAACATTGTGTTGTTTTTTGTATAAGGCCATCTAGTATTTTGGAAATTAATACATGCAGAATTATAGGTATGTAAGTCTGGAAGGGACCTTCAGAGGTATCAAGTCCAACCCCCTGCATGAGGCAGGACCAAGACCATCTCTAAATGCTTTGACTAAGAAAATACCTTACAACTTATTTTAATAATTCATTCATGCAGACATCACACAATGGACCTGGATTGCAAGAATGGATAATGCTGTAAAATGCTGCCATATGACAAAAAAATTAGATTGTGTGGTGACGATAGTATTACTGATATTTATTTACTGAACCAAAGGCCCCAAATCAGGATAATGTCCACATTGTGCTAGGCAAACATGCAGCACAAACATGCAGGAAGGTTTGATTCCTAAGAATTAATAACTTAAATTTGAGCAGGAAAGGTGGGAATGGTTGGTAACAGATACTGTGAGTGTAGGGAACTGACCTGTGAGCCTATTGATGACCAGCAATACAATAGATGAATCTTAAGATATGTTTTTAAAACAGAAATATCAGTGAGATAGGGTGCAGAATGTTGTCTGTTACACATAGCTGATAGAAAGCCGGTAAAAGGTTCAACCTCCAAGAGAAAGGAGGGGAGTTAAAAGGAGGTCAAAACTTGCAAAGGTGAAGGTTAGGTGAAGAAGCACGGGAATCTCCTTTGAGATAATGTGAGTTAATTTCAGGGATAAGGCTGCATGGGTTTCTGAAAATAAAAAAAAAAAAAGATGTTTTACTGGAATCAGTCTTTCATGACCTGGCTGATAGAGTTGTGTTTGCATGCGTGGAGAATGGGGCAAGCTGCAGCTTTTTGATCAGAATGAAGTCTGGTTATGAGTAACTTTTTGTGAGGCCATAAATAAGGGAGTAGCAGTAATTAAGATTGATTATGGATGAAATCAATGAATGAATGATTCAGCAGAGTGAATGCCAAGGTAGTGGGGGCTGTGTTGCAGAAATGATTGTAGACAGAATGGTGTAGTGAAAAAAGGAGCTTGACTTTAATGACTTCATGATTACAAAACTGAATGGTTAGAGGTTAGAGCAGGGATCGGCAACCTATGGCACACGGCCCATCAGGGAAATCCGCTGGTGGGCCAGGATGGTTTGTTTATCTGCAGCGTGTGAAGGTTCGGCCAATTGCAGCTCCCACTGGCCACGGTTCACCGTTCCAGGCCAATGGGGGCTGCAGAACACTATTACTCCCTCAATTCTCTCTTCCAGCTCTTTCTCTGTCACTTACATGTCCCAATTCTCCTACATACCCTGCCTCTCCTCTTCATGTTGGGCTGGCAACTTTTTACCACCTGGGAGCTTAGGATTCTATAAAGATTCCATCTACTGTACTTAGAGGTTGACCAATGAGACAATTTATCTTACCTATGATTGGTATTTCTCTGATGGATACATTGTAATGCTCTGCATTTGATTGTATTGCCTGTTGTATTAGTAATGGTATTCTGTTGATGCTGTCTTGCTTCTGAAATATGTTTCTGGTTTTAAGTTATTGTAAAATATATTTTTCACTGTAGCTAATCATGAATGTGACTTTTCTTTCTCTATCCAATTAATTTCTGGAGTTCTCCATGGGCTGCAAAAGGAGGGGAGCCCAACATCGTTGAACCTGTCAGTGCACAAGAGTCTGCAACATCTATTTGCTGCCTAAGAAGCCCCATTATGTCCTAGTGCATTTCCTTCTCAGACCCAGGAGTCATTCTCCTGTCTGCTCTGTCATTCTCCAAACAGGCTGCAATATTCATCCTCCAGGTCCTCTGATCATGGTCTGATGCAGCAGTGGCTTGTAGGATCCTAAATCCTCTTCTTTCTCCTGATTTGGCTCAGGTGTTCCACAGGTTTGGGGAAGGGGGATTCCTCAAGGCTGCAAAGTCAGTAGCTACAGATAAACTATGCAGATATACCAGTGTCAGTGTAGTCACAAGGGAAAGCAAAAATAAAGATTCAGAACTCCCTTCCCTTGCTTCCCTAAAGTTTTAAACAAGACATGCTTATTGACATTTCTGTTTCAGAGTGTTTGTGCATGGCACCACTCACAGCTCCACCCATGGTGTGTATGGCTCACGAGTGAGGGAAATAAAAGTGAATTGCTTGATTTTATGAAAATATAGGGCAATCGCACTGAATACTGGCACCATTTTCCTCCTGATAGCTCACTCCTGAGGGTAACAAAGTCAGAAAGGGGCCCATATGCAGCTAACCTGTTTACTGAAATGGTGACTGCTGAAGTTATTGCCAGCTGGCAAGGAAATGTGTCCTACCATGAAGGAAGAAATAAGGCTGCCATCCCTAGAAACCTTTGGGAGAGGATTACAGAATACCTCCATGAAAGTTGCATCAAGATCTCTCTGGAGGATTCAAGGGACATCCCTGTGCGCATAAACAAACTGCCCCATATGCCCTCCTAACATCCCCATGCCACACTGCCTAATTCTACAGGGGAATGAAAAGCAGATTGCAGTACAACAAAGAGGTAGAGTTATCTTTTCTAGTAGGAGTAAATTTAAGTAAAAGTCAATAGCTGTGTTCTGCTACAGTGATGGCACCCTCAATTTAATGGGGAATATATTTACACACTTGTTCGAGGTTTCTTCCCCTGCATTGGGGTCACCCGCAAAACTGCCAGACTGACTGGACTGCAGTGAAGTCTCAAACAGGGTCCTGGCTTGGGGCATAGCTGGACCCTCTGATCGCATGTCCACCGCCACCTTATTCATGCTCGGGGCCTGTGACTCCGGCTTCTCAGACATATCCATGGTGATGTGAAGGGTGGTGGGGTCTCTGCCAAGTATGGCGTGCAGCTCTTTGTAAAAGCAGCAGGTTGGCACCAGAACAGATGTTGGTCTTCCTGGCCTTCTTGTATACCTGATGCAGTTCCTTTGCTTTCACACAGCATTTCTGCTGATCCCTGTCCATACTCCTTCTCCTGCATACCCTGTGGAATCTGCTCATAGATATCTACATTTATTTTACTGGTCTGTAGCTGTGCTTGCACAGCCTCTTCTCCCCAAAGACCCAGGAGATCTTATCCAAGGTGGAGCATGTCTGGAGTGTGTAGCCAGCATGATCAGCTGGGCAGTTGTGCACAGCAGTGGAGAGCTACTAGGTATGCTTGCCAAGCTGGGCACTCAGGAAAAGGCATTTCAAAAATGTGCAGGGCTTTGCACGTGTGGAGACCTTCTGGTCTCTGTGACCCCGGGCAGTGGAGCTCATAATTGTGGTCAGTGCCAGGCTGTAAGGGTTTGGACTCACCCCTGCGGCGCCTCCTGCTGGTCGTCTAGGGAATCAGCTCAATCCAGCCTGGAGCGCCCTCTGCAGGCCGGTGATCTGCCTTACCGCTTCTGGCCCCCATATCCCTCCCAGAACCCCGGTACCCTTACCTGGGGGCAACCCCTGGCAGAACCCCTTTCTCTGGGTTTCTCCTCCCCGGGAACCCCCACCCCCTATCCCTACCTCACCTCAGGATAAGGCCACTGCCAGTCACCAACTAGCCCCCACTCCCTGGGGCAGACTGCAGTATAGGCCACTCATCATTGGCAAGGTTGGGTTTGGACCTGCTGCCTTGGCCTAGCCCTGGTCTGCCCTCTGCAACCGCCAGTACCCCTTGGCCTTCTTCTAGGCCGCAGCCTGGGGCTTTCTTGGCTGGAGCTCCCCAGCCTTTCCCCAGCCCTGCTCCACTCAGGTACCCTGTGTCTAGCTCTCTGCAACCAGGCCCTTTTCTCTCTACAGCCAGAGAGAGACTATGTCTGAGCTCTTGGCTCCCTGCCTTTATAGGGCCAGCTGAGTCTGTTTGGGGCGTGGCCCCAGCTGCAGCCACTTCCCCCAATCAGCTCAGCCTTCAAGCTGCCTTCTCCCTGGGCTATCTCAGGCTCTTCCAGGCAGGAGCAGGTGTCCACCCTGCTACAGAGTGTGCTCAGTGTTCTCTGTGGCTGCCCTGCTGGCTGGAGTTCTCCCTTCTCCTCTCCAGCTGCCTTGCTGGTTGGAGCTCCTTCTCCCTTCCTTCCCTGGGCTGCTACTGCTGGCTGGAGCTCCTTCCCTGGACAGCTGCTGCTGCTACCAGTGCTGTTGGGGGAGCACACGGGACTCTGGAGACCACTGTGGAGGGGGCCTTTCAGGACTGAGTAATTTTCAAACTGTGCTCTAGTGGTGGGGGTCTAGACTGTGTTTGTGGGGACACAGGGGGTGTGGTGTGGAGCCTGCCCCCTGGTCCATCTGTGTCCCCCCCCAAACCCCCACCACCACCGTTGCCCCCTCCACCACCCCCACAGCCCATTTACCATCTGCCTCCGCTCCTGCCTCTGGGACTCTGCTGCTCTCCTGGCCTGCCACGCCCTATTGACATCGTTTGGGCCTGCAGCGGCAGGCAGCTGCACATTGACTTTCCACAAGCGCTCGTGGGCGCACCTACCCCCCCTGGACTGACCCCTTCCCCTTCGCAACAGGCCCCCCAGCTTTGCCTCTTGCTGCCTACCCCATTTGCCCTCTGTAGCCTTTTGCCCCTCCCCCAGCTTCAGTTTGTTTGCCTGCCCCGCCCTTTTCCCTCTGCAGTTTGATTCGGTTGTCCCACCCCAGCCCTGCGGTTAGCCCCTTGGTTTCTCTGCCCCATTCCCAGCCTAGTTGCTCCCCTTCCTTTGCGCTCCCCTTGCCCTGATTGACCCCTCCCCTCGTGTGCCCATGCCCCCTCCCGTGCGCTTGTGCCCCCCATCGCATTTTTGTTAATCACTGCAGCCCCTGATGTTAGTGCGACCTTCCCTCCCCTAGTGCAACTAGAGGAGCCGGTATCAGTGACTGCCCCCCCCCCACCCCCCAAGCCCTTGCTATCCCCCCATCTCCCCCCGTTTCGGCGCCCTCCTCCCCTGCCTGCAGCCTAGCGGGGAGGAGTGGTTGACCTGCTTTCGCTTTAGCCGCCCCCCTTTTTCTCCGGTGTGTTTTCCCCTCCCACCTTGCTCATAATGGAGGGGAAGACGGCGGGCGAGCCCCCCCACGTAGACTCCGCCGTCCTTCCCCCGCCTGTCCCCTTGGCCTCTTCCTCAACCGCTGCTGCCAAACCACCTGCCACCGCCCCCGCTGCGGTGTCGGCAGCGGTGGGCGACGGGGTGACCTCCGCTGCTGCCACGTCCCTCGCTCCCTCCAATTCTGGGGGAGCTGCCCCAGCCGGCAGGAAAGGCCAGGGCAAAAAGAAGGGGAAGAGCCCCGCTAGGAAGACTGGGCCCTCCATGGCAGGGGCTACCCCCACTGCCGCGGCCCCGCCACCGGCCCCGGCGTCCCTTCCTGCTGCTCCCTCCACCAGCTCTGCGGGTGCCCCTCCCCCGGCCCCCAGGGCATATGCCCAGGTGGCGGCGGCCCCCCCGCCTGCCGGTACGCCATCTCGTCCATCCGCCACCTCTGTTTCCATCTGTAGCGGCCTGGGCCCCTTTCCCACCTTGACTAGGTAGCACGGCGTCCGTTGCCTCCTGGTGCCCGCCTCGCCCCACGTGGAGACCTACGTGCGGGTGTTGGCGAGGGTGGTGGGGCCCACGGCCATCGTGGCGGCCTCCAAAATGTATGGCAAGGTTGTTTTCTTCCTTGCCTCAGTGGCCACCGCCCAGGAGGCGGTGGAGAAGGGCTTGGCGGTGGGGGGCGTGTTCGTCCCCCTGGAGCCGCTGGAGGACCTGGGTGTCCGTCTGGTCCTCACCTCCGTTCCTCCTTTCCTCCCCAATGTCGCCCTGCTGCCCGCCCTTTCAAACCTGGGGAAACCAATTTCCATCGTCCGCCCTCTCTCGCTGGGCTGCAAAGACCCCGCCCTCCGTCACGTCCTCTCGTTCTGCCGGCATGTGCAGCTCCAACTGCCGCCGGCGGCGCGTGGCGGAGAGGTGCTCGAGGGGTCTTTCCTGGTCCACTATCAGGGGGCCCATCACCGGGTGCACTACTCCACGGGGGAGGCCCGGTGCTACCTCTGCCGGGCGATAGGGCACGTCCGGAGGGACTGCCCCTTGGCCCGGCACGGAGGAGCATCCGGGACCCCCGAGCCACGGCAGGGCGCCAGCCCCACCATTGCTGGCGCCCCTGGTTGCCCGGTACCCGGAGCCGCCCCTCCTCCTTCTCGGACCACCACTGCTCCCGCTCAGGCCTTAGGGGTACCTCCCCCACCATGCCCAGACGAGCGGGAGAGCCCCGCCTCTGCTACGTGCACTGTGGCGGGGCCTGTAGAGGAGGGTGCGGTGGGGGTTTTGCCGGGTGCGGGAGAGGGCCCTCCCCAGGGAGAATCCGCCCCCCCCTCCTGCTGCCCCATTGTTACCTCCTCAGGTCCTCGAGCCGTCATCTTTGCCCCCCAACCCAACCCCTGTCACCCAGCCCGCAGATAATGCCATGGAGGGCTGGACCCTAGTACAGGGAAAGCGGGGCAAGCGGAAGGCTCAAGCTCCGCTCCTGCCATCTGGTGCGGAGGCCCCCCGGAAAACCAGGAAGGGGGGCACCGCTGCCGAGCCTTCCGCCTTGCCCGCGGGTGTATTACATCAACCGTTGCCGGCTGGGGAAGGTGTGGCAGCACCGGAGGATCCCACCATCCGTCCTCCACAGTCCCTCCTTGCGGAGGCCCCCGTTGAAGCCCCTCCTACCCCCTTGCCACCTGTACCCCCTGCGATGCCCGAGGAAAGTGTCGCCTCGGGTGTTAGCAGGGAAGGCCCTGGGGTGGTGGGCGGTGAGCTGCCCTCTATCTATGAGGAGATCGAGGCCCTGGGTCTGACCCCGGTCACCCAGGGGGAGGACGACCCTCTGCCAGCGGGCCTTGATCTGGCCGACCTCACCCCGGCCTCCCCTTCTCCATCTTCTGTTCCCCTAATTGCTGCTCATGCTCCTGCCTCAGCGGAACCCATGGGCTCTTTGACCTGCCCAGCTGCGAGTGACACCCCGCTGACGGCCGCCGAGCCTTTTCAGGCGACGGCCGGTGCCTCGCGGCCGGGACACGAGTTACCAGGGGTATCCCTCGTTGGCGTGGGGCAACCGAGTTCCTTCCCGGGTGGGGGCCCCGTTGCAGATTGTGTACCTCCTGCTTCCGTGGCTGTTCCACCTGCCGTAGAGCCTGAGCCCGGCATCCCTGGGGACCCCCTCCCTAACCCTCAGACCCCTGGGCCCGACCGAGAGGAGCCACCTTCCAGCTGTCCAGCTCCTGGGGCCCAGGATCCCACCTCTGTCCCTCTCCCCGACCCTACTCCTGCCCCTGGTCCTGCCCTTACTCCTGACCTGATTCCTATCCCTTCCACCTCCTGCGATGCCATTGCCGCCCCAGGGGCCGTCTCCTTCCCTTTCCTGGCGGATGACCCCCAGGGAGCGGCCTTTGTGTTCCCCAGTCCGGACCCACTAGGGGCTGCTGTTCTCCCTCCGCCGCCGCCCCCGTTTGAGCCGGGGACTGAGGCGGGCCATGTGGCGCCGGTCCATCGGGCGCCACGTCGAGGGTCCGCCCCTCGCCTGCCCGTCTCGGTGGGCCACGGGGCCGTGCCAGGGGCCCCAACGGGGGATGACCAGAAGCCAGTGACCCCGCCCCCCCATACGCTGAGAGAAGAGCTGCGGGAGTTTTTAGAAGACGTCCGTGGCTCCCGCAATAAGGTGCCGCTCGCTCTCCAGCGATGGGGGGATTTCCACCAGATCCTCCGGGCCGCGAGGGCCCTCATGGGGGAGGGTAAAAGGACTGGGAAGCAGGGTGCCGCGGCTTACCAGCGGGTCCACGGCTTCCGTGACTCCTTGCTCACCTTCGGGGTGGGTCACGGTTTGCTGCGCGGCCCAATGGGGGCCGTGAGCGTCCCTGCCGACGAGGATCCCCCCAAGCCCTCCTCATGCCACCTATCACTTTTGCAACATTGAACACCTGGGGCTGTAGGGTGGGTCTCCGCAGGTGCCAGGTGCTCTCCTTCCTTCAGGAGGGGGGGTACTCTGTGGTTTTCCTGCAGGAGACCCACACGGATCCGGCCGCCGAAGACAGCTGGTGGCTGGAGTGGGGGGACAGGGTCTATTTTAGCCATCTCACAGTTCGTACGGCTGGAGTGGCTACCCTGTTCTCCCCCGACCTACGGCCCGAGGTGCTGGGGGTTGCCGAGGTTGTGCCGGGCCGCCTGCTGCACCTCCGGGTCCGCATGGAGGGGCTTGTGATCAACCTTGTCAACGTCTATGCCCCGACATCGGGCCCGGAGCGGTTGCCTTTTTATCAGCAGGCGTCCGCCTTCCTCGGCTCCTTGGATCCTCGTGAGTGCCTGGTCCTGGGCGGGGACTTCAATGCTACCCTCGAGGAGCAGGACCGCTCGGGGACCGAGCAGTGCCCGGCCGCCGCGGACGTCCTCCGGGAGATTGTGGAACATCACTCCCTGATGGACGTCTGGCGCGACCACCACCCGGACGATGTCTCCACGTTCACCTATGTCCGGGTGGAAGCCCATCGGTCGTGCCACTCCCGGTTGGACCGCATTTACCTGTCACGCTTCCATCTTTCACGGGCCCACTCCTCCGACGTCAGGCCGGCCCCTTTTTCGGATCACCATCTAGTCGCCGTGACAGCCTCTCTCTGTGCGGAGAGGCCGGGGCCGGCCTATTGGCATTTTAACAATAGTTTGCTGGAGGATGTGGGCTTCGTGGCGTCCTTCCGGGAGTTCTGGCTGGTCTGGCGAGGGCAGCGGCGTGCCTTTCCCTCGGCACGGCGATGGTGGGACCTAGGAAAGGTGCGCGCCCGGCTCTTCTGCCGCGACTACACCCGGGGCGCCAGCCGACGGAGGGATGCGGCGATAGAGCAGTTGGAACGGGAGGTCTTAGAGCTAGAGAGGCGTCTGGCCGCCAGCCCTGAGGATCCATCCCTTTGCGGAGCGTGCCGGGAGAAGCGGGAGGAGCTCCGGGCCCTCGACGATCATCGGGCCCGGGGTGCTTTTGTTCGATCCCGCATCCGCCTCCTTCGGGAGATGGATCGCGGCTCCCGCTTCTTCTACGCCCTGGAGAAAAGGAGGGGGGCCAAGAGGCACGTCACCTGCCTCCTGGCGGAGGACGGCACCCCCCTCACGGATCTGGCGGAGATGTGCGAGAGGGCCAGGACCTTCTACGCACACCTTTTCTCCCCGGATCCGACCGACCCTACCGCTTGCAGAGTGCTCTGGGACGGACTCCCGACGGTCAGCGCGGGCGACCGGGACCGGCTAGAGTTGCCTCTCTCTCTGGCCGAGTTCTCGGAAGCCCTCCGCCGCATGCCCACCAATAAATCTCCGGGCATGGACGGGCTGACCCTGGAGTTCTACCGCGTGTTCTGGGACGTCCTCGGCCCGGACCTAGTCACCGTCTGGGCCGATGCCTTGCTGAGCGGGGTCCTCCCTCTTTCGTGCAGGCGAGCCGTGCTCGCCTTATTGCCGAAGAAGGGAGACCTCCGCGACTTACGAAATTGGCGTCCCGTCTCGCTCCTCAGCACAGACTACAAAATCGTAGCCAAGGCCATCTCGCTGCGGCTGGGGTCCATGCTGGAGGACGTGATACACCCAGACCAGACCTACACCGTCCCGGGCCGTAGCATCTTTGATAACCTCTACCTGGTCCGGGATCTTCTGGAACTTGGGTGTAGGGATGGTCTGTCATTCGCCCTCCTGTCCCTGGATCAGGAGAAGGCGTTCGACAGGGTGGACCACGGGTATCTCCTGGGCACTCTGCAAGCGTTAGGCTTCGGACCCCAGTTTGTGGGTTTTCTCCAGGTGCTGTATGCTTCTGCAGAGTGCCTGGTCAGGCTCAACTGGACCCTGACCGAGTCGGTCAGCTTCGGGCGGGGAGTGCGGCAGGGGTGCCCCCTCTTGGGCCAGCTTTACGCTCTGGCGATCGAGGCCTTCCTCTGTCTCCTCCACAGGAGGTTGACGGGGTTGGTGCTTCAGGAGCCGGAGCTGCGGCTGGTCCTGTCGGCGTACGCCGACGATGTGCTCCTCGTGGTCCAGGACCCGGGCGACTTGGTGCGGGTGGAGGCTTGCCAGACCATGTACTCGGCGGCCTCCTCCACCCGGGTCAACTGGGTCAAGAGCTCTGGCCTGGTGGTAGGGGCCGGGTGGCAGGCGAGCTCCCTCCCACCCGCGCTTCAGGCCATCCGGTGGAGTGCGGGTCCGCTGCTCTATCTCGGCGTTTACCTTTCTGCCACGCATCCATCTCTGCCGGAGAATTGGCAAGGTTTACAGGGCAGGGTGATGGAGCGGCTCCGGAAATGGACAGGACTACTCCGGTGCCTCTCCCTTTGTGGGAGGGCACTGGTACTCAATCAACTAGTCCTGTCCATGCTCTGGTACCGTCTCAACACCCTGGTCCCGGCCCCGGGCTTCCTGGCCGACCTCCGGAGGGCGATTCTGGAGTTCTTTTGGCCAGGACTGCACTGGGTCTATGTGGGGGTCCTCCATCTGCCCCTGGAGGAGGGAGGGCAGGGCCTGAAGTGCCTTCGCACTCAGGTCCATGTCTTCCGCCTCCAGGCCCTGCAGAGGCTCCTTTATGGTGCAGGTAGTCCGGCGTGGAGAGTACTGGCGCACGCCTTCCTGCACTGCTTCCGAGGGCTCCGATACGACCGGCAGCTCTTTTATCTCGATCCGAGAGGTCTTCCGCGAGACCTCTCCGGGCTGCCGGTCTTCTACCAGGACCTCCTCCGGACCTGGAAACTGTTCTCAGCGACCAGGTCCGTGGCGGCCACTGGGGGGGCAGATCTCCTCGCGGAGCCCCTGCTACACAACCCCCAGCTTCGTGTGCAGGTGGCGGAGTCCCCCACGGTGCGCCAGAGGTTGGTCCTGGCAGAAGTCACTAGAGTCGGAGACCTCCTGGACTACGACCGGAGAGTCTGGCTGGATCCCCTGACGCTCGCTCGGCGCATGGGGCTCTCCAGGCCTTGTACTCCCCGGCGCGTACTTCAGGAGGTGAGGGCCGCTTTGCCGCCCGCTGCTCGGGTCTACCTCGACCAGGTCCTGCGCGAGGGCACGCCCCGCCCACCCTCCACCCCTGGTCCTCCGGACCTCTTTATTGGGCCCCTGCCCCGTGGACTCAACCGGCCTCCCCGCCCCTTCTCCGTGAGCCGGCTGCACGACTTGCAGCCGGTTCGTTTCCTGACCGCGCCAAGGAAACATCTATACACGCTCGTGCTCCACACTCTTCACTTCCTCACCCTCGTGTCCCGCCCCGATACGAAGTGGCGGGACCTCCTGCCACCTGTCGAGGGTGAGAAGCCCCGGTGGGCCAGCCTCTATTCCACCCTGGTCCCGAGGCCCGCCGGGGATGTCAGTTGGCGGCTCCTTCATGGGGCCGTGAGCACGGGCATGTACTTGGCGCAGTTTACCCCTGTCCCTGACACCTGTCCTTTCTGCGGCATGAGGGAGGCCCTGGCTCACGTTTACTTAGAGTGTGCCAGGTTGCAGCCGTTACACCGGCTCCTCACCGACATTATGTTGCGGTTTTGGTTACACTTTTCCCCTCACCGTCTCATTTATGCACTCCCTATCCGTGGCCCCACAAGGTCACGGGACCTCCTGGTCAACTTCCTCTTGGCCCTGGCTAAACAGGCCATCTATAAAACCAGGGAGAGGAGGTTGGCCGATGGAGGTTCCTGTGACTGTGGGGCCTGTTTCCGATCCTCTGTCCGTTCACGTATCCGGGCAGAGTTCCTCTGGGCGGCGTCCACTGGCTCCCTTGACACCTTTGAGGAGCAGTGGGCGCTGTCCGGGGTTCTCTGCTCGGTGTCCCCGTCAGGTTCCCTTCTTTTGACCCTTTAATCGCACTCCTGTCCCTGTTTCTACATTAGTTGTCCCCCGTAATCATTTGGGTTTTAGGTCCTGTGGGTCCTCCCCTTAGGCTGGGGGGAGGATCCTTTAGAAGCCCGCCCACTTCCCGGAACCCAATAGGTACACAGGCATTATGGGAGAGCTGTTGGTGGACTGTTGGGGTTGACATAGGTAATGCAGTGTCTACATTCATGCTGTGTTGAGCTCAGTACATCAACTATGGCTCAACACTGCTCAGGAAGATGATGTTACAATGTTGGCATAATGGAGACTTTAGGTCTGTGGGAGACAAATTTAAGTGTAAACATATGCACAACTAGGTCAATGCAAGGTGGCTTAAGTTAACCTAACTTGTAGTGTAGATAAGGCTTGAGGTGCTTAACTGCCAACTGTGCCTTTGAAACTATCTGCTACAAAGTGTTACACTATGAGTAAGGCTATGTTTTAGTTATGGTTATTTTTAGTAAAAGTCATGGATAGGTCACGGGCAGTAAACAAAAATTCACGGCCTCTGACCTGCCCATGACTTGTACTATATACCTGACTAAATCTTGGGAGTGCAGCGTGTGCTCGTGGGGTTGGGGCGTGGGTGCTGGGGGGAAGCCTGGGGGGCACTGCTGGTGCTGGGGAGGCCGCAAGTGTTTGGGGAGGGAGCGGGGGAGCGCTGTCGGTGCTGGGGGGGCACGGACCAGGGGGATCCAAGAGTGCATGAGGGGGCTGGGGGGGTGTCCAGTTGCATGGGGGGGGGTGCAGATGCAGGGTGGGCAAGCCATGGGGGTGCTGCGAGTGTTCAGGTGGGAGCAGCCCAGGAGCCCTGCTGGTGCTGGGTGGGGGTGGCGCTGAGCCCACCACCCAAATTCCTGCTGCTGCTGGGGGGAAGCGGTGGCCTGAGACTGCCCCAGCCCTGGCTGCTGCAGAGGTCAGGGAAAGTCACAAAATCCGTGACTTCCATGACCTCTGCGACAAACTCGCAGCCTTAACTGTGAGGTATCATGTGGATCTGTTACATTCATTAGAGAACTTGGGGCTGAGATGTCAATGCATGAAAACTACTGCACAATACCTAAATACAGTTTGTTTTTCATCTTTTCCACAGTAGTTATGGTATAATACATTTATTACTTAGCTGTTTCAGAACACTGTGTGTGAAAGACTATACCACAGTAAAAATTGCTATTCCAAAATGTAACAAGGGGGTTCTATCATTTCATGCTATATGGCATTAGTCTCCTTTAAATGAAAGATTTCACATGCTTCATTATGCTTAATTTTTCTTGGCAAGCCACAGTTCTTTACCAATGTTGTAATGTCATGACAGTGCTAGTTAACATTGTTCTCAGGATGCCTTGTTAATTATTCCCAGTAGACAGGAGAAATAGGAATACTCATCCTCTAGAAGTAGTTAGTATGCTACCTTTTCCCCACTGATATGCTTTGTAGGAAGGCACCTTCTTGCCTCCATCAGCCTCCGGGTTTGTCCCTCCGGCAGTGGGGCCTGGAGTAAATCAGACCTACTGAAAATGTTTGCAATTCTTTGCTTTTATTTTTTAAATGTTTACAGAGTAGGCCCAGGTATTTCTTTTAAGTGAATCACAAACTCACAACAGAAAAGAAATATATTTCCTTGCCCCCTCCCCAGGGCATTTCCTTATTACACTGGCTTCTGGTTGCCAGGCCTTCCCCAAACAGCAGTACACTTGATTGTTTCTATTATAGGAAAAGAACAGCTTTCCACCTAGGAGAAGCCTTTTCTCCTTGCTGCCCCTAACCTTACTGCAGCGTGTTTCTCCTCCCTCCTCTCTGTCTCTCAATAAATAGGGGGTTTATAAAAGTCACAGCAGCCCTTAATAGGACTCAGGTGTTTCTAAGTAACTTGAGATACCCTCTTTTCAGCTCATAGGGAAAAGGGTCTTTGCCATTTTAGGACTGATATATCTACCCTCCACCACTCTTATAACTGTCATGTCTGACTTTGTCACAGCTTTTACTTTTAAATCATTAAAAATTGCATAAAATTCCTATCACCATCAATTGAAAGGCATATATCCACTGGTTTTTGCTTTGCCATTCAGCACAATTGACTTGACATGTCTGCTATTTTGTAAGATACCTAAATGAAAATCTTCTGTGTTTTCTAATATCTCTGTTCAGCTTACTGAGTGAAGGAGGTATACCAATAATTAAAATGTTGAGAGTTCAAGTCTTGAGACTGAGAGAATTTTTTTTTCAATATTTTTATTTTCATGAATTTTAATTATAATTTACACTGGGGGCGGGGGGTGGGGGGGAATCACAGGACCAAGCTTGAACTCTGTCCTTTGGGTTATTTAGTTAGTAATAATTATTTGGTCCTTAATGTAACTTTGAATGGCAAAGCTTTTTTAAGGCATGAAGTATTTTGAGATCCTCTGATGAAAGGCAGTGTGGCCCAGACATTATTTGGCCCTTATATGGGAGCCCAGAATGGGAAGGGGCCTACTTAAGGACCAACCAGAATTGCAGTACCTCTACTCTTACTTCCTCCCTATTCCACTAGAGGCACACAGTGCTTCAAAGGTAAAAGGTGGAGCAAAAGTCTTGCTTCCCTCTGTGTTCAAATAAAACAGTAGACACTGGGTAGCACATGCAAGGCACAAGCCCACCTGAAACCCAAACCTAAAGAGGAGGCAGCATATGTAGTGGCAAAGTCTCATGAAGCATTCACACAGCTCCACACAACAAAAATTTACTGAAGCACACAAGCAATCAGGCTACAAAACTGGCAGACAAAAGGAGAATTGCTGGGACATCACACAATCCATATCAATGGAAAAAAAGATAGGTTGTATGCGTTTTTAAAAAAATCATTGTATAAAACAGTGCAAATCCAAAAGAATCCATGAGGTACATGCATCCCCACAGCACAATACAGAGGAATATGTTTTGTTGAAGGAGTCATTCGTAAAACAGCGGGAATAGGAACAGGTTTAGTTGTAGCACCCCAGTTGGATCAAATGGTTACTCTTTGTGAGAAATGCTTCGACATTAAGCTTACATCGGTACACTGAAAGTCAATGAGACTTGTGTTCCTGCATCCCAGCTGCTTTTGAAAATGTCCCCCATAATGTCCACAAAATATAAAAAAACTCTTAAAGTACTTAATACTCACTGCTTAGAAATTATTTGTTAATGTGCATGCAGTGCACTCTGAAAACACAATGTAACATGTTTACATATCTAACCTGTACACCCAGACACCCTCAGGTCTTGATAACAGAGCATTCCAGTATCTTAAATTTGATCAAATTGTTAAGGGCAGTGAAACTATCCTTGTGCCAGTGGCACTAGCACATGCTCAAATAGATGACATAATTTTAGGATCATTCTTTATTATTATTATTTGTTTCCAGGACCATCCACAGTGCTCTAGGCACTGTACAAACATAAAGGAAGGCAAAATGCCTGCCCAAAGGACTTATCTAAAATGACAGATAAAATTGACAAAGAGTACTGGAAAGGGGCATGCCATGAAAATAAAGTGCTCAAAGTGATAATGGGCCATGTCCTGATATTTTGATAACAGGATGTTTTTATCAGTGGTGTAGACTTTTCCCCAATTGGTCAATCATCACATTATTAGTCAGATAATTAATTGTAGGTCTCCTGGAAGAGGTCGGTCTTCAGAAGAGATTAGAATGCAGAGAGGATGGAGGACTTGTGGACCAGCTAAAGCTGGGCTTTACATGTGTAAGGATACACAAAAAAATGTATAACATAAAGTTCACAGAGAAATCTGTACTTGCTGCTTTGTTCTCTGTCTATAAAATGGGAATTATAGTACTTCCTTTAAAGATAAATCCATTCATGTTATGAAGTACTCAGATACTATGGTGATGGGAGGCATATAAGTAACTGAAATAGTACACCCATTATGCTGGTCATGTTGACATTTAAATGATCATAATTAGACTTCAGCATGAATTACTAACCGCCCCTACTATCCCATTACCCCTGCTGGCCATATTGTAAAATCACCTGAGATGTAGTAATATTTTTCATAAAGTTAATACCTACATTTTAAATTTAAAATGGCAATGTTCAGAAATGTTAGGTTAAGGCAAATTTCTATACTTATGATTGTAAACTAATTGTTGTTTCCATAGAAAGAAGGAGGATGTAGCATTACTAGGAATTGCTAGATGGCACTATTTCAGAAGCTCTTGTTAGCTCTATTTATCTGAATGCGTTGGAATTAGCTTTTGAAAAAAGTGCTTATTAATTGTTGTGATGCACTTAAAAAAAAAAAAAAAAAGCTGAGCATATCTCTAGTAAAATCTTTTTTCCTTAAGTCTGACTCTAAGCATATTTTTTCATAGGTGTAGTTAGTTGCTACGTTCAGATTATATTTAAACAAATAGACACATTTTTACACTATGTAAAACATGCATAGTACTAAAATATTACATAAATGATAACTTTTTAATTGTACTAGCTGGAAGAAAAAAAGTAGAATCATACTTTCTCTAGAAGCTGATGAAGACTGAATGAACTGTGAGGTTCATAGCTAGCTTACTGGTGGGAGGAAGAGATGATCTCTATTCTGAGTGCCTCAAAAATGCTGAGAAAGGCAGGTAAGGAAAGAAGGGGAGATGCCTAGGAGCTGAGGGGAGTTTACAGATAGTGGAGGGGTGAGGAGGGAGGGACTGTTGGGCTGATATTTTTCCACAGTAAGGGAAGGACCCTCCACTTCCTGGTACCTGAGCCCTAAATGGATGACGAGTGAAGCACATGTGTTTTCTTGCTTATTAAACCATGAATTATAAGTGACAGATTAGGTTTTACACTTAAAATAGATTACATTTTGAAAAATGTTTTCTTGCTGTGTGAGTCATAAATACATTTGCTGTCTATAATGAGCTTGAGCTTGCCCACTTTTCAGTTAACCAAAATGTGGATACCTCAGGCCGGGTTTTCAGAAGTGCTCAACATCTGCAGCTCCACGTAAAGTTAATGTAATCTGTAAATATTCCACATAACGGTTATTTGGCACAGGTTTCAATTGTTTCTGTCATATTTGGTATGTTTGAATGTTGAGGGGTGTGGAGAGGTGTTGATCTTTTTGGATCAAATTGTGGTTTGGTTAGCGTTGTAGAACAACGGAACTGTGGCAGATACCTACATCACAGGTAGTAACATGAGAGGGGAAGCAGGCTAAGCAGAACCAGTACATCTCACTTTCACACACAGGTGGATGGGAAGGTTTGGAATGGGATGGAAGGGCAGAGTCTAGGCCCTGCTCTAACACACTGGCCAATATACCAGAGAGAAAGGAATCAGTTGATTGGCATTACAGTTCTTTGTGATGGTTTGATGGAAAGAATTTACCTCTTTCTAACATTACCATCATTATAATTACAATGTAATTAATAACAATAGAAATATTTGCACCCCCATTAATTATTTTGAATGTGCCTTACAAGTATTACTGAAATAAGTGAACACTTCTAACTTTAAGTTGGGAGATAATTTAGATTTTACTTAAACAGAGAAATGAGTCTATGATAAAAAAATAAAATAAAGAAAAGAAATCCTGCATGAACAGCTTTTTAAAAAAACAATGCCATCAGCATGAAACATAGTCAACTTCAAAAAAAAAAAAGTTACAAGAAGCTGCTACTTGTACTACTACGTAGCCCTTTGGTTTTATAGTCACATGTTCCCTATGTTGTCAAATGCTTTTTCTCTTCTGTTGGTGTGTAAATGACCCACACATACAAGAGGGAAAATTAAATAGTTAACTAACTCTAAAGTGGAAATAACAAACCTGACTATACATAAAATAAAATTAAAATGCACACACACAGTAAACATCTTGTAAAAAAGGGGGAAATCATTGTTGTCTACTGTTTAATTTATAGTAACATTAGGTGTTTGTAATAGTTCTTGGGAAAAAAATTCTGACATATTATGTTGTCATCACCTGCTTAATCAAAGAAAGACATATTTGCAGTATTTGAACCTAAACATTGCAACATTTAGAACTTGATAGTGAAAGTGACTAGAAACTCTAGGAAAACTGATTTTATTGTGCAAGATGCAAGAAATGCAAAATGTAAATAATAAAAAGTACACAAGTATGTTTTGTTTGTTTTAGTAATTGAAAGTATTGTTAGCAATATAAGGCATTTATTTATCTGTGAAGTAAGGTAAGTAAACGTTTCCTTTTCTTTAAATATATGGGGGAACTGAGACACACAAAAACAGCACCTTACATTTTTGTAAGAGATCCTGAGCACCTTCAAGTTACAGTTGTTGCTGCAGGTGATAAGTACTTCTGAAAATCAGTGCCATTATATCTGAAGTGGAGAACCATACCTTGAGGCTCCCAAAATCAGTGGCTGAATGTGATTGGTCAAACATCAAATCTCTAAATATAACTTAGATATCCTGACACCCGTTTTTGTGATTTGACCATTAGATTACAGTTTCCCAATTGAAAGATCCTTAAGAAAGCTTGCAACAGTATAAGTTCATTACAACTCATAGGTTATTCTTTTTTTTTTCTTTTATTACTTCATGCATTTACCAAAACAAAAACAAAGTTGGCTTAGAGAAAAGAATAGAATGAGAGAGATTGTAAAGCAAAGTTGTGGTAAAGAGTGCATTTTTCATTTTGGTAGATATATGTGCTCTTTTAAACTGTACATAGCAGAACCTCAACCCTTGTGTTAATATTTTATAACCTTAACCATATAAAAGTTTAACTCTGAGGATAAAAGTAATACATCAGCAGAAGCTCGCTGCTGAATAAGAATGGTTTGAAAAGGTTTCTTAAGTTCAGAGAAGAAAGCATTGAAATCATTTGTGAATATTTCATGTAACAAGAACCAGTTTCAATGAAAGGCTTCAACTTTTTGGTACAAAGACCATCAAAAGATTAGGTTTAACCTTTGGGAAAGGTTATTCCACTAATACCAAACACAGAAGTATGTGAAATCCTTGCTCACCTTTGTTTTTAATACAGATGTCTCTGTGATAAATTAAAAATATGAGTAGTACTAAAGATGCCTTCATCCCATGGAGAGATTATAAAAGCAGATGGAGAGGAGAAACATTTCAATTCAGTATTTTTTTTTAGTAAGAAAGATCTCTATGGCCTATTTCACATGCAGGAATTGAACTGCAATATCTGAACTGGTTTTAAATTATTTAAAAGTGGCTGGAGAGTTTGACTGTCTGGTTGGGATGCAGCAACATCAATGGAGAGCAGTTAAACCATCTCAGATTCATGGACGATATTGTGTTGATCGCCGAAAATACTACAGAAAATGCTGCGAGAACTCAACATAAAAAGCAGCCAAGTCAGACTGAAAATTAATCACTCCAAAACAAAATTTATGCAGTCTGTTACCTTGCCAAAAGCCCAAATAACAATCAAGGGAGAACAAATAGAAGAAGTTGAGCAATATGTTTATTTGGGCCAAGAAATTAACATGCACCTCGATCAGGAAGGTGAACTCTTGCGAAGAAAGAAAGCAGGTTGGTGCGCATTCAGTTCTATCAAGGATGTCCTCCAAGGAAAACTCAACAAGGCAACACGCGCCAGCCTCTTCAACTCAACAGTACTGCCAGCAATGTTGTACGGCAGCGAAACATGGGTTCTGATGAAGACAGAGGAGCAGCAACTGTCTGTCACAGAGAGGGCGGTGGAAAGAAGAATTCTGGGAATTTCAATCCGCTTGCCATTGTAAAGCATTTTGACCTCTATGATTAAATATTTTATTTATGTAGAATGATATAATTTGCCAAAAAATAGGTCATGACCTTTAATTTTTGTTTTCACTTTTGTTCATTATACTAGTGACCAAGCCTGTTACTATTCATGAAGGAGATTTCAACCTCGTATTATTATAGTCGCTTGGACATTTTATAATGGTACTTGAAACCAGGGGTTTCAAAACCTGTGGTTTTCACAGGGTTTTAGTTTGTTTTTGGCAGAACTCATTGAGTACAAGCCCACCTTGATCAGTCGGTCCTTCAGTCCTCGTATAGATTGTGCCAATCACAACACATCTTCCATTCTTCTCAAATCCTGGCCTTCCTTCTCCATGTGCGGCCATGTCTTTTCATGATAAAATCTTCCCATCTCTTTGGCCAAGGGGTCGTTTCAGTTCCCATGGGTACCGCTCGGCAACAGCTGCAGTCCATTGGTTGTCAGTGAGCCTCGCTATATGCCTGGCCCATCGCATTTTACTATTCCTGCTCTTAACAACGATGTACCACACTCCACTCTGCTGTTTGATCATTTCATCGGGGACTCAATAGCCCTATCCTTTTTCTTTTTCACCCTGTTCCCAAAGTCTCTTCTATGAATGTGCTCTGGAGTTCACCAAAAATTTGTACTCTACAGACTGCAGACACCCTGTGCACAGAAACTGTGCAGGCTGCTCCTCGTCACATAGTGGAACCGCTCTAGCTCCACCGTATTCAGACATAATAATGGAGCTCCATTTTAAGGCTGGACAGAGTGGGGTTCAGAGAAGTTACCAGTAACTGACTTATCAGAGAACACACAGTGAATCAAAGTCAGAGCTGGGGATAGAACACAGGTCAGGAGGAGAACCCACCAGATTAGTTAAATCCCATCAAAATAATTTTCATGATGTGTTCTAAAGTATCATTAAAGATAAGAGACAACACTTTTCCATTCTCATAGAATAGACTTATTGCCCATTGTGAATGTAACTTATTTGTATGAAAATTTGAGATATATTTGACTGTTGCATAACAATGCAAATAAAGATGATGGACAAAACTCAACTTCAGTTGAGGAAATCAAATCAAAGCTGCTCTAATGCATAAACTAGAGCTAGCTCAGGATATTTCTGTCAGTATTTTTTTAGTGAAAAAATGCAGACACTTTCATGAACATTTCTCCCCCCCCCCACCACCTTTTTTTGACCATCTCTCATGTGTACACTCACTAACCTTTCATTAAAATGATAACCAAAAGCTTGTTAACAGTCTCTGAAATCCTGTGAAAAACACACACGCCCTAAGCCTTCCAAAAGTAGAAGTTTTGCTTGGAAAAGGAGGTCAGGATTTGTACTACATGACCACATTTCAATCTCAGTTACAACAAAGTCAACCCAGAATAACTCACTGTAACTGAGATCAGACTCTTACTCAATATGTTCAAAAAGTAAACCATGATTGCTGTACCTTTAAAAGGAATGTATATGAAAAAAAAAAATAGGATGCAGCATATGAATTTTCATAACATTTTAAATATCTTGACAAATAGACAATGTCACTTAATTTCTTGGTCCGTTATGTTTCATTGTTTTAAGTGTAGCACTAAGAATATTTTTGCTATCAATTTTTTAATCTTTGTCAGCAGAACCTACTTTACTTCAAATATCTCTAGAACTCATACAACATTTAATGTGTAAGGAAGTGCATAAAACATATCCTTGTAAGACTGTGTAGTGCCCACCACTTTCTCAAAAATATAGAAGAGGTTTTGGAACTTAGCACAAAATATCTGCAATGAATTATCTAATACTTGTTAGATACCATTGTTTTTTATGATAATGTAGAAAACAGTTCATGAAGAGCAAACTACTTTTGTTTGGGGTTTTTTACCCAACACTGTGGATTTGCCAAGTTGAAGAGAGAGGACAGACAGCATACATATTGAGAACAGTTGTGCATTGTCTCATAAACTGATCTTTTTCATGACACAGATAAACAAATACAAGGGCTGGATTCTCAGTTGGTTTAAATCAGCAGAGCTCCAAGAATCTGACCCTATATTTTTGCTTGAAACCAATGGCAATAATTATGAAACTAAATAATTTTTGTGTAACATTCATCTGTACCTGTACATATTAAAGGTTAATTTCTATGCTAAGATGTACAGTAGTTTCCATTAAAAAGTCCACAGTTATTCAGTTATTACACAGAAGTAGTTACAAAACCACAATTATTATCTCTGGTAAGAACAGTGAAATACTGTGACATCTCAGATACTGAGGGCTGCCTCCTGTCCCAGTGAAGTCAATGGCAGTTTTGCTATTGATTTAAACATGAACAGGATTAGCCCCTATGGTTATGTTTAGACCGCAGTGTAAGAGCAGGGTTAGTAGAACTCAAGTCACTAGACTCTGGGTTTGTTAACCTAGGATTTGAGCATTTATGCTCATTTGTAACCCCAGGTTAGGAATTGTTGAACCCTGGGTCCCAACTGGGACTCCAGCATCTGTACTGCATTATGCAGGCCTGAGTCCAACCACCTATATCCCAGATTTCCTAACATGTTCCCAAAATGTGGCCACTCTAGCCACATTTTGTTCATGCTGCAATGTAGGAAAACTTGATTGTTCCCCAAACTACAATGTGTAGAGGACAAAAAGTCAGCCCATGGGATTGTGTGATGGTTTTGGTGGACTCCCTGAACACGAGTCCAATGGGGCCGTGCCTACACTGCAAAGCAGTGGGGCTTGAAACCTGGGACCTGGCTTGGCTCAGGCTTGAATCCTCCACCCCCATGAAGTCCTGGGACCCTACTGTCATTTGGGTGCAGATGATAGGGGGGGTAGGCTTGAGCCTGAGTTTGAACCCTGGGTTTACATTGACATAAATTATGCCTCCACTTGCCACACACATTCACCATCATCACACATGAGGGAAAGTTGTATTATGCTCTGTAACAGGTCAGTACAGCAATTGTGCTCCTTCTTTGTTCCCAAGAGTCCCAGAGGATGTCATGCCTGCCCACCACCACCTATCTAGGGACTTGTGTGGCCTCAATTTTGGTGCCTGAAGATCCCACAAACATTAGTGATTTTAGCCCCAAAACAGCCCTAAGAAGTGGGGAAGTGGTATTGTCCCCTTTTACAAATGAGAAAGTGAGATTTAGTGACTTGTTCAAGGTAATGCAAGAAGCTTAAGGCAGAATCTGCAATTGTTTTGAGTTCCTGTTCAGTGTTTTAACAACTATACAAGTGGGTTTCAACCTTTTTTCATTTGTGGACCCCCTCAGAAATTTCAAATGGAGGTGCAGACCCCTTTGGAAATCTTAGACATAGGTTGAAAGCCACTGTTCTTTCTTTCAAACATAGTCTGCAGACGTCCAGGGGTCTGTGGTCCACAGGTTGAAAACCACTGAACTAGACCATCCTTCCTCCCATATTGGTTTGTTTCCACATTGCTTTCAGTGTAGGGGCTGATACTTAAAAGCATATTCAGTACACAATTTACCCAAATTATTTTGATGTGGTTGGCTTCTTAGTGTTCAGGAAGCTTCTATGTTTTATCCCATAAATAATATTTTAATATTGTTCATAAACATACAATATTATGCAAACCTAGAAAAAAACAGATTGAACAAAGTAGATACAAAAAATGTTTAGTAGAAAGAACAAACAAAGATAGAAAATTTTAAAGGGAGAAGTTTGACAGTTCAGTTTGTTTCATAGTATTTGAAACATACTTTGTAGAATTAACAAGGAGAAAGCAACTAAATAAAAAAGTCTTCATATTGGAATCTAAGTTAACAATATAAGCTTAATACCATAGTGGTCTCTATGAAATGAAAATTAAGGGAAAATAAGAAACATGAAGAAGGATATCACGAGAAACACAGAGAAAAGGAGTATGTATCAAATTTCGTATGCATCAGACTATTTCTGAATGTTAACTTTTATCTTTTTGTATAGTTTTTAAAAAAGTAATTCATAAATTAACTCTGGTTAGAAATTTTATGAATTTTAGGAATTGTTCTTTTGTGTGATTACTAGCTGAGGAAATAAAGAGTTCTGTGGCTAAGATTTCTCTATTTTCATTTAATAAAAGAGCTTTTCCACCCAAGATCCAAACCACACACATTGTCTTTTCAAATCTACTTTAAGACAGTCTGAAGAAATCCCTGAAGTGTGTGTGAATGTTTATTGATATAATCTCCCTGTATCCTTCCCTGCTTTTATTGATTGGTTTTTTTTATTTTTTATTTTGACTAAAGGTAATAAAAGAGACGTTATAAACATAATAGACCAGATTTAAAGTACTAGCTAGAGGATTATGTAATCAAATTTAATTTCCTGCTCATAAAAATAAAAACAAAAAGTTCATTAGTAAGAAGAATACCTAGTATGAGAAATCCAGAGTGATTTTATATTAAATAACTTATATGGCACATGTATTAAGTCATAAGGACAATCATATGAACTCTTCTTGAGCACAGATAATCTATTTTTTTCAGTTTAAAATGTTTGTCGTTAGAGCATGCTTTCTCAAAGTTGCATGAAATAGTGTCCTCCTGGTGTTGATCTCCTACCCTTCATGTGGGAGTCGGCTCACATGCTTCCACAGCACTGTACCCCACTTCATTGGAGTTCTCAGGAGAAGGGAGGGAGGCAGATAAACTGTGGGAGTAGTGGGCAGGCTGGTGGCTGGTGAGGACACACAACATCCCTTTCACCCTGTAGGAAACACTGTATGCAGTTCTGGTCTCCCAGGTTTAAGAAAGATGAATTCAAACTGGAACAGGTGCTGAGAAGTGTTCCTAGAATGAGCAAAGTAATGGAAAGCCTACCATTTCCAATGATCAGATAAGACTCAAAGAGCTTGGTTTGTTTAGCCTAACCAAAAGAAGGCTGAGGGGAAGATATGATTGCTCTCAATAAATACGTTAGAGGAATAAATACCAGGGAAGGTGAGGAGTTATTTAAGTTAAGCACCAATGTGACCATAAGAACAAATGAATATAAACTGGCTATCAAGTTAGGCTTGAAATTAGACAAAGATTTCTAACCATCAGAGGAGTGAAGTTCTGGAACAGCCTCCAAGGGGAGCAGTGAGGGCAAAACTCCTAACTGGCTTCAAGACTGAGCTGGATAAGTTTATGGAGGGGGTAGTATGATGGGATTGCCTAAAATGGCATGTAGCCAATCTGCAACTGCTAGCAGTAAATATCTCCAACAGCCGGTGATGGGACACTAGATTGGGAGGATGTAACACTCTATACCTTGGGGGAACATCCTGCACCCCCATGTTCATCCTTATAATATGATTGTGTGGTATCCATTGCAGAGTTTGTCATGTCGGGTGTTTTTGGAAGGCTCATGATGCATTGAACATTGTTGTTATAGTAATGTTATAGGTTGAATTGTCATGTATATAGTTATGAGGCTGAAAATGTGTCCTGATGGCTTAAAACAAGCCCAGGCAAAACTCTCCAGGAGCAGAGGGGCAGTTCACACCTCATTAGAGCATGTATGGAACAAACCCAGCCCAGCCCCTCACAGGAACAAAGGACACTGGCCTAGGCAGCAACAAAGGATCTGATAGACTCTCGAGTGAGTCACCCCCCCCCTTCCCTTGGTCAGTTTGGGACTATGATGAGGTAAGGCTCACCTGACTCTGAAGGGGGTGGGGCGGGGGACAAAGCCAATGGGGAAGAAAGAACATGATAAAAGTGAGAGACTTTTGCTATGCTTTCTCTCTTCCACCTCCATCTGCAGACACCATCACCAACCGACTAAAGCACTGATCAAAGGGGAGAGCCTGGCTGAAGCATCTAAGTTTGTAAAGGCATTGAAAGTGTTAAGATCAGGTTAGAATGAGTTTTGCTTTTATTTCATTTGACCAAATCTGACTTCTTGTGCTTTGACTTATAATCACTTAAAATCTAAGTTTTGTAGTTAATAAATTTGTTTGTTTATTCTACCTCAGGGGTTCCCAAACTTGGTTCGTGGCTTGTTCAGAGTAAGCCCCTGTCGGGCCGCGAGATGCTTTGTTTACCTGAGCGTCCGCAGGTATAGCCGCTCTCAGCTCTCAGTGGCTGCGGTTCATCATTCCCGGCCAATGGGAGCTGTGAACCGTGACCACTGGGAGCTGCGAGTGGATGTACCTGTGGACGTTCAGGTAAACAAAGCGTCTCGCGGCCCGCCACGGGCTTACCCTGAACAAGCCACGAACCAAATTTGGGAACCCCTGTTCTACCTGAAGCAGTGCATTTGGTTTAAAGCATGTCAGAGAGTCCCCTTGGGATAACAAGCCTGGAACATATCAGTATCTTTGTTAAATTGAGGAACTCATATAAACTTGCCGCATCCAGCAGGCATAACTGGACACTGCAAGATGGAGGTTCCTATGGTTGTGCATGGGACGGGAGATATTGGTTAGTGTCATTGGGTTGCACAATCGAAGCAGCAGCTGGCCAAAAGTGCTCACTCACGTAGCTGGGAGCAGCTTACATGCTAGAGGCTGTGCGTGAACAGCCCGGAGTGGGGGTTCTCACAGCAGAGCAGGGTAATGTTGGCTCCCAGATTCGAGGATTGGAGTGACCTAGCAGATCACCGGTCCAGATAACACTAGGGGAATGTCACAGAGAATTCTTTCCCAGGTGTCCGGCTCGTGGGTCTTGCCGACATGCTCAGGGTCTAACTGATTGCCATATTTGGAGTCAGGAAGGAATTTTCCCTCAGGTCAGATTGGCAGAGACCTTGCGGGGGGGTGCTGGGTCACCTTCCTCTGCAGCATGGGGCACAGGTCACTTGCAGGTTTAAACTAGTGTAAATGGTGGATTCCCTGTAACTTAAAGGATTTAAATCATGATTTGAGGACTTCAAACTCAGCCAGAGGTTATGGGTCTATTACAGGAGTGGGTGGGTGAAGTTCTGTTGTCTGCAATGAGCAGGAGTTCAGACTAGATCAGTGGTGGGTAACCCATCAGGGTAATCCGCTGGTGGGCCGCGAGACAGTGTTTACATTGTCCGTCTGCAGGCATAGCCACTTGCAGCTTCCAGTGGCTGTAGTTTGCCGTTCCTGGCCAATGGGACATGCTGGCTGCCACTTCCCGCAGATCCCATTGGCCAGAAATGGCAAACTGCGGCTCTGCCTGTGAAAGGTCAATGTAAACACTGTCTTGAGGCCTGCCAGAGGATTACCCTGATGGGCCACATGCGACCCGCAGGCTGCAGGTTGTCCACCACTGGATCATGATGGTCCCTTCTGACCTTAAAGTCTATGAGTCTGAGATGCCTTAGGCTGTACTGACTTTCCTGCATACCCCCAACAGGGTACCTACCAGGGTGTGAAGGAAAGACAAAGTGGGGACACACTGATGCCATGGAGGTGGTCCTGGCCTCCTGAGCTTTAGCCAGGTTTAGATGTGGCTTTTCCCTGAGGAACTGGGATGATCTCTGTGAGGAATATTTTTATAAGTGGAAGGGGACAATCTAGCCCATATATTTTCTGAAAAAGTGTAAACTGTAGCCAGAGCAATTTTTGCAAAGTATGAAACATATTCATACTTTTTGTAACACGCATTGAGGTCTGATCCAAAGCCCATTGAAGTCAGTGGAGAAACTCCCATGGGTTTTATATTCTTTGCATCAGGCTGATTTACATTAATGGGAGTTACACATGCACAGCAAATGAAGAATACATCATTATATATCTTTATTGTTTTGAAAGTGCAGCATGTAAAATGCAATTTTTAAAATCAATTAAAATCTTTGGTTTCTCTTTTTGAATTATTTGTCTTCAAAAATAGTGTAAACTCATGAACAAATACAAGCCTGTACATTTGTCATTTTTCAATTCCCGCCTTACAGTATGAAATGCTAGCAATATGTGTTGTGGAACTTGTATGTTTGTCTCTACATTTCTGTTTGCTAAAATAAAAATAAATAAGTTTCATAATGCATAATAAAAAATAGAATGATTCAGTTGTACATAGCAAAAACAGTTTCAAAATTTCAGGCCTAAGATCATCTGAATTTGCATCATTTTAGATTACAGAATAAGGTAAATTAACTAGACATAATTAGTCAGCTGTTTCTATCTTCACAAAAATACTATTCTATTTTACATCAGTGGCCCAAAATGCTACTATTGTTATAATTAGCAGAGTGACTTCATTGAGAGCAGGTTTATATCCCCTATTGTAGAATACCCAACTATTTTTATAATGATGTGTATCTAAGTGTAATCAAATGGATATGCTCAAAAAGCAGTGGGGGCAGGGAAATGTGATGCACAGCTCAAAGTATGTGATCCTTCCGTATTTCTACTTTATTACAAATCTGAAGTTCCCTTATTCTGAGATATGACTATTTTAAAATATTTTGTCTTTGCACATAGTACTATATTGCTATTTTAATACCAAAAGACTAAATCTAGCTCAGCTGTGAATACTGATGATTTCAAAATGACACTCCTCTGTGTCAGCTGCACAATGCCAATTCAGTCCAGCTGAGGACACAGCTTTTTGAGAAGGACAATAAGACTTCAATAGCCATACAGAACAGGCAGACTCATAGGAATGATGTTGGAGGAAGCACTGAGCTTGCTCATTTCCCCTCCCCCCCTCATATTTTGATATATAATCTGATCTTTCTCTAGTAATACATGATTCAGACATGGGATATTTTAAAGGCACTGGATTCAATTCTGAAATCAGTGGAGTTCTGGATTTACGTCCTTCATAGGTGAAGCGGCTCCTCTCCGTTGAGTGAAGATTACACTCTAGCTCAGGGCCGCCCGGGGGGGGGGGGGGGAGGGGGGCAAGTGGGGCAATTTGAAGTAATGGATTTGGAGGATATTAAAATTCCACTTCTGTATCAACTCTTACTCTACATATTGTCTTGCTGCTATATTTGCAATTTGAAATGTAATGATAATTTTTCTCCAAATCTGCAAATTGTGTAAACAAAAAAACTTTATGTAAATTTTAGTTATTTATTCAAGGCCTAGATACTGTAGTGAAGGGGGCATTATAAATACCACAGATAGATTAGTTAAAGAATCCCTGCTTTCATTGTGTATGAGCAATTTCCATTCTTTTTTCCCCCTCTCACTCATGGATTTCTGATTGCAGGTTGTTGCAGCTGTGTAGGCTGCAGGATAGAAGAGAGACAAGGGGGTGTGGGGGTGAGGCAATATTTTTTATTGGACCAACTTCTGCTGCTGCAAAGGACAGACTTTTGAACATCACAGAGCTCTTCCTCGGGTCTGGAGAAGGTAACCAGAGTGTCTGAGCTAAATACAAGGTTGGACAAATTGGTAAGCATAAGGATTGCACATGTGGTGTAGGAGACCACTTAAAATGAAATGGCAAGTGAAGGGTTAGCAGGCATGAAGGGGGTGTTTCAAATCATTGTAATGAGCTATAAAAGCAGTGTCTTTGTTAAGTTCATGGTTTCTAATGTTCAGCAGAACCATGATTCTAAGTTCTGAGACTGTTACATAATAAGAATGCTTCTTCTTTGAGAGATGTTCCTGTGGGTGCTCCACTCCAGGTGTTGGTGCGTCCCTGCGCCTTCGCTCAGAGATTTTGACAGCAGTACTCGTACTGGTCGTGCATGTGCAGAGCCTCCCCTCCCCCCACGCTAAGTGTACCTTAATAGTATGCATGCACGACTGGTCTCCTCAGTTTACTTCTCTACCATCCCCGTCCTGAGACGGAGCTCAGCAGACTCGTTAGAGACTTTTCTCTCCCTTTGTTAAATACCGTCCTTCTTTGTTAGTTTTTTTTACCAGTAGTACTTAGATACCACTTCTCCTATCGTTTTCTCTCTAAAACAAAACAAAACAAAACTTTTCGTTCCTGTCAGCGGCAGCCGGTTCTGACATGCCTGGCTCCCCAGGCTTTAAGCGCTGCTCTACCTGCAATGATGCCATCCCTCTCTCAGATGGCCATTCAAAATGTATAAAATATTTGAGAGAGTCCCACATCAAAATGTGCCCACTGCAGCAAGCTAAAATCCAGGGCACGTAAGGACAGGGAGCTGAGAATAAAACTGCTCCTCCTCCAGAAGTCCTTAGGGTCAGCTTCAGACCTGGGTGCCGACTCTGCTGCACGCCGCAGCCCTCTCCCCCCCCCCCCCGCCTCAAAGAAAGAAAAGAAAACCTAAAAAAAAGGCACCCTCTCTCATACGCAAAGGGTACTTCATGGGAGAAGACTTCTCCAGGCAGGTCTACAACCTCCCTCCCGGCGCTTCCCTGGCTGAGCACTTTTGACACGCCAGGCTCCTCCGGCAACACGCGAAACCCGCCTGTGGCTGCGGCAGTAACACAAAGCTCTGGTGCCGAGGCTTCAGGCTTCCAGTTGCCTGCTTCTCTCGCGGCACCTCTCTCACGGCATGTTGACATGCCTGACCCCTGCAGGCTATTATTGCTCTCCCGGCACTGGCACCGGCTGAGCTGGCCGGCAGTGAAACAAGGCTCAGGACAACTGTGCGGAGGAACCTTTCTTCACAACAGATTCCTCTTGCACAGCCCTCACCTCACAGAGGGGCTCTGGCACCGCAATTTATGCAGTCAAGGTACCTGCTGGTGTTACCTATCCTGCAGTCACCCCTACTTAATGCCTACTTCTCTCCAAATGTTCAGTCAGGGTCCGGACAGCCTTCCTCCGGTTATGAGGAATCTGGACTGCAGGGGGAATTTTCACCATATCAAATCTCCCGTCCTCAGACCCCAAATCAATAGGGGTCATAGAAAAATTACCTCATCCTACTCTCAGGATCCTGCCCCATGGTGTGTAAAGCCCTGGATGGCACCACCCATGCTCTTACCACCACAGTGGCAATATTGGGCTCCACGGGCATCTTATCCTCGAGACCACACTTGCTATGCCACCACAGCCAGGCGCGACACCTGCCAGGCACCACCAGTTGACGAACCTGCCTCTGACGTAAGGCACCAGGCAGCACCGTCACAACTACAGGATCAATCATGGGCTGCCTCTACTCCAATAGACCCAGTTATTATGCCAAATGAAGCCTTACTTCCTCCTCCCCCAACATCTTCAAATGACTTCTCAAAATTTCAAGACCTTTTCAAAAGTGTTGCCAGTGAGTTAAGTATTAACTTGGAGGAGGTTCCTGAATAGCAGCATGAATTAATGGACATCCTGCAGCCCTCTTCTTCTTCTAGGATTGCATTACCGATCAACACAGCCCTTTTGGAATCTGCTAAGGCCATCTGGCAGACTCCTGCTGCAAGCCTACCTATCTATAAGCGAGCGGACCGGAAGTACTTCATCCCTTCCAAGGACTCTGAATTCCTTTTTACTCATCCAGCGCCAAACTCACTGGTAGTAGATACAGTCAACCAAGATCAGACACCAGTTTCCCTGCTCCACCCCATCCGACAAGGACAATAAGTGATTAGATCTGCTTGGACATAAAGTATACGCATATTCCACGTTACAATTTCGCATTGCAAATTATACTGCTGTTCTGGCAAAATATGACCTCAAAAATTACAATAAATTCATGGACTTTATTGATGACATTCTGGAAGAAAAGAAATGACAATTTACGGCTCTAGTTTCCGAGGGACAAATCATCTCATGTACCACTCTTCTAGCGGCCCTTGATGCAGCCAATACTGCAGCAAGATCCACTACTACAGCAGTTGTGATGCACCAAGGTTCATGGCTCTCTTCTTCTTCCTTTCCTCGAGAGGTCCAGAGTACCACTGAAGATCTTCCCTTCAATGGTGACAAACTCTTTGCCTCCACGATGAACGACGTACTTCATTCAATGAACGACTCAAGGGCAACTCTCTGGTCCCTAGGAATTCAAACCCCTATGACAAGAAGGCGACAATATAGATATCAACCTTACCAGCATCCATGCTACCCCGCATACACCAAGCAATTCCATAGATCACATGAGCAACAACAACAACGCCAGAGACCCAGATACCAGCGCCGCTGTCCCAATTCCTTGGCAGTGTCTCAACCCCCTTCGACTAATAAGCAGATTTGAAGCCTTGGTCGAGGGTATAGAAAACAACGTTCCCACTTCAGCGCTTACACCACATGCCCTTATTTTTGGACACCACCTACGACCATTTTCCCATCAATGGCAGAACATTACCACTGACAAGTGGGTTATAGAGGTCGTCACAATTGGCTATTCCATCCCTTTCCTATCCTTGCCTCCTACCCACCCACCCTCCCCGTCCCTCTTCAGGGACCCCTCTCATGAACAACTGCTCCTCCAAGAAGTACAACATCTCCTTCAATTGGGAGCAGTGGAAGTCATGCCCAAACAACACAGACGGAAGGGTTTCTATTCCCATTATTTCTTAACAGAAAATAAAACCAGGGGATGGCGACCGATCCTTGACCTCAGGCAGCTCAACAGATTTATCAAAAAGCAAAAGTTCAGAATGGTTACCCTCATCACCATAATCCCAGTGCTAGAGCAGGGCAATTGGTTTTCAGCCCTTGACCTACAGGACGCCTATTTTCATGTGACTATACATCCGGCCCACAGACGTTTCCTTCGTTTTACCTTTGGCTCGACACACTTTCAGTACAGGGTGCTACCCTTCGGCCTATCCATCGCCCCCTGTGTTTTTTCCAAGCTCCTAGCCATAGTCACTGCCTACTTCAGGAAACAAGGGGCCATAATATTTCCTTACCTCGATGATTGTCTCCTCAAAGCTCGACGAAGCGCTTCAATTCACGCAGCTCAGTGTCGCTTTCTTCCTATCCCTCAGCCTACAAATAAACAAAAACAAGTCCACATTATCTCCTACCCAGCACCTGGAGTTCATAGGATCACACCCCGATTCCCGGATGGGAATAGCATCTCTCCCGCCTGACCGCTTCAACACCATAAAACTCCTGACCACGAAACTTTGCAAGAGTGTCAGGTCACTGCTTGAGACTGTCTACAACAATTAGGTCAAATGGCCTCGTGCACTTTCGTGGTCAAAAATGCATGACTATACATGAGGTGCTTCCAAGCTTGGTTAGCCATGGTTTACAGACGGAATGTACATGCTCTAAACAAACCTCTATCCATACCTTTCAGAGTCAAAGACTCTCTCCTATGGCGGACTGTTCCCTCCAACCTCTGCTTAGGAGTCACCTTTCTCCAGGATGCTCCATCCCTCATAATAACTAACGATGCACACATGTCCCACCACACAGCCCAGGGGTTATGGTTTTCAACCGAAACCTCCCTACACATAAACGTCCTAGAACTTCGAGCCATACGCAATGCCTGCCGTCCTGGGGCCGGTTTTGTTCAATATCTTCATTAATGATCTGGAGGATGGCGTGGACTGCACTCTCAGCAAGTTTGCAGATGACACTAAACTGGGAGGAGTGGTAGATACGCTGGAGGGTAAGGATAGGATACAGAGGGACCTAGACAAATTAGAGGATTGGGCCAAAAGAAACCTGATGAGGTTCAACAAGGACAAGTGCAGAGTCCTGCACTTAGGACGGGAGAATCCCATGCACTGTTACAGACTAGGGACCGAATGGCTAGGCAGCAGTTCTGCAGAAAAGGACCTAGGGGTTACAGTGGATGAGAAGCTGGATATGAGTCAACAGTGTGCCCTTGTTGCCAAGAAGGCTAACGGCATTTTGGGCTGTATAAGTAGGGGCATTGCCAGCAGATCGAGGGACGTGATCGTTCCCCTCTATTCGACATTGGTGAGGCCTCATCTGGAGTACTGTGTCCAGTTTTGGGCCCCACACTACAAGAAGGATGTGGAAAAATTGGAGAGTCCAGCTGAGGGCAACAAAAATGATTAGGGGGCTGGAGCATATGACTTATGAGGAGAGGCTGAGGGAACTGGGATTGTTTAGTCTGCAGAAGAGAAGAATGAGGGGGGATTTGATAGCTGCTTTCAACTACCTGAAAGGGGGTCCCAAAGAGGATGGATCTAGACTGTTCTCAGTGGTACCTGATGACAGAACAAGGAGTAATGGTCTCAAGTTGCAGTTGGGGAGGTCTAGGTTGGATATTAGGAAAAACTTTTTCACTAGGAGGGTGGTGAAGCACTGGAATGGGTTACCTAGGGAGGTGGTGGAATCTCCTTCCTTAGAGGTTTTTAAGGTCAGGCTTGACAAAGCCCTGGTTGGGATGATTTAGTTGGGAATTGGTCCTGCTTTGAGCAGGGGGTTGGACTAGATGACCTCCTGAGGTCCCTTCCAACCCTGATATTCTGTGATTCTATGATTTCCTCCCATTGGTCCAGAACCAACATGTATGGACAATGACAGACAACATCGCCTGCATGTTCTATGTAAACAGGCAGGGAGGAGCTCGCTCTCACTTACTTTGCACAGAAGCTATGAAGCTCTGGAATTGGTGCCTTGCGAACAACATCCGATGTTGAGGGAAATGTGGGAGAGAAAAAGAATATAGAAACCAGAAACAGTAAATAAATAATGGAAGACAAAACCTGCAGAAATGAAAGGGGGAAAAAAGAAAACAACTGATGAAAAATATGCAGAACTTCTGTTTTTAGAAAGTAACAGTTTATTTGAAACAAACAGCAGCAGTTATCAACAACGTTGAGCGTATGCTGACAATTCCTAATAGTACTGAATGCCAAGTGCTTTTCCCACCAAAGTCCACATGAAGATTCTTTCCATCAGTTAACCTGTTGACAGAGAGAGTTTGTAGGGACCATGAAATAAGTTCAGAGACATTTACTGCCATACAGATTTCAAAATAGATAGTATTTATTTATTTATTTGTGTCATACTATAAACCTGTATCCAATTACCTATAAGGATGCAGTTTGATACAAAAACAAAAAAAACCAAAAAAAAAACCTGAAGTTTTCCTTTAACAGAACCAACTTTGTATCTCTTACCTTGTGCCTTTTAGCGTTAATCTACTTTTTCCTTCTCATCCCTGCTAAATTAATGGCAATTTATGAAGTTCAGGTCACCCCATTCTGAACACCATCTGCCTTTGTACATCCTGCTGCTTGTTCTTGTTACACACAGACACAGACACAGACCTTTCAATTATGTTATTCTGTTGCTGTCCATATCAACTTTCTTCTCACTCAGTGACTTCAGTGAATTTGCTCTTAGTATTCAGCCAATGGTCTTGTTCTCCTCTGATAATTTTCACATGTTCTCTTTTGTTCCAATTACTCTTTTTCTATTGTCTTCTGATAATTTAATTTTTGTTCTCATCTGTATATCCCCCTGGTTAATTTTATTCAAGAGAGTGTTCCCACTGAAGTGAGGACAGCTTTAATTATAATGCATCCAGTAAAGCAAAGATAATGCACAGTGATGTCTTTCTATTTGCACATATGTAAACAAACATGATCCTGATACCATTATATCAACTGTATATTAACTAATCTCCAATTTTGCTCTTTTCATATTATACCCTAATAACAGAATTAAATAAAGTAAACATTTCAATTCAGCAGTACTATAAATCAAAAAGGAAACTTCAAGACAACATAAATTTATCTTTTTTATCTTTCCCTGTGGAATAATTGCAGGGTATGATTGGCAAATAACTCCCTTTTGAATAAAGCTGCTGTTAAAAGCTGATTTACATATTACCTACATATTATTAAAGTTAAAGCAACTACTTTCAGGCTTACTTTTAAGCATGTTCTTAGCTGTACCATGCTGAATCTGGGCTGCACTAGTTCAGAGGCTCTTAATGAGCATTGGATAGGTTTTGTAAAATGTTATAATTTAAAAAAAATTACTCTGTTTCTTTTCTTATTGTGGCAATGGGTAATAATAATTTCGGTTTATGGTTCTGCTACAAGGGAATTAATTTCATTTATTGTACACTGTCAAACAAGAAGTACTTTAAAATGTTCATTAAACACACATAGAAGGTAAAGAAAATGGGGGACTAAACAACTTTTAAGTCTAAAAAATAAATCATATACATCTTCATTTTTAATAAATTCTCATTTTGCATCACTCTCTATTGGTGTACAGTCCGTGAAAGGAATGCTTTGCTGGAAGTCTCTTAAATGACATCGAAACCCTTGTTGGGAAAGAAGAGGTTTCATGTGGTAGCTCTCAGGTCTGTTAGTATAGTCTGATTCTGTTTCGTCTTAAAACAAAACAAGACAAACACACAAAGTGGAAGAGAGAAAAGAATAACAAATGATATGAAAATGTCTTTTTCTGATGCTTGTATGAGGTGGTGTTGTAGCCATGTCGATCCCAGGATATTAGGGAGATAACATGGGTGATGTAATATCTTTTATTGGACCAACTTCTGTTGGTCAGAGACAAGCTTTTGAGCTGACCTGAAGAAGAGCCCTGTGTAGCTCGAAATAATAGAAGTTGGTCCAATAAAAGTTATTACCTCACCTACCTTGTCTTTCTCTGATGCTTATTGTTCAGTTTCTGGAAGATCATGCTCACAATAAACAACCCATTACAGAGTTAACCACTATTACAAACTGACTTTACTGCCCTAGTTCTTGAAAATGTTTGGATAGGCTTATTTTATTTCCAGTCTATGGCCAGTTTATTGGCCATTCTGTGGGATGCAAAATATAGCAGAGAGGCAGGATAATCATGGGGTTAAAGTACTGGCTGTCAAGCTGTCTAGAGTGGATCACAGCTGTGAGTGCCAATCTCAGGTCAGTCTGTTAAAAAACAGGGCACAACCTAAACTGGTGGTATATTCTATTATTAGATTTCACCAAACCAGTAATAAATGTCTTGCCATGGAGTCACAGATAGTCTTCTTAAGCTTTCCAGACCCTCATTACCACTCAGAAAATTGGATTTTGTGATGAAAGATTGTTAAAACCAAAAATCACCACACATTAGGTCACTCATGACCTCAGAGGGCTAGACATTTACCCCAGGTCAATGGATACTCAGGATCTCACACCAAAAACAATGCTGTAGCCAATTTTTCTAGTAAACTAACTAAAGACTTACTAGCTAAGAAATGAGAGTTATTGATAGGTTAAGGCAGGTAAAATACATTACAGGTGAGTCAAAGTTTGTAATGCCAAATGATTAGCAAAGTTGTAGTAATCTGCTGGTTTCCCATAAATCTCTCAGAGCTACCCAAAATGGCTTTGGAGATCTCTGTCCAATTGCTCAGAATTCCCCCTGTCAGAATCCATCAGTCCAGAGATATAGGATCGCTCCCAGGGTTCATTCTTACAGCTGTCTTCCCCGGAAAGCAGTCTGGCAGGTGTTCCCATCACAGTCTGGGTCCGTAGATTTCCCATTGGTGACACCAATGACCCGTGCTTTGAAGATAGCATACTTCTCATTTACAGTTCAAAGGCTTCAATCCCAGTTAGTGGGCAACAATGAGCTACATAATGCATTTAGTTACAGCCATCCGGACACTCTTTTATTAGTTTTCCTGAACAATGTGATAGACAGAAACAATTCTTCATTAGTTTTCATGCAGTTTTACACATTAAGTAAATTCTCATCTGAAAGCTAATGCATCATTTGATCTAGGGCTAAGTAAGTACAGGTAGATACACCTCTACCCCGATATAACGCGACCCGATATAACACAAATTCGGATATAACGCGGTAAAGCAGCGCTTCGGGGGGGGGGGGCGGGGCTGCGCACTCCGGCGGATCAAAGTAAGTTCAATATAACACGGTTTCACCTATAACGCGGTAAGATTTTTTGGCTCCCAAGGACAGCGTTATATCGGGGTAGAGGTGTATATAATGTAAACTGTAATGTAATGACATTCAACAGGTTACAGATAAATGAAGACGACACCATTACATTTCCTTTGAATTATGCCAACACTCAAGTGAATTGGCCTGATTACATTACAATGCCTTTTGATACCCCTTTGATTTCTATTAACATGTAAGTGAATTAACCTGCTGCCTTAGTCTGAGCTGGCAACCTATTAGACAGCATCACACTGGCCTAATACAAAGGAGATTGAGGATGAATACTTGGCTCTGTTGTAGACTTTGTGGGCAAGTCACTTACACCTCTTTGCTTCAACTCTCATTCTAAAATAAAGATGCTTCTTTGTCTAGCTTTTCTATTTATTTCGTAAGCTTTTCAGGACAAGGTCCTATTTCCTACTCTTTGTATGTTGAGGACTTAGCACACACCTGGAGATCAATCTCACATGGAGCCTCTAGAACTACTGAAATACACTACCAATAATAACTGACATTTAGCTGTTTGGGAACTATTTTAGATTTTCCCTGTTTGGTTAAGCTGTACTATTATCAGACAGAAGGTAAAAAGAGATGGGAAACAGGTAAAAGATGGTGGTGGGGGAAGGAACATGGCTGACTAGCAGAAATTATAGGTTCACATCATAGGATTTTCTCAGGATACAGCAATGGAGATAATTACGCATTCTGATTCTCTCTCATGTGGGACCTTCAAAATATGATTCAGTATTGTCAAAAAGTAGATTCAGTGATATGGTGGTCTACATCTGATTCTCATACAGTGTTGGTGACTATGTTTGTGATGCTGGTAATGGCTGGTAATGCTCTAAAGATCTCTATTTAAATTGCTGAGTACTCCCCAAAATAGACATGTGCAATGCTTAATTTGTAATGAAAGAGATGTCGGGGCTCAAGCATTATTTTTTTTTACTTTCATAACTGATACACCAAGACCAGAGGTACTGGGGGCTATGGACTGCCATGCCTAGAGCTGCTGGGACTCAGCCCTGGGAAACCCTGGCATAATTTAAGCACAGGAAATGTCCAAAATGTCCAGCTGAAATTGTCCAATCTGTATAAATATCTAGTAGTCTCTACAAGTTCCCCTTTTCTAATCTTAAGAAGATTTTGGTCTATTGCTATAGCATTTTTATAACCTTATCAGAAGTTTTGAAAATCTGTAATCACTCATTCTTTTACTACAAACAAACTCATTCCCACCATTTCTTTGACTTCTGTTTGTGGTTTTTGAACAACAATATTACACCATGCATTTCTAAGTTAAAATGACATGCTGCCACGTTTCACCATCTTTGGACTACTTAGGATTGAATCACAGACAACAACACAACACGCTGAGTAGAACTTCATGTGATGCTGCATAAAAATGGCTAGTTACACTAATACATTCACCACTGTTACAAAGTTGCAAAAACTCTTGTACAATGTGTATCATGTAAGGTGTCAATGGAAAAGTTACAATCTATTAGATATGATTATCCTGATCAAATCCATGTATCCTCTTTGAATTTAAAGTTATGAATATTGGCTATATATATGTGTATACATACACTCACACATACACACACATATATATACACACATACATGTGTTATGTTCCTGGATGACACCATCTCCGATAGATTTGTGTCAGGGCTAGACAGCTATGTGTTAATGGCCATTTAAGGACACTCAGCTCATAATGGGCCAGTAAGTCTTTCCTGTCGACTCCTCTGAAAGAATATGGGTAATGGCTGCCCTCTGAGTCAGGAAAGCATGTAAGGACATGTGATATGGACATGTGATCCTGGATTCCATCTTGGGCCAGTAATTTTCCATGCACATGGCAGTCTCTAAGGTGCCACAAGTACTCCTGTTCTTTTTGCGGATACAGACTAACACGGCTGCTACTCTGAAACATGGCAGAGGATATAAATTGTAGTTGGAATATCTACATTTTGGAAGCTACTAGAGAGACTTTTGCAAGCCAGCAGTCTATTCCATCACTGGTACAAACCTGATATAAGGACTTAGCAACTATTTCTATGTATATAACCTATTAGCCATTTTAACTCTTATTTTCTTTATTAATAAATCTTTAGTTAGGTAGTAAGGATTGGCTGACAGCGTGATATTTGGTAAGATACACCTCTACCCCAATATAACGCTATCCTCGGGAGCCAAAAAATCTTACCACATTATAGGTGAAACCGCGTTATATCGAACTTGCTTTGATCCACCGGAGTGCGCAGTTCACTCCCCCCCCCCGAGCAGTGCTTTACCATGTTATATCCGAATTTGTGTTATATCGGGTTGCGTTATATAGAGGTAGAGGTGTATAAGATTCATTATTGACCTGGGGATATGTGTCTGATCCTTTAGGATTAGAAAGAACCTCACATATGTTGAAATGGGTTTTCAATAACTCCTCATTATGTTAGATTGGGTTGTCTGGGTGGGAGCCAAGGGCTGGAATGCCTAAAGGAGACTGTGTTTGGCTTCTGGTTAATCAGTGTGGTACCACATTAGCTCTTTTATTACTGGCTTGGCAAATCTAATTATAAAATAAACCACCAGTTTTGGGCGATTGTCTGTCCTATTTCTTGCAGTCTGCCTTGAGTGTGATTTATTCCAGGCACCCAGTTACACCTCACTTGAAAATATAAAATATATAGATCAAACAATAGAATATAATATTGTTTAGACATGAAAAAGACTGGGAGTCTGATGCGGCTATGATTGAGGTCAATTGCTAAATTCTCTGTGATGGAATTGGAGCTGCTCTGAAATAATTTATGAGTACTGTATTTTGACCTGTTTTTTGGGATATTTACTGTATGAATATATTGATTTAGTTTAATAGAGGACTTTAAGGAAAGACAAACAGGTAAGAAAAGAATGGCTCAAGATAAGCCACTTCTCCACAAATACTTGAGACAATGTCAAGACAGGAAGAGGCCCACAAATGGAGATCAAAAGAACTGTGGGAGGTTTAAAAAGTCACCATCTCTCAAGGGAAGTTTTACAGAATTGTTTGGGGGCCACAGACTGAGACACAGCTCCCTGCTGAGGGTGTCTGAAGAGACTAGGCCTCCCTTGGACAGCTGCAAGGGATGGCAAGACTTAAGATAGACATGTGCGTAGACTGTTGTTTTAAAATTCTTTTTCTCTAATTGTTTTGTTCCTGCTGTTAGAATAAACAATACTTTGGTTTAAGAAAGCTGTCTGGTCACTGTATAGAAGTGGTCACAGACTCCTGAAGGGAAGAACCACAGGTACCTGAACTCAGCCAAACCTACTGGGTAAGAATGATTGCTACAAAGAGCCTGGTCAGAGAGTGGGATATCTGCAGAATTCCACCCTGAGATAGATAAAGGAACAAGGTTTGACATGGGGAGTGGGAAAGAGGGAGAAGCACTCAAAGGGACTACCAAGTGGACAGAGGAGCAGTTAGTCTTGTAGCCATGGCATTTCCACTGGCATTTTTAGACTGACTCTCGCCGTAGATGACATGTTGGTGTTAATGTGATTCCACCCTGTGTTCATAACCTACCATGGTAATCTATTTTATTCTTTTCCATAGCATCTATTATTGTAATATATAAGTACACCTCTACCCCTATATAACGCGACCCGATAGAAAACGAATTCGGATATAACGCGGTAAAGCAGTGCTCGGGGGGGGGGGAGGAGGAGGGGGCTGCGCACTCTGGTGGATCAAAGCAAGTTTGATATAATGCGGTTTCACCTATAATGCGGTAAGATTTTTTGGCTCCCGAGGACAGCGTTATATCGGGGTAGAGGTGTACTATGAGTTTTTTTCACTGTGTTCTCTGCATCTTAAGTTTATGAAATGGTTAATTACCAGTAACAATCACTTTAATTTAGGGCACTTTTTAAAAATACAATTCAAGTGGTAGCTGTGCAAGTAAATACTAAAACTACATCACTTATGTGGCAGAAAACACTGAAGAAAAGTAATGGAAATATATGTCTATGGTTAAAAGAGATTAAAGAATGTTTAAGTATGTGCATTACATTTAACATTAAATGTGTCTTTCCTAAGTGGAGTTCAATTAATTGGTTCATTCAATGATTGTTATTGACGAGATGTTTCTAAACAGCTTAAAGAGCTTTATGAAAGTAATTGTGAATACAGGCCTGAATCTCTTAACACATACAACTCATCTATATATACACCTCTACCCCTAAGTTGGTTGAAATCTGCCTTTCTGAAGTCCAGTGTCCTTTTTTTGCTGTTCTCATGCCCTTCTTTTCATAGGATCTTGATTTCTATCAGATCATGATCACTTCCTCTCAAGTTCCCAACCACGTGCATGTTCGCATCCTTGTTGGTCAAAACCAGAACCAAAATGGATGTCCCATAGTTGTTTCTTCACCTTTCTGAATCAAAAAGTTGTCCCCTACACATGCTAAGAACTTGAAGGACATATTATGTTTTGCGGTAATAGTCTTCCAGCAGATATTAGGAAAGTTTAAATCTCCCATTAATACTAGCTCATGTGTGTTAGCTAATCGTGTTACCTGCTTGTAGAAGGACTCATCCATTTCCTCTTTCTGATTTGGTTGTTAAACCCCCACCATAACATTGCTACTGTTCTTTTCCTTTTTTATCCTCACCCAGAGACTCTCAGTAGGTCTGTCACTCACTTCCTCTTGGACTTCGGAGCAAGTATATGCATTCTTGATGAACAGTGAAATACCTCCTCCTTTTTTTCCCATATCTATCCTTTTGAATCAAGTTATATTCCTCAATACTGGTACTCCAACCATGTGAGTTGTCCTACCAAGTCTGTGTAATGCCAATTAAGTCATAATTTTCTTCATATATCATGACTTCCAGTTCATCCTGCTTTTTCCCCATACTCCTTTCATTTGCATATATAGGCATTGAAGATATTTTGCAGAATGTCTTGTTCCTTTTTTTCTTGCATTTTTAATACAGTTGTATAATCTCTTGAAAAATAATTTGTTCAAGAATAAAACAAGGAACAGTATTTGCTTTGACTGTATAATGTTTCTCTTACTATAATTTTTAATAATTAATCTAGCAATTGTTATTTGAACTTTAACACACCATAAATGCATTAGTGACTTTTCCTTTCTAAAAACCTGTAGTAGCCAATAATGCAACCATGACATAGAAAATCCTTAAGCCATTTGCTTCAGCTTGCTTTGAGAGGAAAATCAACAGTTTTTACGGAAAACTAGTTGAATTGTGTTGGAAGAGAGCTGTGTGTGTCTTGGGACAGGGTGTGTGTGTTATTTTAAGAAATAGGATTAGTGTCTAACCTGTCTCTGATATTATATATTCTTTTAAATCCACATGATTTGAACATCATGGCAGAATTATACCACGTTATAGACAAAATAATTTAAAATGTTCAGGCACATTTTTAAAAGTGTAATTTCATTAGGGCAAGGGGTAAGTTTTTAAAAGTAATAACATCTACACTATCTTACCGTTAGATAGAAACAATGAAGAATTTTACATTAGCTCATTGCCCTTACATTAGAAAATAGTAAAATTATTTTATTGAATCTGTCCCAATAGTTATGTGTGTTTTATACTTCTTTTTAGGCAAATGATAATGCATGTGTTCATCTTCCCATGCAGGGAGCTTCTCTGTCAGGCAGAGAGTAGGAAAGAAAACCCTGGCCATCAGTAAGAGGAAGAAAGGCCTCTTGACACTCAAAGAGATTATAACATGAGTCCACTCAAGAAGTCCTGGCTCCCAACCCAATAGACAGTCTTAGTCACCAGCATTCATGTATTGACCAGAACACGATGATGTGTGTTCTCCATAGAGTATGAACACGATGATGTGTGTTCTCCATAGAGTATGAAGAGCAATACAATGGCTGAATCAGGAGAAATATTTGAAAGGCCACAGTAGGAGAATACAAGCAGGCATATATATAGTGTCATATTATACAATGTCAATCACATTTTTGGCACCAAACACGTTATAACAATCATAGAAATCACAATTAAGAACACATTCACCTGTTTTGCTGGAATGTCTCTGAGATTAAACACACTTCCTTTTTTTGTCCATGCTGATTTTAAACTGTGTGGACATGAAGCCTTGACCTTAAGTGGACTGGGGTTTACTTTCTCCAAGCTTTTGATGGGATTTTTAATAGATGTTTTCCTTGGATTTTCATTATATATACACCTCTACCCTGATATAACGTGATCCGATATAACATGAATTCGTATATAATGTGGTAAAGCAGCGCTCCGGGGCGAGGGGGGGGGCAGGATGCGACGGCCAGCACATCCCTTGGCCCGCACTACTTCCCACAGCCCCCACTGGCCTGGAACGGCGAACCGCGGCCAGTGGGAGCAGCGATCGGCCGAAACTGCGGACGTGACAGGTAAACAAACCGGCCTGGCCCACCAGGATACTTATCCTGGTGAGCTGCGTGCCAAAGGTTGCCAATCCCTGTACTAGATCAATGTATAAAACATTCAATTTGCGAATACGTGGAGGGTGACGAGGTAATCAATAGAAGCCTGCATGGATTTACTAAGAACAAATTATGCCAAACCAGCTTGATTTCCTTCTTTCACAAGGTAACTGGTTTCCTGGATAGGGGGAATGTGATGGACATAATATACCTGGACTTCAGCAAGGCTCTTGACACAGCCCCACATAAAATTCTGATAAGTAAGTTGGAGAAACGTGGGCTTGGCAGAACTACCTTTAAGTGAATACATAATTTGTTAAACAACTGCAAACAAAGAGTAACTATTCATGGAATGATGTCAGATTGGAGGGAGTTTTCAAGTGGTGTTCAACAGGGATGTGTTCTGGGCTGGTGTTTTTTAACATGTTTATTAATGAACTGGATGTAACTATAGAGAGCATACTGATCAAATTTGCAGATGACACAAACCTAGAGGGAGCTGCCAATACTTTGGAGAATAGAGCTAAACTTCAGAGGGATCTTGATAAATTGGAGAACTGGGCTATAGACAACAAAATGAAATTCAATAAAGACAAATGTAAAGTGCTACACTTAGGGAAGAAAAACCAAATCCACAAATATATAGTGGGGGATACCTGGCTTGGCAGCAGCACTCCTGAGAAGGATCTGGGAGTTGTGGTGGGTCACAACCTCAACATGATTCAGCAATGTGATGCTGTTGAAAAAAAAAGCAAATGCAATTTTAGGTCCCATTAACAGAGACATAGTATGCAAGTCATGGGAGGTGATAGTACTGCTCTATTCGGCGCTGGGTAGGTCTCAGCTGGAGCATTGTGTCCAGTTTTGGTCAACAATATATAGAAAGGATGTAGAGAAACTGGGGAGGATCTGGAGGTGAGCGACAAAGATGATCAAAGGGATGGAATGCAAGTCATCTGAGCAAAGGCTGAAGGAACTGGGTATATTTAGTTTGGAAAAGAGGAGATTAAGGGGGGAGATATGATAGTGGTCTTCATATTCTTGAAAATACCATAAAAAAGATGGAGAAAGGTTGTTCTCTCTTGCCACAGAGGGCAGGACAAGAGGCCATTGGTTCAAACTACAGTATAGCAGATTTAGAGTAAATCTCAGGAAAAAAAAATCCTAAGTGTAAGAACAGTAGGACAATGGACAGACTGCCTAGGGAGGTTGTACAAACTCCTTCACTGGAGGCTTTCAAAAGGAGGCTGCATAGCCATCTGTCTTGGATGGTTTATACACAACAAATCCTGCATCTTGACTAGGGGTTAGACTAGATGAGAGTGCTAGGCTTTGGTAAGCTTGTACAGGAAAATCCAGTATGGACTGAAGGTCATTCTCAGCGTGCGTGAGGATGACACAGTCATCAGCTGAAGATCAGTAATTGACACCCTGAAGACATTAGGCTATGAGCGGAGATGTCGAAGATTAAAGAGACGCCCATCCATTCTATATTGAATGTCAACTCCACTGGGGAGGTGCTCTTTAACGAGGACCAAAATGACTGCTAAGTAGATGGAAAACAGGGTTGGGGCAACAACACATCCTTGCTTAACCCCAGTTTTGATGACAAAAGGTTCCATCTCAAGGCCATTATAGAGAACCGTGGCAGTCATCTGATCATGGAGAAGCCTTAGAACCTTACTAAATTTTGGAGTGCAGCCAAATCTGGCTAGCACCTTCCACAGGGCTTCACGATTGATAGAGTCAAAGGCCTTTGTCAAATCTATGAAAGCCATGTACAGGTCCTGATTTTGCTCTCAAGATTTTTCCTGGATTTGGCGAGCAACAACGATCATATTCAATACTCAATATTGAGAAGACTAAAGTGCTCTATCAACCTGCTTCAGGCCTTGCACATGACCCACCACAAATCTCCATTGAGGGTCAGACTTTGGAGACAGTTGAGCACTTTTGCTACCTCGGTAGCCAACTTTCTCAAAATCCAAAAATCGACAATGAGATCCGGCACAGGATCCAATGCATAAGTGCTTCCTTTGGGAAATTGCTCCGACACATTTTCACAGACAGTGACCTAGGGCAGGACACCAAGATCCAAGTCTATAAGACAATTTTTGTTCCTACGCTACTCTGTGGATGCAAAACCTGGTGACCTATCGACAGCACCTCAAGAGTTTGGAGAGGCATCACCAACGATAACTCCGGAAGATCCTTTGCGTCAAGTGGCAAGATCGCCGCACTAACGCCAGCATCCTCATTGAAGCCAATGTCACCAGCATTGAATCAATGATCCTCATGCACCAACTTCGCTGGGCTGGACATTGTGTGTGGATGCAAGACTCTCGCCTCCCAAAACAAGTCCTCTACTCTCAGCTCACCCATGATCAGAGATCCTATGGTGGTCAGAGGAAATGCTACAAAGAAAAACTGAAAGATATCTTAAGAAAACTGATATGGTCATCACAAGCTGGGTAGATCAAGCCACCAGCTGACTTCTGTGGCACCATATCCTCCATCAGGCAGTGGCCCACTTCGAGGAGAAGCGCCTTTCCCTCAAAGCTTACAGGAGAGAGAGGAGGAAGTGAAAAGAAATAACTTTCTCCCAGCAGGCTGCTAGCCTGCCACAAAATGTCTGTACCAACTGTCGGTGAATTTATGGTTCCAGGATTGGATTCCTGAGTCATCTCAGGACCCATATGTAAATCCATGGTAGAGATCATCCTCAAATCGAGGGTTCACCAATCAAGACTAGATGATCCTTGCAGTCACTTCTAACCCTATGATTCTATGACATATACAAATATATATTACTTTATTTAGATACATTGGCGCAAATCCACAAAGGGACTTAGGCATTGCAACACCTAACTTTTAGTTATATAGCCACCAAATGGAATCTTCAATGCTTGGGAGCCTACAAATGGAATCCACAAAAGCTAGGATGCTAGGCTGGAAGCCTCTTAACCTACCCAGTAACTGAAGCTGACAGGAAGGGTGAGTTCTAACTCGTGCCCCCTCAGGAAATTAGGCACCTAAATGCACACGAGGGAAGCCAGCCTCTCAGCTTGGATTCAAGGTCATGAACACTTTCCTGGAAATGGTGTCTAAGCCATTTCTTATCAGAACAACAGTGGGACATGCCTGGCTCCACACAAAACAGCTAGGAGGAGAGGCACAAGAGCTAATAGCTTCCCTTGGCAGGGTTAGACCAGTGGTTAGGGAACTCACCCAAAATATGAAAGAGCATCCACTCCCTTCCCCCCAGTTCACTTACCCCTTCTGCTTGCTTACCAGGGATTTAAACATAAAATTTCTACCTCCCAAGTGAGGGCTGGGGGCTATGAGATATTCCCAAGCTTTCTTGCTGAAGTATAAATAATTTAAATGTATTGGGCCAGAGAGAATATGAGGATGACTCTATAGCCCAGTGGTTAGGGCACCCAGCTTCATTTTTAATAGAAAATATTATATATGTGTGTTTATTTAAATAATAAATCACTTACATATTTGCTATTTTAATGTATATTTTATTGCCAATGTTATCTTTGTGAAGCTCCATATTTCAGTACTCTGTGCAATGTTGACCAGTATATTAAAAGTAATTAAATTAAACTGCATTCAAATGAAACATGGGGTGTTTCTTTTTACTTAAATGCAACTTCAGTTTTACTGCATCTTCAAAATGACAAAAGTGTGTAACACAAACTGAGGAGGGATTCAGCTCTGTTATTGACCACTTTTCTAAAAAAAAGTCAATATGCAGAAAGTCATAACCCCCAATTTGTAAAAAGCCTATAAACAATGTACATAAATTCTGTATCCTATTTTAATTTAACCCTTTTTGAGGAAAGTAATATTTACCCTTTGACTAGAAACAGTGTAACTTACATTAGTACAAACTAGGGCTGTCGATTAATCACAGTTAACTCACACGATTAACTCAGAAAAATTAATCGTGATTAAAAAATTAATCATGATTAATCACACTCTTAAACAATAGAATACCAATTGAAATTTATTAAATATTTTTGATGTTTTCTACATTATCAAATGTATCGATTTCAATTACAACGTAGAATACAAAGTGTACAGGACGGACAAACACCCCAAGCAACCCCCTCTCTCTCCTTGCCCATTGAAGGCACCTGAAGCTACAAAGAAAGTGTTTTCTGGCCTCTGGGGAAAAGGGGTCCTGACCTAAGAAGGTTGGTAAGTAAGACTATTGAATACAGTGAGAAGACTTTGCTTTGAAATTAATATCATTTGTTAAGTTAGGCACCACTTGCATTTTATCTTTATTTTTCTTGTAACCATTTCTGACGTTTATGCCTCATTATTTGTAGTCACTTAAAATCTAACTCTTTGTAGTTAATAAACTTGTTTTATTGTTTTATCTAATCCAGTGTGTTTAAATTAAAGTGTTTGCAAAATTCCATTTGGAGTGGCAAGCTTTGTATTATAGAAATAAGAGACTATATATAAACTTGTATTGTCCAGAAGAGTGCTGGACATTACAGGATATACATTTCTGGGAAAAATCTAAGACTGGGAATGTATTGGGGTTACCCTGAAGTATAACCAAGGCTGGTTAGAGCCAGAGTGTAACCCAAGTGTGTCTGCAGGCTACAGTTAACACAAGCACTCAGGGTGTAATTTGCATGTTGGAAGGCTCTTTGTGAGCAGCTCGGGTAGGAACTCCTTAAGCAAAAGCATCATAAGGTGCCCAAGGTTGCAGGGAATGTGTGACAGAGCTGCTCATTAGTCTAGATTGTACCTGGGTATGTCACAAAAGTATTTGTTGTTCTAATTTAAATAGCTTTTGTATACATATGTTTGTTGTGTAGGTCCTAAAATATGAGATAAAATATACTAGAGGAATTTCATCTATTAAAAGTTAGTTTTAGTATGCCTTTAGCTTGGCAGCTCTCTCTGTTTAAATGGAACAATGAACTGTTGCAAATATGCACATTATATAACAAGACATATCTTCTCTTATAGAGATGATTATTGGTTAACATGCAAATTTAAAAAATGGAAAGTTAATATTCATATTTAGTGTATTCTTATATACTGAAAACTATTTACAAAAGAAAATAAAGCAACTCTTTTCTCTGATACAGCATGAAACTAATATCTAGACAGTTCTGAACAGTACTTACTACTTCCCTAGTAGCCTTTATTATTTTCTTATGCTCCTTGTCCAACTTACTGGTATAATGTATTTCATCTCTCCCTGTCTTTCTAAAAGTTTGCAGAATGTCACTTTAAGAAATCTTTCTATTAAATTATCATGGTCTTGCAGCAGCGACACCATAGTTAAGGTTGTGTCAGACTTCTCTGTTTTACAGAGTCTGTATGTTAGCATCTCTCCTTTTTTCAGAACCCTTTTTTGTAAACATGCCGTACAGAATTTGAACCAAATTTCAACCAATAGTGTGTGTGTGTGTGTGTATATATATATATATATATATATATATATATATATATATACATAGTGTGTGTGTGTGTGTGTGTGTGTGATGATCTCCAATGTGTCCTTTGTGTTTGTATGTCATTAGTGTTTTTAGGAAATGTAGGAGAATAGGAACCTTAGAAAGCCTGATTCTTTTCCCCACATACTGCACATTTGCTGGCTCCTGTTGCTTCCTGAGCAGTATCATTGTGACGTTAAGATAATCAAGCCACTTATCAATCACTCCCTTCAGTTCATTTGCATAGTTGTGGAGACCTTGGTTGTAATGACAGTGGCTGCCTTTCATAAAAGAGATATCTCCCTGGCCACTCAATTACAGAACTAAAAGTCGCAATATTACAACAACAACAAAATTCAAAAACAGACTCCAACGAGAGAGACTGCTGAATTGGAATTAATTTGCAAATTGGACACTATTAAATTAGGCTTGAATAAAGACTGGGAGTGGATGGGCCATTACACAAAGTAAAACTATTTCCCCATGCTTATTCCCGCCCGCCCCCCTCCCCCCCAGTTCCTCATATCTCCTTGTCAATGGCTGGAAATGGGCCATTTTCATTACCACTACAAACAGTTCTTTTTCTCTCTTGCTGATAAAAGCTCACCTTAACTGATCACTCTCCTTATAGTGTATATGGTAACACCCATTGTTTCATGTTCTCTGTGTATATATATATCTTCCTACCGTATTTTCCACTACATGCATCCGATGAAGTGGGCTGTAGCCCACAAAAGCTTATGCTCAAATAAATTTGTTAGTCTCTAAGGTGCCACAAATACTCCTGTTCTTTTTTTAGAGATATCTCACATTATCATAACTCTGTAACAAAGAAGGGTCCCAGGAAGAGCAGTAATGAAGGCACACCTGGGTTATGCTCCTTTGGGTTTGTATTAGGGCTGTCAAGTGAACAAAAAAAATAATCACGATTAATCCTGCGATTAACAAAATTAATCATGATTAATTATATGATTAATCGCACTGTTAAACAATAATAGAATACCATTTATTTAAATATTTTTGGATGTTTTCTACATTTTCAAATATATTGATTTCAATTACAACACAGAATACAAAGTGTACAGTGCTCACTTTATATTTATTTTTATTACAAATATTTGCACTGTAAAAACAAAAGAAACATTATTTTTCAATTAACCTAATACAAGTACTGTAGTACAATCTCTTTATCATGAAAGTTGAACTTAAAAATGTGGAATTATGGACAAAGAAATCCCTGCATTCAAAAATAAAATAATATAAAACTGTAGAGTCTACAAGTCCAAGCAGTCCTACTTCTTGTTCAGCCAATTCCTCAGACAAACAAGTTTGTTTACATTTTCAGAAGATAATGCTGCATGCTTCTTGTTTACAGTGTCACCTGAAAGTGAGAACAGGCATTAGCATGGCACTGTTGTAGTCAGCATTGCAAGATATTTACATGCCAGATGCACTAAAGATTCATATGTCCTTTCATGCTTCAACCACCATTCCAGAGGACATGTGTCCATGCTGATGACGGGTGCTGCTTGATAACGATCCAAAGTAGTGCATACCAACGCATGTTCATTTTCATCATCTGAGTCAGATGTCACCAGCAGAAGGTTGATTTTCTTTTTTTGGTTGTTTGGGTTCTGTAGTTTCCACATCAGTGTTGCTCTTTTAAGACGTCTGAAAGCATGCTGAGATTCAGGAGACAAAGAGACTATATGAGAGGATATTCCCTGCTGTAGTTTTCCACCTGTTTGAACTTCCTTTGTCTCCCCTTCCTGCTTGATAACTCTTAAATGTATAGCAGACATTCCTGTAGTTAGGACAGACTTCTTTGCTGACCTCAGTTTGGAACGTTTGTTAACATCACCCTAAAATGGAATCTTATAACTTCACATAGAATGTTGCCAGAAATATTTATCAGGATGATACTGATCAGCAAATTATGTTTTCAAATGATACCTTGCAAGGCATAGGTTGTACAAAGATTATTACAATTATATTAGGGTGTGAATAGAGGGATACATTCTGTCACACCTCTAAAACAACATGCTCTGTTCATCTTCAGTCTCTAAGTTTCTTCATTATTGCGGAAGTGTTCGTATCACTTTAAAAACTGAATTTTTAGACTGTTATCAAAGGCAAAATCCTAATAAAAGCAGAGTTTGTTTTCACTGAGAACTCATATGTTATTTATTTTAATTTGGAATTAAGGGAGATTTTTTTTACAGATGCTATCTATTTCAGTCGAAGTTGTGCCCATATCTGAGGGGAAAATTAGAACCTATGTACTTATTTTGATAACTGATTGTGAGGTGATGAGTCATCCCTGAACTAGAGACTGATTAAACCACATGCGGTGAGGAGGGTCGGGTCGGCTAAAACTTTCACTAAACTTGACCTTCAGCCTGGTCCACATCTAAGAGGGTGATGAATGGAAAACAGCATTTTGTACTCAATATGGACATTTTGAGTAACTTGTTATGTCTTTTGGTCTCTGTAATGCCTCCACCACATTCCAGCACTTGGTTAATGATATCTTAAGGGATGTTTTCTGGACCTGTTTATTATAATCTACCTAGACAAATTCTTATTTTCAGAGAATCAAACTCTACATGTCTGGTTAGTACTTGAATGTTTTTAAACAAATGGATTATATGGGAAACCTGAGAAATGTAAATTTGAAAGCACCTCTTTGGATTCTTAAGTTATATCAGGGATCGGCAACATTTGGCATGCAGCTTGTCAGGGAAATCCGGGACAGTTTGTTTACCTGCAGTGTCCACAGGTTCGGCCGATCGCAGCTCCCACTAGACATGGTTCGCCGTTCCAGGCCAATGGAGGCTGCGGGAAGTGGCGCGGGCCGAGGGATGTGCTGGCTGCCGCTTCCTGCAGCCCCCATTGGCCTGGAATGGCGAACCACGGCTAGTGGGAGCTGTGATCGGCCAAACCTGCGGACGCTGCAGGTAAACAAACCGTCCCGGCCAGCCAGTGGACTTCCCTGATGGGCCGCATGCTAAAGGTTGCGGATTCCTGGGTTATATTATCTCTCCTGGCAGAATAAGTGTGAATCACAGAAAAGTCTCTATAATTTTTACTTGAGCTACTCCCAAGAGTATCTAGGATGCCCATTGCTTCCTAGGGTGTGCCAGTTTCTATAGATGATTCATTCAAGAATTCTTGCAAGAGGTATTCCCACTGCTTTATCAACTCCCACCAAGAAAAATGGTTCTGACTTTTACATTGTATTGAATTTGCTTGTAGCACATTGAGTGGATGTTTTTAGAGAACTATCCACAATCACTCCAAGATCTCTTTCTTGAGTGGTAACAGTTAACTTAAACCCCATCATTTTATATGTATAGTTGGGATTATGTTTCCCAATGTGCATTACTTTGCATTTATCAACATTGAATTTCATCTGCCATTTTCTTGCCCATTTACCCAGTTTTGAGAGATCCTTTTGTAGCTCTTCACAGTCTCCCTGGGACTTAACTATCTTGAGTAGTTTTGTATCATCTGCAAATTGTGCCACATCTCTGTTTACCCCTTTTTCCAGATCAGGTATGAATATGTTGAATAGGACTGGACCCTGTACAGACCCCTGGGGACACCACTATTTACCTCTTTCCATTCTGAAAACTTACCATTTATTCCTACCCTTTGTTTCCTATCTTTTAACCAGTTACTGATCCATGAGGGGACCTTCCCTCTTATCCCATGACTGCTTATTTTGCTTAAGAGCCTTTGGTGAGGGACCTTGTCAAAGGCTTTCTGAAAATCTAAATACACTATATCCATCTTTTTTTTAAATTCTGAGTATGAATAGCTAGCTGTTGCACCAATCACAATTGCATATGAGGGGGGAATACAAAGATTTAGGATAATGGAAGCATTTTCCAAGAAGGACTCTGATGTATGCTATATAGATTAGCTGCTGTTGCTTAGGTATTTTGTTTTCCTTTTTGCTCAGTATGCCAAATATTAAAGTCACATGCCTTTACCTGTGATAGATTTTTCCTCATACATTGTAGTATAATCCTAAGCAAGAACAGGGCTAATAAGAAGAATGCTTTCACCTCTGTGCTTGTGATTTCTGTAATTTTTAAATAGATATAATTCAGGTGTGGATTGTATTAGAGTACCACTTCTGTAATATAGCAAAATATTATCACAGTTCCTGTTTGACTCCACGAGGGAACCTGAGAATCAAGACTTGGAATGTACCTTTATAAATATGTCCTTAGGAACAATCTTGATTATCCTGTCACACAGATGTAAATCAGAAGTAATTCCCATGAGTCAAAACTGGTGCAAGTGGGAGGAGAAACAGAAGTATTGTAGGCTTTGTCACAGACAAAAGTGAGTAAAGAGTAGTTTTTCACCATTCACAGAATGTTAGCAGCTCAAGCACTGTTAAATCAACCTGAGTTGTGAATCCAAAACTGAGGGGTCCCCACTGACTGTGCCCTGCCATAATCTCCTTTGAAAATAAAATCTAAGGACAGTTAGCAAGAGCTCATTAGTTGATCTCAGCTACAGTGATAGTAGAGTAAATTACAGTCATTCTCAGATATCTAAGATCCTACACATACAGGGCTTTAAAGATCAGTATCAACGTCTTGATAGTGATAACCAAGAAGTCAATAGAAAGACAGAACAGTCCACTAAGCAATCAGGCCATACAGTTCGGCATCATCAGAACCTTTCGTCCAAGCAGAGCTAAATGCAGTAATGACGTCAAAATGGGTCTACTTCTGTCAGGAATGGTCACAATTGTCATGTCAATTGCATATGTAAACTCTTGACCAGTGAAGCTACCTGAAACTTCAGGAACAATCAAAGGTCATATGGCAGGGATCGGCAACCTTTGGCACGCGGCCCGCCAGGGTAAGCACCCTGGCGGGCCGGACCAATTTGTTTACCTGCTGCGTCTGCAGGTTCGGCCGATCGCGGCTCCCACTGGCCACGCTTCGCCGCTCCAGGCCAATGGGGCGGCAGGAAGCGGCGTGGGCTGAGGGATGTGCTGGTTACACTTCCCACAGCCCCCATTGGCCTGGAGTGGCGAACCGCGGCCAGTGGGAGCTGCGATCGGCCGAACTTGCGGATGCAGCGAGTAAACAAACTGGCCTGGCCCGCCAGGGTACTTACCCTGGTGAGCCGCGTGCCAAAGGTTGCTGATCCCTGCCATATAGTATCCTTGGTATGTGTAACTCAGCAATTCTATGAGCACTTAGTGCTTATTAGACTAGAAATCATCTCACTGTTACCTTGTGCTCTCCAGTCTGTTTGTTGTATTCACCTGTTGTCTCTTGACTTATGCTTCAAATGCCATTTCTTTGGGGTGAGGTGTGGGGGTCAACTTTTTATTATATGTGTGTACACTTGATCTTGGTGGGAATCAGAATTTCTATCCCCCCAAAAAATTCACCTTTCAGGGAGGAGTTTTGTATTTTGACAAAAATTTGGATATGTGAAATTTCCTGTGGGATGGACATTTTCAAAAAATTCTGTTTCAGGATAATTGAAACAGGTGCCCCATGCTCCACAGCAACATACTGAGAGTAGTGCTTAAAACTGCTTGCAATATTCTAGTTGTGGCCCCACTAAGTCTAAATAATTATCTTCCTTGCTTTACAGATTATCCTATTCGTCTATCCTGGGCTAAATCCTGCTCAATGCAAAGGTGCAACACAATTAGAGTCAATGAGATTGTACTGGTGTAACTGAGAGGAGAATTTGGCCCTCTATTTACTTACATTGTGGCTTCCAGACACTGGGCCAAAACTTTAATATAGAATCTTAGAATCATAGGACTGGAAGGGACCTCGAGAGGTCATCTAGTCCAGTCCCCTGGACTCAAGTATTACCTAGACCATCCCTGACAGGTGTTTGTCTAACCTGCTCTTAAAAATCTCCAATGATGGAGATTCTTCAACCTCCCTGGGTAATTTATTCTAGTGCTTAACCACCCTGACAATTAGGAAGTTTTTCCTAATGTCCAACCTAAACCATCCTTGCTGCAATTTAAGCCTATTGCTTCTTGTCATATCCTCCTCCTTGTAACAGTCTTTTATGTACACCTCTACCCCGATATAACACTGTTCTCGGGAGCCAAAAAATCTTACCACGGTATAGGTGAAACCGTGTTACATTGAACTTGCTTTGATCCACAGGAGTGTGCAGCCCCCCCCCCCTCCCCGGAGCACTGCTTTACTGCGTTATATCCGAATTCGTGTTATATCGGGTCGTGTTATATCGGGGTAGAGGTGTACTTGAAAACTGTTACCATGTCCCCCTCAGTGTTCTCTTCTCCAGACTACCAGCCCATTTTTTTCAATCTTCCTGCATAGGTCATGTTTTCTAGACCTTTAATCATTTTTGTTGCTCTTCTCTGAAATTTGGCATCCAGAACTTGACACAGTACTCCAGTTGAGGCCTAATCAGAGTGGAGTAGAGCAGAAGAATTACTTCTCATGTCTTGCTTATTCCTGCTAATACATCCCAGAATTATGTTTGCTTTTTTTGCAACAGTGTTACACAGTTGACTCATGCTTAACTTGTGATTTACTATGATGCCCAGATCCCTTTCCGCAGTACTCCTTCCTAGGCAGTCATTTCCCATTTTCTATGTGTGCAACTGATTGTTCCTTCCTAAATGGAGTACTTTGCATTTGTCCTTCTTCAATTTCATCCTATTTACTTCAGACCATTTCTCCAGTTTGTCCAGATCATTTGGAATCTTAATCCTATTCTTCAAAACACTTGCAACCCCTCCCAGCTTGGTATCGTCCACAAACTTTATCAGTGTACTCTCTGCCATTATCTAAATCATTGATGAAGATATTGAACGGAACCAGATCCAGAACTGATCCCTGCGGGACCCCAATCAATATCACCTTCCAGCTCGACTGTGAACCACAGAAAGCTACTTTCTGGGAATGGTTTTCCAACCAGCTATGCACCCATCTTATAGTAGCTCCATCTAGGTTGTACTTCCGTAGTTCGTTTAAGAGGAAGTCATGTGAGACAGTATCAAAAGCCTTTCTAAAGTCAAGATATAACACATTCACTGCTTCCTCTCCATCCACAGGGCCTGTCATAACAAAGATATGATTTGTTCTTGACAAATCCATGCTGATGGTTACTTATAACCTTATTATCTTCTAGGTGTCTGTAAATTTACTGCTTAATTATTTGCTCCATTTTCTTTCTGGGTACTGAAGTTACAATGACTAGTCTGTAATTCCCTGGGTTGTCCTTATTTCTCTTTTTATAGATTGACACTATATTTGTCCTTTTCCAGTCCTCTGGATTCTTTCCCATCTTCCATGACTTTTCAAAGATAATTGCTAATGGCTCAGATATCTCCTCAGTCAGCTCCTTGAGTACTCTAGGACGTATTTCATCAGTCCCTGGTGACTTGAAGACATCTAACTTATATAAGTAATTTTTAACTTGTTCTTTCCCTATTTTAGCCTCTGATCTACCTCATTTTCATTGCCATTCTCTGTGTTAGATGTCCAATCTCTACTAACCAGTTTGGTGAAAACTGAAAAAAAAAAAAAAGTCATTTAGCACTTCTGTCATTTCCACATTTTCTGTTGTTGTTTTTTTGCCCCCCCCCCCCCATGGAGTAATGGGCCTATCCTATCCTTGGTTTTCCTCTTGGTTCTAATGTATTTATAGAACATTTTCTTGTTACCCTTTATGTCTCTAACTAGTTTATGTCTCTAGCTAGTTTTGTTCGTTGGCCTTTCTATTTTTGTCCCTACATACTTGTGTTATTTGTTTATAATCATCCTTTGTAATTTGACTTAGTTTCCACTTTTTGTAGGACTCTTTTTTTTTTTTTTTTTGAATTTTTGATCATTGAAGATCTCCTAGTTAAGCCAGGGTGGTCTCTTGCCATACTTCCTATGTTTCCTACACAGTGGGATAGTTTGCTCTTGTGCCCTTAATAATGTCTCTTTGAAAAACTTCCAACTCTCTTGAACTGTTTTTCCCCTTTGATTTGCTTCCCATGGGATCTTAACTATCAAGTCCCCAAGTTTGCTAAAGTCTACCTTCTTATATATAATTTATTTATTAATTATTATTTAATATTTAATATTATTTATTTATTACAATCCCCGAGTCCTCTTTCTAATTAATTGCTACCATTTCTTTTCGATTAAGCCTATATGTTCTTTTACAAGCTGTACTCTGAATGCATGACCTTGCATACCAACTCGCCTTCCATGTCTTTTTAATTCCCCTTTCAGTTCTGTGCTCTTGCATAACTGGTTCTACATTTCCTCCTGTCTTTTTACTAGCAATCTTAGATTCCATGGAACTAATTTACCATTGTTTAATTCCATTTTTAGGACAGTGTAACTCCATTGTTTCCAAATGAAATAATCTGGTAGTGAATCAAGTTCCATGCATCTTATATCTCTTTAAATTTGGTGAGTGGGATTTTCAAAAGCACTGAATGGGAGCAGAGTTAGGCCAATGCTGAATGCTTTAGAAAATTTCACACAATCTGTTTTAGGGTCAAAATAGTGTCATCATAGTTAAGATTCCATTAGATAATCCCATTCCAAGATCCTGTTTTATAGGCTACTTTTTATATTTTAATTTGTATTAGTTTTTGATTAAGTGAACAAAAACATTATGATTATAAATATCACTACTTAATAGAATAAATACAAGGGAATTTGTAGTACATACCCAACTACTTCTATACAGTGCATGTTCCTTTCATCCTGTTACCTAGGGTTATATGTGTTCATTTCAAGATGTGCAGAGCTGGCTTAGTTATTAAATTTTTGTCGAGGATAAACAGAATTGTTGACAATTCACATATTTTATATAAGTATTAAAAAAGAGGGTGGCAAATACAGAAGGCAAAGAAAAACAAGAGATGGAAAGTATAGGGTAGGAGTTACAGAAGATGTACATATGATTTGTTCTTCTCAGCTATCACTGTAATTCCACTGATCACCAGAGAAATAAAATGCCCTATGCTGGGAGGAAGCAGGCAGCAAATAGCCAATGTGAATGCTACTGCCCTGAGCACAGAAGCCACTCAGGCACCTGTCACTTATCATACTGGTTGTTGTGAGATTAGCATCTGCAGAACCAGATATGGAGCACAGTACAGACATCAGGGTTAATGGAAGGGAATGTTTAGGATGGAGGGAAATGGGGGCTCCAATTTCTCTGGTTAAGCAGAGTCTGGCCCCAGATGCCAGCATATTACCTTGTCAAATGGCAGAAATTGTAGATGTGGGCGGAACCAGATACTCTGTGCCACTAGCTAGAATTCATGTGGTGTGGGGAGATTTGGAAAGTGCTTTGACTGCGAGGGTAATAGAACACTTTGTGGTGGACATGCTAACTGGGAAGGATTTTTTTCCATTTAGCACAGATTGTTAAAGTATTTACTTGCAGCAAGAAGGAGTATTATGCTGGGACCCCAGAGGGAAAGGGTAAAATCCCAGGAACCGCTGAAGGAATGAGAGAGAGTCTCTTTGATTCCTCTGCAACAGGGGGAAAGCCACATGCTTCCAGGTGTTGGGGTGGTTGAAACCAGCTCCTGCACCGCAACTAGAGGCAACATCAGCTCAGGAAGGGAGTGGGCGTGTAGCACCTGTCAGTGAGAAAACTATCTGTTAGCTGGCAGCACAATGGAGATGAACAAGGGTCAGATCCCACTCTAGAGAGCATAGAGAGAGGTGTCTCAGAGGGGGTCCCAGAGAAGGAAGCTGGAGAAAGAATATTGGGGATACAGGAATGTATCCTCAGTGGTCAACTGGGAGAGGATGCCCAGGACAAAAAGAGAGGGGTGACAGAGGGTACCCCAATCCAGGTCCCAGTGCTGGGAGCAGGGATCACAGGGTAATCCCAAGAGGGGAGATGGATTTTTTGCATGGGCACAACCCAGGGGTTAGGAGACAGCTCCACAGGGGCTACCCTCCACAGAATCCCCCCTACATGCTTACCTCACCAGACCCTGGTGTACCAAGGCCCCTAAGCTGCCATTGGATTGAGGACCCATACTGAAGGGGACACAAAAGGGAAAACTGGAGAGAAAGAAAAACTGGTAACTAAACACATGTAGAGGTTCAGGAAGGAGTTGAAAGACACAGTGAGTATTGAACAAACCAGACTGCCTAAACAGATGGCATATTATGACCAAGATACATGTAAATGTCTCTTTGTGAGGAAGGTTTGGTGTTACTGTTAGGTCTCATGATAAAGACTTTGGTGCTGATGGTAAACCTTATGACAAAGAATTCTGTACTGATGGTAAATCCTTTGAAAAGGTACAATATACACAATTTTGGGGGAAAGCTTTTGCACACGTTATGAGTGGTAACTAAGAACACACCCTGTGTTAAGAAATCCTATGGTGAGGCTGCTTCTCAGCCAATACCTATAAACGGGCTTGAAGCTTGGCACAACAAAGAAACCATAATAAACCTGATCTGTTGTGTGGAAGGGGAAACTGAGGCACACCACCTCATGGCATTGATGGCTAAATGCCAAGATACATACACTCTAGAAAACCTTAATATCTGCATTGAGATAACACCAGCTGGAAAAGTAAATGGGGTTAACAGTGCTGCCCAGGTACAAAGAGAAGTTTTCTAGCACCCCAGAGAAGTCACACTTGCTAACTTTTGAAATTATCAGACTGATTCACAAAGTATTAAGAGGTACACAGAACTTTGCAAGCACACGTGTGGGTAGCACTACAATGTTTAGCAACACTTGGGAGTTGTCTGGTTAAAACTGAAAAAAGATGTTGGGCCCACTGCCTCCGCATTAGTCTGTGACTAACACTCCTGCATCAAACAAAGGGGGGAGATGTGACATACTGTACCTGTAACCCCCATATTCATCATTCATATGGTTGTGACATTTCATACAAAACATGCCATGTAATGCCATGTAAGATATCATATGAAAGACCACGATCTGCCATTATTTTGTCAAAATATGTATATCATTAGTGTGTATGAATTTATGAGATTCTGCTGTATGGTTGTAATTGAAATATGTTGTAGATTTGAGAGTTGCCCACTGCTCCTTCTCCAGTAACAGCAAAGGTGTTGATCCATACCCAGGCAGGTGTTAAATAACCATTAATCAGCAGTGAAGCTGTAAACAAGAGATCTACAATTCTGTACTAGAGTTGTGCAAGCATCACACAATGGGGGATTGCTCAACTCTGTGACTAAGCAAAGCCCACCAGGACATGTCTGGGCTAGTGTTTTCCAGGCACCTGGACTAAGAATATAAAACAGGACACAGTGACATCATGCTTTTACCTTTCTCCTCCCCCACACTGGAAGCAACAAGAATGCTTGGAAGCCAAAGATTTCAGCTGAGGAGACTGGGCCCAAGCTTAAAGGGGGAGCCTGTGTATTAAGGACTGTGACCTACCTATAACATCCAGTGGGGTGAGAAGAACGGCTTGATCCAAATACTGACTAATCTAATAAGGTTTAAGATTTAGACTGCATGATTACCTTTTATTTTCTTTTGTAACCTTCTCTGCCCTTTTGTGCTCACTACTTATAATCATTTAAAATCTATCTTTCTGTAGTTAATAAATATCTTTTTATATTTTACCTAAAACAGTGCGTTTGGCTTGAAGTGCTTGGGAAATTTCAGCTCAGTTTACAAAGTATAGTGTGTGTCCTCTCCACATTGAGGGAGGGGAGGATTGGGTAATGAAGTTATGCTGGTCAGGCTTCTGACCAGGGCAAGATGGTATATTCTGGGGGTACAAGGCTGTGAAGATTTGCTGGTATCTTTTTCTAGGTGATTTGTGAGTGGCTCAGGGAGCATTCATGCAATTTAGCTGGGTGTAAGTCTACACATGGTGTTGTACTGAGTGATAACAGCGCCTGGGGGGTTTGGTGCTTGTCACTAACAAAGCATTGTGAGAGATAGCCCAGCCTGGAGAGTTAAGGGAGCACAGCAGTACCTCAGTTTCAGTTGTACCCTGGGGATCCCATCACAATGCCCCCAGACAGTTTGTTTAAAAGTGGTATTAACTTTTTAATGAGGTCATAATATTTAGTCCCTTTTTCCTCGGATGTTTCAGTTATTAATTAAATACAGGCACTAAATCACTTAAGGTTTGGGGTCTGGTGTACAGAGACCTCTGCCTGCAGAGTACCATGGCAAACACACTATTGAAAATCCTTTTAAACCTTTTATTAAAAATACAGAAAAGAAGCAAAAACAGTTTGAAATGTGAAGTATTAAGTAAGGCTTCCGTTTTAATCGTATCCCATGTTCCCTTTCCCTTTAACTGAAGAGAGTTTTTAGAAGGGGTGAGTGGGGAGAAACCTTGTTTGACAGTCTTTTTGATGGTATCAAAGATGGTAATAACTATCCTTTTGAAGAAAAGAGACAATGTTGGTTGAGATGGGCTGGACCTGTCATTGCTGTCATTGTTAAAGTCTGATCCTGTTTCCTAGAAGACAAAGCAAGACAAACACACACAAAAGGGAAGAGAAAAATAATAGCAACAATAGAAAGTGCAGTTTCTGTCTCTGGTGTTGACTTTCACTTACACCTCACTGCTGGAGAAAAATAGGCCCAGGTCTTATCAGCCTGTCAATACCTGGCCAACTGGTACAGCAGGGGCTGTTTAGGGCATTACTTTTAGCTGCCTTTTTCTGGTCATAGGCTAACAGTGGTGGTACAAAATATACAGTCCTGGCTGGCTAAGCCAGATACTTATTATACAGAAGGAAAAAAGAGGGGATAGAAAAGAGAAGAAATAATGTGGGGAAAGAAAAGGACACATGGGGGGTGGGAAAGACAACATCTCACATCCCAGGTGGTATTTGATTTAGGTGGAGCCGATGTAAGTGGTGGTATCATCTGGGTCCCTTTCTCTGAGCTGCTCTGGTCTGGACTTCTCTCAGGATTAGGATGAAGAAGGTCCAGGGTCCCAGGAGGTGGTGGGAGTGGTAGTTATGATGGTGGAGCTCACTTCAGTAGCCAGTTTTTCTTCCCAAAGTCTCTTTCTTTAAGGACCCCCAAAGCCAGATTTTCTTCCCACAGCATCTTTCTTTATGGACCCCAAAAGGGAGTGAAGGGAGTAGTAGGCCTAATTTCCAGCACACCAATTTTGGTTCTTTGATTTTTGGACTTGCACTGTTTGTTTACTAGGCATGTTCTTAACAAAGACCTTGAGTTATATCAGTAGGCCTTTTTGTATGGACTAATTCAGTCTGTCTCCATTTTGCACATGTTCCTATCAACATTTATTGTGACTGGTTATTGTGATATCTTATAAACTTATACTCACTTTTTACAGTTGAGCTTACAATTAGGGTAAATGTGTAGGCCCAATTATCACAACAGTTGGGATCTGCATCAGTGCTGGGCACAGCATGGTCAGTGCACTGGTGCCAGTCCTCAGTTGCTCCCGGTGCTGAGAGCTATGCACACATGCTGCCACATAGCAGAGATAGTCTGCACACACCGAGCCTCATAGAACTACAGAGATGGCACAACGGGTCTGTTAATGGGTCTCGCACGTCACACCCTCTGTAGACATTTGATCTAGGAGGCAGTGGGTGTGTTCAGAAGATGTCCCCTCCCCACCACACACATACACACCAAATTGTCCTATGCCTACTGGCTTCAGGCATAGGGATCATCTGCACAGACAGGGGCACCAGGCAGGAAGCTGCAGGGACCTGGTGGCTGCACCATAAGCTCCATGGTCTTGAACACAGGCAGACCTGCTGGAAAAGGGTCATCTCTGAAGGATGGCCAGCATTTAGCAAGCCAGAGAGGTGACCCTTCTATGCACTGTTACAGAGTCATGTGCTCCTCTGCAGCATGTGCACTGCCTCTGCACTGGAGCCCATTCCTTGCTGCATGGGCAGGCTTTGGATCACATGCCATTCTTCAGTGTGCTCACCAGGCTCCATGTACTCATTGGTACCCTGCGATCCATGTAGCAGCAGTATCAAGCCCTCTGTGGGTAGTCCCATTGAAGTCAATAGGACTATTCTCAGTCCACAAAGATAATTATGTATAGCAAAGGCACAGACCATCTTTTTATTATGTGGGTCACAGTGTAATTGCCCCAGTTATAAGTTACCACACAGTTCTTTCTAAGCAAGCATGTTTTATTCTTAAGGTAAAAGCAGTGTAGAGAAAACATACTACAAATAATAAAAGAACCTACACATGTGCTAATAGAAGCTTACCAGAGATCACCCAATCTGCAATATGGGCTGTGGCAGGAGCAGTCCTTCAGACCTCACCCAGGGTTTTCATGTGCTTTCAAGTTCATCACACCCTTTGCTCTGAAAAACACTCATGAGTAAGAATCATTCGTTTATCCAGTTTGACTCTTTGAGGAGACTGTGAATAGGTAATAAGCCAGATAACAGGTCTCTGCTCAAAGTGAAAGTTAAAATGGTTGGATGTGACGTGGGTCCTTTGCATTCTGCTCATCCCCAGTTGTTTCCTAGGAAATCTACTTCACATGTATTGTTCCCAAAGTCCTTTGAAGTTCCTAATATCTTCCAGATATTGCAATAATCCTGTCTTCCTCTTGAAGAAGTTCTATAAAAGTAGTATACAAACATTTGCATTTTCAATATAAGGGACTCCACAAGAACTTAAACTTAATTCAGAGAAGTTTAATTTAATTCCATCACCACAATATCTGCATTTGTAAATTACTATCCAGTGTGTGAATTTAGCATTGATCCCCAACTCCCTAATGCTATGTATTTTCTTGTGGAATAGTTTATTAATTGATTTGAAGACATCCATCCCCTTTCCTTCTTCAGTTTTATATGCTCTGTTCAAAGACATTTATTAGATCATTTTGACATGATTTTTTCCCTCATATACCCATGTTAGCCATTGCTTAGACTATCACTCTGTATTAGTAAAATCTCCAGCTCATGTCTTTTAAATAATTCTAAAAAAATGTTTTGTAATTGAAATTTGACTTACAGGCCTATAATTCCATGCTTCCCTTAGTTAAAAACTGGCACTATGACAGTAATCTTCTATTCCCCAGGTGCATTCCCTGAGCAGTATTTCTGAGACATGCCAAGCACTACGCTAAATCTATACTTAATTCTTGCAGCACCACTGAATGAACATTGTCTGGTCCTGGTGATTTATATCTGTTAACACATTGAGCCATTTTCCCTATGACCCTGAAGCTGCTCATCTCACTTCTTCTCCTGGTATACATTCCTCAGATATATTCTCTATGACTTTATTCTTTTCCAAATCGCTCATAAGACTTTTGTTTTTGGGGAATTTCAGTGTCTATGTGATCAATAGTTTTGTGTTTTCTCAGAAAGCATGACTCTTAAGAGAACCATGTTGTTTCAATTTGAATTTATGATTTTAGGAGACAAAGGAATGTGTTTATTATGGTCAGATGGATCCTTACAGCTGGTATGGCTAAGTTAAAGCATGGCCTCCCAGCTATTTAAATTGACAGGTCCACTGCTGTTTGAAATAACAATTAATTTCCTATGACAGGGCATACAGTTCTCAGGGTCATGCTCAGGAAGCCATCTCCTGACATTGGCTGCCTCACCAATTTTCACCCTGGCCCAGGTGCCTAGCACCCGAGTAGGCACCTAAGTCCAAAATTTAGGCACAACTGAAATCCTCAAAAACTTTGCTTGGCTACTGCCTAACTCTGTAGATGCCTAAAATGCCTTGGCACATCTATTTTCATTCTAAAAGTCCCCCAAACATCTACGTTTCTGCTGCTGGACATGCACACAATGCCTCAGTTTAGGTGTCCAGATGCTAATCTCACCCTGAGCCCTAGCAGGATGCTCACACTAGGTGAAAATAGGCACCCCCTGCCTAGGTCACCTCTAGGCCCTGATATGGTGCCAGCGTGGTGATAAGGGCACTCATCTGGGAGACCCAAGATCCAGGGCCCCTGCTCCACTCAGTATTTAATTATTTAATCCAGAATGGAACATCTTCAACAGAGGAGAGTCTCACATCAGGCTATTCCATCGCTCAGTAGTTAGAATACCCTCCTGAGAGGTAGAAAACCCATGTTCAAATCCGTTTGCCCCATCATGCATGGGGGGGGAGGGGGGAATTGAACCTCTGCCTTTCACATCCCAGGCAGGTGCTCTAACCAGTGGCCTAAAAGTTATAAGTAAGGCTATGATTTACTCACAGATATTTTTAGTAAAAGTCATGGACAAGTCACAGACAAAAAACAAAAAATCACAGCCTGACCTATCCATGACATACTATAAATAACCCTGACTAAATCTTGGGGGGGGGGGGGGAGTGTCACTGCTGGGCGGGGTGCCCTGGGGGGCCGTGGCTGGGAGGGGCTGGGGCCAGTGGCACCAGCTGCCAGGGCTGCTGAGCAGGGCTGCTCCTGCCACCCTGGGACCACTGCCAGTGGCTGCTGAGCAGCCGCTGCTCTGGCTGCCTTGGGACCGCTGCGGTGGGCCGCTGACAGTGCCTGCTCCAGCCGCTCCAGGACCACTGTTGGGGGGCCACAGACAACGGCTGCTCTGGCCACCCGGGGACCACTACTCAGGCGGTCCCTGGGGCCAAGTGCACTGGCTATTGCTTAGGTGGTCCCCGGGACCAGCCACACTGGCCACTGCTCGAGCAATTCCCGGGGCCAGCTGCCTGGGGCTGCCCAAACAGTGGCCAGTGTGACTGGCCTGGTGCCACTCCAGCAGTGACTGGTGTGGCTAGCTGCGGGGCCACTCAAGTGTCTGGCTTCGGGGCCACTCCAGTAGTGGCTGGTGTGGCTGTCCCCAGGGGCACCTGAGCAGCTGGCCTCAAAGCCAGCTACTTGGGCAGCCCTGGGGTCAGCCACACTGGAGGCCGAAGAAGTCACGGAGGTCACGGAAAGTCATGGAATCTGTGACTTATGCAACCTCTATGACAAACACGGAGCCCTAGTTATGAGACATCACACTTCGTCCTGCTTTGGCATTTCTTGCAAGATATAGCTTAGATGTCTATTTCCAGTAGAGGGTTCCCAGCTGTTCCCAGATCCCAATTGCAGATAGGCATCTCCCTCCAGCCTGGACTTAAGTGTCCAACTCCCTGAGATGTGTGGCACTTAGGACACACCCCACTTTTTGGCATTTGCTATTGGTTAGCTTAGATGGAGCACTGCCTAGTATTCTGGGTTCTGTGGATCCCATTCTTTGGCACCTGTCTTTCCAATTGCATTATATAGAAAGCCTATTGTCTAATTCAGGCTATGTGGATTCCAGTGATTTTCTAGGTGCCTAAAAGTTAGGTGTTCCAATCCTCAACCTCACACAGCCTAACTCCCTTTGTGCATATGGGCCTGTGTGCCAACTGTTGGGGAAGTTTGAGAAGGTTGGGTCATTGCAACTTAAGTTGTTTGATTCCTTTGATTTCCCTAATCGCTCTGTCAGCCTGGCCTTTGCCATGGATATTCATGGAGACTTTACTTGTGTTAAGTAATTGTTACCCATATCCTAGAAATGGTGAAAGATCAGGTACTCACCCTAATTCTTTTTGATCTGTTTCATAGAATCATAGACTTTAAGGTCAGAAGGGACCACCATGATCATCTGACTTTCTCAACATTGCAAGCCACAAAACCTCACCTACCCCCTCCTGTAATAGACCCCTATCCTCTGGCTAAGTTACTGAAGTCCTCAAATCATGATTTAAAAATGTCAAGTTACAGAGAATCCACCATTTACACTAGTTTAAACCTGCAAGTGACCTGTGCTCCATGCAGCAGAGGAAGGTGAAATCCTCCACAGGGTCTCTGTCATCTTTATTTCATAAATATGTAAAATACAGCAATATAATGTTTCCTGTCAGCGGCTGACTAATCTTGTTAACAGTGTGTATTGCAAGCTTATCAATGAACTCTGCAGCTTACTCTTTTTACTAGCACTGCATTTCAAAGTAGTCAAAATATATTCTTCCCAACATGGGGAGAGGATGTCTGATGGGCAAAATCAATAGATCTTTCAAAGGCCTTTGAACTAGCTTATCATTATCTCATTCTTAATACATTGTTGCCTGTGGACAAATGAACTTTTTACTGTTTTTTATTATAAGTATTCACATGGTAGCAGTTTCTTGCCATGAAAATTAAATTCTTCATTCCTACCTATTTAAAAATTAGATTTATCACAACAGTGAATTGGGTGCTATTTGTTGGCTTACAATTTGTAATTTTATCAAGCTTTTATAGCTGAACAGGGTTAAATAAAGTAATTTTCTGCTGTGCAATATCCCACGTGAATTTCATGATGAAAACTAGGTTTTTCCTTCTCCCAAATCAAAGTATTTCTCAATTATTTTTCAAGGACTCAGAATATACTTTCAGAATCACTATTCCTTTAAATCTAAAATAAAAACTGTATTTTAATGTTCATACCAAAATATATGTGAACACTGCAGCTATTTAATAAGTTTAAGAAGGTTTGGAACTACAACAATTCCCAACTGACAACCAGTAACATAAAGTCAGGAGTGGGAGAGTGAACTTGTGATGTGCGTATATAACAATAACATGTAACGTTTACATTACTGACACTATTGTTTAATTCATGATTTGATCTTGCTGTCAAGCAGTGATACATGTAGGGGCCTACTTACAGAATAGCTGCCCATAACCTCTGAGTTAAATCTGAAGGGAGAAAGCTTTTACTTAGAATTTCACACTTTTCTTAATCCAGGGAGTAAATGGCCCCTGAAGAATTTCTTCCTGTGCTCTCAAAATTTATGAAATAGTGCAATACACTGTTTTTTCCCCTCTTTTCTCTGCAACTATTTTCTAAATGTTAGAACACCAATTACAGTAAAAGTGCCACAGGGAAACAAGGTGGGTGAGGTAATATCTTTTATTGGACCAGCTTCTGTTTGTGATAGAGACAAGCTTTTGAGCTTACCCAGAGCTCTTGATCAGTTCAGAAGGGCTCTGGGAAAGTTCAAAAGATTGTTGGTCCAATAAAAGACATTACCTCACTCACCTTGTCTCTCTAATATCCTAGGACCAACACCGCTACAACAACACTGCATACACAGGAAAACAGTACTTTGAGGGTATCCCATTTTAAAATGCATGGGTTAGTGCAACGGTGGGCATCTTGTGGCCCATCAGGGTAATCCGCTGGCGGGCTGTGAGACAGTGTTTACATTGACAGTCTGCAGTCACGGCTGCCTGCAGCTTCCAGTGGCTGCGGTTTGCCATTCCTGTCCAATGGGAGCTGCGGGAAGCGGCGCGGGCTGCAGGAACGTGCTGGCCGCGGCTTCCCACAGCTCCCATTGGATGGGAACGGCGAACCGCAACCATGGTAGCTGCAGGCAGCCGTGACTGTAGATGGTCAATGTAAACACTGTCTCGCGGTCCAACAGCGGATTACCCTGATGGGCCGCATGAGGCCCGCGGGCTGCAGGTTACCCACCACTGGAATAGTGTGTTGCATGGGGCGCAGTTTTGAAAGTTAAAAGTATAAAAAAGGTTTTCTTGCTATGTTATACTTACCTGATAACAGGTATTACTGCTAACCCTAATACTCCTGAACTTTAAGAAAATAATGAAAATGACAGTATTTGCAGTAGATAGAATCATGTTTGGATCTAGAAAACAGCATACTAACAAGCAAAATCATTGGAAATTAAGAGTTAGTCAATTGAGATGATCTAATATCTGATCTCAGTGTTAATGACTAACTATTGCAAAGGTACTGGAAATATGAGAGTTATGGCCTATTCAAAACTAATAAAATAGAGTAGTGTTTTATTAAGAAAAAGGAATGTCTGCCACAGAGTTAATTTCAATAGCATCTCTGTTTAGTGCTTTTGGTTTGCATGGGTGAACACTCAAGGTACCAAGCAGGAAGGATTGGGTTCTAATAGGTGATCGTTATATACTATGACTGAAGAAGAAACAGAAGAGAGGGGCTTTGTATCTTGTAGAATTAAAAAAATTGCTATTTGATATGACAAAGAGGATAGATTATTTTGGGTGCAAGATAGAGACTTTAGGAGGAAGAGTCAGCAACATGTGGGCAGTCATTTTTTGTGTGTGGAGAACAGTAAGGACTTCTTGTACCACTGACGGTCCACACAATGGTTTGGAAACCAATGTGATAGCATACATTCTCAATATACAGCCAACTTTAACTCTGCCTCACAGCTAAGCCTAACAGATGCACCAAATCTCTGAGACAGTCGTATCCATCAGTAGGTAATGATTTCATCACGTCAACAACCAGAAACACTTGGCTGACTTACTGCTGAATACAATGCTTGAGCAAACACTGCCCTTCATTATGGCCAATACACAGTCTGCAGAAATAACATAAATTCCTAATTAGAGAAACAGCATAAAGAATTTAATTCTTCATTCTCTATGAAAAGTGTATCTGTCTACTGTCAGTGTTCCTAAGGTGTGCATTACTGTGCTACGTAACTGGAGATGTAGTTGTCATATCATCATTTACACTTATCTATAAATATAGAGCTCTTATATCTTCATACGCCTAAGTCATACTCTGGTTTAAAATGTAAAGTTAAATACACACCACACTGCCTTAATCTTTATGCTTAGATGCTTTATTATAGAGGCATTGTTTGGTCCTTAAGAAGCTGAGAAGAGAAGATGAGATTTTGGTGCTACTGGAGCAGAGTTAAGGTTCCTTGAGTGTTGCACAGGCAGAAAATTCCAATCAGTGTCTGTGTATTAAGGAGTGGTATGTTAAGCTTGGTATGAATTGTTTCTCTTTAATATAACTTCAGGTGTTGAAAAATTACTGCACTGTATGAAGTACTGAATAGTTTCCTTTGTCTTCTCTAGTTTTTCTTAGTATTCTGAGAGATGAATAACATACACCCTATAAAAAGACCATAGAAAACATTAGCACTTGTTGAAAAACACTCTTAATAAACCACAACATAGGCATGGATTTATCTATTAAGTTTGTGTAAGTCAGATGCTCAGGTCTGGAAAGAAAGCTGAAAATGAAAATGTCTCAGTCAACAGACATCTAAGGCCAACCAACTAAGCTGTAATACTGTCTGATTGTTACCAGGCTGTCCTGAAGAATTTGTAATATAGTTTGATGTATTCAAATTGCAAAGACCTTTAGGGTGAATCAGCTTTTTTCAGTGACAATAAAACATAATTAATTTCACTACCAAGAACTTATAGCTATACAGTATGTAAACTACTAAATCCAACATCAGTTTTGCTAATGTACAATTGTCATGTTTTTTCTTCATGGTAAGTTAATAATTCTGGCATTAATATCTTATTTCCACTTGTCTTAGAGTGGCCAAAAATGCCTATGAAAATGTGTAGTCAAGACTGGAAGCGGTAGACTTTCTGGCAAAATAACCTGAACCAAATTAAAAGAATTGCAAGAAAACATGTGAAGTAGGTGATATTGTATGTTATGGAACAAATACAAAAATAGAACAAAATCTTATAGGAAACATAATATTTGGGCACATCCTTCATCACCAATAAGGCTCTTTTAAGGTAGACTAGGCAGCTGCTTAGGGATTCCCTGCCATAAAGCATCTCCTAGTGCTCTTTGCTACCCTCTAAGGCAAAGACATGTCTGGAGTTCACTATTTTCTGTCCATCCCTGAGTGCCACAGTGGTCCCTCGGGAACCATTACAGGTTGCCATAAATTAAAGCGTGCTGTTCGGAAGTGAGCTGGCCCCAGGAATTGGGGGAGCACAGAGGTGGTATAATGTCACCATTGTCCCACTCCCCTTGGATCTTGTGCCAACCAGGGTATGGCCAGATCTAAGGATCACAGCTCTGTTGTTCTTATTGCATTTATGATTAGTTTCATTGCTCATGTACATAAAGTAATTGTTCATATTTTTGTGGTCCCATTATGTCTACATTGTGATTAGATTTGAAGTGACTGAATGAACTATACAACTATACAAAATTCATATAGAATTTTTCTTTGGGTATCCTGTTCTACAGATTATCCTGTTTGAATTTAAATAACCATCACGATTTTAGAAATATTTCTATGTTGTACATTTATAACAGTTATTTATAATTAGAACTTTGAAATGTAGCAGTTGTAGAAAAGGCTATTCAATTTAGTAGACATGCACAGTATATAGCAGGGGTCGGCAACCTCTGGCATGCGGCTCGCCAGGGTAAGTACCCTGGCGGGCCGGGCCAGTTTGTTTACATGCTGCATCCGCAGTTTCGGCCAATTGCGGCTCCCACTGGCCGCGGTTCGCTGCTCCAGTCCAATGGGGGAGGCGGGAAGCCGCAGCCAGCACATCCCTCAGCCCGTGCCGCTTCCCGCAGTCCCCATTGGCCTGGGACGGCGAACTGCAGCCAGTGGGAGCTGCGATCGGCCTAACCTGCTGACGCAGCAGGTAAACAAACTGGCCCGGCCCGCCGGGGTGCTTACCCTGGCGAGCCGCGTGCCAGAGGTTGCCGACCTCTGGTCTATAGCTAAAATAAACAAATGTGGGGAAACAATCCAGAAATGAATCCAAATAACAATCAGGAGGAAGCTCCTTTAACTGCTATTCTGTTGCGCTCTGTTCTGACTCTGGCTTCATATGCCCAGAAAATAATTCTGAATAGCTCCCTATGAAGGAAGGGCAGGGGCATTAAAGGCATACTGCTCCTAGAAGGCACAGTTTCATCACAGATGCTGCTTCAGGTGAAGCAGCAGAACTGAAATATCCGTAATACGTCATTTATCTGCACCTAGTCTATATTAATCTAAAGATGCTTTAAAATGTTCTATTTCAATCAAGTAATGCATGTTTGTATTAATTTTGCTTTGTAAGATGATTTAGGTTGAATTTTGACCTATCCTGCTAAGCATCTGATTATGCTAAAGCACTTAATTGTTGTGTATTATGGTAGCATTTTATCTGAAGCATGACTAAAATTTAATGCAAGTCATTTTTTTAAAAAAAGTAGAGGTATAGGCTGCTGTATAGATTTTTTTTTGAAGTTGCTTGATTAGAACTGCACTTGTGTCCTACTGCTCTCCATATTGATCTTCACCTTTCCAAAGAACATCACTAGGATGAGTCAAGAGAGACTAATAAATCAGAATATCCACAGTGCACAGGTTATCTTTGAAGTCATTATAATTGGATAAAATAGGATTAATCCTATTTAATGTGTACAGCTGCGGTTTAGAAGAAAATTCATGATATACAATCATACAGTATTTTGTCACAAATGTCTGGCACATTTACAAGACAGGTCACTCAAGGAATTCTTTTTAATTATTAATTATACTAGCATTCAGACTTTCTTTTGAAGCACACTTTTTCATAGATATTGATCCTAATTGATTTTGTCTTAATTATGCAACTGATTACTCTTCAGTGCTATATAGGAGTTGCATGTATCATGTAACAGAGTTTCTCTGAAAGCTCTTGAAATTTTGTTCTTCTTCGAGTGATTGCTCATGTCCATTCCATTGTAGGTGTGTGTGCTCACAACATGCACCAGTGCCAGAAGTTTTCCCCTCAGTGGTATCCGTAGAGGACAGGCTCTGGTGCCCTCTGGAGTGGTGGAATATGCGCCAGTATAAGGGGCACCGCTGTCTCCCCCATCCCTCCGTTTCTTCTTACCACCAGTGATGGTGCTGGAACATCTCCTTGCCTTGGCAAGCTTTCCTTCTCAACTGTGCCTAGTTGTGAATCTCTTGGATATAGTTCTGTAACCCTTCTGCCCATCTAAGTTGGCAGCAACAAGGGCCGGGTTCTGTATCTAGGGGTTCTGTTTCAATAACGCAATGAAAAACTGGCTCGAGCCCCCACCCAGTGACCTGGAACAATTACATACCACCCCCCTGGGTACCTCTAAGAGGCAATACTTCCCCTCTCGCAAGCACGGAGTCTGAGTGTAGCAGAAAATGTTTAATAACATGAGGTAAACGACATCAGCATAAAATTGGAAAAACACCACAAACAGGATTCCTAACACAAACCATGAGCAAAACCCACCCCAGCAAATTGGGCTGTGTCCTTTCCCTTTGCCTCTTGAATCCAGCAACCCAAAAATCACCCAGAGTCCCCAAAGTCCAACACCCCCAAAGTCTCTTGGGTCCAGCAACCACCCAAAGTCCCAAAAGTCCAACAACCCCCAAAGTCTCTGTCCCTGGTCAGTGCAGCCCCAGAGTAAAAGGGGGGGGGGGGGCACGCAGGGTGTTAAGGGGCACCTTACGTGATCCGAGGCTGGCCAGCCGTCTGTTTCTCCGTGGGGGTTCTGCCACAGCCTTCACCACAAGCCAGTCCACTTTCCTGCCATCCCACGAACTGCTCCGCTCTACAAGCTGCTCTGCTCCGCTCCGCTCACCGACCTGTGAGCCGTTCCAGCCGTCCCCGCAAACAGCTCCGCTCGCCGTTCCTTGGGCCACTCCAACCGGCCCCACAAGGCTCCACGCCGCTCCTCCAGCCATCCCCACAAACAGCTCCGCTTGCCGTTCCTTGGGCCACTCCAACCGGCCCCGCAAGGCTCCGCGCCGCTCGCTGCTCCTCCAGTTGTCCCCACAAATTGCTCCGCCAGCTGCTGAGCAATATAGCTTCAGGCTCCCCCACTAGTTAACACAGCACTCAGTGATCTCAGCTCTTAATAACTTTAGCTCTTTTGTGATTTCAGCTCTTAGCAATTTCAGCTCATAGTATAGTAGGGGAGCCCCAGTGCTAGTGCACCATTGGCCCAAAGTGAATTCAGCTCAGCAGCCTGTAACTAGATTCCTAATGGAATCAAAGTTAGCTCTGACATTCAACAGTGGAGAGAGGAGGTGGTGCAATTGGTGTTTCAAACCCTCAGAGGGGGCCCATACCATCAGGTACAAATACCTATCCCCGTCCTCTCTTAATTCACTGGGTTTTGTAACCCATGCCCCTTGTCAAGCAAGTGCTACTTAGGTAATGGTGAAGGACTCACTCAGTCCTTCTGTCATACAACAGTTCCACTGGCCTTGATTCACAAAACTTTATTCTTCCTGCCCCAATAATAGAGAAATTGGGGATCCCACACCAGCCAAAGTAACCACTTTCAGTTGCTGTTGTTTCATGCCAGGCGAGTGGGTGTGCCTATGCAAACAAGATCAGCCCCTGGAGTTCTTTTCCACACTCGCCATAATTCACCACCAGATGTCAGGGTAGAGCTCATCCTGACTCTGCTTACAGTTCTTAGAAAGTTTGCATAGTTTATTAGTTCCCTTAGTGCATAAGTTAGACATAGGTAGTTAGTCTCCTACAGGACTTAGCCTAAGGATGGGGCATGCCCCAATCTCTGGGCTTCAAGCCTTGTGACCACTGCAAAAAATCTATGCCAGTCAGTGATTCCTATCGAAGCTGTCTGAAGTGCTTAGGGGAAACCCACATGAGCGACAAGTGTCACATTTGTAAAAGTTTCAAACCGTGAACCAAAAAGGAGTGGGGCATTTGACTTAGAGCGCTCCTTATGTAGTCGGCCCTCAAACTGGCCTCGGAGCCAGGTAGATCTGACTCCGCTCCATGCACCGCAGCATTAGTGCAGAGCATGTCACCAGCACCAGCCTCCAACCAGCGCTGATCCCTATACCCGGCACTGGCTAAAAAGCAAAGAAAGGCCAGGAGAGGGCATTCTCCTACATCCCGTAAAGGGAAGGAGAGAGCCAGAGGAGAGCAAAGATCCACATGGGCAGGGCTGCCCAGAGGATTCAGGGGGCCTGGGGCAAAGCAATTTCGGGGGCCCCTTCTATAAAAAAAAGTTGCAATACTATAGAATACTATATTCTCGTAGGGGCCCCTGCGGTGCCCGGGGCCTGAGGCAAATTGCCCCACTTGCCCCCTCCACCTCCAGGCGGCCCTGCACGTGGGACAAATCCTCCCCCCAGTGGGTTGCCAGGCTGCAGGACCAGTTGAGCTGTCAAGCCCCTTCGAGACAAGCCCACCACCCCAGGAAGTGGCAGAGACACTTGGCACCTGGAGGTGCCGTCCATGCCGGAAGCCTTTCAGGCCACTAAGGACATATTGTCACTTCTAGTGCCGCCTACGCTGATCAGTGAGGTGCCCCGTTTGAGGGGTAAACCCACCCTGGGACTTTTCCAGCAGCCCCCATCAGTGCAGTACCACTCCCCAATGCAGGGGGTGCCCTGCCACCACACATCTGAGCAGTGCCTCCAGCCCCTGGATATGGGTCGGCTTACCTGTCAGAGTTCCCGGCATTGTTCCCCAGATTCTAGGCAGCATTCCCGGGATCCTGGTGCCAATCACTGGCTGTTGGGTGCAGAGCTGTGGAGGTGCATCGCTAGTCCCCGGAGTCCCAGCACTGGACCCTGAAGAAGCTGAGTCAATCTCCAAACTCACGGCACCACTCCAGAGAGTCGAGATGCCACAGGTCTCTGGTTTGCTGCCATGGAGCCCCATAGGCACGTCAACGATCCCCTGAGCCAAGACATCGATCCTCTTGCTCCTGCTCCTGGTCCACGGAGCGTCATTGCTCTCAAAGCATGAAGTGTCAATCATTGGGGCGCCATCACTAATCTGCTAAATGCTGACGGCAGTCACCGAAAGCGCTGCACTGAGAGCCGTCTTCCCAGTACAGGTCACTGGTGGAGACCCGCAGAGAGGCCCAACGGGAACTGGGTAGATAGGTGGCATTGGTACCGTCCTGGTGCCCCAGATGAGTCTCTCCCTCCTCAGGCTCGGATAGTGAGAAGGAAGATTTGCCTGCAGTCCAAGGCCACCCACTAGGGGCATCAGCATTCCCATATGGACCACCAGTAGCCGCATGACCCCAGAGCCAATGGCCACCTCACTGGCAGCTATGGCACTCCTGGGGGTTTCCCCAACCAACGATCAGTCTCAGGGGTATCTGAGAAATGGTTGACAACAGTCTCCCGCTCACCCCCAGACTTGGAAGCGGAGTGAGAGCAAGGTCCCCAGAGTCAGCCAACCTCAGCAGAGGCTCCCTGGCGAAGGCTACAGAGTTGGCAGACATGCCTATATCCACCTTCTCATCCTGTTCCCCAGGACAACATAGAGGCTTACCAGGAGCTTCTAAAGAGGGTGGTATCTGACCTGAGGTTGGAGGCCAAGGAGTTGATGTTTTAAGCACAGCAGCCCCCTCCAAGGTGGCACTGTCCTTCCATGAGGGACTGGTAAAGCTGATCAAGGCCTTGTGGCAAACCCCCTCCTCCCTGCTCCCCATATCCAAGTGGGCAGAAAGTATTATGCTCCTTTTAAGGGATTTCAATACCTTTATACACACCCTGCTCCAAACTCACTGGTGATATCAGCAGCCAATGAGTGCGATAGACAGGGCAAACTGGGATCAACCCCTAAGCATAAGGAGGCGAAGCGGCTCGATCTCTTTGGCAGAAAAAAATATTCTATGCCCAGTCTCCAGTTAAGAGTGGCCAAACATCAGGCCTTACTTGGCTGATTTTAACATTTGGCAGTCCATGGCCAAGTTTGCGGACTCGCTGCCAGAGGAGCCCAGGCTACTTTTGTTGAGGGCGGAGCTGTGGCCAGGGTAGCCCACCAAGTGGCCTCAGATACATCGGACTCTGACCATGGCTTCGGCCATTTCCATGAGGCGTGCGTCCTACTTGCAATCGTCAGGCCTGTCAGTGGAGATTCAGCAGTCCATCCAGGACCTCCCCTTCGATGGCCTGGCACTGTTTGCTGAACAAACAGACAGCAAATTACATGGCCTGAAAGACTCTAGGTCTACTAATATGCCTAATAAGAACCTTTGAGTATTGCCATAGGGGGTAGTGTCAGGTTAAATCTTGATGCTAACAGGAAAATGGATATGATTAACAGAATGACACTGCTCCCACCTCACAATGGCCAAGGGTGTGGAAATATCTGCCAAACTTTCCAACACGATTCCAGAGTTTACCTTTAGAAAGCTAAGAATGGCTGACAGTAAAAGTAAATGGCTACGGTGCAATCACATGGAATGATGTAGTTCCTCTTTACTTTTTAGTTCCTTGAGGTTGCTGGGAACAAAAGAAAATAGATAAAAGATAGGTGAATTCTGTTCCCCTGACACTACCATCTGTCAGCTACTTTAAAGCTTTGTTCGTATACCTTGTTTGGCTTTATCTGTGTATGCTTTGGTACTTAGCCTTTTCTTGAAGGTATTCCCTAAACAAGCAGAAAGGAAGAAAAAACCTGTCAGCACAAAAGAAACATAAGTTTCAGGTCACAAAAGTGTCCCTATTCAGGAAAACATTTAAACTCATGTTTGAAATTGAACACTTGCTTAAATTCTTTCCTGTCGGGACTCTACTTTGCAGCAAACTCACTGTTTTTTCTAAATCTTATATAGCACCTGGACTCTGTGGTGATGTGGGCTTTACAAATGCTTAGATAAAGATTAGACAGGTATGGTTAGAAATACTATGTGGTAATTGTGCTTATATTTTTGGACTGCTGGTTTGTAAAAGGGTGAGATGTTAATTTATAATAGCATTAAGCTGTTTAGAATGTTTAGATGACTGGCTATAAATGATTCCAGGACACCCAGTTCTGTGCATAGGCAACTTTCATGGAATCAAAATAAATAAATAAACAAGTTAGATTGACTGCCACAAGTTACTTACTGACTGACTGATTCAGGTGATACTTGTGGAATCTGTTTATATAATTTAAATCAAAGTTGTTGCTTTATTAAGAATAAACCTTTAAAAGTCTTCATAAAGTTTTCACATACATAGTTTGTAATGAATCAACAATTATGGCTTACTGAGTTGGGAAAGTACTAGTGCTTTGTCATTCTGTTAATTAAAGGCTGAATACTGAAATTCTTAGGAAAATAAGAAGATACTGCAAAACACTGTATCCCTTTGTACCATAAATGAAGCACAAATTACACTGCATGCTGCTCTTTTCCTGTTAGTAATGCATAACTGTATGTAATGTACAGGCTTTGGTTGGTCTCAGATTTTGCCAGTTAAGGTCAGTATTTAGTCTGTATGAGAATATATCTCTAGTTCGGAGATGGAAAAGGCCTACTAAGTAATTCCTGCAATATATTTTCATATCCTTTAAGTGATTGTTGCCTCCATAAATTATATATTGGTCAAAAACACTATTGACTATCTCCTGTGCTGGGTACATATTTTTTGGGGATAGCTCAGTGGTTTTAGCATTGGCCTGCAAAACCCAGGGTTGTGAGTTCAATCCTTGAGGAGGGCCATTTAGGGATCTGGGGCAAAAATCTGTCAGGGATGGTACTTGGACCTGCTGTGAAGTCAGGGGACTGGACTCAATGACCTTTCAAGGTCCCTTCCAGTTCTATGAGATAGGTATATCTCCATATAAAAAAAAAAAAAAAAAAAAAAAAAAAAAGGAGGGCATAAGGGGTTCCTTACAAATAGCAAGACTTAAAGTACTAGAATGTATATGCCCAGATAATGTACCATCCTCCGCATTATGTCCTCCCGTGACTGTGGTCTGCAGGAAGAAGAGGATGTGCAGGTAGTTAGTGAATATGTTGTCAGCAGAATCAAGTACTAAGTAAATAGCTCCAAAATTTTGTGCAGCTTTGTGAGACATTTTATTCAAATAATCATATAAGCGAATTTGTCTGTTTGCAAGTAATTTCCATATGGTCAAAACTTCAACTTAAAAATGGATTTAGTGCACATGAAAGGTATTAGTTAGACAGCCCTTGGTGAATGAAATCATTTGTTTTTGTACAGTGTAGCATAAGGATAAGCTTTCCATGCCTGTCCTCATCTCTGGTCTTGCCTTGAGACATCTAGTCTCACAAAAGTGCTTATATGAGGCAGGGGTACTATCGCCATATTACGCTTAAAAGAATTATATTATTAGCACTGTAAGGATAGTATTTTTAAAAGTGGTCTGTGTTCGCCTAACTCTGCTCCTATTGAAATCAGTGATAAAGCTCCCATTGACTTCAGTGGAAGCAGACTTAGGCCTAACCTAAGCTCTTTTGAAAATCTCACCTTCATATTGCAAAGTCAAGCACTCACAAACTAGGAATACCAGAATTACTGTCCCCTTGTGTATATGCATCATGATAATCTTCAATTATATGATTGCATACTATTTTCTCCCACATGAATCATTACCAAGTTTTGAACCAACAATCTTCAGATCTACCACACAGACCCATTAAAATTGAGTTGAAGGAGAAACAGATAGAAGAGCAGTCTGTTATATTCTATCTAAATCAGCTCTAGAGAAAGACACTTTGCCAGTTGGTTGCACAACTATTTATTGAACAGCAGCAGAATGGTAGGTATGGATATTCCTGGCTTGTATTCTTGGCTCTGGGAGCAAAGCATGGCCTGGTAGTTAGAGTAGTGGTTACAGATAATATAAGCGAGAATGTAGATTTGAAACTGTAATTTCAAACGATAGTGGGACAAAGTGTATGACATTTGAGTCTTTTCTGTTAGATGTGTCTTGCCCACCAAATTACGTGGAATTTAACCTGAGACATGGGCAGGCATGACAGATTTGTGAAATACATAACACTTGGCAGGATTGTAACTGGCAGTAGTTAGGGATTGTATGCTTGCTTCTCTTGGACTTTGTGCACGCTCACAGAGATCTTGATCTGCACTATCAAGCTGACTCAAGTGTCAGTCATGCCGCTACCTATCTAATGCCTCTTGTCACATGTGATTATTATTTAGCCCTACATACCTTATCAATATTTGAAGCTGTGCTTTGCAGTTCAAGTTTCAGCTTTTCCTGCCAGTTGACATTCTGATGCTACGCCCCATATGCTTCATAGCGATATGTTTATGATATGAATATGGCATAACTAAGATATTTTTTATGCAAGATGGGTCATGTGAGATATCATTGGAAAGGTTATGATTTACTGAATAGGATTATCCTATTTGCATGCATGTATCAGTTTTGTATCTAAAGTTAGGAATATTGACTATGTATCAATTACAAGTGGGTTTACACCTGGGGAACGCCCACCAGACATAATGCAATCAGCCTGGATGAGCCATTAGGGAGAACAATAGGTCTTTGAAGATGCTAATCTCCCACCTTCCTGAGAAGTTTCCTGGGATGCTACAAATGACCTTTGACTCATAGCTGCTTTGACATGTGATCATGTCACCTGGTATTGGACTCCATGATTGAAGACCAGTATTTTTCCATAGAGCGGGGAGGAACCATACTGGAAAACAAAGGATTCCTGCCATATGTAAATCCTACTTAACACAGGGGAGTGAGATGATTGGGGTTGAATCCCCACTGAATCTTCACTGAATCCCCGCCCAGGATGACTGCTGGAAACATCTAAAAAATAAAGACAAAAGGAGTAGAAGAGCTGAGCTCAGGGTGGAAAAAGGTGTGTGGCTTGTGAAAAAATGCCTAAAACAGCATCTAGGGTGCAAATTTACTACTTGTAACCAGTTTATTTAGTGTATTAAGCTTAGTTTGTGTGTTTGTTTTATTTGTTCAGTAATCTGCTTTGATCTGTTTGCTATCTGTTATAATCACTTAAAATCTATCTTGTGTAGTTAATATACTTGTTTTCTCTAAAACCAGTTTCTGGAATTCATAGCTGTGCACATCTTCCTCCACATTGAGGGGGGAGGCAAATTTCAATAAGCTTACACTGTATAGTTCTCTGTGCAACGCAAGATGATACAATTTTCAGTTTGCATCCCAGAGGGGGTATGCACTTGAGAGCTGGGCAGTTCCCTAGTTGAGTCTTCCCATTCAGAGCTGATTTCAGTGTCTGTGTGTTTCTGCAGCTGGGTGTGTCCATACTTGTGTGTGTGCTAGCAGAGGCTTGAGAGCCTGGCTCAGCAGCACAGTGTAAGGGAGCCTAGGCTGGTGGAATAGGTAGGCTCAGTGGTACCCCTGTACATCAGAAAATTGGAGCTCTGCAGGTTACAGAAAAAGAAAAAGAAACACAAAAGACAGAAAAAGAACACAAAAGACATATGGAATTACTGGAAGCAGAGAGTGCCAGACAAGAAGCAGAAAATACCAGACAAGACACAGCATACGAGAGGGCCATGGAAGCCCAGAAGCAAGCTCTGGCACTGAAAGACAAAGACAAAGAAATTGAAGCCCAGAAGGAAAAAGAGAGACAGCATGAATTGGTTGGGAGAGTTCTGGATATATTCAATAAGATGCCAATTGAGGATGCTTCAAATTATGGTAAATTCAAGGAAATGGTTTTAAAACAGTTTCAGATTACACCTGAAACATTTAGAGTGAAATTTAGAAGCCTTAAGAGAGGGTTTGGAATGAGTAATGTGGCATATGTGAACCAACTGAGAGTTTTACTGCATAAGTGGGTAAGGGGAAAGGGAATTACAGACTTTGAAGAAAATGTGTGTTCTTGTTGCTCAGGACCATTTCCTGAATATGTGTAATAATGATGTGAAACAGTGTCTATGGGACAAAAAAATGAAAACTTGAAAAACTTGCTACTTTTGAGCAGTCTCAAGCATCCATTAGAAATAAATCACAGGCAGAGTGGGGTAAGTTTGGTGGGAAGCAGGGTTCCCGTTTTGCCCCAGGGAAGAAGAAGGGTGGGAGGCTGGATGCTCACCACCCCAGTTCATTTCTCCAGCCCTCGTCCCAAATCTCCTGTAAAAACAGAATAGCCCAGAAGGTGTTATCATTGTAATTCCACTGAGCATCTGAGGAATAAATGCCCTGTGCTGAGCTCAACGGGTAGTGATCAACGGCTCGATGTCTAGTTGGCAGCCGGTATCAAGCGGAGTGCCCCAGGGGTCAGTCCTGGGGCAGTTTTTGTTCAATATCTTTATTAATGATCTGGATGATGGGATGGATTGCACCCTCGGCAAGTTCATGGATGACACTAAGCTGGGGAGGGAAGTAGATATGCTGGAGGGTCGGGATAGTGACCTAGACAAGTTGGAGGATTGGGCCAAAAGAAATCTGATGAGGTTCAATAAGAACAAGTGCAGAGTCCTGCACTTAGGACAGAAGAATCCCATGCACTGCTACAGGCTGGCAACTGACTGGCTAAGTAGCAGTTCTGCAGAAAAGGACCTGAGGATTACAGTGGACGAGAAGCTGGATATGAGTCAACAGTGTACCCTTGAATCCAAGAAGGCTAATGGCATATTGGGCTGCATTAATAGGAGCATTGCCAGCAGATCGAGGGAAGTGATTATTCCCCTCTATTCGGCACCGGTGAGACCACATCTGGAGTATTGCATCCAGTTTTGGGCCTTGCACTACAGAAAGGATGTGGACAAATTGGAGAGAGTCCAGCAGAGGGCAATGAAAATGATTAGGGGGCTGGGGCACATGACTTACGCGGAGAGGCTGAGGGTACTGGGCTTATTTAGTCTGCAGAAGAGAAGAGTGAGGAGGGATTTGATAGCAGCCTTCAACTATCTGAAGAGGGGTTCCAAAGAGGATGGATCTAGGCTATTCTCAGTGGTGGCAGATGACAGAATAAGGAGCAATAGGAGGGTGGTGAAGCATTGGAATGGGTTACCTAGGGAGGTGGTGGAATCTCCATCCTTAGAGGTTTTTAAGGCCCACCTTGACAAAGCCCTGGCTGGGATGATTTAGTTGGGATTGGTCCCGCTTTGAGCAGGGAGTTGGACTAGATGACCTCCTGAGGTCTCTTCCATGATTCTATGCTACCAACATTGTGACATTCTGCATGGGGAATTCTTTGACAAAGTTATATTTTTATTGAGGCATGCCATATATAACCGAATGCTCATCTTTTTGTAAAGAGATACATATATATGTAAAGAAAGAGTAAATCAAATTAAGCCGATCTATAGATTATAGGCCCAATTTTTAAAGTGGATCACACACACACACACACACACACACACACACACACACTTCAGAGGTTTGAGCATTGGCCTGCTAAAACCAGGGTTGTGAGTTCAATCAGTGCTTGGTCCTGCTAGTGAAGGCAGGGGGCTGGACTCAATGACCTTTCAGGGTCCCTTCCAGTTCTATGAGATAGGTATATCTCCATATATTATTATTTTGAATGCATATGTAAACCACTAAATTTTGATTATACAGGTTGCACTATAGTTCCATTTTACTGAAGGAATAGTGAGCAAGTTCAGTCTATTGTGAGAGCAGAACTCCCAACTGCAGATAATAACACACAAGATTAATATGAAAATGTGGACAGTCATGGGATGCCTGTAACCTGAGTTGCTGCAGTTTGAAATAGACATCACAATGTAGTAAAACTACTGGGACAAAACAAACAAACAAACAACCCTTTCAGTTTATAAGAAAACAATTTGAGTGTTAATTAAGATTCTTCATAAATCTAAACATGAGCTTATCATTACAGCAAAACAACAAACACTAATATCAAATATATAGATTTCTTCAGTACCAAAAGATACACAGGTAACAAATCCTATGCATGTAAAACATGTGCTGCTATTTGGAATTTTTGTCACTACACCATCTTGAGCTGAAAAAAACAGCAAGCTCCCAGTTCTTTGAATAGGCTGGTATCCTTCTCCTTGTGGTTAGCTTCTTGATGCATTAAGTAAATGCAGGCCTTTGAGCATCAGCCCTCAGGCCAGAGATCTTCATCTCCCTCTGGTATGGCTTTCTGCCTCTAGGTCTGCACTTTTTTTTTTTTTTTTTAATGTTGGAGGTGGATTGCTCCATCCCCAACCCCAGAGATGCCCTACTGAGCATGAAGTCTGAGAGTTCATAAACTTTTTTTCTGATAGTTCCAGACTTGCTGGAGTAAATGAACAGCTGCTCCACTCTTCTGGCAAACAAACAAAAAAACAAAACAAAACAAAAAGCAATATAAAAACCCAACTGTAGCGGGCTTGGCACCACACTGTTCCTTTGTGGCAGGGGTGGGATGGGGTGTCATGACCTCAGGACTTACAAATTCACACGCCCACCTTTCTGCGGGCGGCCAGTTGCGGCCTAATGGCTTCCCTCCACACAGTCACCCGTTGGTCAGGATAGTGTGGCCTAGCGGCCAGAGTCCATGTAACTCACCCCCAAGCATCGGGGCAGTGTGGCCCAATGGCCAGGGTCCATATAACTCATCCCCTCACGTGGGGGCAGTGCGGCCTAATGGCCAGGGTCCCTGCAATCCCCTCACAAGCAGGGTAGTGTGTCCTAGCGGCCAGAGTCCATGCAATCCCCCTCACAAATGGGGTAGTGCAGCCTAGCGGCCAGAGTCCATAGGATTCCCACCATTCAGGGGGCGGTGGGGGGTAGGGGGACCCAGGCCTGCCCACTCCAGCAGGTCCCGACCCAGGGCCCTGGTAGTGGCAAGCTCCCCTTGCCACCAGCTTGGCGGGGATCCGCCCACAACATGCCGAGCGCCTATGCGGCTCTAACGCCGTTTGCCTCTAAAGTTCCCCTGGGTCACTTCCTACCATAAATGCCAGGTTCTCGGCTTCAGGGGGTCCTCCGGTTTGTTCCCCTCCTGTGACGTCCTTCGTCTGGGTATCAGGGTGCATCCCGGCTTGGCTGGCCTCTGGATCCTGGCAGGGCTGCCCAGAGGATTCAGGGGGCCTGGGGCAAAGTAATTTCGGGGGCCCCTTCCATAAAAAAAGTTGCAATACTATAGAATACTATATTCTCGTGGGGGCCCCTGCGGGGCCTGGGGCAAATTGCCCCACTTGCCTCCCGCTCTGGGCAGCCCTGGATCCTGGTGCGCAGACTCTCCCTCTTCAGGAGTTAGCAGCGTGCCTCCTTCTTCTCCGGCAGTCAGCCCAGGTTGAGCAGCTCTGCAGGCTTTTATACCTGTTCTCCAGTTGGAGCATGTCCAGCAGAGCTTCCGGAGTGTGGCTTCCTCTGCTAGGAAAGAAGGGTTAACCTCTGCGGTACCAGTGCGGGGCCATTCTGCCCCGTCACACAAACAAACAACTGACTACTACTCTTTAAAGGAATAGCAACAGAAGCATGGGTTACTCAGGGACAAATCTGGTAAGTATGCCAGGAAATGTATTCAATTTGCATATGCAATTTTAGTAATTTACATGCCACCAACACAATCTTTTGACTGAACAAGTAGACCTCTCCCTTTGAAAATGTGGCAGTGTATTAGTATCTTGCATTGCATTATACCTGGGTAAGATACTGAATGAATTATACTGGCTGAAAGTTGAAACTAGAAAAATTCAGACTGGAAATGAGTACATTTTTAACAGTGAGAGTAATTAGCCATTGGAACAATTTACTACGGATTGTAGTGGGTTCTCCTTCACTGAGCTTTTTAAAACAAGATTTGTTATTTTTGTAAAAGCTATACTCTAGGAATTGTTTTTGAGAAGTTCTATCTCCTGTGCTATACAGAAGGTCAGATTCGGTGAACTCACAATCCTTAGAGTGTCACAGATCCACCAATGTCCCTGATTTTATATTTAGTTGAATTAGCCGAAAGATGAGTAACATCACAAGGTGACAGGGATTTTTCCCAGTGCTTTGTGTCTGAGAAGGCTCCTTTGTGTTGTTTGTTTCAGCAAACATAGTACCTAAAATATCTCAGCTTATTAAATGCAGCACTCTTGTTTTCCCTGGAAGTATTTGAATAAGTGATCTGTATTCACATCTTTCTTTTATCAACATGACTTTTAGAGCACAAAAGTATTTTGTTACAGCTAGTTTTGTGACTTAGCCACTGAAATTGTTCTACTTTGAGAGGTATATAAATCAACATCAGTTCATAATTCTGCTTTTAATTTAACCTTTAACTTTATACACACACAACAACATTTCAAATTACAGCACTCCATATTGTGACAAAGTTCCTCCTCTATCTTGGTGGGTCCTGTGCTTATGGGCAGATTTTCTTGCCTCAGAGATTCACCATGTGGGTTGGGGAACAGCCCAGAGACCTTCCCCTCTGGAAGAATCCACAGTCCAGGTCAATTGGGAGGTTTGGGGGGAACCCGGGCCCGCCCTCTACTCCGGGTTCCAGCCCAGGGCCCTGTGGACTGCAGCTGTCTATAGTGCCTCCTGTAACAGCTGCATGACAGCTACAACTCCCTGGGCTACTTCCCCATGGCCTCCTCCAAACACCTTCCTTATTCTCACCACTGGACCTTCCTCCTGGTATCTGATAATGCTTGTGCTCCTCAGTCCTCCAGCAGCACACCCTCTCAGCTCCTTGCACCTCTTGCTCCCAGCTCCTCACACTCGCACCACAAACTGAAGTGAGCTCCTTTTTAAAACCCAGGTGCCCTGATTAGCCTGCCTTAATTGATTCTAGAAGCTTCTTCTTAATTGGCTCCAGGTGTCCTAATTAGCCTGCCTGCCTTAACTGGTTCTAGCAGGTTCCTGATTACTCTAGTACAGCCCCTGCTCTGGTCACTCAGGGAACAGAAAACTACTCATCCAGTGACCAGTATATTTGCCCTCTACCAGACTCCTGTACCCCACTGGTCTGGGTCTGTCACAATATTTAATAATGATATTCATAAATTTCACAGCAATAAAATAGAATGGCATTTTTAGTCATTTGAATTAAAAGTGTAGTTATGAGGGCAGCTATCCATAGTTACAAATACAATAATCAGTTCTTCTCCAGTTCAACTGAAGAAGCTTTTCAAATCAGGAGTGTCAGGATCAGGCCCTGAGATCAAATGTTGAAACAGTGCATTTAGGTTTGCTTTTTAGTACAGCAAAGTAGCAAACTCAAATCACTTCTTTTTCTCTCACTGTGATAGAATTGGCTATGTATTGGTTTTGTATTTAAACTCATGAAAGCCTTGTAAATGTTGCAAGTGAAAAGTGATAGCAGTGTGGGTGTGACAGGATCTAAAGTTACACAGTAACAGTTAGGAAAAGGGTCACCTTTCAGATCCCCCAATATACTTTAAATCAAAAATCTTTTAGATGATGATCAAGCCTGTTATAATATCCTGACTAAATCTTTGGAAGAACCACATACTGTCACCAGAAAATCCATCCCAGGTCTTACACTGTGCTCAGTGTAGGATGGGGTGTATGTCTGCTACATTTGAGGGGAACTGTGTCTATAGTCTCTTCTATGGTCCATCCAGGGCACCAACTCCTGGGCTTCTGGCTCCCCAGCCATCACCTCTCTGGGTAGAGACATGCATCCCTTTCCCTCCTGACCAGGGTATTTCCATTCTGAATAGTTCCCTGTCTACACTGTGAATTGCCCAGCAAAGTCAGACTGCCTCAGCAGGCCTGTTTTACTTTTCTCCTCAGAGACAGTAAACAGTGTAATTGCCACTGTTAAGTTTCCACAGCCTTTTCTAAACAAGCACACTTATTCTTAAGGTAAAAGCAATACAGAGAAAATATATTAAAACAATAAAACCTACAAACATGCTAATAAGCTTGCCAGAGATCACCCCATCTTCACTAAAGCTCTAACTGGTGAACAGTCTGTCATACAACATCAAGGGATTTTGCTGCAATTACAAGTTCATAACCTCTTTTGCTAAGAGCAAGAACCTCATTAATCTGGGAGTTGCTTCTTTATGCCTTTTAGGCCTTTTGCTCCTCGGACTAAGTAACTTGTTGATAAAGGTGCCTTCCCCAGAGGAAAGCTTCAAAATATCAGGTCCATAGATGGGCATTTGCATTGCCCTACTCCTAGGTATTTCCTAGGGAACCTACTCAATTAATAGTTTATTCTGGCGTTAGCCCATTGTTTTAAGAGAGTCATTTGAAATTCATAACGCTGCCCAAGATTTACATGTCTTCAAGATAAGTTGCATACAATCCCAGAATAACATACAAACCTTTTCATTTTTAATACAATGAGCTTCTAAAATACTTCAACTTAATTCAATAAGGTTTGTCCAGGATGTTGCAGGAAATTGCCATTTCTATCACAATGTGATTTTTGGGTGGTTTTCTTGCTGGTGTGAAAACATATTCTGGGTTAAATTCACTCCACCTGCATAGCACTCAAGTAAATATGGATTCATGTCTTAGCCCCTGTACCAGAACCAAATTCATGTTTTACAGCCTTCACAGAATGGCGTGGAGACCAGTTGTGAGGCTTACAGGAGTGCACAGGTTTTGCTGCATGACTGCTTAGCCAACTCACCCTCCCACCCTCTTTTCTGTGCAGTGTCTGTATGAAACTTTAGTGATTTGGATAATCTTGTGTCAGCCCTCTGCACTCAAGGTCAATTTCACCAAGTGAGAAGATAGGAGCAATATGACTTACAATTAAATACTGCACTATGAGGTCTCAGTGTCATGCTTTAAGGGATTCCTGGTAAACAGATGCACATCATTCTTGGGATCTGTTCAGCCATGTTCTATGGCCTTCGACCACATGAATATGTGGACTGGAAAGTTACTGGTGATGTTCGCTGCTAGCCCCATGGTACCAAACTTTCAAAGCAAGGATACACTGGGTGCACCCACAAAAAACTTTCATTTACTAATACAGTGGGAAAACTTCACCTTTGTCTACACATGCAATTGCTCAAACTTTGGGTGCATGTATAGGGATTTCTTTGTTCAGAAATGGTATTTGTAGAGTTTTGTAGGAAACTCTGCTGTGGAAATTTGTCACTAAATGATTCTTTCTTTAACTGTAGTTTTAAGATTTGTAAAAGTTGCCAGATTGACAAACCTGTTTTCTGAAGTCTGCTGTTTTTCCACAAAACGGGGAGAGCACAAGTGATGAGCGAAAGCTAGCTCTTGTAGCTACATGACCTGATGGAATCAAAGTTTCATTTTCCCTGCCCATTCAGTTCTTATCCTTACTGCAGGCACCTCTAAAAGGATACATAGTAGCATCAATAGTAGTGGTGATTTTTGTTATATGGACAATTTATTTATCTAGAAATTGTTCTGAGACAATAGACTTACCATAGGCTGCCAAACAGCCATTAGTAATGATTTCCAGTCAGTACTTGCATGATTTGGATTGGAAAAAAAAATATCTAGAGGTGAAAGGCTCCTGTCATAAATATAAAGGGAAGGGTAACCACCTTTCTGTATACAGTACTATAAAATCCTTCCTGGCCAGAGGCACAAAATCCTCTTACCTGTAAAGGGTTAAGAAGCTCAAGTAACCTGGCTGGCACCTGACCAAAAGGACCAATAAGGGGACAAGATACGGGTAAGCTAGGCAAGCAGGACCTAGGATGGCGAAACGCAATGTCCAACAGAAACTAGAATTAGCTAAATTTGAAGCTGAAGAGAGACAAAAAGAATATGACAGACAGATAGCCTTAAAATGCTTGGAAGCGGAGGCGAAGAAGCACCGCTTGGAGGCAGAGGCGAAACGCTTGGAGATGGAGTTAGAGCTGAAGTGCTTAGATCTGGAAAGAGCTAAGCTGAGTCCACCGGATAACCTTAACAATCCTTCCCCCAAAATCCAGATTTGAAAGTATCTTGTCCCCTTATTGGTCCTTTTGGTCAGGTGCCAGCCAGGATACTTGAGCTTCTTATCCCTTTATAGGTAAGAGGATTTTGTGCTTCTGGCCAGGAGGGATTTTATAGTACTGTACACAGAAAGGTGGTTACCCTTCCCTTTATATTTGACAGCTCCACAGTGCATTACCACTCCCTTGAGCTATATTGCCTCCCAGGCTCTTTGTTTGTGTGTGTAAAGATGTATAAGAGAGAATGGTCTCCTTCTGAATTGTAGTGAATAATCTACTCTGGAAGAGCAACAGAGGCGGTAATGTAGATGCTGCATGAAGGACCAAACAAATGACAGAAAAGAAAACCAGAAATGGATCTTGAAAATTAAATGATTTTCTGTCAGTAGGTTGATACCACCTCAGTTCAGTATTATTGTAAATGTCAAACAATCATGTTCTTGGAATAGATGGAAAAATATTTGGAGTTTCATAGATCAAATTGCTATTCTATAAAACAGTGTTTCCCAAACTTGGGACGCCGCTTGTTTAGGGAAAGCCCCTGTCAGGCTGGGCCTGTTTTTTTACCTGCCGTGTCCGCTGCGGTTCGCTGCTCCAGGTCAATGGGAGCTGCTGGAAGCGGCGGCCAGTATGTCCCTCGGCCCACGCCGCTTCCAAGTTTGGGAAACACTGCTATAAAATACTAGGAAAATGTTTTGCTTTTTCATTTTTGGAAGTTGTACATTATATTGGACTAGCTGAATAGAATATTTTGGGATCTACCATGGATTTTATTTAATTGCACTGCACATACAGGCTATGACAACAAGGTCAATTAATATGAAAGAAAAGGACAAGCAATTCTTTATTCAAAGTTCCATAAGGTCTGAATTTAGGCAGGTAGAAAAGTGCATTTGTATATAACACATTGTATGCAATCTGCCACTGGTTTTCACTGTAATGCAGAGCTTAATTATATCAAATTGTTGGTGTAAATAAGACAGAAAAGAAAAGAAAAAATAGTATTTGAATATTTTATGCTATTGGCTCAATCCCATAGCTGCTGTATGTAAAGACACACATTTAAGTCCAATGGGAATTCTACAGGAGTAGAAGTTAATTGCAACCACAACAAAAATCCCTCCAAAGCAGGATATTCCCCATCCTATGCAAAGAATGTTAGACTGCTGTGACCACACTACTAGGTTTCTGAATTTTGTGATTTCCACAGAGTCACATACATTGATATACAAATATGAAACACACTCAGTTGTGTTTACTATCTATAATCTTTTGACACCTAATTAACTTTAAAAACAAACAATATCAACCTTACCAGCTCCCTTTCTCTCTTACCTCTCTCTCTTTCTCTCTCCCCTCCAGAAACTCTCCTCTGTCTCCCTAATCCCTCAGTGTCATTTCCCCAGAAAAAGCTCTTGCCCTTGCAAAAGGCTTAATTCTGGTCAGATGGCAGTGGTCAGCATGTGCTGACTCCAGTGACTATTTTTACAATGAGGAGTGGGTGGGGGGTGCACCCTTTTGCATCCCTACATTGACAAATCCATATGATCTGGGCATTAAATATGGATCTGGAAATATATAAACCCATTAGATATGAGCTGCTGACACTCTATCTGTAATGATGCATCTTTAATGTGTCCGTTATTTAAATCAGGTTTGGTTGGGAGAAATTCCACAGCACTGTTTATAAACATCCTTTTCACTGTTCTCTCTTGATGCCCTCGTTTGTTTCTGTATATGTCTAGGCACTGAATGATGAGTGCGGGGTGGGAGTGGGAATATTGTACTGGAAACTGTGGTGATTTTATTTCTGCTAAGCAGGTCAGGTACCGAGTGCATGATCTGAATCTTTTTCTAGTAACTGGAAAGATAGGCTTGTCAGCAGCTCACAAGCTTTTTCTTCTAACAAAGGGTACTAAGGCAGATCATGCATAACAATATCCATGCATCCTTATCTTCAGGCTCAAACTTTCAGTCCATTGTTACAGCTGAATTATAAACCTGTAAAAATAAGGGTTTATTATAGAGGAAGTGCCAAAGGTTAATAGGAAGCACCAAAGGTTAAGAGAATTATTTCAATTCTGTAGGAGAACTTTTAAGTCTGTTTTGTCAGTCCTCCTCAGAAAATTAAAAAGGTTTGGGTCAGATCCTTATCTGGTGTAAATCAACATAGCTCAGCTGATGGTGGACACCTGGTATCATGAATTCCTTTTGTTGCTAGGGCCCACTGGGAGCCTGGAAGGGTATGCTAGGGAAGGAGCCCTCTCCTCTCCCTCTTTTTACTGCAGCTGCCTCAGTCCCAGCTCGGTCTTTCTCTTACCCACAACCCGATGCCAGGGCAACGTCTTAGTCACATTTAGGGAGGGAAAAATAACTCCAAAATCTCTTCCAGGTATGGAAACCCTTGGCCACATAACTTGGATCCAAATACTGTATATATGGAGTAAGGCAGGGAGCAATACCTCCATCCCACCACCCATCAGTACCGCCTCACAAATCTCCTGCTCATCAATACCTGTCCTCCCACCCAGCAACCTTCCACCTAGTATCACTAGTCTCCTTGCCCACAAAAATCCCACCCAACAACACTGGCTCCACCCCTCCCATAGCAAGACCAGCAGTCCATTCCTCGCTCTACTTTCAGAAACCTTTTACAGCTGGTACATTCAATCCACTGGATACTGCCTCACAAACCATCTTAAGCAGCACTGCCTTAGAGAGTGCAGAATTTGACAGGTATGAAGTCTGAGTCTATAAAGATAGATTGGACCATTATTGTTAAATAAAATACAACAATAACAACTATTACAGGATATGTGAAGGCTTTAGAAAGACTGGATTTTATACTGTAAATATTAAGAAATGGTTCCTAGGTGATCATGTCATTAAGAGTATTAAAATGTACAATTGAGTGGAGTTGGAGGTATAAATTCAATTGAGTTTTGGCATAACCTCAATTTTCAATTTCTAAATCTGCCACCTGAATATTGTTCTCTCAACATAGTATTTTGTATAGTATCAACACTACCAAATATAATGCAAAATACTTAACCTATATATCAAAAAAGTGTTTTATGATGGCAGTTCTGTGAATAAGAAAGGGTTTTTCCAGCAATACCAGTTGGTTAATTAAAATATTAATTAGGGCTGTCAAGTGATTACAAAAAATAATCACGATTAATCTCACTGTTAAACAATAATAGAATAATATTTATATAAATATTTTTAGATTTTTTCCACATTTTCAAATATATTGATTTCAATTACAACACAGAATACAAAGTGTACAGTGCTCACTTAATATTTATTTTTATTATAAATATTTACACTGTAAAAATAAAAAATATATATTTTTCAATTAACTTGATAGAAGTACGGTAGTGCAATCACTATCATAAAAGTTGAACTTACAAATGTAGAATTATGTACAAAAAATAACTGCATTCAAAAATAAAACAATGCAAAACTTTAGAGCCTACAAGTCCACTCAGTCCTACTTCTTGTTCAGCCAATCGCTCAGACAAACAAGTTTGTTTACATTTGTGGGAGATAATATTGCCCGTTTCTTGTTTACAGTGTCACCTGAAAGTGAGAACAGGCATTTGCATGGCACTGTTGCAGCCGGCTGTGATGCTGCACTCCACATGATTTTATGAAAATATGCTAATGAGTGTTAATATAATGTAACTGGAATATGCTTCATGCAAAAGGTCTCTTGTAAGATATCATTACAAAGTTTATAATCTACAGAGTGTGGTCATCCTATTTGTATAAATGTATCATTCTTGTATCTGAAACTATAAATATGAAATATAACTCTAAGGTCCTATTGTAATTATGCAACGTGTGGGCCATTAATGGTGGTTTGGAATCTTGATGGCTCCCATCAACTAAGACAATTGGTTGTAAATGGCTCTGTTTACTTGCAAGCCTTCCTGTGAGTCAGGCCAGGAAGAATGAAGGATTGGGGTCTCACAGGACATGTGACCATGTCACCTGGTACTGAAATCCATCTTAAACCTGTTGCCTTTCCATTTAGAAGGAGGGGTGGGGACCCAGAGAGACAAAATATTCCCACCTTGTGCCAAAGCTATATAAGGGGGTGGAACAGAACAAAGGGGGTCCCAGTAATGAGAAATCCTCTAGTTACCACCTGAGCTGGAGCTAACAAGAACTGTACCAGGGGAAAGGATTGGACCCAGACTAGGAAGTAGTCCAGTCTGTGAAAGAAGCTTATTGGAACATCTCTGAGGGTGAGAGTTTATCTGTAATCAGTTCTTAAGGTATTAGGCTTAAACTTGCGTGTTTTGTTTTATTTTGCTTGGTAACTTACTTTGTTCTGTCTGTTATTACTTGGAACCACTTAAATCCTACTTTTTATACTTTAATAAAATCACTTTTGCTTATTAATTAACCCAGAGTAAGTAATTAATACCTTGGGGAGCAAACAGCTGTGCATATCTCTCTATCAGTGTTATAGAGGGCGGACAATTTATGAGTTTACCCTGTATAAGCTTTATAGAGAGTAAAACAGATTTATTTAGGGTTTGTATCCCATTGGGACCCGGGTGTCTGGGTGCTGGAGACAGAAGCACTTCGTAAGCAGTTTTCAGTTAAGTCTGCAGCTTTGGGGCACGTGGTTCACACCCTGGGTCTATGTTGGAGCAGACTGGCGTGTCTGGCTCAACAAGGCAGGGTTCTGTAGGCCCAAGCTTGCAGAGAAAAGAGGCTGAGAGGTAGTCTCAGCACATCAGGTGACAGTCCCAAGGGGTTTCTGTGATTGAACCCATCACACTGGCATTGCAAAATATTTACGTCCCAGAAGCACTAAAGATTCATATGACCCTTCATGCTTCAACCACCATTCCAGATTGATAGCTATCCAAAGCAGTGCAGACCAACTCCTGTTCATTTTCATCATCTGAGTCAGATGTCACCAGCAGAAGGTTGATTTTCTGTTTTGGTGATTGGGTTCTGTAGTTTCCGCATCTGAATGTTGCTCTTTTAAGACTTCTGAAAGCATGCTCTACACCCCATCCTGATCAGATTTTGGAAAGCACTTCAGATTCTTAAATTTTTGGTTGAATGCTGTAGCAATCTTTAGAAATCTCACATTGGTACCTTTTTTGCGTTTTGTCAAATCTGCAGTGAAAGTGCTCTGAAAATGAACAACATGCTGGGTCATCATCTGAGACTTCTATAACATGAAATATATGGCAGAATTTGGGTAAAACAGAGCAGGAGACATACATTTCTCTCCCAAGAAGTTCAGTCACAAATTTAATTAACTTATTATTTTTTTAACGAGCATCATTAGCATGGAAGCCTTACTAATCTGGCACGTAAATACCTTGCAATGCCGGTTACAAAAATGCCATGCAAATGTCCTTTCTCACTTTCAGGTGACATTGTAAATAAGAAGCAGGCAGCATTATCTCCCGTAAATGGAAACAAACTTGTTTCTCTTAGGGATTGGCTGAACAAGATGTAAGACAGAGTGGACTTGTAGGCTCTAAAGTTTTACATTGTTTTGTTTTTAAATGCAGTTATGTAACAAAAAAAATCTACATTTGTAAGTTGCACCTTCACGATAAAGAGATTGCACTATGGTACTTGTATCAGGTGAACTAAAAAATACTATTTATTTTGTTTATGATTTTTCAATGCAAATATTTGCAATCAAAATGATATAAAGTTAGTACTGTACACTTTGTATTCTGTGTTGTAATTGAAATCAATATATTTGAAAATGTAGAAAAACATCCAAAATATTTAATAAATTTCAATTGGTATTCTATTGTTTAACAGTGCAATTAAAACTGTGATTAATTGCAATTAATTTTTTAATCACAATTTTTTTTAGTTAATTGCGTGAGTTAACTGCGATTAATCGACAGCCCTAATATTAATGTAATGTAAAGAATTACCAACCTCTTAACTCCAGTTGTAATGATTTTCCTGTTTTATATACTTGCTTGCACTAAGAGGTTAAGAAGACCATAATTCAATCATTTCAGTTTTCTGAAGTAAAAGAAAGCCAATTCCTGGCAGAGACACAAGGGAATTGTGTTCACGTAGTGGCACAACACTTATTTACTCACTTGGGACCAAATTCTTCATTGTTCAAAAACAAAAAGTAACCAGAGGGGAACACTCTTGTGGGGATCAAGTAGCAACCATCCTCCCCATCCCATCCAGAGCATGCTGTCTCAGGGGTGTGTGTATTTTTGACTGCTCCAGCCAATGTAAAAGGAAATCTTTTACTCATCTTGGACATGGAGAGGGCAGGAAAGGAGGGCTCCCCTGGGTTTCTCTCTGTTGTAAGAAGCCCCGTCCGGTTTCCCTTTAAGGGTTGAAATTCCTCCACCAGTGTCTGCTGATGGCACTTCTCTAAGTTGGAAGTTTGGCTGTGCTCCTATGTTGCTTTTCAGGTGCCAGCAGTTTTAAACAGTGAAGTCTCCTGTGACTTCGGATGCTGTTTTCTGGCTATGTGCCTCATTTTCAACACAAATGGCTCATATCCCTCCAGCTCCAGTTTTTTTCTTTTCATATAGCTAGTGTATTATGTGGGTGTAACTTTAGTCTCTAGCTGCCTTGTGTACTTTATAATATATTTGTAAGCTTTCTGCTGCTTATACCCTTCAGGAATTAAAATGCATTTGTTTGCAAAGTAATGTATTAGGTGAGATCCAACAAGACGAAAGTTTGCATAAAAATGATGAATGAACTAGTGAAAGCTAATGAGGAAATGGATTTAAGTTTACCAGTAAACATAGGTTACAGTGACAGTCAATAAATTGTGAATATGTTTACATGTGTAATATAACCAGAGTGCAATGGTGGATGCATTGGCAGAAAGCTTAGCTATAAAACAGATGGCAAGGATCCTGTCATATTAGGTTCATTTGGAATAATAGGAACAATATGCCCCAAACAAGGTTGAAAGAGCAATGGACCCTCTGTCAGCAGTGTATGGGAGATGGAGCAATCAAACAGGGAAACTCTGCAATGCTTTCTCATTGAGGAGCACCACTCCAAGGCAATGCAGACAGGATTGTTTAGGAGTAGGACAAGGCAATGGCATGGGATGTCTTAGCTGGTCCAGAAACTACACACATTCAATCATCAGCACACCCATGTAAGGGGTTTGTAGCAGGCTACAACCACTTCTGTAGCTGCCCTGCTCCCTGGGGGGTGAGGGGGGAAAGTATGTGCTCTGAGTTTGTACAGATGATGTGAACTTTCCCAAAATGGGTAGTAGAGGTCCATGAGTTTAGAAGAGGAGCATTCAAATGCTGGAATCAGTTCCAAGGAGAACAATAAGACCAATTTTAAGTATGATGGGATTTTCTGCTGAGGACAGCCTTCAACACCTTAATGTGTTCTGGCTTGGAAAAAAAGAAACAGGAAGAGCATCTAATTACATTTCCCAGATCTGGGAAAGAATCTGTTCAAATTTAAAATAAATAAATAAAAAGAGAATATCATCTGAAAATGCTAATAATGTCAAATTGTGCTTTGACTGATGTGTATGTGGAGACGTAAGATTTGGGTATGTACCTGCTGCAAAACAGGTGTGCCAACTAATGTTCTGACTAAAGATTAAATTGAGTGTGAATGGGAAGAACAAAATCTATAGAACATTTGGAAAATATCCTATAATGTTTATCCAGAGCATGTGCTACTATTGTTGCTGGAGGTCTTCTATTGGATGAATAGATCTCACGACCGCCTGTTGTAAAAGTTGTACCAGCAGAGAGCAATTGAATTTGTCACATTTAGAGAGGAAAAAATAACTCCAAAACCTCTTCCAGGTATGGAAACCCTTGGCCAAATATCTTTCCTACATATATGTACTAACATTAATATTACAGGCAACGTTAACGTTTAATCCTGTGTAGCCCCATTGAAGTCAGTGGAGATGCTCAAGTGTAAAAAAGAGTAGAATTTGGCTCCACAGTTATAAATTAAATTATGAAATAAAATAAAAAATAACTCCTTGTAACTGATCTAGTAAATTATAATTAGACATACCACCTATGTTTGTAATGGAGTCAGATAAAGGGAACAAACAATAATAAACCAAGTCTTAGTGATACCATAATATTAAGAATTATTCTGGTCAGAAGAAACTTTACTTTATCTGAGATCACTTATCAACCAAGTGATCCTGGACTGTTCAAGTTAAAGGGAATTTTACCCTTCCAAATTGAGGAGCACTGATCTATGTTGGCTATCTTAATTGCAGTGCAGACTAGATCATTTTAGGTTGAGCTGGGGTAGAAATATGGTTATCTTTAATTCAGAGGCAATATTCACACACATTGCAATGCTGGCCACCAATGAGAAGGGTGTCTTTGATTTAATATATTCATCATTTTACTATGAGTGGTTAGATTTGCCCACATAGATCATATTATAAGTTTCCACTGCATAGAACTACTATATCTCATTGATATTTTCATTTGCAAATTTGACACCCTCAGATCAGGATTAAACAAAGTCTGTGAATGGCTAGCCAACTACAAAAGCAGTTTCTCCTCCCTTGGTGTTCACACCTCAACTGCTAGCAGAGAACCTCACCCTCCCTGATTGAACTAACCTCATTATCTCCAGACTGATTCTTGCCTGCATATTTATACCTGCCTCTGGAAATTTCCATTACATGCGTCTGACGAAGTGGGTATTCACCCACGAAAGCTTATGCTCCAATATATCTGTTAGTCTTAAAGGTGCCACAGGACTCTCTATTGTTTCTTTGTCTCTTTTCTTAGTTAAATGTCATTTCATTTTAAACAAATCATGAACTTACAGCCTGGCATTACATGAATATTAGGTGCATGTGTACATTACCAGAAGTGTTCCTATAACATGAACACAAAAATAAGAACATTTTAACTAAACAAACAGTTTTCATCTATCAACATAGGCAGGGGGGAAGGGAAAAGATTACTGCCAAATTATTAACTATTAATTATTAACATCTAAAATCATGTTAAATATACAAACTAGTCATCTCATTATACCAATATATATTCAAAATGAGATATTCAAAATAAGATCAAACATTATAATTCTACAAAGAAAATGAGCAGTGTGAATAACGTATGTTTTGCCCACTCTTCAATATCAAGCATAGTGAATTTTGCAAGCCTGATCCTTTAAAATTAAGTCTAGTTAATCAGTTTCTGCATTCTGACTCAAATTATTCAAGGGATTTTCAGACTGTCTATACATTTTTGTTGACTAAAATAAAAATGAATGTCATGTAATTCTGACTAATTTAAAAATAAAAACAATCATACCAAATTCTTTGATGTGGGTTATATGAAATTGGTATTCAGTCAATGAAAACACCATGGAATCTGAGGCATAAGAACATAAGAACGGCCATACTGGGTCAGACCAAAGGTCCATCTAGCCCAGTACCCTGTCTTCTGACAGTGGCCAATGCCAAGTGCCTCAGAGGGAATGAACAGAACAGGCAATCACCAAGTGGTCCATCTCCTGTTGCCTATTTCCAGCTTCTGGCAAACAGAGGCTGGGGACACAATCCCTGTCCATCCTTGCTAATAGCCATTGATGGACCTATCCTCCATGAACTTATCTAGTTCTTTTTTGAACCCCTTCACAACATCTTCTGGAAAGGAGTTCCACAGATTGACTGTGTATTGTGTCAAAAATACTTTTGTTTATTTTAAACCTCCTGCCTATTAATTTCAAATGAAACCCTAATTTCATTTGGTGACCCCTAGTTCTTGTGTTATGAGAAGGAGTAAATAACACTTATTTACGTTCTCCACACCTGTCATGATTTTATAGACCTCTATCATATCCCTCCTTAGTTGTCTCTTTTCCAAGCTGAGAAGTCCCAGTCTTATTTATCTCTCCTCACATGGAAGCCATTCCATACCCCTAATCATTTTTGTTGCCTTTTTCTGAACCTTTTCCAAGTCCAATATATCTTTTTTGTGATGGGGCGACCACATCTGCATGCAGCATTCAAGATGTGGGCATACCATGGATTTATACAGAGGCAATATGTTTTTTCTGTCTTATTATCTATCCCTTTCTTACTGATTCCCAACATTCTGTTCACTTTTTTGACTGCCGCTGCACATTGAGTGGATGTTTTCAGAGAACTATCCACAATGACTCCAAGATTTGTTTCTTTATTGGTAACAGCCAATTTAGACCTCATCATTTTATAGTTGGGATTACGTTTTCCAATGCATTACTTTGGATTTATCAATATTGAATTTCATCTGCCATTTTGTTGCCCAGTCACCCAGTTTTGAGAGATCCTTTTGCAGCTCTTCGCAGTCTGCCTGGGACTTAACTATCTTGAGCGATTTTATATCATCTGCAAATTTTGCCACCTCACTGTTTACCCCCTTTTCCAGATCATTTATGAATATGTTGAATAGGACTGGGCCCAGTACAGACCCCTGGGAAACACCACTATTTACCTCTCTCCATTCTGAAAACTGACAATTTATTGCTACCCTTTGTTTCCTATCTTTTAATCAGTTATCAATCCATGAGAGGACCGTCCTTCTTATCCCATGACAGCTTACTTTGCTTAAGAGCCTTTGGTGAGGTTCCTTGTCAAAGGCTTTCTGAAAATCTAAGTACACTATATCCACTGGATCCCCCTTGTCAGCATTCTTGTTGACCTCCTCAAGAAATTCTAATAGATTGGTGAGGCATGATTTCCCTTTACAAAAACCATGTTGACTCTTCCCCATCAAATTATGTTCATCTATGTTTCTGACAATTTTGTTCTTTACTATAGTTTCAACCAGTTTGTCCGGTACTGAAGTCAGGCTTGTAATTGCCTGGGTCACCTCTGGAGCCCTTTTTAAAAATTGGCATCACATTAGCTATCCTCCAGTCATTTGGTACAGAAGCTGATATAAATGATAGGTTACAGAATACAGTTAATAGTTATGCAATTTCACATATGAGTTCCTTCAGAAGTCTTGGGTGAATACCATTGGTGACTTATTACTGTTTAGTTTATCAATTTGTTCCAAAACTTCCTCTAATGATACCTCAATCTGGGACAATTCCTCAGATTTGTCACCTAAAAAGAATAATTCAGGTTTGGCAATCTCCCTCACATCCTCAACCATGAAGACCGATGCAAAGAATTCATTTAGTTTCTCCACAATGGCCTTATCATCCTTGAGTGCTCCTTTTGCATCTTGATTGTCCAGTGACCCCACTGATTGTTTAGCAGGCTTCCTGCTTCGGATGTACTTAAAACTTTTTTTGCTATTACTTTTTGAGTCATTGGGTAGCTGTTTTTCAAATTCTTTTTTGGCCTTCCTAATTATATTTTTACACTTCATTTGCCAGAGTTTATGCTCCTTTCTAATTTCCTCACTAGGATTTAACTTCCACTTTTTAAAAGATGCCTTTTTGCCTCTCACTGCTTCTCTTGCTTTGTTTTTTAGCCACGGTAGCTCTTTTTTGGTTCTCTTACTACGTTTTTTTAATTTCGGGTATACATTTAAGTTGAGCCTCTATTATGGTGTCTTTAAAAAGTTTCCATGCAAATTGCAGGGATTTTACTTTTGGTGCTGTACCTTTTAATTTCTGTTTAACTAACCTCATTTTTGTGTATTTTCCCTTTCTGAAATTAAATGCTTCAGTGTTGGGCCACTGTGGTGTTTTCCCCGCCACAGGGATGGTAAATTTAATTATATTATGGTCACTATTACCAAGCGGTCTAGCTATATTCACTTCTTGGACCTGATCCTGTGCTCCACTTAGGACTAAATGAAGAATTGACTCTCCTCTTGTGGGTTCCAGGACTAGCTGCTCCAAGAAGCAGTCATTTAAGGTGTCAAGAAAATTTCTCTGCATCCCGTCCTGAGGTGATATGTACCCAGTCAATATGGGGATAGTTGAAATCCCCTATTATTATTGAGTTTTTTTATTTTAGTTTAATAGCCTTTCTAATCTCCCTGAGCATTTCACATTCACTATCACCATCCTGGTCAGGTGATTGGTAATATATCCCTACTGCTATATTCTTATTATTCAAGCATGGAATTCGAGAATAGAGATTCTATGGTACAAACAGAAATGTATTGTTTTTGATGAAACTTTCAAGGGGAATGTTTCTCCACCCCAGCATAGGGGATAGAAGAGAGAGAGACCCCAGACCCAGAAATAGCCTGTTGGCTAGAGTTCACACCTGTTTTGCTTGCCAGGGCCTCCAGTGACTCAGGTGAGTGACATAACCGCTAGGCTATTAGGTATTCTTGGATGCACTCTCTCTCTCTCTCTCTGTTTTTTTCCCCCCCTTCATGAAAAATAAAAAAAGGCTAGGTCTTGGTTTTGTGGGGGGAAAATGGCTAGGTCTTGGTTTTGTTCCACATCTGAATGAAAACAAATATTGAAACATACAAGTCTTTTGCAAAATAAAATCCTTGTTTTCCAGTCAGCCCTACTGATGAGCTACATGGCTGTGGTTTGGCTGAAAGTTCCATTGTTGTAGCTGTTAATCAGGACACTCTTGGACTGAACAACCTATTCAGTAACTTCTCAGTTGTTAGCCAGACAATAGCCATACCTCACCTTGGATAAGGTGCTGCCCACTGACGTCTTCTCCTGTGGGTCCACCTTCATTAACACTATACATTTGTCTCAGATGAGTGTCCTTTTTTGGGATGCTGTTATGTGGGATGCTGCAATTGTTGAGCTGCAATATACCATGAAGCTTCTGAGGTTTGACCATTAATTATAATAAAATCTAAAATAAAATAATACTTGTGCAGATGGCTCTTAACTTAACTTTGTATAATATTTTATATAGAAAGTATGTCTTTTAGAAATGTTTCTACTGAAAGTGTTAATTCCTTTCAAAGACAATTATACAGTCTAAACTCAGTTTCAGGACTGTCTGCAAGATTGGAAACCTCATGTTTTATAGGATATATATGACCTTATCTTAGATTTAGATAATCCAGAAACAAGAAAATTATTTAAAAAACAGAATTTAAGACTTTAAATCCTGCAGTCACTATTACAGGTGTTATACTTTGTCTGTGAACATCCCCTTTCACCAGAGTGAAGGTATCTGAGCTCTTCATCAATGCTACTTAATTGCTCATTTACCACTCATGTGAGAAAATAAAGCATACTTGTTACCATTTTAGTGATAAGGAATTAAGGCATGGAGAGATTAAGGACCAGAAGTTTTGAAGCAAAAAATCTCAACTCTTTTGAAAATCTTCCCATAAGTGTCACAATGGGAGCTACTGAGGTCAGAGCACTTTTTGATGTCTACATCACTGTCACCGGAACCGGATGGCACCATGGGGCCATGGTCCCACACGTTTAAAAGTGGGAGGGACATGCCATTCACTTTTTAACAAAAGAAACATAAGAGCAGAGTTCATGTCACCAGCAGATTCTCCCTCACCCCTCAGAATAATAGACTCTGCCGGGGAGGCGCTGCAATTCACCTTTCACCCACCAGGGACGTCTATGACACCAGAAGAGAGGGCAGCTGGCTCACCGCTGGAGCAGCCAACTGCAGAGAGGGCAGGGGCACTTTGGCTTTGACCCCCACACTTCTACAAAGGTTCCAGTGCCCCTGGAACCGGAGATGAGCTCTTCTAAAAATCTGTCTCCAGTTGTGGGTGCTGAGCACCTGAAAATCTGGCCCTAAACTCTTGAAAATCCACACCATGTGACTTGTTCAAAGTTACACTGCAAGTCTGTATCCAAACTAGGAATTGAGCCAGATTGCTACAGTCCCAGGCCAATGGTTTAGCCACAAGTCCATTCTTCCTGGTATTATTTCTGCTTTTATCTTATTTTATTATTGTTTCCATATTGCCAATCGTATGCTAGATGCTTTACAGACACATGTGAAGGCAAGTCAGATCTACACCCCGAAGAGTTTACAATCTCAATAGTCACAAAAATAAAAATGGGAATGGGAAACATTAACAAGCAGTGTGATTGAATCATGTTTATTTAAGTATTCTGTTAATGTTATGATTTTTCCTCCTCATGTTTAGTGCTTTATTTTGAGATGCTGTTAGCAACTCTTTCAGGGAGAATATTCCTAATGTTCATAAGGCTTGTGGAAAAGGGGCATTTTATTTTTCTGTATTCAGGTTAATAACATTCCGATGCTATTTTGTATATGGAGCTCCCCTTGATCTCAGAGAAAACTTTGTGCATGCAACATCAGATTGACTACACTGCACCTTTAAACTGGGGGGGGATATTGTCCAGCTGGCCGAGGGAAAGGAAACAGTGCTCTACGGGTGTCGGGGGGAGAGAGATCAGACTGCTGCAAAATGTGGGAATGGTTCAGTGTGGCAATGCTTACTCAATTCCCTGGGATCAGAAGGGCACGAGGGTTGAAAAGAGGCAAGCCTGGGTGGGAGAAGCCCTTTTCCAAGGAGCAGGCAAGGCAGCACCCACCCTCCCTTCCCTTTAGGGGACAAAATACCAGTTTTGTCAGGACCTGCTGTGGACTTTGTGCTATCTGCCCCTTTTTAGGGGGACTGGTAAGGAATTTTCCCCACACCACTAGAGTAGCTTAGGTGGAGTGGGGTTTTTTTGTTTTTTTCCCTTCCTCACAGTGGGTTCGGGGAGGGCTTTGTTGATGTGAGACGTGAAAGGAGTTAGTTACTCATTAAGTAAGTGTGGGGCTGATGGCCAGTGCAGATACTGCACTGGTATACAGTGACCGGATAAATGGCTTGGTACAGGACTTTAAAAGGAGGTATTGGTTAAAAGAACAGAATGTGGGGGAGGGTGGTTTGGGGCGCCTATGACTGGTACAGCAGGGAGCCAACTCCCTTTTCTTATATCCCACCTAAATCATCCTACAAGGGGATGTGGATGGTAAGGTCCCAGCAGTAGGTTGGCTGTGGGACCTGGATGGAAAAAAGGGGGGGAGGGGTGCTGATGGAAGCCCCCCAGGTAGTTATTGAATGAACATGGAGTTACCTGCACTGTACACTACTATCTGCTGTGCAGTACCAGACATCTAATAATAAAGTCACAGCCTGATTAAAACCATAGCAAGTGTCTCCTGTCCTTTTGGAATAGCCTGACAATCAGGTATATTTTGATTAGGTACTTGGACGCCATAATGCTTGAATGGTGCCTCGTGGTGACTAAGAAATGAGTTTGGTTACAAGTAGTTTGAGTCCCAAATTAGTCCCTGGATGAAATTCTATTTTCAATGATACATTATACAGATTTAGCTGTAGGAACGGAACAGATGATTTGTGCAACCAGTGAGCTTAAAAAGTAGATCTTCACTTGACTTCAGTGTGTGTGTGTGTGTGTGTGTGTGTGTGTGTGTGTGAGAGAGAGAGAGAGAGAGAGAGAGAGAGAGAAATATTGTGAAAAAAAAATCCTTGAAATAGATAACAAAAATGTAATACAATCTTTGAACTGCAAATAAATATTGATGTAACTTTCCAGAGAGGAAAATTCAAAGTATTTCACTTTGATTTAGCACTCTGGATAACTTGGTTTTGATTAAATAAATTGAAGACAAGTAATCTGTTTAAACTGCTGGTAGGACATACAGTTACAACTTTGATTGCTGGTGGCAGACTGGAAACCAAACCTTTGATTGCAAACAAAACCACAATCCTCTGTTACTCTAAGCAAGAGTTTAGAAATGCTATAAAATTCTTTCTCTCTTGAATTGTAACAGTTGATCACTGATATAGGCGATGACTCTTGACAGACTATTTTAGATTAGAAACAGCAATCCCACAGATTAATGAACACAAAGTACACAATAAGCACTGGTTAGGGAAGAAATTATGTGAAGTTTTTTTTTGTCTGTGCTTGTAGAACATTTCTTTCTCTTCTGTTCATTTTGAGCCTTTGTCAGCCATATATTTTACATGCTATTGTTTGCTATTTGTATATTTGGGGCTCAGCAGCTCAAGGGTTGCATTGTCTCTACTTAATTGTTCAGTTTTCCCTGAGAGAGAGAGAGAGAACCAGTGAGTGTTGACAACATAGCCCTCCACTTCCCTCCATATCCCCATGGCACCTCTTTCCTATTGTCTTTCTTTTAGCTCCACCCTACTATCAGCCTTTTTACTAAATACATCTAAGGTCTGGGTCTCCATTGCCCTGTGCTTTATACCATTATATACACCTGTGCAAAGTGCATGTAAAAAAGCCACGAAACCAAAATGGCAGAGATTAACAAATATATTGATTTAAATTACAACACAGAATACAAGTGTATACTTCTCACTTTATATTATTACTTTTTATTATAAATAATTGCACTGTAAGAGTGATAAACAAAAGAAACAGTATTTTTTAATTCACCTCATACAAGTATTGTGGTGCAATCTCTTTACCGTGAAAGTGCAATTTACAAATGTAGATTTTTTTTGTTACATAATTGCACTAAAAACAAAACAATGTAAAAAGTTAGAACCTACAAGTCCACTCAGTCCTACTTCTCGTTCAGCCAATCACTATGACAAAAAAGTTTGTTTACATTTCTGGGAGATAATGCTGCCAACATCTTATTTACAATGTCACCGAAAGTAAGAACAGGCGTTCGCATGGGACTTTTGTAGCCAGCATTGCAAAGTATTTACGTGCCAGATACGCTAAATGTTCGTACGCCCCTTCATGCTTTGGCCACCATTCCAGAGGACATGCTTCCATGCTGATGATGCTTGTTAAAAAAATAATTCATTAATTAAATTTTGACTAAAATCCTTTGGGGAGAATAGTATATCTCCTGCTCTGTTTTACCCACATTCTGCCATTTATTTAATATAATAGCAGTCTCGGGTGATGACTCAGCACATGTTCATTTTAAGAACACTTTCGCTGCAGATTTGACAAAACACAAAGAAGGTACCAATGTGAGATTTCTAAAGATAGCTACAGCACTTGACCCAAGGTTGAAGACTCTGAAGTGCCTTCCAAAATCTGAGAGGGATGAGGTGTGGAGCATGCTTTCAGAAGTCTTAAAAGAGCAACATTCAGATGCGGAAACTACAGAACCCAAACCACCAAAAAAGGAAATCAACCTTCTGCTGGTGACAGCTGACTCAGATGATGAAAATGAACGTGCATTGGTCTACACTGCTTTGGATTGTTAAAGAACAGAACCCATCATCAGCATGGATGCATGTCCTCTGGAGTAGTGGTTGAAGCATAAAGGGACATTGAATCTTTAGCGCATCTGGCATACAAGTATCTTGCAACGTCAGCTACAACAGTGCCACGAGAACACCTCTTCTCACTTTCAGGTGACATTGTGAAGAAGAAGTGGGAAGCATTATCTCCTGGAAATGTAAACAAACTTGTTTGTCTGAGTGATTGGTTGAACAAGAAATAGGACTGAGTGGACTTGTAGGCTCTGTTTTGAATTGTTTTATTTTTGAATGCAGTAATTTTTTATACATAATTCTACATTGGTAAGTTCAACTTTCATGATAAAGAAATTCCACTACAGTACTTGTAATGGGGGAATTGTAAAATACTATTTCTTTTGTTTTTTACAGTGCAAATATTTGTCATAAAAAATAAAGTGAGGAGTGTACGCTTTGTATTCTGTGTTATAATTAAAATCAATATATTTGATAATGTAGAAGCATCCAAAATATTTATATAAATAGTATTCTATTATTGTTTAACAGTGTGATTAATTGCACAATTAATTTTTTAATAGTGTGATTAATCACGATTATTTTTTAAATCGTTTAACAGTCCTAATATAATATTGTGCTTTAATAGGGCCAATTTCACAAAGCTAAAAAAAAGTTATGAGTTAAATCAGTTGGGAGGAAGAATTTGATCAGAAAAGTGTGAACGATAATTGGGAATCATTTAAGAACACCTTACTAGATACCCAGAAAGATACTGAGACTTTTAATGGTGTTTGCAATGGTACTAAGAAGGCTGAAATTTCTGTATACCAAACCCAGAACCTTGTTGAAAACTATTTAATGTTAGGCAGTGTGACAGGGTTATGTTAATGCCTTTGACTCTTTGGGCCTATATATTCCATCTAAGTTAATACAACAGCAGGGCTGCAGCTCCACTCAACCATATCCTGTCTCATACGTCACATCATGTGGGTCCTCTCCATTCATTATTATTTGTATGCTTTCTCTTTTTCGAGGTTGGGTACAAGAAAATTAAATAAGTAGTACATTATAAAGTGATTTATTTAGTAATACGTTCAATAAAGTTCTGTCAGTTGTTTTCTGTCAATTTTTATTTTATATCAAGAAGTATAATTGGTTCAGGTTCACATATATTGTTAAACTTGGCATGGTGTGGCTCACTACGGGGAGGTGCAGCGGTGACTGTGTCTGTGCTCTGTAACCTAGAATCATCTGCAGGCCGCCCCAAATTATGCTTGCTGCCAACCATTTCAAGGGGACACCATGATATCTAAGAATCGGTGTGGAATAGGGATGCTTTCCTAATCTTGCCCTCTTTTACCTGGCAATAACAGCAGGATATAGTAGTGGAATAGCTTTGGATACAGATCAGATTTAGAATCTGAAAATATAAAATCTTTGGTATGTGTATATGGAAAAGCAGAAATAGTTACTATAACTCTTTTATACACTTAAAGAGAAGTTGCAACCAGAGAAAAGTAAACATTCTTGTGGTTTTGTTTTTGTTTTTGTTTTTATTATTTATGGCATCTGTTTTTCCTGCTTTAACATATAATTGTGAAATTACTTTATTGACTTCAGTAGGAATTTTGCCTGTGTTGGGTATGCATAGTTAAGTCCTGTATGTGGTGCTGTGGAACTGTCAATAATGTCACTGGAATATTGCTGTTACTGGAGTCAACTTTCGCTTTGAAAAGGCTGTATCACTGTTTATCAATTATCAATAATCACCATATGTTATCTTTAGCATTTTCATTTTGGTAGAATATTTGTACATTGTGATTGCTTTTTATTAATTGAGCATATCTTTGATATATTGGGCTAAATTCTGCCCTCAGTTACTCTGATACCATCCTGTTGATTTAGATGATTTGCATAGGTTTGGCTGAGTGGAAGAATTTGATGAATTTTATGTGAAACACGCCATTTTTAACACCACTAGATATGAAAAATATCCAGTTTTAATTTGTAGGCACACAAAATGTTTGTAAAAGGAGAGGATTGTTTTTGTACCATACTTCCATTTTGCTCAAGGAATGACTGGGAGCACACACTCACGTGGCGGATCAATAATTCTGATGGCAGATATTTTTACTTTTAGCAAAGGGCTTGTACTCAAATTGAAACTCTTCAAACTTTGGAGTCCAAGGTTTTGGATCTTCACAGGCATTTTACATCTATCCCTAATCTCTAAGACCTGCTTTCTGAATTTTGGTATCACAAATAGCTCACCACAATGGGCTAAATTAAGTATAGCATCATTAACTATTTGTTAAAGTTCTGGCTCAGTGTTGGATATTTATTACCACACTAAGGGCCCAATCCTGTTTCCAGTGAAGTCAGTTTTGTCTTCTGAAGTGGATCATAACAATTTTAAGATTTTAAGATCTGCACTAAACAAGGCACACTTATAAAAAGTATAGAGATGTTCTATTTCTTAATTTCTTCTGTGACAACTCACTTTTCCATGTATTTTGTTGCACAAATTTCTGTATAAATAGCAACTTATACAGTTTTGTTAATAATAAGAATTTACAGTGCAAAAATAGTAACAAAATAATGAAAGTTAATTTTTCAATAACCTAAAGACCAAATTTTACAATTAACATTAGCATAAGTATGTTAAACTCGTATTTATTCTTTGACTTTTACAGATTTAATAATATTTTTCTTTAGCTGAAAGAAATGATACACTTTTTCAGTGTCCCTGAAATAACAATGGTTTTGCTAAGCCACTGTTACACACATTAGTTGGTTCTTTAAACTGAAAAAAATATTTTGCTGTCTTGTGCTTCCAGTGATGATAGGAAAAGATGCATTGTTTTCTCTCTATCACCTTCTAGAAGTCTGTGATTAAGATTAGACAATTGGTGGCATTTCAACACTTTCTTTCTTTTGTGTTTCACAGGTTGTCAGCAGCCGGCCATCCCCTGACACCTCAATGTGATATGGACTCCAGTAGCTCTGAGGAGTTCTATCAGGCAGTGCACCATGCTGAACAAACCTTCAGAAAGATGGAAAGCTACTTGAAGCAACAGCAACTCTGTGATGTTATCCTGATTGCTGGGAACCGTAGGATACCTGCACATAGGTAGGGCATAAAAACATGGTGTTGAAACAATTAAAATAAACATCCGGATTATCTATCAACCTGCACCTTGAAAAGTCACTTATGCATGTGCAAAATGGATGCAAAACTACAATTCTGATGTTAGTGTTTTAAATCCACATAAAACTAAGTTTGCTCAAGTGAGGATGTTCACAGAAGTCAGTACCTGCAAATCAGTCCTTACAGGTGTCTTTCCCCCAGTATGTAACATTTATGCTTATGATTAGTTACAACAGATTTATAAATTTTAAAACAATTAGTTAAACCAAAATATGCACATAAAATAATTATTCTCAATATTGCCCTTCTCCTAAACTGTTAACCTGCATAGGTAGAAAATATGCATTAAAAATAAAAATGTTACTAACTCATTTTAATCATAATTATGCATGTAAATATATATTGCCCTTGCAGCTTGTAAAAAAAATACAAAATTAAATGCATTGCAAAGGGTCATCTTGGTATGAGGCAGCAGACCTACATGATGCTTTTCTTAGGTTATGGCTTTCATTTACACCTGAAAATACACCCTCTTCATTGAGGGCCTGATTTCAGAAATGACCTCTGGTTTTGTGACAGTAAAATGGCTCTCATGGTGGGGGAAATACTGGGCATGAGAACCCTCTGAAAAGCAGACCATAGGGGTTCTCAAACTTCATTGCATTGCAACCCCCTTCTGACAACAAAAATGACTACACAACCCCAGGAGGAGGGAACCAAAGCCTGAGGCCGTCCGAGCCTCGCTCTCCTGGGTGACGGGCCAAAGACGAAGCCTGAGCCCCGCCGCCTAGGACTGAAGCCCAAGGGCTTCAGCTTCAGCCCCAGGTGGTGGGGCTCAATCTTTGGCTTTGGCCACGGGCCCCTGCAAGTCTGATGCCAGCCCTGGCGATCCCATTAAAATGGGGTCATGACCCACTTTGGGATCATGACCCACAGTTTGAGAGCCACTGCCCTAGTGTATTTCTGTTTCAGACATTTATTCAGACTGTAACCAACCTGTAGTATTTGTGGGCCATTGCAAGGAATGCCTCATCACTTTAAACTGTCATGGGCACAGGTACAGGTTGTGCGGAGTTGCCGTGCACTGGTGTTATTGTCTCCTTATGCAGTGCAAAAAAGCTGTGAATTATACTACTCATACTGAGAAAAATGAAAGAACCATGCAAGGGATATGCAACACTGGGAAAGTCAGAGCAATGATAAGGCAAAAAAATTCTTTCCATTTAGGTTTTTATTTTACCACCATAACCATAGTATCTGAGTAAATGAGATACTGAACAAATGCAAGGGACTGAGGGCTGGTCTACACTGGGGGGGGGGGGGGAATCGATCTAAGATACACAACTTCAGCTACGTGAATAACGTAGCTGAAGTCGAAGTATATTAGATTGACTTACCTGGGGTCCACACGGCGCGGGATCGACGGCCGTGGCTCCCCTGTCGACTCCACTACCGACGCTTGCTCCGGTGGAGTTCCGGAGTCGACGGGGAGCGCGTTCGGGGATCGATATATCGCGTCTTAATGTGACGCGATATATCGATCCCTGATAAATCGATCGCTACCCGTCGATACGGCGGGTAGTGAAGATGTACCGTAAGATGCAAGGTACCTATCAATGATAATGCAGAAATAGACTCTCCATTTAGGTCCCCATTAGCAATTGTGGAAGTGGCTCAGAACTCTCCATCCCCTGCTCAGTGCTCTTTCACCTTTCTATGCCTCTGCTTTAGCATACTCTTAAAATCTGGTTCCTGTTCTTCTAACCTCCAATATCTGCACAAGCCCATTTGCCAGTTGCAAGCAAACTCCTCAAAATTTTTATCTACTGAACTGACAATCCCACTGTCTCTCATTATCCTTCCTCTTACCTGGCTCCACTCCAGCATTCCCGCCCACCAGACATCCTGAGCCGATGTGGTGGTGTTCAGACATAGCTGGGTTGTCCAGACTCCTTTCACATGTAGGTATGAGTTCCACATGGGGAGAGGAGGATCATAGATGAATCTTCACATCTCCTCTGTGTGAATTGGATTCCAGTCCTCTGGGATGGGCTCATACATAGATCCTGACCCAGAAGAATACTTAAGGACTGGTTATCATTTACACTAAGACCCCACTAATTTACACCCACCTCAAGACCCCTTTTCACTATCAGCAGTGTAAAAGGGTTTTAGAGTAAATGAGAATCAGGCCCTTAATCCTTTATGGTTATTACTTTTCTAAAAGTTAATCGGTTTGTGCCTAACTGTCCAACTTTCACACATGGATAACATGGGTGGGAAAAAATCTCATCTAATACTTAACCCACATTATTAGATTGGATTAAACAACAAAAAATATATTAGGTACATGTACCTTATTTTCTCATTTTTTTTTCTCATTCACACCCCACACACTACTGCAATAATTTTGTACAGAATATGCCTTGTGAAGTATCATTTGAAAACTGATAACACACTGGGCAATAATATCATTGTAAAATATATGTAGCCATGCTGCATGTAAAAGTACGGATGGTCACTAGTACTGTGTTTTAAAGTCTGTGACCTAAAAGGTGTTTAAACCAGGCATGTCAGGGGGAGTTGATAAACAAAGGAAGGAGGCCGACACCTCAGACCAGGTGTGCTCCCTTTTCAATAGACCACCATTTCTCAAACTGGGGTCCGTGGACCCCTGGGGGTCCCAAGAGTACTCCAGGATGTCTGCGGGCCCTGCTGATCAACTCCTCCCCTCTCCCTCCCTCAACTTCTCCCCCTCCCTCCCAGGGCCTCCTTCAGGCCAGGGAACAGCCGTTCCCTGGCCTGAAGAAGCTGTTCCGCAGCCTGAAGGAGGCCCTGGGAGGGACGGGAAGGAGTGGGGAACCTGAGACCGCACCACTCCTGGAAGCAGCAAGCACGTCCCTGCGGCCCGGGGGGGAGGAAAGGGGGTCTCCATGCACTGCCCCCGGCCCGAGCGTCAACGCCGCTGCTCCCATTGGCTGGGAACTGCGACCAATGGGAGCTGCAGGGGCAGTTCCTGCAGGCAGGGACAGCGTGTGGAGACCTCCCGGCCCCCCGCCTAGGAGCCGCTGCCAGAGGGATGTGCCAATCGCTTTCGGGAGCCACCCGAGGTAAGTGCCATCCCCCTCACCCCTTCCCGCACCCCAACCCCCTGCCCCAGCCTTGAACCCCCTCCACCACCTAACTCCCTCCTGCACTCCCTCCTTGAACCAAACTCCCTCCCAGAGCCCAAACCCCCTCCCACACCCAAACTCCCAGCCTGCACCCTGCTCCCTTCCGTACCCAAACTCCCAGCCCACAGTCTGTAGCCCATGGGGGGTGGGGCAAGCTGGGGTGTTTGGGGGTCCCCGAAAATTTTAAATAAAAATGGGGGCCCTCAGGTTCCTAAAGTTTGAGAACCACTGCAATTTGTATTGCACTATTCATTTGTATCGGAGGTTGCAGGAGGAAGAGATAATTTGCATAGTAGCAACTACAGGTGGGGAGAAACCAGCATGGAGCCTTATCTTTCAGACCTCCTGGCTCCTTTACTCAGCATGAACTAATTAACTATATCTGGGAGTACCCTTCACAATTAACATTTAAAAAGTTCACAGAACTATAAAGAGAGGGGGAGCAAACCTCTAAGTTATCCTTCACTTTAAGGAGACAAACCAAGCAATTTGATTTTAGTGATGGGTCCTAGCCAGGCCAGCCAGTAAAAGGCTGCAAAGGAGACTGTGGGTAAGAGAAAAAACATCTTGAACAAAGACTTTCTTGCTAAATTAAGCTTTAGACTTTTAGATGAGTGTTTTCATTTTCACTTGCTGATAACCATCTCTGCCTTTATTTTATTTTTCTTGGTATCACTTAATCCATACTTTTTTTGTTAATAAAGTTGCTTTCATTATATATCATCGGTGCTGGGTAAGTTCAGTAAAGTGTGTGCTTCTGGTATTGGAATATTATTGTACTGTCTCTGTAGAGGCAGCGAACCTAATAAATTTCTGTTAGGCTCCAGTGAGCGTGACTGGACCCTGCAGGGAGGGCACATTCAGGGCTGGAAGGGTACTAAGGTCTGCCTGCAAGGAGTATCCAAGTTGGGCAAATCCAGGGTAAAGCTTGTGGGCTCCTGTCAGGCTGTTGGGTCTGGAGCTCTGAACCAAACTGCATACTCACAAGACACCTAAGGTTACAATGCAGGCGTTGACTGAACCTCTTACGGGCCTGGGTGAACCCCAAATGTCACAACATTCCATGCATTTTCTTGACAATTTTAAATGCTTCAATAGATGACAAAGAAGGACTGACAGAGGAGTCTGTCACTAGAAGGTCTTTAGTTAGTTCAGTGCCATCTTTCTACTTGTTTTTATTTTGAAGACAGATGTGCATATTTGTATTCATACTTGCCAGTGGTAAATTTGATTTCACATGTGTCATCCCAATTCTGCAGCATATCTAAATCCCTTTGGAACTGGGAAAGTACTCTAATAAATATAAGATTGACCATGAAATAAAAACCAAATCTTGTTTAGATTTACCAGGAAAGCTTCAGACAACCTTGTATATCATTTCTGGCTTCTCCGTTGTCTGCAGTCAAAGGACCAAATCTCTTCCCCCTGAAATGAATGGCAAAAACCACTGTTACATTAAATGGGAACAGGTTCAGGCCTTCAGAAACATTTGAAACCCCTTGTTTTGTTGTACAAGATAACAGTTCAGTATTTTACAGATTCAGACAATTGCAAACCTCACTTTCTTATAGGTTTAATATATGCATTATCTGATAATACAGTCTTATATATATATATATATATATATATATATATATATATATATATATATATATATACACACACACACAGACACTCATGTGTGCATGCACACACACATATGCACACACATTACCTTAACATACAAACTAAAACCAGTCAAACCACTAGTGATTTGTATGTTAAAATTATTTTGATACTGGTCCATATATAAGGTGAGCAGGCTCATTTGTGTATATATGCCTGTAAGAAACAGGCTTGCAGATCATGTTATGTGCTCAGTAATTGCAGAGCTTATCTCTCCAAGCCTGTAGAGTTTATACATTCCTAAAGTGTGGTGTATATATCCCTATACCAAATAAAACGACAAACTCACTCCCTAAAAAGTCAGCCTGAAATTGTGTTTTAATTATTTTAGGTAATTTTATAACAGGTTACAAGCGGCGCTACATGCTGGATATGCTAAGTCACAAATATACTTTGCAACAAGTTAAAGACATATTCAGAATTATTCTTTAATAAATATTAGGTAACGTGATTGATAGTTACCATCTATTGTTTTTTGCCTTACAAAAAAGCAAATCAAGCCAATGCAATATACTACTGTAAAACAGACTCCTGGAGAGCCAGCATAAAATAGCGTGCCTTGAATTCTGAATTTTTATTATGGCTTGTTGTGTGTTTTTAAAGTAAAAGCAATATTTTTCATCATTTCCCCCTAACTTACACATATTTAGACAACCCACAATAAAACAAAACACATTATTTTTGTATCTTTATTTTTTTCTGATTTTTAATAAACAAAGCATCAGTGGCACTAATTGAATTCAGAATGAAAATAGGTTCTCATAGGAATGCATTACTCCAAATGAAATGAAGTAGGTGAAAAGTAATGATCCTAGCATTGATTTCTTCTTGATCTTTCTGAATTCAACCAGTGGCCACTCTAGATGAAATTCTCTGAATGGTTTTGTGATTTATTCCTGGTAACATATTTTTCCATCTTGATTATATACTATAGACTCTTTTTGAATATAACTATTCACTTGGAGGGAAAGCTCTTGCTACTGTCCAGATTCTCCAATAATAGGCCCTCATGCTGTAAGTGGCTGTCATGTAAGTCTGCCATAGACTGAGGATGGCTTCAAGGGCTATTCTTTGGATACTGACTGTCCAAAGAGGAAAAGATATGGAGTCAAAATACAAAATCTTCTCTGCTTGGAGACATAATTGCCTGATTCTTGTTCTTGTTATAACTGCTTTTCACTGGTCTGGTTTCTCAGGCAGCTGTAAAGTTCTAACATGCATAATTGCTTTCCTGGATCTGGGCCCGAATATTTTATGTACACCTCAACTAAATGGTGGACATTTTGGCAGTGTTTTCTATCCCACCAAAAGTACCTGTTGGATTTCCTGATGGATCTGCAGGAGGAGGAGGAGGCAGAGGAAGAGGAGTATCCTGGCACTCAGACTCTCCCTGGCAAATGCTGCTCAATATAATTGGCATAGTCATTGATGCTCCCTATGTAGACCACCGTTTCTGGTGCAGGGCCATAAGCACATTGCAAACCCAGGAGGATCTCTGATAGTGTGCCTTCAGCGAGTCTCTCCCCTTTGATCAGTGCTTAAGTCACTGGGTGGTGATGTCTGTAAATGGAGGAGGATGAGAGAGAGGAAGAACATGGCAAACATCTCTCCCTATTATCATGTTCTTTCTTCCCTATTGGCTTTGCCCCCCACCCCCTTCAGAGTCAAATGAGCATTATCTCATCACAGTCCCAAACTGAGCAAAGGAAAGGGGGTGACTCACTCAAGAATCCAACAGATCCTTTTGTTGCTGCCTAGGCCAGCGTCCTTTGTTCCTGTGAGGTTGGGCTGGGTTTGTCCCATACATGCCCTGATGAGGTGTGAACTGCCTCTCTGGTCTTGGAGAATTTTTGCCTGGGCTTATTTTAAGCTATGAAGACACATTTTCAGCCTCACAACTATATACATGAAAGTATTACCTATAACATTACTCTAGCAACAATTACTATAATATCACTATAACAACAATGCTCAGTGCATCATGAGCCTTCCGAAAACACCCGACATGACAAACTTTGCATTGGATACCACAAAATCATTTTACAAGGATGAACATGGGGGTGTTGGGTGTTCCCCCGAGGTACAGCATGTCACAGGGGCGGCTTCCATTTTCACTAGAGTGCATTGCAGATTGTTGGCATAGAGGACTAAAGAATTTGCTCCAAGGAATTGTGGGATACTTCTGGATGACTCCTGGGACCCAAGTCAAGTAGAGCTATGTCTACACTGCAAAGCAATAGGGCTTGGACCCTGGACCCCAGTTTCACTCAAGCTCGGACTCTCCAGCCCTGCAGGATTCCAGGACCCTTGGTCCAAGCCCTGAGTTAACGCAATTGTAATGTAGATGCAATGGGGCTTTGCCTTGAGTCTGGGCATGTAGACATACCCTAAGGTACTAGTAGTGTGCCAGGTGTACCACAACTAGGAGACAAGTGCTGAATGCACTTCAGCCCCTAGACCTTGTAGATGCTAGCTCTGGTTGGTCTGAATAACCACTCAGACTTGTGGCTAAAGTGAAGGGATGTCTTACTAGTGCTGGTAAGAAAGGGAAAGGTTTCAGGTACCTAGGTACAGTGGCTTAAGTAGTTATAATTGAGTGAGACAATAGTGGTTCTTATTTAGGCCCTCTGGTGGTGGTCAGGGACAGTTCAGTCAAGGCTTAGGGCTCTTCAGTACTAGTGTCTGTGTTGCTCTCCCCAGTCCAAACTTCTATTTAAAGCAAATAGGAGCTTGAAGGTTTCCAGGCCAGGCTCAGTTAATGGTATATCTCATTGGGGCCCATCTGCACTGGCTCTCTGCCCAGTCTTCATGCCCCAAACAGACTTGCACCCAGCTATAATGTCTGGCAGTCATACCCAGCTCCCGATTACAGTTCTGCAGCTTCTGCACTGCCTGCTGTGTACCCAGTTCCTGGGTGTTTCTCTCTGCATCGAGCTTCTCTGTCGCTCTTGGCTTTGAAGTATCCAATGCTTCCCCAGAAGTACCTAATCATCTCCTGGGTCAGGGTCCTTCTGTCTGGTCAGGAGAAAGGGGAGGACACTGATGGTAATCATAGTTTCCTGCTTAACAGGTTAATCACAACATTATTCAAAACCATTGCAACTTAAGCAAAGCACCAGTTAGCTCCAAGGATAATGAAAAAACCCTGAACCAAATCCTGCAATGGTCCCATGGATCAAGAATAAAATAAAATAAAAAATAATTTCCCCCTTAAATAACTGAGAATGATTGATAAAACTCCAAGCACTTTAGTGCATGTTTTTGAATACCAAATGTGGAAGACAGACAGTAAATAAGCTTCCTATAATCAATTCTGTTAAAAAGCTGCAAATAAGTCTAAGCAAAATCAATACTAGTGATAGACCTTTTGAATTTGCCAAGGAAAGGTCATTAAAAGCTTTAATCAAAACTGCTTCAGTGCAGTGGCCAGCTCTAAATGCAGACTGAAAAGGGTAAGGCTAGTCATGATTGTGAAGAAATTACTGAATTTGACTAAGAACAATGCACTCAAACTATACAAAAACACACACAATTAAGGAAATTGGATGGGAAGAATTTACAATTAAGATAGGATTCACTAATCCACATTTAAATTCAAATAGGAAGGTCCTTGAAACCAAAAAGGAGGGATTACAGTAAAAGGAACAAACTCCTGTAATGCTCAGGGAAGAGAATCAGACCCTCAAGAGTAACTTTTGACTTTCATAGTATGTGGTAAATATAATTTTCTTGATTAAAGGAAATTAATTAAATTAAGGGAAAGGCAAGAACTGTTTTTAGGAAAGGGGGTGGTTAGTCTTATGTCTCATAAACTGAGGGATGTGTTGGCCACCCCTTACCGCAGCCCCCATTGGCCTGGAACGGTGAACCGCAGCCAGTGGGAGCTGTGATCAGCCGAACTTGCGGATGCTGCAGGTAAACAAACCGTCCCAGCCCGCCAGGGGCTTTCCTTGATGGGCCGCGTGCCGAAGGTTGCCAATCCCTGGAATAAAGCTTCATATTTACATAGCCTTTAATCTTCAAGTCTATCTTAATTTGTTTTTCTTTAATCTAAACTTCTATTTACTTTCTACAGTATATTCACAGAGCAATATACTTGTGATTTTTCATATATTAAAGATGTAACTCTTGCATTGGAGATAGCTGTGGTGATTGAGTGGAGAAAGGATGGAAGGAAGAACTTGCTGAGTTGAGCTTAAAAAGGGAATCTTTGTAGTAGGGCTGGTCAAAAAAAGGAAACTTTTGATTAGGGCTGGTCAGAAATTTTTAATGAATTGTTTTTCAGTGGAAAATTGGGTTTTCAATTAAAGAAATGTTTTTTATGGAAAATATCTGCTTTCCACAGAAAAATTCCACTTTTTAAAAGAAAATTCTGAAAACTGATTTTTTTTTCTTTCCAGCCAAAAAGTTTGGGGTTTGCAAGTTTAAATCTCTCTCTCTCTCTCTCACACACACACACCAATCTGACATTCCTAGTAATTTAATAAAACCACATGCTTATTATCTTCATGTTCACTTTGTTTATATGTCTTTCCTCAACTCGTTTGTCTCTTTAGACTGAAAGCTCTTTAGGGCAGATACTGTCTTTTCCTTTGTGTCTGTACAGTGCCCAGCACATTGTGGGTGCTACTGTAAATAATAATGAACAAGACAGGGAGCCTGAAGAGAAAAAGATTGTAAAGAAGAGAAGAAAAGGATCTAGCATGGTGTGTGTTCATATGTGGGGGTGGGGGGGGGGTAGAGAATCCCAAATAACTTATTAGTACAAGCAACTAATCAGTAAAGAGAGAAAGGAGGGGTTAAGTATAAGGAGGGAAAGGAAACAGTGAAATAGAGCATCGACAGGGGCAGAAAGGGGACAAAGAGCACAGGAGGGGCAGATCAAGTAAGAAAACTTTGCCAGCAAGGAGAAACCAACCAGCCAGTCATTCATTCAGGGGAGACTATCTAGGAGGCATATCTGACCAATGAGTTTAAAGAATCACAGTCACAATCTCTGAAGGGCAACAATACATGAATAATCTTTCCTAGTAGCATTAATGGCCATATTTTCAAAGGGCACTCATCTCCATCCTCCAAATATGAACTTTCCATTTTGCATTTGTGCCTCTTAACACATGTAAAATCTTGCAACTTTGTATACAAATGTCACTTCTATGTTTAAAATGGGTAGACATCCCAATGACTGCCTATCTAATTTATTAGTGCATGATTACACATGCAAAAGTATGCACTAAATTTTGAGGCCTGTTTTTAAAAAATTGGTTCAAAAATGTTAGTTTGATTTAGAATCCAAAGGATTTCAATAGATGCTGCTTAGTGCTCAACACTTTTGAAAATCACATTACTTACATAGATGCCTAAATGTGGACTTAGAAGCCTAACTCTAGCTACCCACTTTTTAAAATTTCAGCCAGAATATTTACCATACAACTTTTCTCAGGATCACTGATATTCAGAAATTGTCTTAACAGGTGGCCAGAGTCTCTCGACATGCTTTGTATGTCTCTGGTCTAAGCTAACTTCAAATCACGTCTTTTTAATTATGATGAATGTAGCCATGGAATCTACATTAATAGAAAGTGTAGGTAGTAAATATTGCTTTCTTTGACCACCAAGTATGGGATTTCTGGGATTCTTTTCCATATTTAAGGTTAGGTGTGTGGAATAATAGTGTTAGACTATGTGGGTAGACTTACTTATTTGTGTGGGAGAGAGAGAGAGGAGTTTCAATTAGTTAGTCTGGTTAATGTCATTGGTAGAAACCCAAAGAGTTCAACATTGTCAAGTAGGAACATTAATGTATTATTCTAAACTTTTAAACTACATTGTCTTCTGTCATTTGAATTAAGAAAGATGATCCATATTTTCAAAAGTAATCAGCCTTTCAGAGCTGTGTAAGCAGCGCTCCAGAAAGCAGAACTCTAGAAACGAACATAGAAAACTGATATATTCTGCTGGTTTATTGTCTGCATTTGCACCCTGTGCAGGAGAGCCGCCAGCTTTTCTGCCCCCCTAGGCGGCGGAAGGTCCCGCCCCAAAATGCCGCCCCCCACAGAGGCGGCGGAAGGTCCCACCACTGAAATACCGCCGCGGTCGCCGCCCCCCAATTTGTAGCGCCCTAGGCAACCGCCTAGGTCGCCTAATGGGTTGCACCGGCTCTGACCCTGTGACAAGAGTGCTGGACAACAGTGGCCGAGCCAGCATTCTTGGTCACTGCAGCTCCAATTAAACACTGCAGAACAGACTTTGTTAAGAAGAGCTGTGCCTAATTGGTGGGTGGAGGAGAGCTGGAAGGCTAATTAAGCCATTAGGCAGAAGATTAAAAAAGGCCGGGGCGGGGATGTGGGGTGGAGGAGGAGAGAGAGATTGTTCTTCCCTGCTTACCTCAGGAGCAGAAGACTCCCCAAAACAGTAGGAGTAAGACTTTATAGTGTAGAAGCATGGTGGAAACCCATGCTGTAAATAAACTGTACCAGATGTTTTACTAGCATAAAGGTCTCTGGGCCATTTGTGGACTGGACCAGAGGCAGGAGTGAGTGGACTCTGCCACAGAGCTCAGAGTAGAAAATAGGAAAACACACACAAGCTCTTGGCAGGATACAAGTGGCAGCCTTTTTTGGAGTAATGTTTTCTTTAAAATAAGTTATGTACAAGCTTTTCACTAAATAGTGATTTGTTATGAGGTCAATAGCAATAACATAAACCCTGAAGGAACTGAGGTTGTTATAAGATTAATTATGTGTGAACCTCAGCAAGTATGGATGCTTATGATTTTTTTCTGAACATTTGGAGTTCCTTTTTTCACATCCTTTCTTTCTTCCTCTTTCTTTTTTCTGGTCCACACCATACCCTTCTTCCTCCTTTCTTCTATCTATCTCAACAAGATTTTTTTCCAGTCGTCTGATGCTACCTTTCCCTTTCACAATCCCCTCTTCCAATCCGGACCCTTTATCCAACATGCTGTCCACTGCAACTCATGTCAAGCCTTCTTTCATTTGATAAGATTGCATGTGATGAAATAAAACAAGATATTGTCTTTAAATATATATTATACTTTTATCCATTTAAAGCATTCTACATACATTAGCTAAGAGTCACAATTTTCCTGTGAGTTCAAGTTGCATTAGGCTGTATAGTTATAACTTCAAACACCACTAAAATTCAGCCTCATGTGGGAGGAACACATCAGCTGGTAGCAAGAATACAGCAACACTACACAATGTTTTAGGACACACAAAGTACAGAAAAATACTTTATTCCTTTGAAACTACAGGAGAAATCTCTCTAGGCAGAGTGTAGTTACTAAATGAGACTATAACTTTAGTACAGGGATCGGGAACCTTTGGCACGCCGGTTTGTTCACCTGCCGCATCCACAGATCCGGCCAATCATGGCTCCTACTGGCCATGGTTCACTGTCCCAGGGCAATGGGGGCTGCGGGAAGCGGTGTGGGCCAAGGGATGTGCTGACCGCCGCTTCCTGCCGCCCCCATTGGCCTGGAGCGGCAAACCGCAGCCAGTGGGAGCTGCGATCGGCCAAACCTGCGGACGTGGCAGGTAAACAAACCGTCCCGGCCTGCCAGGGTGCTTACCCTGGCTGGCTGCGGGCCAAAGGTTGACGATCCCTGCTGTAGTATTTAATACCCTCTTTTAAAAAAGCCAACAACCTCAACTATCATTTATGCTGAGGGCTGAAATATCTACCTCTCCACTTCCAGACATGTCTCCTTCTGTCCAAACTGAAATCTCTGCTTTGTTTCTGATTTCTTCTCAGTATGGCCCGAACAGAGTTCTTTATGTTCCCCCAAGGCCTCATTCCTTTCTGACTCACGATGAACAACAATCAGTATCCTCATCGCTCAGGCCCATTACCAGGGCATCATTTTCTACTAAGTGCTCTCACTGGGCCCTCACATCTACTGCATGCTTAGATCTTGCCTTTACTTCATGCACAACATCTCTGAGATCCAGCTTTTCCTCTTTATCCATACAATGATAATGCTTCTGTCGGCCTTCATCACCTCATGTGTTGACAATGGTGACCTTTACCTTTGTGGCCTTGACAAATGCTATTTTGTCTCACTTATCCACTCAACTCAACACATTCAGCCAGCAAATTGAACTGAAAATCAACTGCAATAAGACAGATATCATGCCAGTATGGATAGAGGATTATGTTCTCAGCAATGTAGAAACATTCACATACTTGGGCAGCAACATCAGTCAGGATTGTGGAACAAGCCAGGACAACAAAATCAATAAAGCCAGGAACACCTTCAGGAGCTTAAATACAATCTGGAAATCTTCAAAATACAACACCAAAACCAAACTCAAGATTTATCAGAGCTGCGTACTTTCAACACTACTTTATAGTGCAGAATGCTGAGAAATAAGAAAGTATGACATGTCCAAACTGTCTTCATTCCATACAACCTGCCTCAGAAAAATCCTCTGTATCTTTTTTGGCCCAGAACAATCTCAAACCAAGATCTATTGACACAGTGCAGTGAAGAGGATCTGAGCACCGTCCTTGCCAGGAGGCATTGGAGATGGATCAGTCATGTGCTTCGGATGGAAACTGATTCCATCACCAGAGTAGCAATAATATGGACACCTGAACACAAGCGAAAACGAGGCTGCCCGAAAACAACATGGTGAAGAGCTGTGGAAGCTGAGCTGAAAAACCTGGGACACAGCTGGGGAACCATTGAAAGATTTGCCAAAAACAGACAGGAGTGGAGGAGCTTCGTCACTGCCCAAAACGCCAGAGGTGTAATAGGAAGAAGAAGATGATGATGATCCACTCACTTGTTGTTTCAGCTGTCTCACCCTCTCTTTGCATGCTTCCACTGGCTCTCCTTTCTCTATCACGTCAAACGCCAAAGACTACTTTTCATTTTTAAGGTCCTTCAAGGCCTGTCTCCACCTTAACACATCAATATCATAAGTAATAATAGGTAACTCCGACCTCCACTCTGCCAATGATGCTAGCCTTGGCTTCCCGTTTATTATATTTTCCGATAGCACTTTCTCCCTTGCTTGCCTTTATATATAGGAAAATCTCCCATAAACATCTGCAAAGCTACCTCATTGTCTTATTTCACATCCCTCCTTAAAACTCTCCTCTGGCATGCCTAGGGGAAAAAAAAAACCTCAACTGTGTACAATAGGTAAATGGTGTGTAGAGACCATAGCTTACCACACTTATCATAATTATTCATTTTATCTAGCTGTCTGGTTTTCGACCAGAAAGTCCGGTCAAAAAGGGGACCTGACAGTAGTACTGACCAGACACTCGAAGTCCGGTTACTGTGGGAGAGGCACCAGGTTATCACCCCTACTCAGCCGGGGCTGTCTTCTACCTGTGTCGGGCTGCTGCAAGCAAGCAAGCAGGCAAGTCCCCCCCCAACCTGGTCGGGGTGGGGGGGAGAGGGGAAGAGCAGTGAGCAATGGGGAGAGGAGGAAAGAGGAACAAATGGGGAGCGAGGCCGCAGGGAAGAGGCAAGGCAGGGTGGTGTCTCAGGTGAAGAGGTGGGTCAGAGGCAGGGCATCAGGGGGGAAGAGATGAGGTTTGGACACATTCTGGCACTCCTGCTGTAGTGTCCGGTTTTTAAGTATTACAAATTGGCAACCCTATTGTTACCTTATGTTGTACTGTCTTTATTGTATTCACCTCTTGTCTTACACTTTAGATTTGAAGCCCTTTTTGGCAGGGACTGTATTCTTCGTGTTTGTACAGTGTCTAGCACATTCGGGCCATGATCCTTGTTTGGGCATTTAAGCACTAATACAATACAAACAATAAATGACAGGTTCTAAATGAGCCCCAGAGGTCAGTACCTCAGTTTGTCAACTAATCTGAAAGGCATGTACAGAAGCAGTGTCCGCTAGCAGCATGGTAGGTAATTAGTGGACTTGGAAGAGTGTTATATATGGTACTAAATCACCTACCCTAGTTCCTATTACACCCGAATGTTCATGGGAGTTCTCCCATCCAAGTACTGACATAATACAAACTCTTTTTAGCTTGTGGGATATAATGAAATCAAAGTAGAAGGGTGTTTTTTGGAGAGCAGGGACTAACCCTTTTTTTTAACGTCCAATCTACTTTCTCCTGAGCTCTGAGGCTAAGTCTACACAAAACATTGAACTGAGCAGGACCAAGCCTCCTAGCCTGGGTCAACAGACTTGGGTTAGCGGGGCTCATGCTAGTGCTGTAAAAACAGCTGTAATAGACACACTTTGAAATTGCATCTCGGGCAGAAGCTTGGGCTCTGAAGCCAAGGGAGGAGGATGGGCTTCACAGGCCCAGCTCCAGCCCCAGCTACAACTTCAAAGCATTATCTACACCAGGGGTTGGCAACCTCTGGCACGCGGCTCACCAGGGTAAGCACCCTGGCGGGCCGGGCCAGTTTGTTTACCTGCCGCGTCCGCAGGTTTGGCCGATTGCGACTCCCACTGGCCACGGTTCGCTGCTCCAGGCCAATGGGGGCTGCGGGAAGCGGTGCGGGCCGAGGGATGTGCTGGCCGCGGCTTCCCACCACCCCCATTGGCCTGGAGTGGTGAACCGCGGCCAGTGGGAGCCACGATCGGCCGAACCTGCAGACGCGGCAGGTAAACAAACTGGCCCGGCCCACCAGGGTGCATATCCTGGCGAGCCGCGTGCCAAAGGTTGCCAACCCTTGATCTACACACATATTTTGAGAGCACTAGGGCAAGTTCTGCTAGCCTGAGCCTGTCAACCCAGGCCAGCAGGCTCACTGCAATCTGCTGTATAGACATACCCTAGCTGACAGGCTGTTTTAGTCAAATTTTCCATACCCCGTGTCTGCGCTAGTCAAAACTGCCTGTTAGTGGGCCAGAATGGGCAGGTTGACTTGTAAGTATTACACTGGGGGTGCTCCAGTTTATCAGCTAAAGATTAGTCCACTGTATTTATTTTGCCCTTCCCCAACTTGCTGGGGATGGGGCTAGAATAACAAGAAACAAACACAACAGAATTATCATCCTTTAACAGCTAGAATAGCCAGGTTTTAGAAAGTACTTATTTATTAGCCACCTGTCTCCTTACTGACTGTTCTCCTCTTTATCCAATTTATAAAACAATTGATAGGCAAACCTGTTGCAGCTGAGAATCTCCCAACTCTCAATTGTTTATGACCCTTAGCAGCAGCACCTGATTCTATGGTGGAAGTCTCTGTGTCCAAAATGAACCCAAGGGAAGAGAAAGGCAGCCTCCCAATATATTTTACTACCCTTTCTCAAAACACTATTAGACCACTGTGCCTTTGATAGTGGGAAAGGCATGGAATTTGTAAGATTGGCAGACAGCAACCACTCCAACAGTGATCCTCAGTGATTTTAAATGAAGGCATGTCTACTGGGGACAGGAAGAAGTTATATTTCTGAACTTTTTTAACCAGGGTGAAATTAGGGAAAAAAGGTAGTGGTATTTTCCAAGACTACTCACTTAATAAACACCAGCCACATGAGACATTGTACATGGTGAATTGTGCAGGTGTTCAAAATATGATCATGCATGCTTTCTGGGCTTAACTCACTCTCAGTAAATGCACCCATGTGCTCTGCTGGGCTCCTGAGGTTTGCCTTCCTTTCCCGAGACTCATATGCCCCACTGGGCTTCTTGAGTTTGGCTCCCTTTTGAGAGGGACTCTGATGCTCTGCTAGACTCCTTAGGATTGGCTTCTTGACGGGGGGGCGGGGGGAAGTGATGTCTCCCAAGCCCTTGATGTGGCAAAATGAGCTGGCACCGTAAGTAGCTTGTGCAGATCTTTATATTATGATCCTCCTTCTCCTTACTTACTGCTCTGACATTTCTGGCTTCTTTTAATCAGATTTAGGCTGAGATGTCTTTTATTTTACCAGTACTAGTTCATCCATCCGTGATAGAATTCACCATGATGCAAGACAAAATAGTATTTCACAATCACCTTTATATCCTGAGAGCATTACTGTATGCAGCTGTATAAAGAAAAGTTTCACATTGTATTTTTATAATTAATATCCTTCTTAGAAAATTCTACACTAGGAGATATACATGCTACATTCACTATTTGGCTTGTTTGCTTTTACTAAATATAAGGTCACAATATTTTTTTTTTATTTTGTATATATTTGCATATAATTTTTGATGTGCATTGGTAGCAGTAAAATGCAAAAGCTGTGTTAAACAATTTATCTTTCTCGCCTTCCTGTGAATTTGTTTACTATAATGTAATTCAGGGTAACTAGCTAATGTTTTGATTCATGTGCTGTATTTCAGGACATGTGGATGACAACTGCCTGATTTAAATTGCATGAGTGTTAGCAGTAAAAATAGCAGATGTTGGAGCAATCAAACTAATTAGTTAAAACAATGTACAACAAAATGTAAACAAAACAGGAATTGTAAGAGTACTGCATGTGAGTGGATATTCACCATTTTATAATGGAATCAATATTGTAACTTGAGGTGTACAAAAAACTTCATTAAATGTCAGATTTTTTTCTGTTTGTAAATTGTTCATGAACGGATCATTTTCCTGATTGTTTTTAAACAAGCAAGTGCAGTCACTGAATAATTCTTGATGATTTACAGATGGCTGCAAAAACTTAAGAAGTTTTGGTTATTCAAATAAATCATGTAGCATAGCTTCCCGCCCCCCCCCCCCCCCCTTGGAAGTTTTATGTAACTAACACCATTGTGAATTTCAAATCTTACCACTGAAATGTTAAATTCTGAATTTATTTTCAGTGAACAGTTGAGCATTCATGTGTACAACATTTGTTAGAATATAAATAGAAACCAAACTCCAAAGGTGAGCAAATACCACTAAAAGAAACTCATTTACGGTGTCAGTATTTGCTGAAAGTAAATGGCTCACTGTTATTCATGTGTGTAGTCAAATTGAATTCAGTCATTCAATGCAGCTCCTCATGGGCATAAATGTTTACAGGATCAAGACCTTTTATATTACCTTGCTCCCTTCCCCTGCTCCACAAACAAATCTCCAAGATGCAGTTAAGGCTGTGATATAGTACTTATTTCTGCCAAAAATCTTTTTAGAACATAACATTTTAAAATAAAACAAATAAAAAAACCCCACAATGCACTGAGTTTGCTTTTTTGGTTTCTTCATTTTAGAAATCAATTACATGTACTATTCAAATATTCTGCATTTAAGAAATATATTTAACCTTCATCCAGTGTCAAGAAAAAAGTTACATGAATAGTGTTGTGAGGATAGTTTGGACTCCACATGCATTCTAGAAACCAAGAACAGTTCTTAAATGTTTTAGGAGAAAAAAACAATAAATCCAGTGTCACAAAAAAAGTTTTTAACTATATTGTGGGGGACTTTTGTCCCCAAAATGCATTCAGAAACAAAAAACATTTTTTTAAAGTGTTAGGCCAAAAAAAAAACCAAAACCTTGAAACTGAAAGGACCAGCAGGAGTCTCATGTAGGGTGATCCTATATGCAGTTTTCACACATCAACATCGATGTGGAGCATACAAATTCACTGCATTCTTCACATCGCTTGTGGCTCTTCTGGGCAGCTGACCTTGGGCAAATGTGGCAGTGTCCACTGCTGAGTTTGCTAGGTGCTCCTTTTGTGGCTGGTTTTTGATGGTAGCCAAGGGATGAGAATGCTGCTTTGATAAGCATGGTGCGATGATAGGTATCAAGTATTTTTCTCTTTATATGTGCATCTATAAGTCATTCTTCTAGATTATTAAGGAACAAGTGCCTTCTTTGTCTTGGTTGAGTGTGCTGTCAAGCAGGATTGTTGTGAAACCAAGTGATGAAACTTGCAATGCCAGCAACATCAAACATGTTGAAGAAAAAGAACCATTGGCCCCCTATTTATCTTGCACCTACAGAAGCACATTATTTCAAGATGGTCTATGTTATCAGCACCACTTTTAGTGTCATTGTAGTGGAGAATTATGTAGGGTTTCTTTTTTGTCTTCTTTTAAAACCATGTCATGATGCATCGTCAATAGCATTATTACTGACTTGCCCTTTTTTGGAATGCAGGAAACAAGAGTTGAGTGGTCCAGCAAACCCCAACACTGATGACAGTTTTCTGTGCTGTGATGAGGATGCATCTCACTGAGATGCATATCTGGCTTGTTTTGTCATATTGTTAGAACATAGGTGAAATTTTCATTGAGGAGATCTTCAGCAAGCTGAAACTGGTTAAGAAGTTCTCCCCAACTGTTTCTTCCCATCTTAGACCAGGGTTGAACACAAGCTCCTCATTGTCTGAAGACAAGCTTGGTGAACAAATCAATGGAAACATGGTCTTCCTTCTCAGAGCAACTCTTGACACGATCTGGCACATAGTCACTATCATCTAATACATTGTCATCACACAACAACTGGCTTTCAGAGTTGTGATTAATTTTTATAAGATCAGAAGCAGAATAACGTGCCCTTTTGTTCACCATCTTGAATTATACAACACAGAAAATCCCCTCAAGAGTCTTCTGCATTTTCAGTGTTTGGAGCACAATTCCTAGACAGAAAATCCCCTGAGGAATGTTAGGCAAAGGAAGATAGGCATCCTCAACACAGTCAACTGGTGCTAACAAGGCTGGTTTTGAAGGGACCAACATCTGTGGAGTACCTTCTATCGTAGGGTGAGACTGTATTCTGCTACCACTGTCACTGCTATTAGTAATTAGCATATGCTATTAGAATACAGGATAGAGCCATTAAAAATACAGGGTAACAGTTCAACATGTCTGAGGTACAGTTGTTCTTTTTTTGATAGAGACAAATGTTTTTTATACTTTTTTTTTTCTGAATTGTGTACATGTGCCTAGGTGACAATGCCTTAAAACAGCGTAGTGGAAGGCCACTAGTTCATGAGCTATCACATCATATTTGCTTGTGGGGTACAACATTGCCCCACAAACATGAAGGAGGATTAAATAGTTTCTTTGTGAAACACCATAATACTCAGAGCCAGCCTTTTAATGTTCGGCATAGCGTCAGGGTTAGGGGGAAACACAAAGGTGACTTTTAGCCACCTTCCAATTGCCTGATCTTGTGGCTACCAGTCTGGTCCCGATGTGCAATGTAGAGCAGAATCACAACTGCTTAAAGTTGTGTCAGCTGCTAACAGCCCCAAAGGATCCATTTCAGTAGCTAAGGATCACTAATCATTAGGGATGTCCTAGCTATGCCTCCTACTTCTGGACATGTCTCATATACCAGGATCGAGGAGCAGGGCTGCATTAGAGCTGTACTAACTCAAAGCTACCTGGGGACTCATTGAACAGAGAAAGCCTGAGTGGGTTTGGTTAAGCTCTACTTTTCATGTCTAAATAATACAAAGTAGTTGTAGCAGGGCTGATAACACTGCTCTACAGCCAAAATGCTTCTGAAATAAATGTAGTCAAACTTTACTAATTCTGGGTCACTGAGAATGAAAATGATGCTTAAAATTTTTGATTGACTCTAGTTTTCAAGATATGCTATTGGGTCAGTATATACAACCCTTGACTTGGGAATGGCGGAGGATAAGTGAGTTATAAAGAAAAGGGATCTCAATTTGAACCAGAAATGACTAAAATACATCTTTGACTGGATCTATGAATAAATCTATGACTGGGTTTGGACAGTACTTGCTTTTTAGGCAAAACAATGAATGATGCAATCTGAAGCTGGTATTGCGTCATACATGATATGAATTCCATCATGTTATTCCTAGAAGTCATGGATGATGCAATCATAACGAAGCTTACATCACTCTGCTGAATAAATTGCCCTATATCAGCTCTAGAAATCATACAGTGTCGTGCTCTCTTATTTGTCAGTGTTTGATTTTGCAAAGGGACACATTTCTGTTTAGCCAAAGTGAGCACAGATGCCTCGTACTTGTGTGAACAGTGCAGATAACTTCTGCTATGTTTGTGGTGAAGTGACTTTTGCATCACAAAAGCACAGTATAACCACTATGGTTAAGAAAGCCTATCACCTTTATTTTGGCTGCAAAATTGGAGATCAGGACAAGAGGTGGGCCCCACACATATGCTGCAACACTTGTGCAACAAATCTTCGCCAGTGGTTGAACAGGAAAAGGAAATCTATGCCTTTTGCAGTGCCAATGATTTGGAGAGAGCCAGCAGATCATACCAGCAATTGTTACTTCTGCATGGTGCCTCCAGTTGGGAAAGGTGTGTCAAAGAAGAAAAAGTGGACTGTGCATTATCCAAACATTCCATCAGCTATACGCCCAGTACCCCACGGAGAAGGACTGCCGGTTCCTGATGCACCAGAATCATTCTCACTTGAGTCAGACGAGGAAGAGGAAGAGGATGAAACTTCTGGTCCTGAACCATCAATGTCACAGGACCCACATTTTCTCCCATCCTCCTCCTCTGAACCACACCTCATAACACAAGGTGAACTGAATGACCTTGTCAGGGATTTGGAACTACCCAAGAGTAAGGCAGAGCTGTTGGGCTCCAGACTACAGCAGTGGAATCTCCTGGCAGGTGATGTTAGGGTTTCCATGTTCCGTGACCGTCAAAAGGATCTTGTCCCATTCTTCTTCATGGAAGGTGATCTTGTAGCCTGCAACAACATCGATGGTGTGATGGCAGCCCTCAACATCGTTCAAGATCCAGGTGCATAAACTATGACCAACATCAGTGGCAGCTTTATGGCGATTTGAAGGTTGTTGCTCTCTTGCTTGGTCTGCAGACTGGATACACAAAGTACTGCTGTTTTCTCTGTGAATGGGATAGTCGTGCAAGAGATTCCCACTCCATCAAGAAAGATTGGCCACTCCGACAGTCATTGGAGCCTGGGAGGAAAAGTGTTCAGCATCCACCACTTGTTGAATCAAGGAAGATTTTGTTACCACCCTTACACATCAAGGTGAGTCTGATGAAGAACTTTGTCAAGGCCATTGACAAAACACAAGCAGCTTTCAAGTACCTCCATGGAAAATTTCCAAGGTTAAGTGAAGCTAAGATAAAGGAAGGTGTCTTTGTTGGTCCTCAGATTCGTGAACTTCTTCGAGATGATGCATTTGACCATGCACTGCGTGGCAAGGAAAAGACGGCATGGAAAGCCTTCCAGTTAGTGGCAATAAATTTTCTCGGAAACAACAAGGCAGACAACTACAGGTTGTTGGTGGAAAACCTCCTCAAGGCATACAAAAGCCTTGGTTGCAACATGTCACTAAAGATACATTTTTTGCACTCTCATCTAGATTTTTTTCCACCGAACTGCGGAGCAGTGAGCGACGAGCACGGCGAGCGATTTTACCAGGACATTGCAACAATGGAGAAACGCTATCAGGGCAAATGGAGCCCATCAATGCTTGCAGACTATTGCTGGACAGTGACAAGAGATGCTCCATTTAATGAATACAAGAGACAAGCCAAGAAGCTCCAAATAGACACTGAATAGGACTAAACTATGTACATAATAGTTTTTTGCCTTTTGTTTCATAATAAATTTTATTTATATAACCCTTTTGCTGATTTTTAAAGTGTTACATAAACAGGACAGGTGAAATAGTATCATGTAAAGCAACCATAAACACATGAAAAGACCTAGGTTTACAATTTATGATTAAAACTCTACTATCTACACAATATACATAGACATAAAATGTAAAATATCTTAAATATCTTAGAAACCGTAGCCAATCAGTTGTTTTAATTGTCATATTTGAATTCAGCACATCAAAATACATAATAAATAGCACATTTTATCTCTGAAGCAGACGACTTCTCAAAAATTGTAGACCAGTGTAATCTATCCCATAGAGTTATAGTAAGTGTTTCATATGAAGCTTTGCATAAGGATAGTTTGAGAGTGAAAGCTTAATTACAAAAGTTTTGTGACTTTGTGATGGATGAGGGCCTGCTATATAATCCAAGAATAGCGATATGTTAGAATCTTATTAACACTGTAAGGACCTGGTGAGTGAGGTGAGATTACTGTATTATTACAGACGATTATTAGAATTTCCTGTATGAATGTATTGATCTAACTTAATATGGGGTTGCTGGAAGAACAAACAGAAAAGCAACACAATAGAACTAGATAATCACATTTGAAAGACAATGAAGAAGGCTAGATAGGCTCTCTGAAGCTAATCTTGGCTCTGACAAAGATTAAAATCTTGTTCCTGGCCTGGCAAAACCTAGGGATGAGAAGGACAATAAACAGTTTCCTTCCTCTCCTGAGAGAGATGTTGAGGTCAGTTGTTAGGGATTGTCCGCAGAAAGAGAATCTGCAGAGAGAGAGTCTGAAGAAGTTGGGTCCCGGGCAGGGACAGATGCATCATGGAGGTGAATGCCTGGCTGCGAAGATGGTGTCGCCAGGAGTGTTTTGGCTTCCTAGACCACGGGATGCTATTTGAGGAAGGACTGCTAGGTAGAGATGGCGTTCACCTTTCGAGGAGGGGAAAGACCTATTTGGACACAGACTGGCTAACCTAGTGAGGAGGGCTTTAAACTAGGTTCGACGGGGACAGGTGAGCAAAGCCTGCAGGTAAGTAGGGAACATGGAGACCTGGGAGATGGGTCGGAAATGAGAGGGAGTGTGGCCTATATTGGCAGAGAGAAAGGAGGGTCAGGACAAAACTGGGAGGAAAGATCAAACCAGTATCTTAGATGCCTATTGTACAAATGCGAGAAGTATGGGTAATAAGCAGGAAGAACTGGAAGTGCTAATAAATAAATACAACTTTGACATTGTTGGCATCACTGAAACTTGGTGGGATAATACACATGATTGGAATGTTGGTGTGGATGGATACAGCTTTCTCAGGAAGGATAGACAGGGGGAAAAGGGAGGAGGTGTTGCCTTATATATTAAAAATGTACACACTTGGACTGAGGTAGAGATGGACATAGGAGATGGAAGTGTTGAGAGTCTCTGGGTTAGGCTAAAAGGGGTAAAAAACAAGGGTGATGTCATGCTAGGAGTCTACTACAGGCCACCTAACCAGGTGGAAGAGGTGGATGAGGCTTTTTTTAAACAACTAACAAAATCATCCAAAGCCCAAGATTTGGTGGTGATGGGGGACTTCAACTATCCGGATATATGTTGGGAAAATAACACAGCAGGGCACAGACTATCCAACAAATTCTTGGACTGCATTGCAGACAACTTTTTATTTCAGAAGGTTGAAAAAGCTACTAGGGGGGAAGCTGTTCTAGACTTGATTTTAACAAATAGGGAGGAACTCGTTGAGAATTTGAAAGTAGAAGGCAGCTTGGGTGAAAGTGATCATGAAATCATAGAGTTTGCAATTCTAAGGAAGGATAGAAGGGAGAACAGCAAAATAGAGACAATGGATTTCAGGAAGGCAGATTTTGGTAAGCTCAGAGAGCTGATAGGTAAGGTCCCATGGGAATGAAGACTGAGGGGAAAAACAACTGAGGAGAGTTGGCAGTTTTTCAAAGGGACACTATTAAGGGCCCAAAAGCAAGCTATTCCGCTGGTTAGGAAGGATAGAAAATGTGGCAAAAGACCACCTTGGCTTAAACACGAGATCTTGCATGATCTAAAAAATAAAAAGGAGTCATATAAAAAATGGAAACTAGGACAGATTACAAAGGATGAATATAGGCAAACAACACAGGAATGCAGGGGCAAGATTAGAAAGGCAAAGGCACAAAATGAGCTCAAACTAGCTACGGGAATAAAGGGAAACAAGAAGACTTTTTATCAATACATTAGAAGCAAGAGGAAGACCAAAGACAGGGTAGGCCCACTGCTCAGTGAAGAGGGAGAAACATTAACAGGAAACTTGGAAATGGCAGAGATGCTTAATGACTTCTTTGTTTCGGTCTTCACCGAGAAGTCTGAAGGAATGCCTAACATAGTGAATGCTAATGGGAAGGGGGTAGGTTTAGCAGATAAAATAAAAAAAGAACAAGTTAAAAATCACTTAGAAAAGTTAGATGCCTGCAAGTCACCAGGGCCTGATGAAATGCATCCTAGAATACTCAAGGAGCTAATAGAGGAGGTATCTGAGCCTCTAGCTATTATCTTTGGAAAATCATGGGAGACGGGAGAGATTCCAGAAGACTGGAAAAGGGCAAATATAGTGCCCATCTATAAAAAGGGAAATAAAAACAACCCAGGAAACTACAGACCAGTTAGTTTAACTTCTGTGCCAGGGAAGATAATGGAGCAAGTAATTAAGGAAATCATCTGCAAACACTTGGAAGGTGGTAAGGTGATAGGGAACAGCCAGCATGGATTTGTAAAGAACAAATCATGTCAAACCAATCTGATAGCTTTCTTCGATAGGATAACGAGTCTTGTGGATAAGGGAGAAGCTGTGGATGTGGTATACCTAGACTTTAGTAAGGCATTTGATACGGTCTCACATGATATTCTTATCGATAAACTAGGCAAATACAATTTAGATGGGGCTACTATAAGGTGGGTGCATAACTGGCTGGATAACTGTACTCAGAGAGTTGTTATTAATGGTTCACAATCCTGCTGGAAAGGCATAATGAGTGGGGTTCCGCAGGGGTCTGTTTTGGGACCGGCTCTGTTCAATATCTTCATTAACGACTTAGATATTGGCATAGAAAGTACGCTTATTAAGTTTGCGGATGATACCAAACTGGGAGGGATTGCAACTGCTTTGGAGGACAGGGTCATAATTCAAAATGTTCTGGACAAATTGGAGAAATGGTCTGAGTTAAACAGGATGAAGTTTAACAAAGACAAATGCAAAGTGCTCCACTTAGGAAGAAAAAATCAGTTTCACACATACAGAATGGGAAGAGACTGTCTAGGAAGGAGTACGGCAGAAAGGGATCTAGGGGTTATAGTGGACCACAAGCTAAATATGAGTCAACAGTGTGATGTTGTTGCAAAAAAAGCAAACATGATTCTGGGATATATTAACAGGTGTGTTGTGAGCAAGACACGAGAAGTCATTCTTCCGCTCTACTCTGCTCTGGTTAGGCCTCAGCTGGAGTATTGCGTCCAGTTCTGGGCACCGCATTTCAAGAAAGATGTGGAGAAATTGGAAAGGGTCCAGAGAAGAGCAACAAGAATGATTAAAGGTCTTGAGAACATGACCTATGAAGGAAGGCTGAAAGAATTGGGTTTGTTTAGTTTGGAAAAGAGAAGACTGAGAGGGGACATGATAGCAGTTTTCAGGTATCTAAAAGGGTGTCATAAGGAGGTGGGAGAAAACTTGTTCACCTTAGCCTCTCTAAGGATAGAACAAGAAGCAATGGGCTTAAACTGCAGCAAGGGAGGTCTAGGTTGGACATTAGGAAAAAGTTCCTAACTGTCAGGGTGGTTAAACACTGGAATAAATTGCCTAGGGAGGTTGTGGAATCTCCATCTCTGGAGATATTTAAGAGTAGGTTAGATAAATGTCTATCAGGGATGGTCTAGACAGTATTTGGTCCTGCCATGCGGGCAGGGGACTGGACTCGATGACCTCTCGAGGTCCCTTCCAGTCCTAGAATCTATGAATCTATGAATCTATAAGTTGGCCCTTCCCCCAGATCAGATCCAGGGAATGGTAAACCTTAGGGAGAGACAGATATGTGTACAGACTGCTTTAAGATCCGTTTTCTGTTAAATACCTTGGTCCTAAATGAAGAATACATTGCTATAAGAAGACTGACTGCTCACTGGTTACCACTGTCATTTCTCCTGGAGGGAACAGAATGGCACTGAAGTTAAGTAAGAACTGCTGAGATAATCATGGTTGATCATGGGGGACTGCAGCCCAGGGTCTAGTATGGGAGTGGGACTCCACCCTTAAGGGAGGTGATGTGTGAGGCTCAAGATTAGAAGGAGATGCACTTCAAAGCAGGAGGTACTGTCAGCTAGTAACTATCACACTTCACTTTAGCAGTCCCAACGGTAAATTTTAAGTGCTTCTTCAAGTCCTTGCTCATGTTGATTCCATTCTAGGTGTATGCGGGGCAGTGTGCACAGTTGTTGGAGACTTTTGCATTAGCGGTATCCGTAGGGCCAGCTGTGGTGACCTCTGGAGTGTCACGCTCATGCAGTGGTATATCAGGTGCTGCCGGCCCTACACCCTCTCAGTTCCTTCTTACGGCCCGTGATGGTTGGTTGGAGTGCCTGGTCCGGCTTAGCAAGAGCATTAGCAGTTCTTCATTGTTCAGATCATTCTCCTTTGTTATTTAGTCAGTGATTAGTTAGCTGTTCAGTGTTTTAGTAGTAGTTTAGTAGTTAGGGTCCCAGTTGGGACTTTGTCCTGGAGTGGGGCATGTTTCGCTCCCCAGGCTTTGAGCCGTGTTCTGAGTGCAGGTGGCCGATGCTCATCAGCGACCCTCATGAGAGTTGTCTGAAGTGCCTGCGGGAATCCCATAGAAAAGACAAGTGCCGGATCTGCAAAAACTTTCGGCCCCAAACTCAAAAAGAGCGGGACATTCAGTTAAGGGCCCTCCTCATGGAGGCTGCTCTGCACTCAGCATTGGAGCCCTCATACTCAGACTCCACAGTGGTACTTTGGTGTCAGCACACATTGCACCGCTGGCACTGGGATCTGCCTGGCACCGTTCACCCTCGACAGTACCGAAGAAGCGGTTAAAGTTGACTGATCCACAGGCACCATGCAAGGGCTCTTTGGGCAAAGGATCTGAGTTAGACCTGCAAAGTAGGCTCTCGGGAGTACCGCTGTGGTTGGACCTCCTAGCCCAGCCAGGGACCTGCCTCCGACTCTGGGGTGTGGCAGGGGGTCCTGGCCCATTGCAGGGCCATCTGCGCCCGAGGTGGGCCTAGTGGCCAAAGAACAGTTAGGCTGACCAGCACTGCAGACGCCTGGCCGCATGACAGATCCCACCAAGATACCAGCTCAAATGACCAAGTCTGTGATGGGACTGCCCCTAAAGGCAGTGGAATGCCCCCCAGTCCACGGACCGCAGGTGTTGTTCCCCTTCGCCATAGCTAAGGATCCCAGTACCGCAAGCCCGGTCTCCGGCCAGAAGGCCCAGATCTCTGACACCACAGTCTCCGCCTACAAGACATGGGACTCTGGCCTCACGATGCAGATCCCCGTACTCTCGGTACCAATGGTCCTCCCACCAGAGATTGCCAAGGCGCTGGTCACCATTGCCTCACAAATCTCCTAGGCATTGGTCCCATCCAACACAAGACCGTTCCTGGTCACAGCAGCAGTCGCCGGGGTCCCTGTACCATTCTTCGGGCAGGCACCGGCCCCCGCCTTTCCCGTACTGGTCACCCACATGAGTCAGTCTACAGACTCAGACTTCCACAGCCCCACCCTTGTCATCAGAAGAACAATGTTCTGGGTCAGAGGGACAGTTCAGCCCTTCCAGAATTGTCTCCCAGCTGGGAGCCCGCCAAGGCACCCGCAGCACCGGCATGGTGTCAAGGGCAATGTCCATCTCAGTGGCAGTACTGGAACCTGTGGGGAGGTGCCTGTTATGCAGGCACTGTACTCCCACCGCTCCTCTCAGGCTGCATCGAACAAGCTACCCCCGGCACAGCCGGCACCAGTGTTGAAGCAAGGGGCTGAATCCGAAGCGGTAATTCCGCGGGAGGCCCTGGCTGTTGAAGAGCAGTCCCTGATGCAGCAAGGGGATGCCTCCCAGCCTCGGGCGGTGCAGTCATCCTCATCTTCCCTAGATAAGGCAGTGGCAGGGCCCTTGCAAACTAGTAGCCCTCCTGATAACTTTGGGGAGCACCAAGCCCTACTTAAAAGGGTGGTGGCCAACCTGAACTTGGAGGTTGAGAAACTAGCTGAGGAACCCGATGACTTATTCAATGTCATTCCCTCCTGTGCCCCAGCCTGGGTCGCATTGCCCATTCACCCCGGGGTCCTAAAGATCGCCACATTGATGTGGCAGACCCCATCTTCCATTCTGTCCACATCCAAGAAGGCGGAAAAGAAGTACTACGTCCCCACAAAGAGGTTTGAATACTTGTACGCACACCCTCCTGTGGGGTCCCTGATTGTGTCTGCTGTCAACGAAAGGGCCAGGCAGGGCCAGGTGAGTGGCACCACCAAAAATAAGGATGCCAAGAGGCTGGAATTAATTGGCAGAAAAAATTATTTAACAGCGAGCCTCCAGTTTAGGGTCACTAACCATCAGGCCCTCCTTGGCCGATACAATTTCAACCCATGGCACTCCGTCGGCAAGGTCAAAGAGAGCCTCCCACAGGATCGGGGGGCAGAAGTTCGTCACAAGATAGAAGTGGGTAAGGTGGTGGACAGGGGTGTCGTCCAGATGACCTGGGATGCCACAGACTCGGCGTACAGGGTGGTCACCTCTGCAATAGCCATGAGGCGTAGCTCCTGGTTACAGACCTCCGTGCTGTCCAAGGACATGCAATCCACCCTCCAGGACCTCCCTTTTGAGGGAATGGGGCTCTTCTTGGAGCTAACTGACTCTAGGCTCCATGGCCTTAAAGACTCCCGGGCCACCCTCTGATCCTTGGGCCTACATACTCCTCAGCAAGCCAAAAAAAAAAACATTCCACCCCCCCCGCCTTTGCCATTGTCGATGTCTTGAGGTACTCCTTGATCCAGCTTCTACAAAAAGAAAGACAAAGACAGAGGTTTTAAGCAATGCTGCCAGTTGTCGTCTTGTCCAGCTGCCCAGCCAGGTCCTTCTAGGGACCAAAGCAGCCAAAAGCAGTCATTTTGAGGGTGTGCCCGAGGATGATACCCCAGTCACTGCACTGGATCCATTCCCCATCTTCCTCAACTACCTCCGCCCTTTCCAGTCAGCTTGGTCCCATATTACCTCCGACCGGTGGGTGCTCGACAAAGTCTTGTTGGGCTATACCCTGCAGTTTGTAGCTGACTAACCCTTCCATCCCCCTTCCCCATCCCTCTTCCAGGACCTTTCTCATAAGCAACTCCTTGTTCAGGGGGTTAAAACCTCCTGCGCCTAGAGGAAGTAGAAGAGTTTCCGCAAGACATGGAAGGAAGAGGATTTTACTCCTGCTATTTCATCATTCTGAAGGAAAAAGGGGGCCTTAGACCTATTCTAGACCTGCATTGTCTCAACAAGTCTCTCAAAAAGTTGAAGTTTCGTATGGCCTCCCTGGCCTTCATCACCCCATCCCTGGTTCCAGGAGACTGGTATGCCACCCTCGATTTAAAGGACTGTGTACTTCTATATTTCCATATTCTTGGGGCTGGTTTCCTCTGTTTCACATTGGACCAGCGCCATTTCCAGTTCACGGCAATGCCCTTTGGTCTCTCGTTGGCTCCAAGAGTGTTCACCAAGTGAGTAGCACCAGAGGCTGCTTATCTGCAATGTCGGGGGTCCAAATCCACACTTACCTCGATGACTGGTTGATAAGGGGCTGGTCCTCAGATCAGGTGCGGAGGCATCTCGATCTGGTCTGTTCCACCTGCCGTGAGCTGGGCCTAATAATAAACGATAAAAAGTCAACCCTCACTCCAGTGCAACGTATAGAATTGGGGTGGTACTCAACTCCACTCGAGCCAGAGCCTTCCTCCCCGAGACTTGGTTCTGAGCCATGGTGGGCCTCATCTTGTCTCTGTGTGCCCATCCACTCACCACTGCCCACATGTGGCTAAGACTTTGGGCCAAATGGCAGCATGCACTTTCATGGTCCAGCATGTGTGACTCTGCCTCAGGCCCGTACAGGCGTGGCTGGCATCAATCTATGTCCCCAACTGGCACAGTATGGACTGGGTGATCAGGATTCCAGAGAGTGTACTGTTGTCCCTTACCTGGTGGCAAGATCCCATGTCATTGCTGGAGGGAGTCCCCTTCACGGCCCCGGTCTAGTTAGTGACTCTCGTCTCCGACGCTTCGGACCTCAGTTGGGGAGTCCACCTGGGCGATCTCAGTACTCAAGGCCATTGGTCCAGTTACAATTGGTCCCTGCACATCAACATCAGGGAAATCAGGGTGGTTCGCCTAGCCTACCAAGCCTTTACTCACATACAAGGCAGGGCGGTTCAGGTCCTAACGGACAACGTGGCCATGGTCTCCTACATCAACAGACGGGGGAGCCAGGTCGTCTGCCCTCTGTAAGGAAGTGTTCCAGCTCTGGGATTTCTGTCTGCAGCACGGCATCTATCTTGTGGCCGCTTACCTCCCAAGGGCCAGACTGCCTTATCAGGACATTCTCGACTCACCACGAGTGATCCCTTTACCAGAAGGTGGTCAGTTCTATCTTCCACAGGTGGGGAACTCCCCAGGTGGACCTATTTGTGTCCAGGCAGAACAGAAAATGCCACATCTTCTGCTGGTTCCAGGGCAGGGACAAGGGATCCCTGTCAGATGCCTTCCTGCTCCTGTGATCGGGGGCTCTGATGTACGCCTTCCCTCCGGTGCTGTTGCTGCCCAGGGTCCTCAAGAAGATCAAACAGGAAAGGGTGAAGGTCATCCTCATAGCGCCGGTGTGGCTGTGCCAACACTGGTTCAGGCCTCTTCAGCAGCCTTTTTAGCACAAGTGCCTATTCAGGACATCTGTAGAACGGCCACCTGGTCATTGGTCCATACTTTCATATCCCACTATGCGCTTACCCAGCAGGCCAGAGACAATGCTGTCTTTGGAAGAACAGTACTGCAAGCTGCCAAGCAGTGAACTCCGAGCCCACCTCCATAGATACTGTACCATTCTAAAAGTATATTGCACCTAAAACTCCTAAACTGTGCCCTATAAAGTGAAATGAGCAGGCCTGAATTTCTCTGGGGATACAAATCAGAAAAGGACAAATGCAAACACATAATGTTGGAGTACTTAGTGATCAAATAATAATGGAAAGAAATAGGCAAAGATCTAAAATCAATATTAGGAAGTACTCAGATTAATGACTGTTATGACAATAATAGCCCATGAAGGACTCGTGTTAATACTAATAGTCACCAAAATAAAACTGTCTACAGAGATGGAGAAAGCACTCACTATCCTACCAGCAATGAAAGAATAAAAGGCATTCATACAAAATGTTCACCTCATGGAAGCAAATTTAGAACAAAAGAGTAATGGCCTGATGGGCCAACCAATGTCCAGTATACATGGGCTCCCTCCTTTTTCTGGAGAGTGGAGGTGTCAGCTGCCTCCTCTGTCCCGGACTCTGTGTAGTTCTCTTCAGGGCATCAAGAATCCAAAGCTGGGGAGGAACTGATCAGGGCCCCAGACAAGGGGACTACAGACCATCCTCCCTCACAAAATCTAGCAGAAATTTAGGGCTGGATCCAAAAAGGGACTTGAACATTGCATTGCTGAGTGTCACAAAGCCTATCTTATAGGCACCTAGAAAATCGCTGGAATAACAATGTGATCTACAAAACGTCAATTAGGTGTGTAGGCTCCATGTACAATGAATGAAAGAGACATTAGAACGTTATCCCCAAAAGACAGCATGCTAGGTAGTGTGGTTAGAGCATTCATCTGAGAGGTGGCAGATCACTGTTCAAATCCCTTCTTATCAGCTGGAGGCTGGACTTGAAGTAGGAGTCTCCCACATCTGAGGTGAGTACCCTAACCTCCGGGCTGACAGTAATGAAGGAGCTCCTCTCCCCCGCTTCCACTCACCGGATTATTTAGGTGTCTGACCCCAACAGAGGGCTCAGAGCTGAGAATCCCAAACAGAGATAGGTGCTAGACTGAATTCCCTGAGAGGGGTGATGCTTAACACATACGCCCCTCATTGGCATCTCCTATTAGCTATCTTAGGTGGCTCCCTGCTCAGCATGTTGGCTTTTGTGAATCCCATTTTTAGGTGCCCATTTCCCTACACTCATTGTGTTGGAAGCCTGAGTGCCTAACTCAAGCTTTGTGCATCCCAGTGAGTTTTTAATAGGCATTGCAACACCTAACTCCCTTTGTGAACCTAGCCCTCTCATCCTAACTTTTCTGCCCCACAAACATCTTCCTGTATATATTTATATGAAAAGTGGTGCTACAGGCAAATACAAAAAGGAATATTGCAACCCATTTTAGATTTAATTAGCAAAAAGTAAATTGCTCAATTCTACCACCCCTGCTTGTCATGGTAGCAGAACACAGCTCAAAGAGATCAGATTCATATTTTTTTTTAAAGTTGAAGGGACTATTAGATCATCTTGTCTGACCTCCTGCATAACACACAGGCAATAGAATTTCACCCAGTTACCCCTATATTGACTCCAGTAGCTTGTGTTTAAGTAAAAACATCCAATCTTGAGTTGGAGTCATCACAAGATGGAGAATCTACCACTTCTTTGGTAGTTTGTCCCAGTGGCTAGTCACCCTCACTGTCAAACAGATGCACCTTATATCTGATTTGAATTTGTTGGCCTTCAACTTCCAGTCAGTGGCGGATCAATGATTTTGCCGCCCTTAGGCCCTGAAATAATTGCCGCCCCCGGCGGCTGGCCCCATATGAACTTGTTTTAGTTTTTTTACAGATTTGTTTGAACTAAAATACATCTAAATATCATTAAAATAATTGAACATTTACAAGTTTTATTATAAATAAAATTACGAGTACAGCGGACCCTCGCTTGAACATGTGTCTGTATAGCGCAATTTTGCTTATAGCGCAGGACCGCACATGGATCCAAAATGCCGCATTCAAGCGGGGATCCGGTGTATATCAAATATTTATTTTTTATTTTATGTAGATACAATGAAAGAAATAAAAGTATTTGAGTAGTAAGTAATTACATTTGTTCATGCCTACACCTTTAAGCAGCAAACTTATTAATTAATTCTGTATAATCCAGAGACGTTATTAGATCCTTTTCAATTGTCAGGAAAGAAAGGGAGTTTAATTTTTCTTCAGTGAGATTAGCCCTCAAATAGTTTTTCACCCTTTTTAATGCCAAAAATGATTGTTCCGCTGAACAGTTTGTAGCAGGTGTGCAAACAAACATTCGGATGGAAATATCAAGATTTGGATATACTGAATGAATGTTTCGATTTCAAAGAAGGCTGCAATATCTTATAATTGACTTCTTTTCATTTTCAGGAATTTTGACACCTTCCAAATACGATCGAAAATGTAGACACTCATTCACGAATGAGTCTTCTAAATCTCCTTGGTAGCATAGCTGTACTTTTTTAGCGTGAACTGTTATATCTGCTGTTGAAGTATTGGTAATGTTAGAGAGAAACTGAAATCTGCCATAAATTTCTTGATACGCATTACTTCTGCATTTTAATTTGGAACATACAAGGTCAGGTATTGTTAAAAAGGTATCTACTTTAAATTGATCTCTACCACACATTTCCACTTCAACTTCGCGTGTCTCCTCAGCTTGCAGCTTACACTTTCTTTTTTGCCTTGTGTCAAATGTGTAGTCTCCAATTTCAGCTTTTTCTTTGGCTTTCTCTTCGTACATATCAAACAAATCCCATATAGAGTTAATGTATCCTATTAGTGAGTTGTAGAGTTCTACAACTGTCTGTATATCGATATAAACATTTTGCAGTTTGGGGCTAGTTATATGAAATCTTTCCAAGAGTGAGCTCCAAAATACAGCCATAAAAGCTGCCTCAAGTTGATCGAGTTTTCGCTGCAGGCCTGCAGCTTCATTACGTGTAACAGGTTTCTCAGTAGCATCTTCCTTTATTGTATTTAAGGCTTTAATTATAGCATTCCAGTTTTCACTCAAATTATGACAAGCTTCCACTCGAGCTGACCATCGAGTCTCAGAAAGTCTTTTTATTACTTTACTGCTTGGCTTCAAATTAGATAGTAAAATCTCCCACCGGTGAGTAGAGGCAGAAAAAAATGAATAAAGATGTTGGACAGCTGAGAAAAATGAACATGCTTCTTGACAACTTTCTGCTGCACATACTCCAACCAGATTTAAAGAATGTGCAGAGCAAGGCACATAGACAGCATAAGGATTTCTATTCTTAATTCTTGCTTGCAACCTGCTATATACACCAGACATGTTAGTGGCATTGTCGTACGACTGGCCACGGCAGTTTGCGATATCTAATCCATAACAATCCAAAGTTGAAAGTACAGCATCAGCTAACTGTTCTGATTTGTGGCCAGTATTTGGTAAAAAACAAAGAAACCTCTCTACTGGTATGCCATCATCGTTTACATATCTCAGTATAAAAGCCAATTGAGCAACATGAGATATGTCGGGAGTTGAGTCAACGCTTATCGAGAAATATTTGGCTTCTTTTACTTCTTTAATAATATTTGAGATCACATTTGAAGCCATTAATTTTATAAATTCATTACATAGATAGGATGAAAGATAAGATACGTTACCTCGACCTTCATTTCCGTAACATGCAATGTGACTTGCTAAAAATGGGTCGAATTCTGCGACAAGCTCAAGGGCCATCATGTAATTGCCTTTATAAGGTGATCCAATTTTTTCCACCTTACCTCTAAATGCAAGTCCTCTGCTTGAAAGTTTCTTTACCACTGCTACACTCCTCTTCAATACAATTCTCCAATAAATAATGTCTTCTTCCATTTGAAATTTTAAATTCGTATCAATTCTTCCAGATATCTCACCTCTCCTCACCATTGTCAGTACACATATTTTATGTTCAGTCGAATTTTCATGTTCACATAGTCGAGCTGATATGTTTTTCCAGTCATGATATCCACTCGTTGCCAGACTAGAGATCCCTCCGAATAATCGACATGGGGCACAAAACACGGCTCCTTTGCTCTCCAAATATACAAGATATTGCTGTGGCTTTACTTCACCATTTAAAAGCTGTCATTCAAACACATTTTTTGTTAGAACACACATTTTATCAGTATATTGTCCTTTTGAGTTAGTAAAATCACTATTGATATTTTGTTTAATACCATGCGTTGATAAATACTCAATTGTAGCATCATTCAATATCCATTGGGCCGGATCGTCACTTATGGTAGATATTTCAATGTCAGATTGAATTTCTGATTGACGTGATTCACAAATGTCTGCAGTATTGTCAAAGATATCCAGATCAACATGATTCCCGGTAGTCTCTGATTCGCTAGTATTTAGAACATTTTCTTCAACACTAACCGCAGCCGGAATTTCTTCATTAGTTTTAATATGTACTTTATACACATCAATATTTTCAATATTAACACCAATATTTTCACTTTTTACTTTACTACTTATTTCAACTTTTTTTTCTGTCTCACTGTCGGCACTAACTGATACAACAAAGGAATCAATTTTGCGCATTTTTGCTATCATTTCATTTTCCCTTTCTTTCTTTTGTATAGCATTTTTTTTAACTGAGAACCACTTAATTTCTTCCTTCCGGTCATATTGTTAATGCTTAGGATTGTCGCGACTCCAGTCCGGAGTATGTTGTTTACTAAATGGCGTCACGTTGCGCCGTCATTGGTAGTTTCAATACACACTATCATGATTGGTAGAATCGCGGCGCGCGTGATGCCGCGATTACAAAAATGCTGGGCTGCTTTTTTAAATTTGCTGCCCCTGCAAATTTGCCGCCCTAGGCCTAGGCCTTGTTGGCCTAGGCGATAATACGCTGCTGCTTCCAGTCAATGGTTCTCGTTGTGCCTTTCTTCACTAGGTTAAAGAGCTCTTTAATACTTGGTATTTTCTCCCTGTGAAGCTACTTAGACACTATGATCAAGTCACCTTTCAGTCTTCTTTTTAATAAATTAAACAGATCGAGCTCCTGAAGGACTCCTACTCACCTGTTTATACATTTGGGGGCTGCATTAACCCTTCTGGCCACCATGGGAGCTCATGTTTTGTTCCTTGTCCACTTTGAGCACTAACTCCTTTTCACAATCATTGCTTTCCAGGATACAGTTCCCCCTACTGTAGCCTTCATTTTTGTTCTTCCACTTCCAGTACCCGTTGAAACCATGAAGTACCAAAGGTAACAAATAATGAATGAATGGTAGAGAGAAGTAATCAAATTATTTTGATCTTGAGGGAAGGCTTTCGCCAGTAATTTTTGGTGAAGGTTCAGCTCTATTTTTATTCAAACCAGGTTGCCTATTTTAAAATCGAGCATTTTCTGCAGACCCATAACATGAAGTATTTTTATGTAATTCTATATTACTGCATCAAGTAAAGTATCTTTTGTGTCTCACCATCAGAAAAAGGGCAATATTTTTAATGAAATATATTTCTAAATGTTAAAGGACTTAAGATGCTGAAGCAGACGCCATTAGTGTCTTTCTCTTCTCATTTACACTGCTGTAAATCTGGAGCAATTCCACTGAGGTCAATGGAATAAACTAGTATGAGAAGAATCAGGCCCTAAATGTCCTTATGCAGTAAGGAACCCCCTAGATGTTTCCTGCTGTGTGACTGGACATTTGTATGTAGACTTGTGGCATTACCCAGGGTACCATCTGGACTGCTGAATAGCTGTGTCTCCTCAGTTCTCCAACTTTGCATGCCTTTTACACTGCTTTACTCAAGAACAGCCACTCCTTGCTAGTTAACACACAGCCTCCAGCTTGTAACTTGCTCCTAGTTACACAGCATTGAGTGCTACTAGCTAGCCAGTCATGAATCACACTGCAGAAGAACACCAGAAGATTCTCTAGTCCCAAACTTTCCCCCAGAAATGGGCATCCTGTATTGCCCAGCACACTACTGAACAGTGCAAGCTCATATAAAGTCCGTCATTTCATCACAGGAAAATTATATGACCAGCCTTGCTATCCCAAATGGAGTTTCCCACCCATTTAATCCAAACACACTGGTTAAGACAAAACAATAAGATACATTTATTAACTACCTGAAACAAAAGTAAGATTTTAAGTGACTACAAGTAAAGAGGCATAAAAGTGAGGATTGGTTACAAAATAAATAAAAGATGAAATGCAACTGACATCTAACTTAACAAGCTAAAAGGGACTTAAAGAAAATATCTTTCTCATCAGATGCTTTGCAGTCCACTGGCTGAGTTTCTTTTCAGCCAGGATCTCTTTGCCCCCCTCCCCACACACACACAAAGTTCAGTTCTTTAGGAGTCGCTGATGTCATTAGCAGAGATGAAGGAGGAGAGTTAGGTCAAGCATTTTTCTTCCCTCTTTATAATTCAATTTCTTGTACTAGAGACATCCTTGTTCAGTCATGGTGAAAAACAGTCTCTTGTGGATGTGAGTCATCCCTGTGATGGAATGTAAATTTCTTGTTCACACGTTCTCCCCTGCTTGATAATGTTCAGTTAACTAAGTTATAGCCTTGTTGTCTCTGCAAAACTGTTTTGGCCTGCTTTCTAACTCTGGAGCATGTTACAGCAATGTTATAGAGTAGAATCTTATAATTGTACATACAATGATGATACACACATTTTACCAGGACAGTAATGTTCAGCAGACCGAGTTGTCAAATGATACTCACAAGATGTACTTTGTACAGAATATATCATAACCTTTTAACAGAGTGATCATAGGGGCCTAGGCTGTCACAAGGCTGCTGGGAAAATTGTAAGGCATCATTGTACTATGAAAGAAGTCAGACAGAAATAAAATAGGAAAAGCTTGCCAGTACATAACATGTTGCAAGTGGAAACAGAAAGTTTTGGGGGTTATTGGGAGCAGGTTGCAATTCCAGCTAACAGTTGGTGCAATTAAGAAGTCAATCTACCTGGATTAAATTCCTCTCCCCCCACAAATTATTTTTCTCTCCATGAATCATCTATGTGAAGAACTGGATGTAATGATCTTCAAAGGAAGAGAGATTCATTAGTACAGGGATTGGCAACCTTTGGCCAGTAGGAGCTGCGATCAGCCGAACCTGCGGACGCAGAAGGTAAACAAACCGCCTTACCCTGGCGGTCTGCGTGCCAAAGGTTGCCGATCCCTGAATTAATATATTCCTATGGGCAGTGCAGTAGTTGGGAAAATGACATCCATGAGACAACTGACCTTTCTGTTGAATAGGTCAGCATATCTCCAGGCCAAGATTTACAACTATTTGCACCCTCGAGAGGTGCAGAAAGCAGCAGATCACTATAGATTAATCGAGCCCTTTGATATCTTCTATTTTTTTTTAATTCCATTTGAATATTGGATGTTTGTGAAGCACAAGTATGATTTAATAAAGTGTTACCTTTCAGAAAAAAAATAATTAGGAGGTGTCTTTCAATTGAATTTCACTTGTTTAATAAATAATAATATTAAAGGGGAGAAAAGTTTTAGAATGTTGTGGAATTAATTGGTCTTTTCCATTGCTAATACAGCTATTTTCACTATTAACATGTTACTCAGATATTGCTGGAGACTATTTTAAAAGAAATTCTAACTAGTCACTAGCCAAAATCTTGGCTTGTTTGTGTGGGCGTGCTAGTGCAGATGGCTAGTCCAAGTAGCCTCTTCACAATCCCCATTGCTTGCCCTTGGAGAGGCTTGGCAAGAGAAATGGATAGCACTCCTGTCCTTCATTGCTATATTTTTCCATCCACTGCACCTCTGAGTTAGGTCAGGAATTCTTCCTTTATTTGGATATGTTATAATATAACATAAATAATTTATGACTATGTTATGAATGGTGAAAATTAGAGAAAAGATATTTAATTGTTTTAAAAGAATATTGTTCAACTTTATTTAATCAGTGCATTTTTACACAGTATTTTTATCCATTGGAAGCCTACAAATCTGTGAATAGCATTTTAATGCAGTAAAGTTATCCTGTGAAGTTTAGCCAATCTTTGATGTTTTTTTAATCAGCCATTACTTCAAAGTCTAATTGTCTAATTTACAGCTAGGGTATTAAATCTAAGACAATAATTAATAAATAAGAAACAATACAGCATTTGTCACATGGGAATAAGATCATGCCTTAGATGTGAGATTTAAAACAAAATGGCTTGCTAACTGCTACTTGAGAGGCTTTATCTGACAGAATGTTTCCAAGTATTAAATAATACTTTGATCATGAATCAGTTAGGAGTCTCTTGAGAGCCAAATAAAAGGTATTGTCTTTTTTTTAAGTGATGTATTGTGATGTATTTTTCTCTTATTGTCATTAAAGGCCTGATTGAATAAGTATGTGAATGTATCAGATCTTGATGTGGTGATTGGTACTGAATACACATCCTCATGCAAGGGGAATGAGCATCTCCCAGGGCTGTTCCTGCTCCCTCTAGCAGCTATGCACTTGTGCATTGACTGTTCTGAGAATATAAGATGAGGACTATTGTTATGGTTTACTACGGTGTGTAGGACTCATTCTATGTTTAGGTTTCCCCCAAACATTTTCTGATCCTATTATTTTCTGTAAATATCCATACCTGACAAAGGACAAAGTCACATTATTATAAGATGACATTTGAATGAATGTTTAAAGATCTGGTGTTTGGGTCTTAAAGAAATAGGATATTCCTGATATGTATATTTTTTTCAGTATATTAGTTTTATACTAATTATGTCCCCAGACAAACCAGCCATAGATGGTGGCAATTAAGCAATTAATTTTCTATAGGTAATGTGTCCTAAATAAACGATTTGTTTCCACTAAATGTTGATGTCTTTGCTCATATTTAATAGTATCTTACACCAGTGGTTCTCAAACTTGGGCTTCTGCTTGTTCAGGGAAAGCCCCTTGTGGTCTGGGCCAGTTTGTTTACCTGCCGCATCCGCAAGTTCGGCTGATCGCGGCTCCCACTGGCCGCGGTTCACCGCTCCAGGCCAATGGGGGCTGCAGGAAGCAGCGCGGGCCGAGGGACGTGCTGGCCGCCCTTCCTGCAGCCCCCATTGGCCTGGAGCGGCGAGCCGCGTCCAGTGGGAACCGCGATCTGCCGAACCTGCGGACGCAGCAGGTAAACAAACCGGCCCAGCCCGTCAGGGGCTTTCCCTGAACAAGCGGCGGCCCAAGTTTGAGAACCACTGCCTTACAGTAATCCCACTGAAATCTAAATTGCTATGTGTGGAGTTCAGGGTTGAGTACAGTGTTTGCTGTGAGTAAACGTACCACAATCTGGCCTTTTGGAAGGTATTAAGAGCACCTCTGATCCATGGTACCAATTTCTCTCATAATCTGGCTTTGACACCAAATGGTGGTTATCTTAACAAAAGTGACATTATTTCTGATCCTGACATGATAGGGCCTCAGTGACTAAGACTGTAAACCAATTTGTCTATTCTGCTTTTGTACTTCTGTGCTTATGCACCACTTGAGTTACATTGTGATGCAAAACCAAATTATAATGGAAAGTATTAGCCCACTTGTCATTTTATATCTCTCCATCTACAGATATTAATAAAATACTGATACTACTTAACATTTTTAATAAATAAAAATCTGTGAGTGTTCTTAATGTAATCATTTTAGGGAACTAATGGAAATGCAGCAATTTTACTGACACCTATGTCACTTTTTTGTAGGCTTGTTCTCAGTTCTGTCTCTGACTACTTTGCTGCCATGTTTACAAGTGATGTTTGTGAGGCCAAGCAAGAGGAGATCAAAATGGAAGGCATCGACCCTAATGCGCTGTGGGATCTTGTTCAGTTTGCATACACAGGTACTATAATGTATTCATTATGTTTCCCAGAAAGGAGGATATTGATATTTGTTTCCTATGAGTTAGCTGGAGGTATATCTTATGTATGTTTCTTATTCAGTATTAATTTAAAACCCTTCATTTAATACGTGTTTGGAATATTAAATATCATTCTATTTTTTTATTGATCATCATTCTGCACCTTAGACTCTGAACTCAAATCTCCAAAACCTATATAGGATCTGGCTTGGTGGAAACTTGGAGTGTCCAGGAAAAGGCATTTTTTAGATAGTCATAAATGACATTCTACTTAATGTGCCAGGTGTGATCTAGCATGGTATTATCTATCACTGTTGAGAAAAGCACTGTGTATTGGATAATCGTAAAACACAGGTTCTTTAATGGCCATATGTGGTCAGGACCTATGGCACTTTTTGGAAGTACAGGAGTGTTCTAATGTCCTGGTCAAATTCTATTTACTTTATACTTTTAAAAAAAAAGCTTGTTGTAGTTTGAATTGGATACAGTCTTCTTCAATTCCTGGTCTAGTCTTTCAATCTGTTATGTAGTGTTTCTCTATGTTACTGAACAGCTGTGTTTTTCTGAACAGCTGCTGTATTTTATTACTGAGTGAAGTCAAATCATATATATGTATCTCACACACAAAAACAACATTAAAAGAACATTAAGGTTGCAAAGTCAAGCACTCAAAAGACAGGAAATACCAGAATTAAGGTAGTCTGTGCAACTTTAATTTGCCCCCTTTGTGTATGCATACAGCCCTTAATTATGTGATCACATACTGTTTTTTTCTCACAGTGTACCAGCCCCATTCAGTCCACAAAATGGACGGTGGTGACTGAATGAACTGCTATTCAATGTTTGGGGTTTTTTCCTCACTGTCCAATGTGTAGCCCCAAGCACTATTTACTGCACTCTATTCCAAATCTTTTCAGACTATACAATTATTAATTTCATCGTGGGGTTTTATTTTCCCCATTTTCATCATTGTAATATTTGAGTGCTTCACAAACATTAATGAATTATTTTCAAAGTACTCATGTAAATTCAAGGGATTTTATTATCCCCAATTTACACATGAGGAGGTGAGACACAAAAAGATTATGGTCAAAAGTGCCCACTACTTTTGGGTGTGCAGTATGAGACACATATGCCTGATTTTTCAGCATACTTAGCATTATATAGCACTTTTATGTGATGGTTCTCATGGTACCCAGGACTTTGAGTCACCTTGTTACCCCCCTGCAACAAGCGAGAGAGAGGCTTGCTTGTGCTTAACTGGCTGTCAGCTACTTGACACCTCCACTTCAGCCTGGTAGCCTCCCTCCCAAAAAATCTCCTCGGAGCTATGTCAGCCTTTACTTTGTCTTGAAGGTTAAAAATTGATGTATCCCACTCTTTAAGCCTCTTTGAAGTGTACCCCTGTAGTTCAGCCCCTTCTCTACTGAACAGGCCACAGAAATACCACATTATGTGTACACAGCAGCTTGAATGACTCAACTCAGGATCAGCCCCCTGTACAATACCACCACACTGAGATATATTTATAGGAAAAACAATCGTAAGTTTATTACCAAAGATCAAGATTTAAGAGATTGTGAGCAAGGATGATGAAAACAGAAGGGTTGCATATAATACAAAATCATAACATGATTCCTAGAGACTAAACTTAACAGGCCAACCTCCAGTCTAAATAAATTTCTCACCCTAAATGTCTTCTGCAGTGTTTCAACCAGGGCTAGTTGTGATCATGGATGAATGTAATCACACTGCCCGGTTACTTCCTATGTGCAGGATAAAGTTGTCTTCCTTGCCTTTCTCTTATATTCCGAAAATTAATTGCAACCCAGTGTGTGCAAACTGAGATTTTTCAGCAGCTTATAGCTTAGCAAAGTTGTGCATTTTTGTCTCACAAACAGCGGAAGGCATATCCAAGCAAAAAAGGCAAACCTGCACCACATTTCTAGTCCTCAAACCAAAGGCTGGGGCTGCTAGACAGCTGGCCAATAAAACTTTTGTAATAACTTTTTTTTGAGATGGGTAAAACATTTTTTCCTCTTATATTATTACCTGAAAAAGCTCAAACATTTTAGCTGAAACTTTTTATAAAAATTCAGCCTCAGGCAAATATGTGAGGTTTTTAAGGTCCAGCTTGACAAAGCCCTGGCTGGGATGATTTAGTTGGGGATTGGTCCTGCTTTGAGTAGGGGGCTGGACTAGATGACCTCCTGAGTTCTCTTCTAACCCTAATCTTCTATGATTCTATGATATGGAAAATTGCAGCTGAATAGTGAAAGTTTGTCAAAGAAGTGGGAAGTGTCAGGCAAACATAAATATAGCAGGTGCTACCATCTCTGACTATAAAACTCGTGTATTAGAGATCAGCTAAGAGTGGAAAGGCAGATCCAAACCCTCTCAAACTTTAGCTAAGTTTAGCTCTGGATCTGAACTTTGGGGCTCAGGCACACCTCTATACACAGGGTCCAATCCTTGGTTCTGAACCCACTCAAACTTTGTGGAAATTTGTATATAAATCAGGATTCTAACTGTACATCTTAGGTCCATTTCAGATAATTAGATATTATATGTTAAATGCTGGCAAATGGTCATTCATTGTCGGAATCAGTTTAACTTCAAAGTTCCCAAGAGCTTGATTCTTTAAATTGATATGCTAAGGGCTATTGAGTACAGGAGCCAGGGCAAAGTCTGAAGTGTGAGCTTTCCAGAAGAGACTGCAAAAAGGCCATCAGTATTTTATCAGATTTCCACCATGCTGGTGTCCTTACATCTACAATTTATAAACATACAGGAATTTCTTCTGTGGGATGCCCATGTTAGGTTTCCAGTTTGTAGAGAGGCAGTAATTGACTTTACTAACTCCATTTGTCAGAATTAGACAACAAAATCTCCATAATTATATCTGGATATGTGGTACCAAAAATTACATTAATTTCAGATTTAGTTGCTGTTGTCTGAGACAAAGTCTTTACTTGGGGGCAGTTGAGTGTTACAGTAAATCAAGAATGATTATGGGCTTATAGCAGTTTTTGAAGAAACCTATCAGAACAGAAAAAAGTGATCACACCATACGTGCTGACAGTATAGCATTGCCACCAGTTTTAAACAGGTGTAAACAATTATATGTCCTTGTTATATTAATGTAATCTGTCTGCCAGTTTTACAGTGGTTTAGAGTCTAATGAAATTATTTGATCTTTGTCACACACTAAAAATTGTAAGCAGTGTTAATAGGTGCCTGAAAACCTGTATTTATAAATAAAAGATCAGTGATTGAGATAAAAGCATCCCCTTATTGATCACTGGCTGCTCTCTTCAATTAAAGTAATAAAACAAAATAATGTTACAACACTTGAAAACTGAACCTCCCCAAAGATGAGTGAATGTGTGTTCATCACAGACACTGAGGTTGATAGCCACATCTATCCAAAAGGGGGGCTGCTATCAGTTACTATATCCTGTGATCGATAAAGAGATGCTTTTATCTTAAACATCAAGCCCCTATTGATATCTCTATAGATTTTCAGCTTCCTAGTAACACTGTTTTTGATAATAACAACTCATTCATGGGAACTGCACTCTCTACGACTCTGACAAGGGCATGGTCTTTTGGGCAGTTAAATCACTGGGGGCTGCTGAGTGCTCAGCACTTTTGAAATTCAGGACACTTATTTCTAAAAAAATAAGAATTTTTCTCATACCTTACACAAAATGTCCAGTTACTTCAAACCAACAAATTCTCTATCATCTTTTTTTTGAGGGTACACTAAAATTCTTTCACAAAAGTCCTTGCTGGGGTGTATTCAAATGAACTGTTCCTTCTCTCCGTTCATACATATCAGTCTGGCTTTCTACAGTATTGGACAGCCAGCAACAATGGAAGGAGAATAAAACCTTATTTACTTCCTGCAGTGGCAAAAAAACCTCATGAACTCATTCTAAATCTTGACTCAGCAGACACAGTCAAATGGCTTCTTTAGGAGATTTATTTTCAACTCTAGAATTTTTCAGTATTGGTCCCCAATTTTGTACATGGGTTAGTGTCTTTGATCAAAAGCTACCTGTTACAATATTGATACATGTATAACACTGCTCTACAGCCAAAACGCTTCTGAAATAAATGTAGTCAAACTTTACTAATTCTGGGTCACTGAGAACGAAAATGATGCTTAAAATTGTTGATTGGCTCTAGTTTTCAAGATATGCTATTGGGTCAGTATATACGACCCTTGACTTGGGAATGGCGGAGGATAAGTGAGTTATAAAGGGAAGGGATCTCAATTTAAACCAGAAATGACTAAAATACATCTTTGACTGGATCTATGAATAAATCTATAACTGGGTTTGGACAGTACTTGCTTTTTAGGCAAAACAATGAATGATGCAATCTGAAGCTGGTATTGCATCATACATGATATGAATTGCATCATGTTATTCCTAGAAGTCATGGATGATGCAATCATAACGAAGCTTACATCACTCTGCTGAACAAATTGCCCTATATCAGCTCTAGAAATCATACAGTGCCGTGCTCTCTTATTTGTCAGTGTTTGATTTTGCAAAGGGACACATTTCTGTTTAGCCAAAGTGAGCAGAGATGCCTCGTACTTGCCTGCAACAACATCGATGGTGTGATGGCAGCCCTCAACATCGTTCACGATCCAGATGAGTGGAGACTGTTCATTGATTCATCGAAGACGAGTCTTAAAGCTGTTTTACTGCATAATGGCAATGTTTTGCCATCAATTCCAGTTGGTCATGCAGTCCATATGAAGGAAACCTATGCCAACATGAAACAACGTTTGAGGTGCATAAACTATGACCAACATCAGTGGCAGCTTTGTGGTGATTTGAAGGTTGTTGCTCTCTTGCTTGGTCTGCAGACTGGATACACAAAGTACTGCTGTTTTCTCTGCGAATGGGATAGTCGTGCAAGAGATTCCCACTACATCAAGAAAGATTGGACACTCCGAAAGTCATTGGAGCCTGGGAGGAAAAGTGTTCAGCATCCACCACTTGTTGAATCAAGGAAGATTTTGTTACCACACTTACACATCAAGCTGGGTCTGATGAAGAACTTTGTCAAGGCCATTGACAAAACACAAGCAGCTTTCAAGTACCTCCGTGGAAAATTTCCAAGGTTAAGTGAAGCTAAGATAAAGGAAGGTGTCTTTGTTGGTCCTCAGATTCGTGAACTTCTTCGAGATGATGCATTTGACCATGCACTGCGTGGCAAGGAAAAGACGGCATGGAAAGCCTTCCAGTTAGTGGCAATAAATTTTCTTGGAAACAACAAGGCAGACAACTACAGGTTGTTGGTGGAAAACCTCCTCAAGGCATACAAAAGCCTTGGTTGCAACATGTCACTAAAGATACATTTTTTTCACTCTCATCTAGATTTTTTTCCACCGAACTGCGGAGCAGTGAGCGACGAGCACGGTGAGCGATTTCACCAGGACATTGCAACAATGGAGAAACGCTATCAGGGCAAATGGAGCCCATCAATGCTTGCAGACTATTGCTGGACAGTGACAAGAGATGCTCCATTTAATGAATCCAAGAGACAAGCCAAGATGCGCCGAGTAGACACTGAATAGGACTAAACTATGTACATAATAGTTTTTTGCCTTTTGTTTCATAATAAATTTTATTTATATAACCCTTTTGTTGATTTTTAAAGTGTTACATAAACAGGACAGGTGAAATATTATCATGTAAAGCAACCATAAACACATGAAAAGACCTAGGTTTACAATTTATGATTAAAACTCTACTATCTACACAATATACATAGACATAAAATGTAAAAACTTAAATATCTTAGAAACAGTAGCCAATCAGTTGTTTTAATTGTCATATTTGAATTCAACACATCAAAATACATAATAAATAGCACATTTTATCTCTGAAGCAGACGACTTCTCAAAAATTGTAGACCAGTGTAATCAGAGCTCTCTAAGCTTGTGAGGGGAACAAAGCAAAGCTGTTCTTTATCATCCTTATTATATGAATTAATCATTGAACTTTTGCCATTGTTTTTTGATTATCCTCATCTACCTAACTATCTGAGTCTAGATCCACAAAAGGGCTTAGGCACCTAAAGTGGCAGTTAGATGCTGAAGTCCAACATTTAGGCACCACAGAGATGCCCCAAATCCCAGCTCAATTCCCACCTAACCCTGTAGGCACTTAATGTCTGATGTGGAGAAGAAATTTGAATTTGGTCTCCCACTTCTCAGGTGAGTGCCCTAACCACGGGACTATAAACTCATTCTCGCTGTTTCCATTCAAGTTTATTTATTTAATTATTGATACACGGTGGAATAGCTTCAACAGGAGACATTGAGAGCACCCTTATCAAAATAGCCCATGGTCAAGTGGTTATGGCACCTCTCCTTAGAGGTGGGATATTCCAGTTCAAATTCCTACTCCAACATCCTTGGTGAGTGTCTTAACTACTGGGCTAAACGTTATAAGGTGTGTGGGGGGGATTGCAGTACCATTTCTTGCAAAAAAAAAAAAAAAAAAGACTTACGCATCTAACTCCAGGAGAGGGTTCATGGCTCAGAAGCCCAAGCAGAGATAGGCACCTAACTCCATAAGAGGGGTGGTGCTTAGGCCACATCACAGTCCTCAGCATTTCCTACTGGCTCCTTGCTTAGCATTCTGGCTTTGGTAGATCCCATTCTTAGGCACCTATCTCTCCCCATGTATTGTACAGGGAGTGGGTCTAGCCTGTAAGAGACTGCTTCACCTTGTGCCACACTGCCAGAACTGAGATCAGCAGAGACATGCAAGAGGGAACACCTTTGGTGTAAATCAGAAGGGGTTAGTGGCAGAGTGTTCTCTGTGAATGTCCCCCAGGATGAAGGTTCTTTACCTTTCTTGGTGTAATGGTCTCTGCCTCTCGAGTCTGGAGAGAGGTCACTCCATTTCTTCATAGCTGACTCCAACAGTCGGGTTTCTGGCACTCTGGGTGGGACAGCACCCTTAGGCTGGGCCAGACAGTAAAGAAACAGTCTATGGGTTCTGGTCCTCTGGGCAGGGCAAAGCAATAGTGTTCAATGGCTCCATGTCTTAGTGATCAATGGCTCCATGTCTAGTGATCAATGGCTCCATGTCTAGTTGGGAGCCGGTTTCAAGCGGAGTGCCCCAAGGGTCGGTCCTGGGGCCGGTTTTGTTTAATATCTTTATTAATGATCTGGAGGATGGTGTGGACTGCACTCTCAGCAAGTTTGCAGATGACACTAAACTGGGAGGCGTGGTAGATACACTAGAGGGTAGGGATCGGATACAGAGGGACCTAGACAAATTAGAGGATTGGGCCAAAAAAAACCTGATGAGGTTCAACAAGGACAAGTGCAGAGTCCTGCACTTAGGACGGAAGAATCCCATGCACTGCTACAGACTAGGGACCGAATGGCTGGGTAGCAGTTCTGCAGAAAAGGACCTAGGGGTCACAGTGAACGAGAAGCTGGATATGAGTCAACAGTGTGCTCTTGTTGCCAAGAAGGCTAACGGCATTTTGGGCTGTATAAGTAGGGGCATTGCCAGCAGATCGAGGAACGTGATCGTTCCCCTTTATTCGACATTGGTGAGGCCTCATCTGGAATATTGTGTCCAGTTTGGGGCCCCACACTATAAGAAGGATAGGGAAAAATTGGAAAGAGTCCAGCGGAGAGCAACAAAAATGATTAGGGGTCTGGAGCACATGACTTATGAGGAGAGGCTGAGGGAACTGGGATTGTTTAGTCTCCAGAAGAGAAGAATGAGGGGGGATTTGATAGCTGCTTTCAACTACCTGAGAGGGGGTTCCAAAGAGGATGGAGCTCGGCTGTTCTCAGTGGTGGCAGATGACAGAACAAGGAGCAATGGTCTCAAGTTGCAGTGGGGGAAGACTAGGTTGGATATTAGGAAAAACTTTTTCACTAGGAGGGTGGTGAAACACTGGAATGCGTTACCTAGGGAGGTGGTGGAGTCTCCTTCTTTGGAGGTTTTTAAGGCCCGGCTTGACAAAGCCCTGGCTGGGATGATTTAGTTGGGAATTGGTCCTGCTTTGAGCAGGTGGTTGGACTAGATGACCTCCTGAGGTCCCTTCCAACCCTGATATTCTATGATTCTATGATTCTATGGCCACAACTTTAGTCCTCAGGTTGATCACCGGTCCCAGGTGTGAGGGGGGATTGTGACGGGGGGGAGGGGGACCCAGCCTAGCTCCCTAACAGTGTCAAGTAGTCCTGCCACTGGGTCAGCTGGGAAACAACCAAAACATGCTGCCTCTTTTCCTGGCAGCACAACTGGATCAATGTCTGGTTCCCATGGGCTACTTTCTAATGCACTCCACCAGCGTTGCTCTGCTGGCAACGAGATCTCTCTCGCTGCTCCATAATCGGCCGATGTCGGCTCTAGCAAAACCTCCCTGCCCTCAGCCTCCTTCGTTGGCAGGGCACTGCATGGCTCAGCGACTGGTCTGGGAACCCACAGAGGGATCCAGACATCCCCCTCCTTCCCTGGCCCAGCAAAAACTGAGCTAAAGGTCCCTCTCTTTATACTTTCTGTCCGCCCCTGTGTTTCCGGTATGGGAGGAAGGGCATGTTTGGCTCTGCCCAGCCGAAGGCATGTAATGGTCCCTCCCTCTCAGGTCCAGTGGGAGGCAACTCTGCCTTACTACACCTGGTCTAAAATAGCCTGAATCTGTTGACCTTCAAGGATGCTTCAAGGTTTACCTGTTTGTTTGTTTGTTTGTTTGTTTGTTTGTTTGTTTGTTTGTTTGTTTGTTTGAGCCATTTGAAAATGGAGGGGAAATATAAGAGTGGGGAATTGTTTGAAGGATGGGGGTGGGAAACAATAACAGAAAATGTGGAAATGGCAGAGGTGCTTAATGACTTCATTGTTTCAGTTTTCACCAAGAAGGTTGGTGGGACTGGACATCTAACATAGTGAATGCGAGTGAAAATGAGGTAGGATCAGAGGCTAAAATAGGGAAAGAACAAGTTAAAAATTACTTAGACAAGTTAGATGTCCTCGAGTCACCAGGGCCTGATGAAATGCATCCTAGAATACTCAAGGAGCTGACTGGGGAGATATCTGAGCCATTAGTGATTATTTTTGAAAAAGTCATGGGAGATGGAGAGATTCCAGAAGACTGGAAAAGGGCAAATATAGTGCCCATCTATAAAAAGGGAAATAAGGAAAACCTGGGGAATTACAGACCAGTCAGCTTAACTTCTGTACCCAGAAATATAATGGAGCAAATAATTAAGCAATCAGTTTGCAAACATCTAGAAGATAATAAGGTGATAAGTAACAGTCAGCATGGATTTGCCAAGAACAAATCATGTCAAATCAACCTGATAGCTTTCTTTGAGAGGGTAACAAGCCTTGTGGATAGGGGGGAAGCGGCACATGTCATATATCTTGACTTTAGTAAAACTTTTGATACTGTCTCATAGGGAAATGCAACCTAGATGGACGTACTATAAGGTCGGTGCATAACTGGTTGGAAAACTGTTCCCAGAGAGTAGTTATCAGTGGTTCACAGTCATGCTGGAAGGGCATAATGAGTGGGGTCCCACAGGGATCAGTTCTGGGTTCTGTTCTGTTCAATATCTTCATCAATGATTTAGATAATGGCATAGAGAGTATACTTATAAAGTTTGTGGATGATTGCAAGCTGGGAGGGGTTGCAAGTGCTTTGGAGAATAGGATTATAATTCAAAATGATCTGGACAAGCTGGACAAATGGTCTGAAGTAAATAGGATGAAATTCAATAAGGACAAATGCAAAGTACTCCACTTAGCAAGGGACGATCAGTTGCACACATAGAAAATGGGAAATGACTGGCTAGAAAGGCGTACTACAGAAAGAGATCTGGGGGTCATAGTGGACCACAAGCTAATGGTCAACCACAAGCTAAATATGGGTCAACCGTGTAACACTGTTGCAAAAACAAAACAAAAACAAAAAAACATAATTCTGGGATGTGTTAGCAGGAGTATTGTAAGCAAGACACGAGAAGTAATTCTTCCACTCTACTCCGCACTGATTAGGCCTTAATTGGAGTATTGTGTCCAGTTCTGGGCACCACATTTCAGGAAAGTTGTGGACAAATTGAAGAAAGTCCAGAGAAGAGCAACAAAAATGATTAAACATCTAGAAAACGTTCCCTTCTTTTGACCCTTTGACCGCACTCCTGTCCCTGTTTTTACATTAGTTGCCCCCCGTACTCATTTGAGTTTCAGGCCCTGTGGATCCTCCCCTTAGGCTGGGGGGGGATCCTTTAGTTTACGCCCGCCCACTTCCTGAACCCCAATATGTACAAGGAAGAGGGAGAAAAATGTTCTTCTTAATCTCTGAGGATAGGACAAGAAGCACTGTGCTTAAATTGCAGCAAGGAAGGTTTAGGTTGGACATTAGGAAAATCTTCCTAACGGTTAGGGTGGTTAAGCACTGGAATAAATTGCCTAAGGAGGTTGTGGAATCTCCATCATTGGATATTTTTTAAGAGACGGTTAGACAAACACATGTCTATGGTCAAGATGGGATGGTCAAGATAGTACTTAGTCTTGCCATGAGTGCAGGGGACTGGACTAGATGACCTCTTGAGGTCCTTTCCAGTCCTATGATTCTATGATTAGAGCCTGGTTTGCAGGTGATGGATTATACTGAATTGCATTACTAAGCTTTTAATGTATAATTTGTCATGTTATATAGGTACCCTTTTTAGTATTTTTACAAATTTTAATAAAGAAAACTTGCAGGAGTCAAGTTGGAATCCAGGAACATAAAATGTCATTCTTTGACTTGTTAAATATATTTAACCTCTAACCAAAACGCTGTACCTCAGATTCAGGATCTACTTCATATTTTCTGGAAGCTGTCCCATCTTCCTTAACTTAAATGAATCTGTGGCCACTTCATTGTAGTCTTTGCAAACCAGATCCTACCAAAAGATTTTAAGTTACATTGGGCACTTACCAAATGTAAATACCTAGAGGTAAAAATACCAAAATTACCTGAAAGACACACCAGAAAAAGTGTCAGGGTCTCCTATTTTCATTATGGGTCTATGTTCATTTAACTAAAATGAACATATTATCAAGTCTCTTTTACAAGCCCTCCAGATAATCAGCATTATTGCCTTGTGCACTGTTTGATGTTGAGTAAGTCACTTGACATCTTTGGGCTCAATCTTTCCAGGTACTTTGCATGCTCAGCTGCCTTTGACTCACAGGAGGCAGATAGCATCTCACAGCATCAAGGTCTCCCCACATTTTATAAAATAGGGATAATGTTTATTTCCTCAAATGTTTAAAACTCCAATTGACTTAGTAGACAACTTTCAGTACGTAAGGAATGAAGGACTGAGCCTTAATAACTCCAGTTTTTCAAGCAAACATTTGCATAACTTTTAGACTACTCATGTGAACAAAGTTATACATGTGCTTAAGTATATTAAGTAAAGCAGTATATAATGTTTGCCTGATTTTGAAAGTTGCTGTACTGTATGTGTGCAACGTGTTAGTCTGATGATTTATTGACTTTTTACTTTTGATAATGACCAATCCTTGCCAACATATTATTTTTTTCTTAAATGTATTATTTTATTTAAAATAACTGTAGTGCTTGGTTATAAAGAAAAAGTCATCATTAAATTATCTTCTCTGTGAATCTCCTGTATAGATAGACACTAGCATCATGAGATACTGTGAAAATGTACCATGTTCACTGATGTATAAGTAAATAGAGTTCTAAAAAAATTGCAAGGTGGAATTACAAGGTTACCAGCAGAGCATCAAGTTCTGTACAGAATTGATAAGGGCATGGCTTAAATAAAGGGAGCTGTCCATCTAGTAGTGCTCGGAAGATGGGTAGGAAATTAAACTGCCAAACTACAAACCTTTAATGATAGTGAAGTGTGTTAATATTGCTGTGAACAAGCAATGTCTGGAGCAAAATTAATTAAAATCTTAGCATGTAATATGTATCCTTAAAATGGAACTTGCTCAGTGCAGAAAGCATGAAGAAAATATATACAAATATAAGCTATAATGTTTTTATTGCGTAATTTTTTTCACCAACAACCATTTGTAATTGAATAATTTATATATTTTTTGTAAGAAATTCTCTTTTATAATGGAATCATCACACATTATTTTATTATCTAAAATAAGTAGTTTTCATTGCAAAGTAAACTAAATTATAGTTTCATTAGAACTGCAAGTTTAATTCAAATTATATGTATTATGCAAATGCATTAGTAAAGTATTGCTGTAATTTACAGTTTTTTTCTCTAGAATACTAATTACTCAGTCTTCAAATCAGTAGTTTATATTAGATTGCTTGCAATTTTTAATGTATGTGTTTTATTGTACTACTTATGGGGAAAAAATCATATGTAGTGGGAAAACATGGCTCCTAAAAGCATCATAATGTTTAACTTGTTATAAGATAATACTTGTCACAAAGAAAATACCAGAAATATTTTAAACATAGAATTGATGGGTTTGATTTTATTTAAATAGAAATCTTGGACGTATTATATGGAAATAATCTGCATGTTACGTGTGTGTTGATAAATAATAATTTGTGTTATCTTTATAAATGAGTATTTGTTAGCATTTGTGTGAAAGGTATAGGGGCACGGTGACTTTTCAGAATATTGCAAGACAATCTCCAAAAGTAAGGGTACGTCCAGACTACCTGCCGAATCGGCGGGTAGTAATCGATCAATCGGGGATCGATATGTTACATCTCGTCTAGATGCAATATATCGATCCCCGAATGCGCTCCCGTCGACTCCGGAACTCGACCAGGGCGAGCGGTGGTAGCGGAGTCGATGGGGGAGCCGTGGCTGTTGATCCCGTGCCATGAGGACCTGAGGTAAGTCGAAATAAGATACGTCGACTTCAGTTACGCTATTCCCGTAGCTGAAGTTGCGTATCATACATCGACCCCCGCAGTGTAGACCAGCCCTAAGAATGCATTGAACACCAGAATGGTTACATGGAATAAAAAGTTAAACTCATTTCCCTATAATCTAAAGCAGTATGTATTTGCTCTAATCCTACCTCTGCTGTCTCTGTAATTGATATGAAAACACAGTCTGGCCAACAGCACTTCCTTAGATACATCCTTTACTCCATTTACTTGTGGCTTTATTGTCTTTATTTCAGAGACAACTGCCTGTAAGCAGCATTGTGGATTTTTTATAGCTGGCCATCTATCTCTAAATAAAAAGACGACATTACCGTAATAATTTGTCTATCTAGAATCATTGTGAATCCCTACAAGTATGGTGCAAAATGTTCTTGCCAAATTGTGCACTTATCTAATTTGTATAGTATGTCAATCCCAATGTTCAAAAAGGTTTGTGTTTAAAGTAATCTAATCTTACAGTGAATGTTGTGTTGGACCAATAGGAAACACAAACGTTCAATGAGTTCATGTCCTTTCATGCAGTTTTGCTTTAGTTCAGTGGTTCCTTGAAACTGCAAGTGGACTAGATTTAATCTCTGATGTAGTTAGAACTCTGATCTAAGGAAAACAAGCTTCCCCTTTTATACCTGGGCTATATTTATTATTTGAGCCAAAATATAGAATTAAGTGACAGATGCCAATAACTGGGGGAATCTCAGAGTGAATATCTATTTGCAGTAGGTACACAAGAAATGAGGCTTCATTTTTCAAGCAACAAGAGAACTCTGATCTATGGGGAATTTTTTTCTTTCTAAGGCTAGATCCTGCATCCAACCCATTGACTTCTTATGTTACATTGTGTAGCACACAGTGGCTTTAGTGGGCCTCTTCTTGGATTTAGAAGTTGACACGAGTAGATAAACAAAATTACTTCGTAAAAAGCTCCTAGGGCAATGAACACACTCCAATCAAACCACTTCTGGTTCAGCAAAAACAACAAGGAGCCCTTGTGGCACCTTAGAGACTAACAAATGTATTTGGGCATAAGCTTTCATAAATTTGTTAGTCTCTAAGGTGCCACAAGGACTCCTTGTTGTTTTTGCTGATACAGACTAATAAGGCTACCACTCTGAAACTTCTAGTTCAGTTATCCAGTTAAAACTAATGGTGATTTACAATCCTCTTGCAGTTCAATTTGAGCAGTGTGCAGAATGCTATCTTTAGCCTCATTTTCTGGAGTATTGGCCCTTTCTTGACCTTACAACTAAGTTTTTCTTCGTTTTCAGTAATGTTGAAACATTTTAGATGCGATTGGAGATAGATATAGGGCCTTTTGAAGCCTATACAAATTGTCTTTGGATTCAGTTGGAACATAAAAATTGCCATACTAGATCAGACCCAAGATTTCACACTCTGGGATCTAGGTGTCCAGTCCTGGGATCCAGGGACAGGCCAGGTGTCAGAACTGGGGTCAGAGTCTGTGGACAAATCAAATCAGGATCATAGAGTCAGGAAGCAGGCCAAAGGTTGAAGATGGATTGAAGTCAGTTCAAGGCTCTGGGCATCAGGAGGTAGGTGCAGGGCTGGAACTGGTCAGGATGGGGCATGGACAAGGCTAAGGGGGCTGGAAGAAGGCCCAGGCAAGGCTTGGGGCAGGAACAGGAACCAGACCAAGAGCAGGCTGGTCTGTCACACTGTGAAGTAGCAGGAGGACTCATGGCCAGGTAGTGCTGTTGCACCAACCAACTTGCAGCACTGGCAGGGTCAGTAAAATACCTCTGTGTGGAGGTCATCTGACCCAGTCCCTGCCCATGGATAGGCTGCTGCAGCATGTCTGAAGGCTGAGGCATTGCAGACTCTGCTTACAGGCTGAGTCCCTGCAGCTGAGTTACTGGTGCATGCCTGAGTGATGAGTCATTGCAGGCTCTGTTGGAGGGGTGAAGCATGGCAGCTGAGCTAACAGACCTGGTCTGGCTATGGGTTTGCCTAACACAAGTTCTATCTAGTTCAGTATCCTGTCTCTGACAATAGTCAGTAGAGGAGAAGGATAGTGCTCATCCATTATATGAAGGGGTTCAGGGATACCAGAACAAGTGATGATCCTGATATTTTTTTTTTAAAATCTGTAATCTGTTTGTAAACTCCTTAATGGTAAATATAATATACAAATTTATAACGAAGGGGAAAATATATGCTTCAAATTTAACTTTGGCTAAATTAGCAAGAACAACTTTGGATTTCAATGGGAGTTTCACCTCTTATGTCAGGAATTAATTTGGTCCTTTGAATATAGCCTTCTTACTGCAGCATTACTGTATTTTATAACTAATTCTTTAGAATGCTTTGTACAATGAGATCCACCTGGAAAGTAAGTAGAAATGTTATTTAAATGAAAGAAGCTTTTATAGTTACAAATGCTACGCTAAGCAATAGGGGGCTCTAGTTAACTTTGGGGTTTACTCATATCAAACCAGCATTCAACTGATAAATTAGAAAAAAAAGTTTAGGAATTGAATGTGTATGTATTTAGGTGACAATGGGAAACAAATATTATATAGCTTAATGATTTACAGTAACTTATTCTTCTAATTTGCCTTCTGTATTCACTAGAGTAAGACATAGATGCTGCCATAGTTTATTCATTACAGAGAATATGTGAACCTGTTTAATCCTGTAATCATAGAATTATACAAATGTAGAGCTGGAAAGGACCTTGAATGTCTATACTAATGTTACCCTTGGAAGTAGGAAGAGTAGATTGCCTTAAGAAAGATACTTGACAACAAAAGGCCATGAACTGATGAATTGAAATGCCCTGCACAGAATTGTATCCTAGTGTTTCTTGAATAGTTTTGATAAAGGGCACTGTGTTCCTTTCAATTTTCTTCAAGTCTTGCATTCTCTTACACTACCAATGCCACCAAGCATACACATCTGTGCATATACAGGATAGAGAATGCTGATTCCCCACCCCCCACACACTGATGGTGAACGAATAAATAGCCTTCTAAAACAATGAGTGATTAATTTAATTCTTTTCCCAAAAAATACAGCTGATTGTTCCACCCATCTGTGTGGGATATTAACTATACTAGATTTCTTTTAAGTAATTAATTGGGATTTTTTACATTAATAAAAAGGATGCATATCCAAAATATCTAGATGCCTCTGACACCACTTACAAGAATAGAAAAAAATTAAACAGCAGCTTAACTCTGACTGACAAAAAATATTAAGCCCCCTATAAAACCTAAACTGCAGAATTACCTTCCTTTCCACACAGATATAACATCCAACAAAACCCACTGTCTGCAACAGCTCACAAGAACAGGATGACCAGGGAGGGGAATTTGGTCCAGAACTGAGGCACCTCTGAACTGCGTACATACTACCACCATCATCTTTTTTTTTAATACAAAAGGTATCCAGTTGATCACAGCTGCAGCATGGTGGCATGTAGGGAGTAGCAATCTCTCATGTAGAAAGGTCCCAAGATATCTATAGCATTATAGGTTAAACCTAACTCTTTAAAATTGAAGACAGTTGGCAGTTTTTCAAAGAGACTTTATTAAGGGCACAAGAGCAAACTATCCCACTGTGTAGGAAACATAGGCATTATGGCAAGAGGCTTAACCAGGAGATCTTCAATGATCTAAAATTAAAAAAAAAAAAAAAGAGTCCTACAAAAAGTGGAAACTTGGTCAAACCACAAAGGATGAATATAAACAAATAACACAAGTATGTAGGGAGAACATTAGAAAAGCCAAGGCACAAAATGAGATAAAACTAGCTAGGGACATAAAAGGAAACAAGAAAACATTCTACAAATATATTAAAAGCAAGAGGAAGACCAAGGATAAAGTAGGCCTGTTACTCAATGATGGAGGAAAGACAATAACAGAAAATGTGGAAATGGCAGAGGTGCTTAATGACTTCTTTGTTTCGGTTTTCACCAAGAAGGTTGGTGGTGATGGGACGTCTAAAATAGTGAATGCCAGTGAGAATGAGGTAGGATCAGAGTCTAAAATAGGGAAAGAACAAGTCAAAAATTACTTAGACAATTTAGATGTCTTCAAATCACCAAGGCCTGATGAAATGCATCCTGGAATACACAAGGAGCTGACTGAGGAGATATCTGAGCCATTAGCAATTATCTTTGAAAAGTCATGGAAGACGGGAGACATTCAGAAGACTGGAAAAGGGCAAATATAGCGCCCATCTATAAAAAGGGAAATAAGAGCAACCTGGGGAATTACAGACCAGTCAGCTTAACTTCTGTACCTGGAAAGATAATGGAGCAAATAATTAAGCAATCAGTTTGCAAACACCTAGAAGATAATAAGGTGATAAGTAACAGTCAGCATGGATTTGTCAAGAGCAACTCTTGTCAAAGCAACCTGTTATCTTTCTTTGACAGGGTAACAAGCCTTGTAGATGGGGGGAAGCGGTAGATGTGGAATATCTTTCCTTTAGTAAGGTTTTTGATACTGTCTCCCATGACCTTTCTATAAAAAAAACTAGGGAAATACAACCTAGATGGAGCTACTGTAAGCTGAGTGCATAACTGGTTGGAAAATCATTCCCAGAGAGTAGTTATCAGTGGTTCACAGTCATGCTGGAAGGGCATAACGAGTGGGGTCCCGCAGGGATCGGTTCTGGGTCCAGTTTTGTTCAATAACTTCAGCAATGATTTAGATAATGGCATAGAGAGTACACTTATAAAGCTTTCGGATGATAGCAAGCTGGGAGGGATTGCAAGTGCTTTGGAAGATAGGATTATAGTTCAAAATGATTGGGACAAACTGGAGAAATGGTCTGAAGTAAATAGGATGAAATTCAATAAGGACAAATGCAAAGTACTCCACTTAGGAAGGAACAATCAGTTGCACACCTACAAAATGGGAAATGACTGCCTAGGAAGGAGTACTGCGGAAAAAGATCTGGGCGTCATAGTGGATCACAAGCTAAATATGAGTCAACATTGTAACGCTGTCGCAAAAATAGCAAACATCATTCTGGGATGTATTAGCAGGAGTATTGTAAGCAAAACATGAGAAGAATTCTTCTGCTCTCCTCTGCTGTGAGTAGGCCTCAACTGGAGTATTGTGTCCATTTCTGGGTGCCACATTCCAAGAAAGATGTGGACACATTGGAGAAAGTCCAGAGAAGACAAAAAAATGATTAAAGGTCTAGAAAACATGACCTATGAGGGAAGATTGAAAAAAATTGGGTTTGTTTAGTCTGGAGAAGAGAAGACTGAGAGGGGACTTGATAACCGTTTTCAAGTACATAAAAGGTTGCTACAAGGAGGAGAGAGAAAAAATGTTGTTTTTAACCTCTGAGGATAGGACAGAAGCATTGTGCTTAAATTGCAGCAAGGGCGGTTTAGGTTGGAGATTAGGAAAAACGTCCTAGCTGTCACAGTGGTTAAGCACTGGAATAAATTGCCTAGGGAGGTGATTGAATCTCCATCATTGGGGATTTTTTAAGAGCAAGTTGGCCAAACACCTCTCAAGGATAGTCTAGATCAGGGATCGGCAACCTCTGGCACGCGGCTCACCAGGGTAAGCACCCTGGAGGGCCGGGTCAGTTTGTTTATCTGCCACGTCGGCAGGTTCAGCTGATTGCGGCTCCCATTGGCCGCGGTTCACCGTCCCAGGCCAATGGGGGCGGCGGGAAGCCACGGCCAGTACATCGCTCACCCACGCTGCTTCCCACCACCCCCATTGGCCTGCAACGGCGAACCGCAGGCAGTGGGAGCCGCGATCGGCCGAACCTGCCGACGCGGCAGGTAAACAAACTGGCCTGGCCCACCAGGGTGCTTACCCTGGCGAGCCACGTGCCAGAGGTTGCCGACCCCTGGTCTAGATAATAGTCCTGCCTTGAGTGCAGGAGACTGGACTAGATGATCGCTTGAGATCCCTTCCAGTTCTATGATTCTATGAAAATCAATCCAGAAGCAAACAGACAGCCATTGCAGCTCATGGATCATGTGTTGCCACAAGGAAGCACAGTCCAATAAGCAAATTACTGCATTCTGCAGTGACTAAAGTTTCTGGATTGATGTAAAGTATAGCCTTATGTAAAGCACATTTCCTCATGGCCATGAGTTGACAAAGGCATGGATCATGATAACAAAGACAGCATTCAAAAGAAACAGTTACAATTTCATGGTAATAAAACCATTCCAGGATGCTAATGCTATAATACTAGCCAACCAGTGTTGGGGATCTAACACACTCCACAGAATGTGCCCCTGAGTAATGCATGGTGGGGAAAAATCTGAGGTCTTATATGGGCAACATAGCAAATTTTCTATTTGTTTAACAGTCTTGAATGGGAGCTAAAGGAAATGAGCAATCGAGTACAGTTCGAAAAAGTAGTTTCCTAGAATGAAAAACGTAAATTCAAAGCAGGAGTTTATGTTGAAATGACTACAGGAAATGACATGTATAACATTGGGGAAGGGAGTAATTATGGATGAACACCATTTTCTGTTTAATCTGAAAATCAAAGACTTACTAGAAGTCCTGTATTACCTCTCAATTGCATCAACAGCTCACCAGAACAGAATCTCTTGAAAAAGTATAATATAATTGGTTATGTTATAGTGAAACTGAAGTTTTAAACCGTTAAGGGTCAAGTGTTGCAATCCTTGCACACCCAAAGGCAAGGGGATTTATTCTATTTCTGATCTTGCAATCGACTCCACATGGGTGGACCCATATGTAGGTCAGTGTGGCTCCACAAGAGTTCCCCTGTTCCCTCAGAGGTTTTTTCGGGATCATCGCCTAAAAAGGTAAGAATTTGAGAAGAAAATGTATTAAAACCAATGACAGTTATTCAGAGAACAGGGCTAACAAAGGAAAGAAGGGTCTAGGGAATATTTATTCCATAGTCCTCAACCCTTGTATAACAAGGTAATACAAATTATATCAATATTCATTATAAGGAGGCATCCTACAGACTGACATTTTTATTTCTGCATAATCAATGCACATAAAATTTGACACAAATAGAACTATAATTTAGAGTAGTAATTAGAATCCATTAAATTTTCTATTGATTGTTTCCCATACATTTTTTATTCATTTTAATTAATGTAATACAAAATGAGATTCTGAGCCACAGTTAATTTGTTTTTGACCAGACTGGAGCTGTTGGTCAGGTGCCTTATTGCATTTTGTATAGCTGGTGGGGGGGGGGGGGGAAGGAAGCAGTAACTAAAAATGAAGCCCCATTAAGAAATTTTGATTGAGTACTTAGATCGTCTCATTTTCAGCATCAAATTATCAAAGAATGCAGATCATTTTTTTGTGTTAAAAGTTAGTATTTACTGAACTTCTTTACAGCTTTTCCTCTTTGACCATCCTGAAGCATTTGACATCAAGCAAAATTTTTAAAAGCAACTAGGATCCTAACTACCATTTTTAACATTGACTTAGTCACTTAGAGTTAGTTTTACAAAGTACTTAGGGACCTAGTCAGATGCTGAAAAGTTCCTAAGCAGTGCCTAACTCCTGTTGAAGGTAACACTTTATAAAAACAAAGCCATGGAGGGTTACACCACTTCCCATCATCAGATTTGTGCACAAAAGGCAAATTGAAGTCCATTTTTAAAAGGATAAGAGCCCCCCCAATCACATCTGCAATTTGGAAGTTTCAGGTCCCCGTTTAAAGTTAGTCACATATAACTTTTGCCCTTATCATAGGATTCTTAACCATGGAGATGAAATCTCTGCATTTAGTTTTTAAGAAGAGCTATCAAACTTCAGCATACCCATATCCCCAGGTATCTAAAGCCATTTGTCTGTTTCCTTGATAGGTTCACCTTGAAACCACATAATAGTTCATACTATGCCATTAAAAAAATCCTAGGTGTCTGCAGCAAAATGGCCACATTAGTTATGTAAAGTAATATATCATCTGTGAACAAGATCAATTTGTACGCACTCAAGCCTATTTTAATCCCACTAATGCCCAGGTTGTCCCTTATGGCTATTGCAAGTGTCTTAGTTGTTACCGTGAATGGGGAGGAGGAGGGGCAGGGGAGATGGAAGTCATTCTTTCCTTGTCTGCTTTCCCAAAGTAAATGGTTCTGAAATAATATCATTTATCTTCAATGTTGCCTTTGGGTTCTTTTACAAAGGCCATAGTCACTAACAAAAAAAGCCTAGCTGCAGCACTATTGCCTCTTTATGGCAAAAGGAATCTCTCAAATCACTCTGTCAAAAGCCTTCTCTTAGAGCAGTGTTTCCCAAAGTTGGGACGCCGCTTGTGTAGGGAAAGCCCCTGGCTGGCTGGGCCGGTGGTTCGCTGCTCCAGGCCAGTGGGAGCTGCTGGAAGCGGCGGCCAGTACGTCCCTCGGCCCACGCCACTTCCTGCAGCCCCCATTGGCCTGGAGCAGCTTTCCCTACACAAGCAGTGTCCTAAGTTTGGGAAACACTGTCTTAGAGGAGTGGCAGATACGCTGGAGGGTAGGGATAGGATACAGAGGGACCTAGACAAATTAGAGGATTGGGCCAAAAGAAACCTGATGAGGTTCAACAAGGACAAGTGCAGAGTCCTGCACTTAGGACGGAAGAATCCCATGCACTGCTACAGACTAGGGACCGAATGGCTAGGAAGCCGTTCTGCAGAAAAGGACCTAGGGGTTACAGTGGACGAGAAGCTGGATATGAGTCAACAGTGTGCCCTTGTTGCCAAGAAGGCTAACGGCATTTTGGGCTGTATAAGTAGGGGCATTGCCAGCAGATCAAGGGACGTGATCATTCCCCTCTATTCGACATTGGTGAGGCCTCATCTTGAGTACTGTGTCCAGTTTTGGGCCCCACACTACAAGAAGAATGTGGAAAAATTGGAAAGAGTCCAACAGAGGTCAACAAAAATGATTAGGGGGCTTATGAGGAGAGGCTGAGGGAACTGGGATTGTTTAGTCTGCAGAAGAGAAGAATGAGGGGGGATTTGATAGCTGCTTTCAACTACCTGAAAGGGTGTTCCAAAGAGGATGGATCTAGACTGTTCTCAGTGGTACCTGATGACAGAACAAGGAGTAATGGTCTCAAGTTGCAGCGGGGGAGGTTTAGGTTGGATATTAGGAAAAACTTTTTCACTAGGAGGGTGGTAAAGCACTGGAATGGGTTACCTAGGGAGGTGCTGGAATCTCCTTCCTTAGAGGTTTTTAAGGTCAGGCTTGCAAAGCCCTGGCTGGGATGATTTAGTTGGGAATTGGTCCTGCTTTGAGCAGGGGGTTGGACTAGATGACCTCCTGAGGTCCCTTCCAACCCTGATATTCTATGATCTATGATTCTAGAGGATTGTGACTTGCAGTTCACAAAGCTTCCAGGTCTTGGCCAGTGGCTTCAATGTAATTTGCATAGTGTTGGAGGGGGACTGTATAAGAAAAGGAGATTTAGGCTTTGATTTTCTAATATTGCTTTCTTTATGCCTTTCCAAACCTGTACATTTTCCTCTACTGTGTTCCACATTCCTCAGTTTCCTCCATTCCTGTAGGTCAGGGGTCGGCAACCTTTCAGAAGTGGTGTGCCGAGTCTTCATTTATTCACTCTAATTTAAGGTTTCACATGCCATTTTAGAAGGTCTCTTTCTATAAGTCTATAGTATATAACTAAACTATTGTTGTATGTAAAGTAATTAAGATTTTTAAAATGTTTCAGAAGCTTCATTTAAAATTAAATTAAAATGCAGAGCCCCCCGGACTGGTGGCCAGGACCCAAGCAGTGTGAGTGCCACTAAAAATCAGCTCGCGTGCTGTCTTCGGCATGCGTGCCATAGGTTGCCTACCCCTGCTGTAGGTGCTGTGAGAGAATTTCACATCTGAAGACAGTCAGAATGTGCCTGTCTTTAAGTCACTCATCAGCATTGTGTTCCACCTAGAGAAAATGAGGGGGGTGTGGGCCATGCACCCATCTGGAGGTGTTCCACTGTTGAACAGAATAAGGATACCTCCCCTGATCAGCAATTGACTCCTTATTCTGTCCATGTTTCATAAGTGAGTGAAGGAGAGGAATGAACTGCTAGAAAACTACAGAATGGCTTCTGTGGGTTATGGGACCAGAGGTTGCTGCTGGGAGGTCAGAAGATGCTAGCAAATGAGCAGGGGTAAAACTCTCAAACTGTGGGACTCCTTGTTCAGCTGCTTTGGTGTTTGCATTAACTGGTGTTTGCAAATATTCATGTGAGCAAAATTTCATTCTCTAGAATACTTGTGTAAAGGAAGTTTTACATGCATATGTGTCCATATGCCAATACTTATGTGAATCTATAGTTGCATGAGCATTCACACTGTAAGTGTTCATGTTGGTCTCTTGATAACTGTTTCTTTGTATAGAAGTCATCCAGTTAGGGAGCACAAACAATGCAATATTCCTTAGGTGATCATTCACAAAATGCAATTCTGAATAGCACCTACTTGAAGCAATAGTTGCAGCAAGTTATTCATGATCAGTCTTTAGCTGAAATATGTTAATATAAATCCTTTGTTGAATAAGTTTGAGTAATAAATATATTCATTTTTTTAAAAAAGCCTATTGATGTATAGTTTTAATAGAAGATGGCTATACTGATCAAATAAATTGTTAGCTCTAAATAGTTTGTTCAGTGTTTTTTTGGTAGAATGCCTTGAATTTCACTGACTGCTTTCTCGTTGTGTGATGTCATGACAGTTGGAAACAGCTGAGGTGTTCAAGCAGATAGTTTTCTAATTTAATTGTGAGAGGTCTTGTGTCAGCTCATTCTAGATGGAGGATCCTGCAACCTGGAATGCACCTCCCCACTTCCGTCTGCTCACTTTTCCAAGCCTTAATTATTTTACACATGCAGGGAAGAATTGTTTGAATCTGGGGTAATGATCAAAGGTTTTAGTCTTTAGATGTTAGTCCTATTTTGGAATTTGTTTAGTATCTTTGCATATTTTTAGATCTTTTGATGGGTACATTTTAACTAATTCTAGTGAGGAGCAATTGTTTTAGTTCCCTGTTATATCAAGCCCTTATTGTTTTAAAAGAGAGGAAGGAGAGAAGGTCAGAAATTTACATTCCATGCTATGGCTAATGCATTTTGTTTTTTATAACAAAAGGTAAAGTGGTGGGTTTTCCTTTAAATATAATTCTAGTGCTGTTTTATTTTAAGATGCCAAAACATTTTTCAGAATTGTTCAATAGTAGGTGATAGAATTAATACTTGTTGTAGATTTTTTTCCCCTTAGTATGACAGTGAACACAAAACTTGGATGTGGAAAAACATGAAGTTATCTAATAGTGATAACTATTACTTTAAACAGCAAGATTAATATGCATTTTAATTTTTGCCGTATATTTTTAAATGTTTTGATCAGTACAGTAAAAGTAAAATCAAAGTGCTAGTTTCTTAGCATGCTTTTTCAGAAAGTACCTTAAATATTGTACTTTTGCATGTATTAATTTTCATAGTTTCCTATTTATTTCTTCCCCAATGACCTCTAATTTGTAATCTTTATAATTTAGGTAATGTTTTGTAGTGGTACTCTCATTAGGATGATGCAACATTGCATGTTTTCTACTTATTGGTGTTTGAGATGTATAACTAAATCTAGAAGATAAAGCATGAACTGTGAAATTATAACTAAAAATGGAATATAATTATTGAAATTATGGCATTTTGGTTAATGTCAAGTGTTGTATCAGATTTAATATCTGGCCTTTTTTATCTCAAAAACCTTTATGATCTAAAAAGTCCATGCTTGTATATTATAACTTGAGTTAAATGTACCCTGAAGTCCTCACATGTTAAGCCTTTTTTTAATGATAGCTGTGAACAAACATTCTAAAATTTGGAGGTTTGGACCCCATTCCTGCAAATACTCATGTATGACAAGTTGTCCCATTGAAGCCAGTGAATCGAGGCCTTTACAGTCATATAATAATAATCTAGGGTCTCAGTCCTGTACTACTGAAGCCAGTGGGAGCTTTGACATTGTGATATAGAGATCTTTAGTCCAATATATCAAAAATATTTTCTAGGTTTCCACTTCCTTCAGCCCTTTGTCAGGCCCAATCTTACTTTACTTCTCTTATCTAATTGAATCTATAATATTTTTATGAGATGTGTCACTGTATCTAAGTGATGAAACACTGACATCCACTGAAATCCTTGAGACACCTACCCATGGACACCAGCTTCCCCTTGTCTTTAGTAATTTCATAAATTGTGGCATTTAAGTCATCACCATGAGCATTGCATAAGGGAGGCTGTGCCATCCATATTTCAAATCTTTGTGACTAATATTACTCTGAACTCTATCATTATATCGGGGAGGGATAGCTCAGTGGTTTGAGCATTGGCCTGCTAAACCCAGATTTGTGAGTTCAATCCTTGAGGGCGCCACTTAGGGATCTGGGGCAAAATCAGTACTTGGTCCTGCTAGTGAAGGCAGGGGTTTAGACTTGATGACCTCTCAGGGTCCCTTCCAGTTCTAGGAGATAGAATATCTCCATATTTTATTATTATTATCTTTTGTTAGTTATATGTGTAAACCTTCTGCCAGGTGGAATCAGCAGTAACCAGGGCTGGGTTCAATATCTAGGGGTTCCTTCTCAACAATACAACACATAGAACCAGCTCGAGCCCCCACCCAGTAACCTGGGAAAATTGCATACTGCCCCAGGTGCCTCTATGAGGCAATACTTCCCCTCTCACAAGCACAGAGTCTAAGGGTAGACTCTACCAGATCGGCGGGTAGTGATCGATCTATCGGGGATCGATTTATCGCATCTAGTGTAGACGCGATAAATCGATCCCCGATTGCTCTGCCGTTGACTCTGGAACTCCACTGCGGCGAGAGTCAGAAGCGGAGTCGATGGGGGAGCGGTGGCCGTCGATCCCGCACCGCGAGGACATGAAGTTAGTGATTCTAAGTCGATCTAAGATACGTCGACTTCAGCTACGCTATTCTAGTAGCTGAAGTTGCGTATCTTAGATCGATCCCCCCTAGTGTAGACCAGGCCTGAGTGTAGGGAGTCACCCAACATTGAATAGGGAAAATGCCGTAAGCAGGAGTCATAAACATAAAACCATGAGTAGGGCACCCACCCCAGAGTGTGTGGAGCAGTGTCTTCTGATTCATGTTCTTGAGTTCTGCAACCAACATTTCCTTTACTGTGCCCCTCTCTGATCCTTCACCACACCCCACTCACAGTGGTTGTCCTGGTCAGTGAGGACTCAGGGTTGAGAGGTGCATATGTGCGAGTTCACCTCCCACCCGAGGCAGGGAGAAGGCATTGTGATTGCGCTGCCATCTGAGCACTTGCTGTGGCTGGCCGCCCCACCATTCCGCTCCACAGGCTGCCCTGCCAGCTGCTGCTCTGCACACAGTCACCTATCGCCTGCTTTTATACTGTGACCTCTGTAGGTCAGTCTCTTGAGGTTTCCCCCCAACTCTTAGTGATTTTCAGTTGTCAGTGATTGTCAGCTACCAGCGGAGGAACTTAAGTGGGCTGGGCAGAAATGCCTTCCCAGCAACAAGTGATTTCTGCTTTAGTGAGCATTTAACAAAACAAAAGACTCCTAATGGAGCCTTACTTAGTTCTGTCTTTTAAACAGTGGGGAGGAGCAGGTTAAACCAAGCCTGGAGCTCTGAGATAGAGACCATCTCCTGGCATTGACACCTGTCCCCCGCTTATCTTCACTGGGTCTGGCATTCAATCCCCTGGCTTAGCTAGTTCCTTTCAGTTGAGGGTGACCCCTCAATCAGGACAGGCTAAGCAAAGTTCTGCTCCCCTTTGCTCATACAATAAAGATAACAACATTGATAACAACATTTCACAACCCCTACATTCAGTACTAAAGTGATTTGTAACCCAACACCAGCCAAAGTTGATCACTTTGGGCAACACAGCTCTGTCTGCTGGATATCTAGGAAGAGTAGGTGTGTTCCTGTAAATATATTCTGCTCCTGAAGGCTTTTCCCCTCCCCAGGTAGCTGTCAAAGGAGAGCTCATTCAGACCCTGCTTACATATATTTAGAAAAATATTATAATAATTATTTTGAAAATCAGATTTTAATAATGCAAGATGCTTTAAAGGTTAAGACTGCGTATAACTTAAAAGGTTTTCTTGAAGACTTAATAGTTCCATGGCATTAATTTCAGAGTTTGAAGACTGAGCATGAAAACAGTTAAAATATTACCTTCCATAAGTCCTCCATACCATCCCCTCTTCTGTCCTCCATTCAGCCTGGCCTAAAAAATACCCACTCACTTTTTTTTGTGTTTTTTTTTTTTTTTTTAAGTCTGAAAATTACATTTTGCCAACTTGAGGTTCTATAAGAGCCCGAAAGACTCTAAGCCAAACCGCAAGCATTTGATTTGCCTGATAGACATATTTTAAGTATAGGAACAATTTTAAAAATTCCCGTTGTGTGACCTTGCTTCTGCACATCTGCAACCATCCAGCTCGGTACTACCTACAAATTGGCTGTTGATGTCCAATGGAGAGTTAACTCTGATTCCCATATGCCACCAAGGCAGGCTTCTGCAATAATAAATGTTGATGTTAAGGTTGTCATCTGACCATCATACAGCTGTTTAGTATTTATTTATTACAGACTTGTTTGCTAAAATCCCATTTGGCAATTGTTTTCTTATGTAGACACACATACAGGAAATAATCTGTATCTTAATGTATATCTTAATCTCTTTTTCAGGTTGCTTGGAATTGAAGGAGGACACCATTGAAAACCTTCTGGCAGCTGCCTGCCTCCTTCAACTCCCACAAGTAGTAGAGGTTTGCTGCCATTTTCTAATGAAGCTTTTACATCCATCCAACTGTTTGGGAATACGAGCATTTGCTGATGCACAGGGGTGCACAGATCTTATGAATGTGGCACACAGCTACACAATGGTAAGGCAATTTCAATATATTTCAATTATACTAATGTGAGTCATATATATTATTTTCAAAGTATCTCACTAGCATTGGAGAAACAATTCTGTTGCCATTACTCTTATTGAGTAGTGCCATACTCCACAAGTGATCCTACTAAAGACAGTGGGGCTGCTCGTGGAGTGTGGTACTGAACTGGAATAAGGTCATCAGAATCTCACCCTGAATGGTGAATGCAATTAACTGCTAAGACACTGTTCAGGATGTGCTGTAAATCACAGTACCATACTGTTTTATTAGGTTCATGTTTATACTGTGAAAATGAATCTTAAGGCCTCAAAATATTTTTAATAAGGGTTTCTATTGTGCCTGATTTGGATATAAGGAAGCTTTATACTTAATGATATTGTTCAATGTATTTAAGAATGTTATTTAAAGTTCTGTATGATATAAAATCTGTAGTTGTTTTTTTAAATGATCATTTTAATCGTTAATGCACATGAGAGGGAAGAGAAAAGGCAAAACAAAATCTCTTCAATATTTTTTTTTTGCCTTTTCTCTTCTCTATCATGTGCATTAATGATTAAAATGATCATTTAGAAACGAGCTACAGATTCTATATCATACAGTACTTTAAATGGTACCCACTACAACCCACAGGCTGATATCACATTAACATTATTAGAAATCAATCGGAATCAAAGTAGAAAAAATGTTTCCTACTAAAATACCAAAACCTATCTGTAGTCATTTAATTCTGCATGGTTTGCTGCAATTAAGAACATCTGGCTCATGAGATTAGGTTTACGTGGAGACCGGGTCACCTATCACCTCTAGAGAGATAATGGTCCCTTCTGGTCGAGATTGAAATTATTAGTGAAGTAATAGGAAAGTTTTTGATGCAGCTGCTTGGTTTCTCCAGCCAGTTCTTCATTTTAAAAAGCACACTTGTTCTATTGCATGATTATTAAGTACCATATAATAACACAGATGTTTTCAGACCACTAATGCTGATGGCATTATATGCATGTGAATATTCATATACTATTACAGAAGTTTCAAAATATGTATTGAAACCTCTGTGCCTTAGAATGTAAGTTCCACAGGTCAAGAACCTGGCAATTATTTAGTGCAGCTATTGGCCTTTGTAATAATGTACTGAATATATGAAAATGAAATTCATTTCATTCTCTTTTTTTTTTCATTACACTTGCTTGATTTGGTTTGATTTTTGGAGTTTCTTGTTACAGCAGAATTGATTACTCATATCTGATATATCTAATTTACTTCAGTGTTTATTTTGAACCTGTTTCTGAGATCTGAGTAGCTTATGCACAGCTGCTTGGAGACAGGGAGCCTGATCTTCAAGCTGGTAAGCAAACATTGAATTTCATGCAATGGGAAAATTGCCCGAGCGAGGAGTGTAGGCCAGCAAGGAAACCAGTTGTAACTAATAAGTTGGCCTTTATCTTAAGTTACTTTGTCTAGGTGGTAAACTTTAGAAGTACGTTTTGAAGGCCAGATTTTCAAAACCAAGACCCAAGTTGTATGTGTAATTGTAATTGCATATGTAGCTACATTATCATGGCTGACTTTGCAATCATGATAAATATGCAACTGTGCACATACAAGTATGTGTATTTTTCTGTGTACATAAATGATCCTCTAACTCATGGAAATCTTTATCCTATAAGGGTATGTCTACACTACGAGAGTAGTTCAATTTTACTTAAATCGAATATGTGGAATCGATATTACAAAGTCGAACGTGTGTGTCCACACTAAGGACAGTAATTCGACTTTGTGAGTCCACACTAACGGGGCAAGCGTCGACATTGGAAGCGGTGCACTGTGGGCAGCTATCCCACAGTTCCCGCAGTCCCCGCTGCCCATTGGAATTCTGGGTTGAGCCCCCAATGCCTTCTGGGGGAAAAAATGTGTCGAGGGTGGTTTTGGGTAACTGTCGTCATACAACCGTCACTCCCGCCCTCCCTCCCTGAAAGCGCCGGCGGGAAATCAGTTCGCGCACTTTTCTGGTCAGTGACAGCGCGGACGCCACAGCACTGCGAGCATGGAGCCCGCTGCGACCATTGCTGCAGTTATGGCCGTTGTCAACACCTCGCAGCTTATCATCCACCTTTCCCAGAGGCAGATGCTGAGAAATCGGGCGAGGAGGCTACGGCAGCGCGGTGAGGACCTGAAGTCTGAGAGTGGCACAGACCTGTCACAAAGCACAGGACCCCGCGCCGAGGACATCATGGTGGCAATGGGTCATGTTGATGTTGTGGAACGGCGATTCTGTGCCCGGGAAACAAGCACGGACTGGTGGGACCGCATAGTGCTGCAGGTCTGGGATGAATCCCAGTGGCTGCGAAACTTTCGCATGCGGAAGGGAACTTTCCTTGAACTTTGTGAGTTGCTGTCCCCTGCCCTGAAGCGCAAGGACACCCGGATGCGAGCAGCCCTGACTGTCCAGAAGCGAGTGGCCATAGCCCTCTGGAAGCTTGCAACGCCGGACAGCTACCGGTCAGTCGCGAACCACTTTGGCGTGGGCAAATCTACCGTGGGGGTTGTTGTGATGCAAGTAGCCAACGCAATCGTTGAGCTACTGCTCTCAAAGGTAGTGACCCTGGGAAACGTGGAGGTCATCATAGATGGCTTCGCCGCGATGGGATTCCCAAACTGCGGTGGGGCTATAGATGGAACTCACATCCGTATCCTGGGACTGGACCACCAGGCCAGCCAGTACATTAACCGAAAGGGCTACTTTTCAATGGTGCTGCAAGCACTGGTGGACCATAGGGGACGTTTTACAAACATCAACGTCGGATGGCCGGGCAAGGTTCATGACGCTCGTGTTTTCAGGAACTCTGGTCTCTTTAGACGGCTGCAGGAAGGTATTTACTTCCCGGACCACAAAATAACTCTTGGGGATGTGGAGATGCCTATAGTCATCCTCGGGGACCCAGCCTACCCGGTAATGCCCTGGCTCATGAAGCCCTATACAGGCGCCCTGGACACTGAAAAAGAACTCTTCAACTACCGGCTGAGCAAGTGCAGAATGGTGGTGGAGTGTGCTTTTGGACGTCTCAAGGGGAGATGGAGAACCCTACTGACTCGCTCTGATCTCAGCAAAACCAATATCCCCATTGTTATTGCAGCTTGCTGTGTGCTCCACAATCTGTGTGAGAGCAAGGGGGAGACCTTTATGGCAGGGTGGGAGGTTGAGGCAAATAGCCTGGCTGCTGATTACGCCCAGCCAGACAGCCGTGCGATTAGAAGAGCCCAGCGGGATGCGCTGTGCATCCGGGAGGCTTTGAAAGCTAGGTTCCTGAGTGAGCAGGGTAACCTGTGACTATTAAGTTTGTTTACAGAGAAGCTGAACCTGCCCCCGTTTCTTTACCCAGTAAATGTTCACTATCCTCTCCAGTTACATACCCCGTTCACCCCGTTCACCCCCTTCCAACACACGTTTAAAAATAAAATCACTTGAAATTTGTTAATGAACACCGTTTTCTTTATTACTCTTTTCGCGGGAAAGTGTTGAACCTGGGACGCAGACTGTGGTGGGGAGCGGGTGTAGTGTAGTGATGCAAAGGACGCTTCTAAACTCCAGGAATGACAGGCTCCGCACTGGTGGACTGGTTGTTTCAACGGAGCCTGCCACCCCTCCTGTTCGGGACTCTGTGTGTGGGGGCTATGTGACTTTGTGGCAGGGGGAGGACGGTTACAGATCCCCTGCTGCGTGGCTCTGTGATCCAGGATAAGGACCGCTGCATAAGATCTCTAACCACCCTCCCCCGCCACAAAGTCACATAGCCCCCCCCCACACACACACAGAACATGAAAACCACCTCCCAGACTGACCAGGGTAACTAGTGAATGCAATGTGTGTGTGCCCTGCTGCTGAACCTGCCCCCGCGTCTGTACCCTGGTAAAGGTGACTGTCCTGTCCAATTACCAACCCCCTTCCCCCCCTTCAAACAGACTCTACTCTAAAAGAACATGATGGAAACAGTAATTAACAGAAACGTATTTTTTATTAGCAACTACACATGAAACTGGGGGATGAAACTGGGATGGGGGCTTGGGTGAGGCGGGAAGGAAAGGACTTATCAAATTTTGGGGAATGACAGCCTTCTGGTACTTGAGCAGTCTGCAGGGGTGGAGTGAGAGTTTTCACGGACTCTGCCGCCCCTCCTTCTTTGGACTTTGGGTGAGGGGGGTATGGGACTTTGTGGTGGGGGAGGGTGGTTAGAGATAGACTGCAGCGGGGCTCTGTCCTCCTGCCTCCGGTCCTGCAGAACATCTACAAGGCGCCGGAGCGTGTCCGTTTGCTCCCTCATTAGTCCAAGCAGCGTTTGAGTCGCCTGCTGGTCTTCCTGCCGCCACCTCTCCTCCCGTTCCATGTGTGATCGGTGGATTTGGGACAAGTTCTCCCTCCACTGGGTCTGCTGGGCTGCCTGGGCTCGGGAGCAGCCCATAAGTTCCGAGAACATGTCCTCCCGTGTCCTCTTCTTCCTACGCCTAATCTGCGCTAGCCTCTGGGAGTGTGATGCCAGGGTACTTCGGGAGACAGTCGCAGCTGTGGGATGGGAAAAAGGGAGTGAATTCCTCAGAAAGATAAATTTTTGGGTGAACAAAGAACATAGTCTTTCTCTGTGAACAAGACCATGCACAGCACCTATCACATGCACACTCAGGACAAGGTCGAATTTTCGGCCTTCGCATTCAGTGCCTGGGATCTTGCAGTGCAGATCAGACAAGCGGGACAGGACAGCGGAATTTGGGTAACAGGCTGACATGGTAAGCCGTAGACTTGTGGCTGCTTAAAACTTTAATAATAGCACTGGCCTCCTTTCACGTTCAAAGCAATGCCAGTCCCTGCTGCCAGCAATCCGGCAAGCATGAACTCTGCCCCTGTCCCACCCCCTCGCGGCTGTCCCAGGGAAAGATCCCTGTATGCTGCTCCTCTCCCGCCTCCACCGCGTGGCTCTAAACCACCAGTTACAGTTCTGTAAAGGAACAGGCAAGCAGTCTCAATACTAACATTCCCCTACCTAATTCAAAGCAGGTCACCATGAGCGACATCACTCTGATGAGGATTTCAGAGACGGAGAAAGAACGGATGCTTCGGGAAAGCCTGCAAAGACCAGGGCCGTATGCCGCCATGCTCTGCAAGGCAATGATCCCCGAGTACTTGCTTGTCTCCTGGCGCGGAAACGTTTCCTACAACGGAGGACCCAATAAGGCCGCTCTCCCCAGGAACCTGATGCAAAGGCTTTCCAATTACCTCCAGGAGAGCTTCGTGGAGATGTCCCAGGAGGATTTCTGCTCTATCCCCGGACATATAGACCGGATTTTACTGTAGCTGCACTGGCAGGGACTAAACAGTAGATCGCCTAGGGCAAAACAATCATGCTAAACTGGACATGGTTAGATTTTTTTTCAGTAGTTGCACTGCCAAGGACTGAAACGTTAAGCGCCTAGGGCAAAGTAATCATGAAAAACCCATTGTTAATATTGTTAATATTCCTGTTCTGTTAAAAATAAATGTTTACATGTTTAAAACACTTACTGACTGATCCTTCCCCTGATTCTGTGTTCGGGTTAACGCCTGGGGACGGTTGGTAGGGGATCTCTGTAAGGGTGATGAAGAGATCCTGGCTGTCTGGGAAATCAGCGTTGTAAGCGCTGTCGACTGCCTCGTCCTCCTCATCTCCTTCCTCATCTTCCCCGTCCGCTAACATACTTAGCGGCCGTCGACAATATCCCATCCTCAGAGTCCACGGTCAGTGGTGCGGTAGTGGTGGCGGCCGCACCTAGGATGGAATGCAGTGCCTCGTAGAAACGGGATGTCTGGGGCTGGGATCCGGAGCATCCGTTTGCCTCTTTGGTCTTCTGGTAGCCTTGTCTCAGCTCCTTGATTTTCACGCGGCACTGCGTTGCATCCCGTCTGTATCCTCTCTCTGCCATGGCTTTAGAGATCTTCTCGTAGATCTTTGCATTCCGTCTTTTCGATCGCAGCTCGGAAAGCACGGACTCATCGCCCCAAACAGCGATCAGATCCAAGACTTCCCGATCAGTCCATGCTGGGGCCCTCTTTCTATTCTGAGATTGCACGGCCATCTCTGCTGGAGAGCTCTGCATCGTTGCCAGTGCTGCTGAGCTCGCCACGATGTCCAAGCAGGAAATGAGATTCAAACTGCCCAGACAGGAAAAGGAATTCAAATTTTCCCGGGGCTTTTCCTGTGTGGCTGGTCAGAGCATCCGAGCTTGGACTGCTGTCCAGAGCATCAACAGAGTGGTGCACTGTGGGATAGCTCCCGGAGCTATTACCGTCGATTTTCATCCACACCTAGCCTAATTCGACATGGCCATGTCGAATTTAGCGCTACTCCCCTCGTTGGGGAGGAGTACAGAAGTCGAATTTAAGAGACCTCTATGTCGAACTAAATAGCTTCGTGGTTTGGACGGGTGCAGAGTTAATTCGATGTAACGGTGCTAAATTCGACATAAACTCCTAGTGTAGACCAGGCCTAAATGTCTGATTACTTGATACATGAAATAGAGATTCACATTTATGCATCTTTGCAAAATCAGTTTTATTGTGAATAATAAGTAATTTGTAATCCCTTAGCTGTAGTGTTTTACATTACATTTTTACTTGTAAAAGTTTAACATTTTTGGAGAGCCACCCAAATTAATAATAATTCCTTATGAATGTTTCTGACTTCAAGGCTATAGAAAGGATGAATGAATGCATACTTTCAAGATTTAAGTGTGTTTACTTTTTATGAAACCAAAAGGTAATTTCAGACATGAAAAAATTATGGAAATAGGTGAATTGACTTTTCTCTAGCTAATTTTCTTAATTACAAGACCTAAATAATTTCTCTTATGATCTACAGCACTGTCAGAATATCAAGCATAATGGAAAGAGTGGGGAAAAAATCAGTGAAAAATTTGGAAAACACTGCAGACCTTCAAAGGCTTTTGAAAAGTTAAAGAACAGGGTTGTTTTTTTATTATTTTTTAAACTTGTTTTTTCCCCCCAAAACTTCAGAAACATTGTACTTGTGACTGGATATTTATCACTAAAATTATTATATTATACCAACCCAATGAGTAGGGAATCAGAGCTGTCTACATGGACACTTAGAGAATATAGAACTGGTAATCCAAAGACAATATATTTTGTTAATGGGTCATAAATTTCAACCAGCGAAAGAATAATGGCAGAAAATGAAATGATTCCAAAAATTGTCTTCAATAGATAAAAGCATTCTTCCACTGAGATAGAACCAAGAAATTCTCATTCTCAGTATCTTATATCTGTTAAACATTACATTCACCAAGTGATAACCTCCCTGTTGATCATTTCTGCTCTCATGTTTTCCCTATAGTGACATGATAGATTTTACTTTGTTTTTAAATTATGGGATGCTGTACCTAAAGATTCATAATTTCATTACTAATTTAGGTCTCAGTCACTGAATGTTCAGTTTTCATTATAATATATTTGTTATTATAACTGGGGGGGAAATGTCAAAAAACTCTAGCTAATCAGTTTGTTTTTATAAGCTCCATTCTCCCCTACTGGACAACAGCTCAATAGGGGAAAGGAACTCTGTGAATTGACAGTCATTCCATTTTTGCCATTCTTCTGTCACAAAGATGGGAGTCACTGTCATGAAGGAAGATGGAATTTCAACCTTTCTTCGACTATGAATTCTGGAGGAGCCACAGGAGCTGGGGTGCATTGGCATAGATGGCCCTTGTAGCCACCTTGACACTAAATCCCACCAACGTTTCCCATACCATGGCAGCATGCCTTCTGTTGAAGACCTGCTTTAAAGAGCTTATGTGTACTGTATTGTTATGGGATACCCCTTAGGGGTTGGTGTGGTTCCAAAGAAGAGAATGAAAAGCAGTGCACATCGATAAAATATAATGCTGTTTTTAACATTTGCTCCTAATGCTCAATGGTTTGGAAAAGGAGAATCTGGAGGAACACAGCTGTCTCCCTCATACTCTCCCTTCTTCCCCATGCCCCTTCTCTTTCAGCTACCATTGATCCCTTCTGGAGGGACTGCTGTGAAATGGGTAGTATCCCAAAGAGGCAGAAATCCCACTTTCACAGGCATAGGCTCCTCTCCATACATGGATACATCAGGCCATTTATGTTTTCTATTCTACTTGGTCTTCAGTGAGAAATTTGACTGTTACATGCTTGTAATGCAAAAGCCAAATGGGAGAGAATGTGGCGGGGGGGAAGGAAATGTTACCAAAAACATCTATGGGGGGAAATAAATAAGGGAAAAGATGCATAAAAGTTAGCAAAAATCAGGCAATCCAAAAACAAAAGCAGCATATAGGTTTCAAATACAGCAAATTTCTAAATTGTTGTTAGTCTTATTGGAGAGAGAGCTCTGCCTAGGGCCTTGTTCTCTCCCCTCTTGCCCTTGGACAATGAGTCAAATATATATTTTCAGTATGAATAATATTTATTTTAATAAGAAGAACAGAATAAATTTTCGATGAGGAGCATAATGTGTGTGAACAAAATGGCTGCTGTCCCTGCAACACAATCAGAATTCTTAGATATTTAAAGGTTAAGTGCACAGAAACCAAAGGTGTCCGTTTCATAGCTGTTTTCATCACATGTGAGGTGCAGAACACTTTCAACTCCCATAGTATGAACTGGGAGTTGAAGTCACTCAACACTTTTCAAGAGGTTTACAGTACTTCATACAGTTGGGCTCTTTGGTCATAATCCAGCAAAGGACCTAAGCACATGCTTAATTTTAAGCAAATGAGTTGTCACGGTGCAGTCTATTTTCTATACACTGAACTTTTAATTTCCTAAGAATTCTGGCTATGTTGCAGGAACAACCAACATTTTGTTCTCACACACCCTGCTCCTCACAGAGACTTTAATTTAGTTCTTCCTTGTTGATCAATGTCACAATCTAGAATAAGCAATTCAGTCTGTAAACACATGGCTTCTCTTTGTGCATAGAAAAGCATAAATGGGGACTACTCTAGTGATTAAGCATGTGCTTAAATTAAGCATGTGCTTAAATGCTGGACCTTAATTTTCATAACTACAAATGATCATTCAGGATATTATATTGATACATTTTCCTATTAAATCAGGAACAATATAGAAGCTCATCACTATATTTGATTCCCACCCTGCCCCTCAACGCCACACCTATCATCTTCCTATTTTGTATCAGAGATTTAATTAAAAAATGCTATAGTGAGGTTTCATGCTAATAATGGTTAATAGTAGAGCTGGTCAGAAATTTTCTGCTGCATCATTTTTCTCCCAGAAAATGCCGATTTATTGAAGTTGAAACATTCTGATGGGAGCATGACATTTTGTCAAAACTTTCAATGGAAATCAAGCAGGTTGGAAAATTGCCTGGTGTTTACCCAGCTTCCTTGAACATCTACCCAGCCTCTCACAAGTCCATCTAGTGGTCTCCCTGGGATCCTGGGGAGCATATTTCATTTCAGAAACACTGAAACATGCCAGCTGCAGGAATGTGCTTGTGTTCACAAAATGAAATACTGTGGCATTACATTCGAGTGGAAATTGCTGGGATTTTGTGGGAAAAAATGTTGTCTCAAACCAGGAAGAAAAGCCAAAAAAGTCAAAATTTTCAAAAGTGAGTTATTAAGCACTTTGGGAGCAGATTTTCAAATGTAGGTACCTAAAAGATGCCCAGGAATGGGAGTTCACAAGATGGCTAGGCAGCTTTGTTAGGCATTTTTGGTTTGGTTGGTGGGTGTTTTGGGTTTTGGTTTTTGTGTTTGTTTGTGTGTGTTTATTTGTGGGTTTTTTTCTGGGGGATGCATAAACGTTACTTGCTTATTTCAAGATAGTGTGGTATGGTCAAGCAGTATGGTGAAGGGATGAGCTAAGGTTGCTTCCTGCTCTTCTGAATATGAAATGAATTGTTGCAGTGTAAATTACTTTGGTCAAAATTCAGTCCTGACTTCAACAAATGAACTCACTTTCTGTTTGTAATCAGATTAATACTTTGAAACATGATTTTGAAACGGTTTATTTTAACTACAGAAAGTAGTGTAGGTTAAATAGTATGCCTGGAATACTAGGAAATCTATCTTTAAATACCCATTTTTTCACAACAGGGACTCTTCCCTTGTCCCCATTTACCCCTGTTTCCAACTGTTCCTTCCAAACTGCAGAATAAATATCAGAAAGGAAGAGGTTAACAATCGTTTTTGTTTTTTTATTTGTTTGTTGTTTTGCTTTACACACACACACACACACACACACACACACTGAATGTCCTTCATGTAAGACTCCTGGTTATATTACAGTCCTGGCTGGAGCTTTTTGCCTGCAGCATGGCTTTTACAGTCCATATCAATTTGATCAATCACTCTTGTAGACTTAAAATATTCAACATTTTTAAAATCTCAAACTAGAGTAACAGTAAACAGTTCCTTCTCTAATAAACATTTGATTAATTCCTTAATTATTTCTTGCTTAGACTTTTGCAATAGCCTTCTTGGTGGACTCTCTTTTCAGAAAGACCATCTGATTGTATTTTTCTTCTACAACCACTGGCATGTAGTGGTGTAGTGATTTAAAAAAAAGGGTAAACTCACCTAAACTAAACTCCATATTCCCCAAATGAAAAGTGGGTAAACTGGTTGCCTGAATTTACCCTCAACCACACTACTGCTGGCATATTGTGTAATGGGAGTGTACTTGTGCACATATAAGGTGGTGGATGGTGTGGGGAGCAAAAGCAGGGGTGCTTGTGTCATCATTATAGTAACTTGTGCATTCTTGTCTTCCCTACTCAACATAGTTTTTGAGAATTTCTGAATGTGGATATCTCAACAGAATGTTTGCATCTCATTGCATTCTGCATGTCTAATCCTAAATACCATGATCACCATGATCGTACTGTGATGTTTTGAGGATCAACCCAGGCCAGTAAGGGGTTTTGTCACCACCTACCCTTTAACCTTAGGTGCCTTAAATGCTCTGCTGCTGTGGCTCACAGCCTGGACACCAAACAGCCACCACACAAACATACAGTGCTTGAATGTCTGTGTGCTGTGCACCCTGGTACAGCAGTCTGTCTCTGGTAGCTTGCCACAACACAACAGCACCCTGGTCTCCATCAGCCTTGGTTACTACTAGCAGGGGAACCCAACACACCCCCAGTCCCAAATTTCCCCTACACCATCTGCCCTGAAGTGTCCAGCCCTCTCCTGAAGCACTCAGGGATCAATAAGGTTCATTACTTTTTTTAAGGAGACAAAAGCACAGCTTATTACTTTTATAATTAACAATTGCTTCAATTCAAACACAGTACTGTATTGGTTTAGATTAAAAGTAAAACAAGTTTATTGACAAGAAGAAAGAGTTGTTCAGTAAATTCAAGTACAAGGGATAACTTCAAAAATGGTTAGAAGCGAATAAAAGTAAAATATGCTTTCCAGTGGCTGAGACTTAACTCAACAATCTACAATCTTGATTCAGGGTAGATTTCTTACCAATCTTTCTTCTTTCCAGCAATGTTGACTTTCTCTAAGTCAGGACCTTTCACGGAAGTACAAGGTGCTGGTTTCCCTTTCCTAGGTAAAAGATGCCAAAATGGTGTTCTCTTTCCCCTTGTGATGGTCCATGCCCCTAGGGTCAAGGCAGCATGGGCTATCGGTCACAGTCTATAAAGCAGCCCTTCGGTGTGGGGCAGTGCAGCGTAGAGGATGGAGTCTATGAAGCAGCCCTTGGTGCAGGGCTGCATGGCCTAGCGACCAGAGTCTACAGAGCCCCCCTTCAGTGCAAGGCAGCGTGGCCTAGCGGCCAGAGTCTATAGAGCCACCCTTCGGTGTGGGGCAGTGTGGCCTAGCGGCCGGAGTCTATAAAGTCGGGGCACCCAGTAAGGGGTATGGTGGCCCCACTAGGGGGGCCTGTGCCTACCCGACTCCACTGGGCCCCAACCCAGGGCCCTAACAGTGGCATAATGGCTTGCCACTGAGTGGGGGGGTCCTAACGAAACACGCTGACGTTTCCCGGGTGGGAGGTACCACTCTGTCACCTTCCTACCAGAGTCTGCGTTGGGGTCTCCCATGAGATGTCGGGTTCTCTGTGGTCAGTGGGGTTGGTTGCCTCCGATGGATCCTCCAGTCACCGGGGCGCAGGCGGGCCCAGGGTGGCTCTGATTTTTGGCGCTGTCAGGAGCTGTGATTGGCCCTCCGCAGGAGCTTCCCAGGCAGGTCCTTCCCCTGCGGCCTCCAGAGCATTTGGAGCATGCCCAGTCTCGCCAGGGAGGCAGGACTTATGCTGTCAATAATATGGGCTTAATCCTGTCTGGGCTAGTGCGGGGTAAGCAGACCCCGTCACACCCCTTATATCTCTTAGAATTCATTGACCCAGTATCAAGAGGCAGGATGACCTCTTTATCTTTTCCCCTTCGTGTGGACTTCCCATCTGCTGATTCATATGTAAATGGGGCTTCCATTGTTTTGATTCCATAATGCTCACTTTATATTTGAGACGGGTAGAGAGCTCCTTTCCTTCCTGTCTGGGGGGAAGCCTGTTTCTCCCTGTGTTTGGTCACAGACTTTAAAGCATGGTAGCAGTGAGTATCATAATTCCTCATATGACGTCAATGTGTACATTTTACAATGATATTTAGCACCAGAGTGTCACAGGCTTTTATAAAAGATGTTACCCTTTTATAATATATTAATAGTACATACAATAAACTCCCTCACTTGCTGGTTGATGGTTTTATTACCTTTTATGTAAATGTACCTTCATTGTGTCTACTTGACAACCAGGTTGATCAGACAAGCACATATGCATTTTTTTTTCTAAGGCAGACTGGGCTTATTCATTTTTTGCCAAACACATTTTAAGCCAGTAATTCTAGCACATATCTTTAACACTTTGTGCACAGCCCATACATACAGCACACAAGAATATTAATGATCAGTGAGTTATTAGTTTTCCAATGATAAATTACATGCCACCTTTTGGGTATATATCATAACAACAGTGTGTTAAGTGTATTGAGTATATCAAGCCTGACAAGAGTTGCTGACATAGCATAATGAACCACCAATGGGCCTCTGTGTCACACATACCCCATAACTTGCTTTCATCTTTTCATGCCTATGGACTCGAAGTCCAGTCATCATTGGAAGGATGATTTATCTATTCTACATCCCCTTTGGCTAGACTTTCCTCTTTCCTCATTAGACTGCCTGCACTCGTCTCTGTTCTTACCATTTTAGCCCTCAAATCTTTGAGCACACACCATATAGCTTACTTTAGAGACATCTGGGACAGCTTTAGTTTGTGCTTCACTTATGTGTGTTTGACAGCTAAATTCTGAGAAGGGTTATAAGATGCTGTACTTTTCAGTCAGCCTATGTCTTCTTGGAATACCACACCCCATTTATGGATGAATCTCATTTGAACATCCCTAGTACTTTGGGATCCATACTGCACAGCATGCAGGGGCAATGTATTGTGAAAGTGCTGCCTTTTTTGTATGTTTTGTGTTGCTCTGTTTTTTTGTGGGTTTTTTTCTAGGCTGGGTCTCCTTACACTATTCTTCATGCAGCAGATGGGATGACAAGGCCTTACATTTAAAGTTTGATGTGACTTCTATTAGTAGTGTGTTAGCAGTAACACATTTGTATTTTAAAGCATGCAGTGACTCTCTGGATGTTCTTACTGACTGTCAGTAATGTGTTTACAAAATAAATTATTGTACAATGTGTACTGTAGATCGCAGATATAGAACTGCAAGGTGCCTGTTGAAACTTTATGGTATCTTGCACAAAATGGGCGAACTGTAATAGTATTTTTCTTTGTATACATAGTCCATCATAGAAGACTTGAGGCACTCTTAGCAGCAGCAGAACTCATCCCATTCATTTTATTATGTATTGTATTGTTGTTTTTGAAATGCCTATTTAAACTCTCCTCCAGCCAACTAGAAACAAACAACATAATAAATCCTACAATTCTAGCAATTGTGAAAACAAATTAATCCTCTCAAATAGTGACAGATAATGTTTCCTAGAATATAACTCACATTGCTGAACCAGAGTTTGTCTAAATGTGTAATATATTGTGTTTTCAAAACTTTGCACACAATAAAGAGAATTCTTCTTTTTGTATAAAGTAGTGTTTAAAAAGGTAACTTTTTATTTATCTTTTTTTTAGCACATACTGTACAATATGGAAAACAGAAGCCTTCATTTTTTTTACTTAGAAAGAACATTCTGCTGCCCAAAATATGTTGGTTGCTGGGTAAGCACCCCAATTTAGGGTCTTTTCCAGTCTTACAAGTGCATCCCATTCAAATGGCTGGCTCATGCCTCCACTTGTCTTGGTGTTGAGAACCTGCAGCTCCCCAACTGAGTCTCCAGGTTACACCTCTCGGTCACCAACCGTGATACCTAGAAAACCCAATAGGCTAGGCACCTAGATGAGTTTCCCTTCCACAGCCTTTATGACACTAGAAGACCATCTTGACATTGGCATGATCTCTGTGTTGGTTATAACAGATTTATGGCTAGAGTATGCAAGCCAGTGAAGTATAAAGCAGCCACAGCCACCAAGAGGCTCTAGCTGTTCAAGTTAGACCTCTACAGACACTTTCAGGGGTTGGGGGTGGGTATGATCTAAGATTACAGAATTTATAAAGAAGAGCAGGAATAACTTTGAGTTTACAGAAAAAGAAGTTAAAACTAATCATAAACCCCATCATGCTGAAGTTCTTAGTTTTAACTTCTTTTTTCTGTAAACTCAAATTTATTCCTGCTCTTCTTTATAAATTCTGTAATCTTAGATCATACCCACCCCCAGCCCCTGAAAGTGTCTGTAGAGGTCTAACTTGGACAGCTAGAGCCGCTTGGTGGCTGTGGCTGCTTTATACTTCACTGGCTTGCATACTCTAGCCATAAATCTGTTATAACCAACACAGAGATCATGCCAATGTCAAGATGGTCTTCTAGTGTCATAAAGATGACATATGGGCTCTTATGCCAAGGATCATCCCTATTGCCAGTGCAGCCAGAAGTAAGAGGATGGTGCCAAAACTCTTCATGAACTATACTGGTTTCCTTATTGTCCTTCTGTGGCTGTTGCAGCCCTGTGTTAGAAAGCAAACCTTTGGTCATTCTGTACTGTGTTAGAGCAGCCTAATCTGCACAGAGCAGCAGCAGGATCAGGGGTGTGCAAAGGGGAACTTTAAGCCATTTTGTGCTCTGTGACATATGGATACAACAAAAAATCTGGTCTCCTGTCTCCAAAAGTTTCATTTTTCCCTCTTATTCTCCCTCCTTCCCCTCTGTCAGTCTCTTATAGATTCATAGATTCTAGGACTGGAAGGGACCTCGAGAGGTCATCAAGTCCAGTCCCCTGCCCGCATGGCAGGACCAAATACTGACCATCCCTGATAGACATTTATCTAACCTACTCTTAAATATCTCCAGAGATGGAGATTCCACAACCTCCCTAGGCAATTTATTCCAGTGTTTAACCACCCTGACAGTTAGGAACTTTTTCCTAATGTCCAACCTAGACCTCCCTTGCTGCAGTTTAAGCCCATTGCTTCTTGTTCTATCCTTAGAGAGGCTAAGGTGAACAAGTTTTCTCCCACCTCCTTATGACACCCTTTTAGATACCTGAAAACTGCTATCATGTCCCCTCTCAGTCTTCTCTTTTCCAAACTAAACAAACCCAATTCTTTCAGCCTTCCTTCATAGGTCATGTTCTCAAGACCTTTAATCATTCTTGTTGCTCTTCTCTGGACCCTTTCCAATTTCTCCACATCTTTCTTGAAATGCCGTGCCCAGAACTGGACACAATACTCCAGCTGAGGCCTAACCAGAGCAGAGTAGAGCGGAAGAATGACTTCTCGTGTCTTGCTCACAACACACCTGTTAATACATCCCAGAATCATGTTTGCTTTTTTTTGCAACAGCATCACACTGTTGACTCATATTTAGCTTGTGGTCCACTATAACCCCTAGATCCCTTTCTGCCGTACTCCTTCCTAGACAGTCTCTTCCCATTCTGTATGTGTGAAACTGATTTTTTCTTCCTAAGTGGAGCACTTTGCATTTGTCTTTGTTAAACTTCATCCTGTTTAACTCAGACCATTTCTCCAATTTGTCCAGATCATTTTGAATTATGACCCTGTCCTCCAAAGCAGTTGCAATCCCTCCCAGTTTGGTATCATCCGCAAACTTAATAAGCGTACTTTCTATGCCAATATCTAAGTCGTTAATGAAGATATTGAACAGAGCCGGTCCCAAAACAGACCCCTGCGGAACCCCACTCGTTATGCCTTTCCAGCAGGATTGGGAACCATTAATAACAACTCTCTGAGTACGGTTATCCAGCCAGTTATGCACCCACCTTATAGTAGCCCCATCTAAATTGTATTTGCCTAGTTTATCGATAAGAATATCATGCGAGACCGTATCAAATGCCTTACTAAAGTCTAGGTATACCACATCCACAGCTTCTCCCTTATCCACAAGACTCGTTATCCTATCGAAGAAAGCTATCAGATTGGTTTGACACGATTTGTTCTTTACAAATCCATACTGGCTGTTCCCTGTCACCTTACCACCTTCCAAGTGTTTGCAGATGATTTCCTTAATTACTTGCTCCATTATCTTCCCTGGCACAGAAGTTAAACTAACTGGTCTGTAGTTTCCTGGGTTGTTTTTATTTCCCTTTTTATAGATGGGCACTATATTTGCCCTTTTCCAGTCTTCTGGAATCTCTCACGTCTCCCATGATTTTCCAAAGATAATAGCTAGAGGCTCAGATACCTCCTCTATTAGCTCCTTGAGTATTCCAGGATGCATTTCATCAGGCCCTGGTGACTTGCAGGCATCTAACTTTTCTAAGTGATTTTTAACTTGTTCTTTTTTTATTTTATCTGCTAAACCTACCCCCTTTCCATTAGCATTCACTATGTTAGGCATTCCTTCAGACTTCTCGGTGAAGACCGAAACAAAGAAGTCATTAAGCATCTCTGCCATTTCCAAGTTTCCTGTTAATGTTTCTCCCTCTTCACTGAGCAGTGGGCCTACCCTGTCTTTGGTCTTCCTCTTGCTTCTAATGTATTGATAAAAAGTCTTCTTGTTTCCCTTTATTCCCGTAGCTAGTTTGAGCTCATTTTGTGCCTTTGCCTTTCTAATCTTGCCCCTGCATTCCTGTGTTGTTTGCCTATATTCATCCTTTGTAATCTGTCCTAGTTTCCATTTTTTATATGACTCCTTTTTATTTTTTAGATCATGCAAGATCTCGTGGTTAAGCCAAGGTGGTCTTTTGCCACATTTTCTATCTTTCCTAACCAGCGGAATAGCTTGCTTTTGGGCCCTTAATAGTGTCCCTTTGAAAAACTGCCAACTCTCCTCAGTTGTTTTTCCCCTCAGTCTTGATTCCCATGGAACCTTACCTATCAGCTCTCTGAGCTTACCAAAATCTGCCTTCCTGAAATCCATTGTCTCTATTTTGCTGTTCTCCCTTCTACCCTTCCTTAGAATTGCAAACTCTATGATTTCATGATCATTTTCACCCAAGCTGCCTTCTACTTTCAAATTCTCAACGAGTTCCTCCCTATTTGTTAAAATCAAGTCTAGAACAGCTTCCCCCCTAGTAGCTTTTTCAACCTTCTGAAATAAAAAGTTGTCTGCAATGCAGTCCAAGAATTTGTTGGATAGTCTGTGCCCCGCTGTGTTATTTTCCCAACATATATCCGGATAGTTGAAGTCCCCCGTCACCACCAAATCTTGGGCTTTGGATGATTTTGTTAGTTGTTTAAAAAAAGCCTCATCCACCTCTTCCACCTGGTTAGGTGGCCTGTAGTAGACTCCTAGCATGACATCACCCTTGTTTTTTACCCCTTTTAGCCTAACCCAGAGACTCTCAACACTTCCATCTCCTATGTCCATCTCTACCTCAGTCCAAGTGTGTACATTTTTAATATATAAGGCAACACCTCCTCCCTTTTCCCCCTGTCTATCCTTCCTGAGCAAGCTGTATCCATCCACACCAACATTCCAATCATGTGTATTATCCCACCAAGTTTCAGTGATGCCAACAATGTCATAGTTGTATTTGTTTATTAGCACTTCCAGTTCTTCCTGCTTATTACCCATACTTCTCGCATTTGTATATAGGCATCTAAGATACTGGTTTGATCTTTCCTCCCAGTTTTGTCCTGACCCTCCTTTCTCTCTGCCAATATAGCCCACACTCCCTCTCGTTTCCGACCCATCTCCCAGGTCTCCATGTTCCCCACTTACCTGCGGGCTTTGCTCACCTGTCCCCGTCGAACCTAGTTTAAAGCCCTCCTCACTAGGTTAGCCAGTCTGTGTCCAAATAGGGTCTTTCCCCTCCTCGAAAGGTGAACGCCATCTCTGCCTAGCAGTCCTTCCTCAAATAGCATCCCGTGGTCTAGGAAGCCAAAGCCCTCCTGGCGACACCATCTTCGCAGCCAGGCATTCACCTCCATGATGCATCTGTCTCTGCCCGGGCCCCTACCTTTGACAGTAAGAATCGAAGAGAATACCACCTGCGCTCCAAACTTCTTCACCCGTACTCCCAGAGACGTGTAGTCACTCTTGATCCACTCAGTGTCACACCACGCAGTATCATTTGTGCCCACATGGATGAGTAGCATGGGGTAGTAGTCAGAGGGCTGGATAATCCTCGACAATGCCTCCGTAACGTCTCGGATACGGGCTCCCGGCAGGCAGCATACCTCCCGAGATGAAATGTCAGGGCGACAAATGGGCGCCTCCGTCCCCCTCAGCAGAGAGTCTCTGACCACCACTACCCTACGTTTCCTATTCGCAGTGGTGGCAGCAGACCTCCCAGCCTTAGGGGTACGAGGCTTCTCCTCCTTTACTGTAGGGGGTGATGCCTTCTTTCCTGTATCAAGAAGAGCATAACGGTTACCTATTACCACAGCGGGAGGGTTCGGAGCAGGGGTGGAGCACTGCCTGCTGCCAGAAGTAACCAGCTGCCAGTGTCCACCCTGAGCCTCCTCCACCAGTGGTGTATCAGCAGTCCTGTGTACTGGGACAGCTACCTCAGCTGTCTCCACATGGACACTGTCCAGGAATTGCTCGTGGATTCGGATGCTCCTCAACCTAGCCACCTCCTCCTGTAGCTCTCCCACCTGCTGCCTGAGAGATTCCACCAGCAGTCACCTTTCACATTGGATGGTCCCCCCAGCCTGGATATCAGTAAGTGGAAATTGCAAGTTACAGTCTCTGCAAAACCACACCAGGATCTGGGTAGAAGCATCCATGCTCAGGCGCTCTGTCTGGCTACAGGCGCAGGTGGAGGAGACAGAAGCAGTGCTGGCACAGGTGTTGCAGGTCTTCCTAACCATCGTAAGCCTCCCTCTGTCAAACTCCCGTCTGCAGCCCCCTGTCCGCTGAAAGGGTTGTTTAAGCAAGAAGTTTTAGGTTTTAAGGGGAATAAAGGGAAAACAGATAGAACCGGCAAGGGACCCTCGCCCCTTCTTCAAGGGACCAAAGTTTGATTCATCACCTCATTACCCTGAGACTGTCTTTCTGGCTAGGACCATTTGACACCTACACTGATGAGCTGATAGCAGAAATAAAATCCCTTCAGTTCCCTGACTGAGTTTTGATTTTGAAAGTTGCTATTTTGACATTGAAGGTTTCTTTTTAGGCATCTTCTCTTACTCCAGGCATCAATAGGACAAAGAGAATGGAACAGTAGTGAAAATCCCCCAAAGAAACCAGGGTAAACAAAACAAAGAAAACTAGCCACACAAAGAAGGAGAAACAAAAACACCCCCACAGCCTCCCCCATATGTTCGGATTCAAACATGTCCCATGTGACATACCTCCAAGTGTGATTTTCTTAGTATTTGCTATATTATAACTATTGAAGTCCATGGGGAAAATATACAAAAGTATAAAGAAGTGAAAAATAGTGCATACCATACTCTCAAAATGCCGTAGTTTACTAGATAATCTAATTTTCAAAAACAAAATCTAACCATTTTAACACACTTTGTAGGTAATCAAGCTTAGGTAGGTAGGTAGACACAGTACCTTCCTGTCGATTTATTATAATATTCTCTTAATGTAAGTGCAGTACCAAAGACAACAGTGAAGTTGTTTCTTTGTACTGTTCGGATTAACAGATTTCTCTGAATCTTCTTCTGATATCTTTCTTTCAACTCATGAAGAGAAGGTCATTTCTCACACTTAGATGATTTGAAGATGCTTGTTTGAAATGAATTATTACCGCTAACACTTACCAAATCATATGCTTTCTCTGATACTCTAGAGATACACATTATAGTACCACTCCATCAAGGCACAGTAGGAGAAAAGTAAAAGTAAAAACATTTAAGAACCAGCATATGGACAACAAGTCAATTAATAGGCAACGGAGAAGACAACTGCTGATAGTAAACTGCTGTGAAACCTACAGGAAAATAGTTAAGCAAATAGTCCACAGAGAAATAATCAGCAGTCTGATGTCTGATTTATCTTCAGGAACCTCCATTTTATTGCTTAGACTCCACTAAATAAATTAATATGGTAGAAAATGGGACTGAATTACTCCTGGGAAAATACATCAGGGATATCACTCTAATCTGAGCCTTAGTGTTTTTTATGCTGCACACAGAAATGTGCAGTTTCTGTGGCTCTGATGTAGTAGAAAAGGCTGTTCCAGAAATGTGAGTAGCCAGTAGCTCACTGTGCTAATACTCCTATGTGCTCCATAGGAATGAAAGAACAACCATATTGGTCAGACCAGTGGTCCATCTAGCTCAGTATCCTGTCTTCTGACAGTGGCCGGTACCAGACACTTCAGAGGGAATGAACAGAACAGGGCAATTATCAAGTGATCCACACTGTTGTCCAGTCCCAACTTCTGGTGTCAGAGGTTTAGGGACGCTCAGAGAATAGGGTTATGGCCCTGACAATCTTGGTGAATAGTCCTTGATGGACCTATCCTCCATGAACTTATCTAATTCTTTTTGAACCCACTTATACTTTTGGCCTTCAAAACATCCCCCAGCAATGAATTCCACAGGTTGACTGTGCATTGTGTGAAGATGTACTTCCTTATGCTTGTTTTAAACCTGCTGCCTATTAATTTCATTGGGTGACCCATAGTTCTTGTGTTATGTGAAGAGGTAAATAACACTTTCCTTTTCACTTTCTCCACACCATTCATGATTTTATAAACCACTATCATATCCCCCTTTATTGGCTCTTTTCTAAGCCGATCTGTCCCTGTCTTTTTCATCTGTCCTCGTATGGAACTTGTTCCATACCGCTAATTATTTTGGTTGCCCTTCTCTGTACTCTTTCCAGCTCTAATATATCCTTTTTGAGATGTGGCAACCAAAACTATACACAGTATTTAATGTGTGGTTGTACCATGGATTCATATAGTGGTGTATGATATTTCCTGTCTTATTACCTATCCCTTTGCTAACATTCCTAACATTCACTTAGCTTTTTTGATTGCTGCTGCTCACGGAGTTAATGCTTTCAGAGAACTATCCAGCTTGTCTTTCTTCAGTGGAAACAGCTAATTTAGATCCAGCATTTTGTATATATAGTTGGTATTATGTTTTCCAATGTGTATGACTTTGTATTTATCAATATTGAATTTCATCTTCCATTTTGTAGCCCTGTCACCCAGTTTTGTGAGTTCCCTTTGTAACTTTTCAGACTCAGGTTTCGACGTCCCTACCTTGAGTAATTTTGTATCACCTGCAAATTTTGCCACCTCACTCTTTACCCCTTTACTATCTTTCCACTTTGAGAAATTGACCATTATTCCCGCCCTTTGTTTCCTATCTTTAACCGTTACTGATTTGTGAAAGGACCTTCCTTCTTATCCCATGACTGCTTACTTTGCTTAAGAGCCTTTGGTGTGAGCCCTTGTCAAAGGCTTTCTGAAAGTCCAAATCCACTGTGTCCAGTGTATCAGCCTTGTCCACGTTTCTTGACTTCCTCAAAGAATTCTGATAGATTGGTGAGGCATGATTTCTCTTTACAAAAGCCGTGTTGACTTCCCCAACATATTATGGTCATTTATTTGTCTGGTAATTCTGTTCTTTATTATAATTTTAATCCATTAGCCTGGTACTGAAGTTAGGTTTATCTGTCTTTAAGTTCCAGTATAGCATCTGGAGCCTTTTTAAAAAAGTGGTGTCCCATTAGCTATCCTTCAGTCATCTGGTACAGAGGCTGATTTAAACAATAGATTACATACCACAGTTAGTAGTTTTGCAACTTCATATTTTAGTTCCTTCAGAACTCTTGGTCGAATACCATCTGGTTCTGGAGACTTATTACTGATTAATTTATCAATTTGTTCGCAAACCTCCTCCATTAAAACTCAATCTAGGATATCACTCTAATCTGAGTGTTTTAGGACATTTCCTCAGTTCTGCCATTTAAAAAGAATGGCTCACATGTGGGAATCTTCCTCAGATCCTCTGCAATGAAGACTGGTGCAAAGAATTCATTTAGCTACTCTGCAATGGCCTTGTCTCCTCCGAGTGCTCCTCTAGCACTTTAATCATACAGTGCCCTTATTGATTCTTTGGCATGCTTCCTGCTTCTGATCTATTTAAAATTTCTTGTAACTTTTTTGTCTTTTGCTAGTTGCTCTTCAATTCTTTTTTGGCCTGTCTAATTATATTTTTATACCTGACTTACCAAGAGTGTATGGTCCATTCTATTTTCCCCAGTAGGATTTGACTTTCAGTTTTTAAAGGATGCCATTTTGCCTCCAACCACCTCTTTTATTCTGCTGCTCAGCCTAGATGGCATTTTTTTCTGTCGTTTTACTGTTATTGATTTGTTTGTTTATTTAATTTGGGGTATGCATTTAGTTTGAGCCTCTGTTATGTTGTTTTTAAATAGTTTCCATTACACCTTCACTCATTTCACTCTTGTGCTAGTTCCTTTTAATTTTCACTTAAACAGCTTCCTCATTTTTGTGTAGTTCCCCTTTTTGAAGTTAAATATTACTGTGGTGAGTTTCTTTGGTAATTTCCCCCCTACAACTATGTTAAATTTAATTACATTATGATAATTGTTACTGAGCTGTTCACCTGTATTCAGCTCTTGGACCAGACCCTGAGCGCTATTTAGGATTAAATCCAGAATTGCCTCTCCCCTTGTGAGTCCCATTAATTATCATCATTCCACAAGTTTCTGTGATGATTGTTATATCAATATCCTCATTTAATACCAGGTACACAAGTTCAACCAATTTAATATTTAGATTTCTTGCATTTGTATACAAGCACTTATAAAATTTGTCTATATTTAGTTGTCTGCCTTCTTATGAAGTAATTGAATGGGACTCTTTTTCATTTGACTATTTCTTTGCAGGTCCTAACTGTACTTTATCAACTTCTATCCTCTCTTCTTTACTAGGATTTGGTAAATACTATATATCCCCTTTTAATAAAACCTCCCCTAAAGGATTAGTATGTCCAAACTGTGTGTTCCTCCACACCTGTCAGCTTTCTCCCAGCCCTTAGTTTAGAAACTCCTCTACAATATTTTTTAATTTTACATGCCAACAATCTGGTTCCATTTTGGCTTAGGTGGAGCCTATCCTTCCTTTATGGGTTCCTCTTTCCCCATCAGGTTCCCCAATTCCTAATAAACCAAAACCCCTCCTCTGAACGCCCTTATCTCATCCACACATTAAGACCCTGCAGTTCTGTCTGTTTAACTGGCCCTGCATTTGGAACTGGCAGCATTTCGTAAAATGTTACCATAGAGATCCTGGACTTTAATCTCTTACCTATAAGACAAAATTGGCCTCCAAGCCATATCTTTCCCTATGTCATTGGTACTGCACATAAGTCTGTCTAGATGTCTCAAGAAGTCTGCCACCCTTGGACCTGGTAGGCAATTTACGTCTTAAGCGTCTTCCCCAGCCTGGCATAGTTTCCCTTGATACGTTCCAGTGAGAATCTAGCTGTATCATTTGTGCCCACATGAAGGACAATCGGTGGATTCTTTTCCGCTACCGTTAGGATCCTCTTCAGCCTCAGGTCCACATCCCGTATCTTAGCACCTGTCAGACAGCACACCCTTCTGTTCTCTAGATCAGCTCTGGTTACAGGCCTGTCTATTCTTCTCAGTAAGGAGTCCCCAATCATGTAGACCTGCCTTTTCCTGGTGATGGTGCGATTCTCCGGTCAATCCCCTGTTCCCTCTGGCTGCAAGTCCTCTCGATTCCTATTCTCACTTGTAATCCTCTGCAACCCATCCCATATCCTCCTGGGGCTCATATTTGGTGTTGTTATCTCCATTGAATCTTCCCCTCTTCCTATAAGACTAGCTGCTCTTCTCTTCTTCCTTGCCCTCTCACCTTCAGTGACCGCCTGCTGTGCCTTCTTCATTTTCCAACTCCGCAAACCTGTTCCTGAGCTCTATTTCTCCTTCACTAGCCCATCTTTTCTTCTGCCTGGTTCTCTTAGTCCCATGCTTCCACTGTCCACTTTCCTCACCCAACAGTCTCCCCTCAGAGTTCTTTGGTCCTGCTTCCATCTGCAAGTCTGTGCTTTTCTCTTCAGCCTCCTCCTGTCTTTGCTCCATCATCTGCTCAAATCCCCTTCTAAACTCAACCAGAGTTTCTACCTGCATCTCCAATCCTTGGATCTTTTCTTCCATCAGCTCTATCAGGCGGCACTTCATGCAGACAAAACTATTTTCAGGTACCCCCTCCAGGATCATGTACATGCCGCAGCTTCCACATCCACTCATCTTCATTGTGTCTTCCACTGCTTGGGTCACTACCACTGCTGCCTCTCTATCTGTCATAGCCTTCCCACGTAATCCTGTTAGTCTGGGAAATGCAAACCAAACCAAAAAACCACCACCCACAGCAAAACAAACTCCCATCGAGCACCAAAACACTGCCAGAACACCACACACTCTCTTCACTAGTCTGTTTGTTCCTCTGCCTGGTTCTCCTAGTCTTCCCCACAAACTCCCCTTGCAAACTCACCTGTTTACAGCACTGTTTGCTGGCTCTTGTGCCGCTGCAGCTGTCATTGATATATATGTTAAACACCATAGGGCCAAGAACAGATCCTTGCAGGAAACAGGACTTGCTTGATGATGATTCCCCATTGACAGTTACATTTTGAGACCTATCAGTTACCCAGTTCTTAATTCACTTAATCTGTGCCATGTTAATTTTACATCATTCTAGTTTTTTAATCAAAATGTTGTGCAGTACCGCGTCAAAGGCCTTACAGAAGTCTATTACATCAACGCAATTACCTTTATTAACCAAGCTTGTGGTAACAGACACAATGTCACCGAATACCCCCCAGAAACCTGTAGTAATAACTAGCCATGTGTATAAAAGACTGAGCTTGCTTTTTGGTTTGGGGTACAGGCCAGTTAATAATGGATCCTACTTTCAAGGAATCTGAGCAAATTTGGCTCCTGCACCTATGAAGTGACCTAGGTAACTGACTTTTTTAGCTGCCTCTATCTTACACTTGGACACTTGCATTGGGGAGACCTGCATCTTTGAATCTCTCCACTCTTCCCAAGTGTTTTTATGATCTCACCAGGATTTGCTGAAGATTGAAATATCATCAATGCAGACCTGTATAAAATCCTGCAGACCAGTTAACATCTGATTAATGAGCCTTTGAAATGTGGCTCCTGCATTAATTAATCCAAATGGCAACAGTTTGAACTCAAAAAGTACCAAATCAGTAACGAAGGCAGATCTTTTGCTGGGTGAAGGCTGTGATCCTAAAATGTTAATTTTATGGACTATTTTGAGAGTCAAGCCTGCCCTACTGGAAAATTCTTGCTGGTGACATCACAGCATAGCCATAACCTCTTCCCTCTCCATTAGTGATAACTCTGCATTCATGCATACTCTCTAGTGGCAGGGGCAGGATGGAAGGTCACTATGACATTCAGTCAGCAAATCAATATGTCTCTGCACAACATATGATGTTTAGAGTGGCTTCATAATTGTAATATGCTTTTAACATGCTTATATGCACAGTTTTAGTTGCAGCTCTTCTGTGGGGCCTTTGTACATTGTAGGCAACATCATTAGCCCTTTCTACCACTTCAAAAGGACCCTCCCCTGAGTTTTGCATTTTGTACTCTTTTTACAGGGAGTAACACCAGTACCGAATCTCTGAGAACATGTGATTGGTCACAGGTGTCACGGTCATACCATTCCTCGTGGTCTGCTTGGCTTTTTGTAAGGTTTTGATGCATCATTTCCATCATAAACTTTACATTCTTCCTAAACCTTTGCATATATTCAGCCACTGGTTCCCACTCTGCCTCAGTGCTTCCCTCCCAGGAGTCATTGATAAGATCCAGTGTATCTTTGATCTTTCTTCCATACAATAGGTCAAATGGGGCATACCATTGGGGCATCTCTTGATAAACAAACAACATGTAGGGTAACATAACATCCCAGTCACTTGCCAACTTGTTTACCTGCGTTGTCAGCATAGATTTTAGGGTCCCGTTGAACCTTTCAGCTAAACTATTTGTCTCTGGGTGATATGGGGCAGACTTTAATTGCTTTACCCCACACATCTTCTGTAATTCACTAAATAGCAGGGACATAAAATATGACCCATATTTCCTTTGCAAAGCCCTCCCTACTAAATATAGAAAAAAATCCTTAACAACTGTTTCAACTTCCACACTAGACAGGGAACTGCCTTTGGGTAACTGGTGACAAAATCTATCACACCTAATATTATTTCCCCCCCTCTTCATTGGCTAGGGTAGCAGCACTATGGTATCCCTGGCCACCTTGAAAAATGTTTCTTTGGATACTGGTAATGAGTGTAAGGGAGCCTCGTGGTGTCCTAAATGTTTTTTCCACTTCTTGCAAAAGTCACAAGTCCTGCAGTATTCCTTTACTTCATTTTGAATATTGGGCCAATGGTTGCTTTTCTTTAACCTTTCATGTGTCTCTTCTGATCTCAAGTGACCAACCAAAGGGAACTTGTAAGCTAATAGCATTAACTCTGCATGATGCTTTCAGGGCACAATCAGTTGTTTGTAGGGTTCCCCAGGACTTTTATTTTTCCCCAGGAGGTCTTCCCTGTCCATCTTTCCCTCTTCTATAAAGAATCTTCCCTTGTTCTTTTTATCCAAAGCATTCTACACACTCCATTTGGCTTCTGCTTGCACTGAGAGCTGTCTCAAGCAGTGTGGGAGGATAACTCCTTACTCATCTCACCCCTAGACATATCACTACTTTTTGCTGATAAGGGTGTAGTGGTTTCCTCTCCCCTCTCAGCGGTTTCTTCCTCCTGAGAATTTACCTTTGCGACCTTGTGGACAGATTCCCTTTTGTTACAGGTCAAAATATTAACAGCTTTGAGCAGTTATATTATGTCATTTCCAACCAAAATTCTTAGAAAAAGACATGCAAAATTCCCTTTAAACCTTCCCACTCTAATTCAATGTAAGCTAAAGGTACTGTGGTTTTAAATTTCCCTACTGCAAGTTTTACCTTCTCCCCTGGGAGCATATCACTCTCCCTAGTTGCATCTCTTCTGACTAGAAAATATGTGCTCCAGTGTCTCTCACCTCCTAGCACCCTCTACAATTTACCTTGGCCTCTTTAATAAACTCTTTGTCTACCTCTCAGGAGGTCAGACCTGACAAAATTAATCAGAATTCCCTCGGCTGCTACTGAAGTTTCTGACTCAATGTTAGCTGGAGAGATTGGGGAGTGTATTTGGATCCCCCATACTTGGGCCATTGCTTTTTCATGTGATCAAGGGACACACGTAAGTAACACTTTATTGGGCCTTCCTCTTGGGCTCGGGTCCGATAATCAGAGTTACTAGGAGTTGACCGATATTGGGGTGCTGTGGGCTTCGTTACTGCTTCTCTTTCCCAGGAACAAGCTGATGGCTGCCATTTACTACAGGCTTTTGCTCTTCCCTTTGGAATCTGCATTCTATGAAGGGTCTTACCAGTAAGTATGAGTTAGAGCCTTGGCTGCCTCTTCAGCAGAAGCTAAGGATTTCTCCCACACAGTTGCTCTCACCTCAGCTGAGCAGACTCAAAGAACTGCTCCTGAGCAATTCGATCTACCAACTTGTTATCATTTTCTGTCCATGTCCTCAATTCGTTCAAATAATCCATTTTATGAACACAGTCCTTGCAACTTACTTTTCCAGCTTTTCCGAGGCGTCTAAATTTTAAGTGACATGCTTCTGGTATAATTTGAAACCATCTGAACACAGACCCTTTAAAAAACGTCATGGCCTAATTTACATCCATATCATTAAACACCTACAAAGCTTTACCAGTCAGTTTGGAGAGTAAGACAGTCATTCTCTGGTCATTAGGGATTTTATACACACTGGATACCCTTTCAAAGATGGTCAAATATTCTTCTGTGCAATCAGTCTCCCTATAACTGAGACAGTTTGTCCCAGCTATGTGATCCCTGGTGAGGGGCACCTGTGGATTGAGGGATCTGCCCTGGCATTTCCAAGTCTTTTAAGTTTGTATTCACTATCTTTCTCTCAATCTTGGGCTGCTGCTTCCCTTTCCTTCTCTCATTTTTTGGCTGCTGCTTCCAACTTACATTCCTCTGCTTTCTGCTTTCAGGTCTGAGGAAGAGCTCTGTGTAGTTTGAATGCTTGTCTCTCTCACCACCAGAAGTTTGTCCAATAAACCTTAACGATAACAGTTCTTAGGGCATCCTGGAATGTGAGTGTTGTGACAGGTTGGACCCCACACACACACTTCTAGTATGTCACCTGATGTACTGGGATTTCACTGAGCCTCTCCTGCTCAACCAGCCTGGGTTCCCTCTCCCTGCTTTGCTGAATTAGGGTCTCTGGCCTCTTGCAGCACACACAGACACAGGTAGGGCCACACCCCACTGCAGACACAGACTGAAGTCAGCTCTGTGTCAGAGGACTCCCCCAGCACTCATGTGTGTACCCTTTTGGGAAATAAACCCAAAATAATATCATCTTGCACTGTATATAAAAATCTGCACAGTGCAAGCTCATAAAAATCTGCCCTCTTCCTCAATGTAAAGAGAACACCCCCCCCCCCGAGTTAGAAATTACATAAATTGTGCACACACATGCACAGGATTTTTGGGGGGCATTCTGCCTTCTTGAGGCAATACAAGCGCACTGCTTTTTGCCTGAGGTTGCGCTGAATTGGTGTGATTGAGCCCAAGATGTTCAAACTTATCAGGAATAGTGTTCTTCAAACATTACCTATTGTGAGGAGTAATTACTAAGAGAACTAACCTGTTTCTGCTCAATGGAAGTTCATGCGTAAGTCAGAGCGGCAGAATTAGACCATTGCAGCATCAGTTGTTCAAGTCTGTTCAAATGATAAACAAAATCATCCTAGAGACTGACTTTATCCTTTCAGATAAATTAATGTTAACAACGAAAGTGAAACCCCCAAAATACTAGAACCCACAAAATTAGCCTCTAGAATCATATTCTTTACACAGAATCTTTGTTAAACAATTAATAAAATATTTTCATTAAATAATTCAGAGGGAGTTTGATGAAATACAGACACAGAGATGACATAATTTTGACCTTTTAATTCATACCTTAGTTTTCAGTCATGCATTATTATTTGAAAAAAATCAGTGTTTACTTCTGGAATAAATTTGAAATTGCACAAATCAACAGAAGGCCCAAACTAACTTGGAACAGAGATGGATGAAATGTAGTCTAACACGTGTGATACTAACTGAAGTCCCAGGTGACATGAAGAGCTGTGGAATGTCATTTCTGCTTGGCCCTTGGTTCCTCTAGATCCATACAAAGAAAAGAGACACATTTGGGGAGAAAGTGAATTTGTTCCACAGATACATAATGCTGACCACCCCTGAACAGTCCACAGGTTTTGACAGATTGAGGTGTCTCTTATTAAAGCACAGAACTTAAAAAGACTGAGAACAACCAGTGCAGAGTTTGGTGAAATTTTTTAGACAAGTTCTTATATGCCAAAAAATGAAGATTTGGCTCAGATGAAAAATTTTGTGAATGTGTGTCATTTGCTGAATTTTTTCAATCAATACAAAAACCTAAATAAAACACCCTGAAATGTTTTGTTTTGATATTTTGTAACCAAACTGTTTTGATAGCTTTATTTTAAACAACTTTGTTTCAAATTTAATTTTAATTTTTACAATGATTTAAAAACCCAAACTAAACATTTCATTTGATCTGATTTTTTTCAGCTCTTCAAAAGAGTCAAAAGTAAAATTTGTTTTAAAATCTGTTATTCATATAGCTCAGCTCTATAGTCACACTTTGTTGGAAAAGGCGTGTTAATGGTACTTAAGCCAATGCTGGCTGAGCTTTAGGCCTGCAAGGGAGCCATCAAGGACATGTTGTTATAATTAGGTCTATAAATTTGCCCTAATTGTAAACTCTTTTGTAAAAAGCATAGAACATGATAAGATGTTACAATAACCTGTAATAAGAAACATTGATGGAAAGTAGGTCAAGTTGCTTTCAATAATGAATGTTATAAACAGGAGCAAGAGAACCAGAGAGAGGAACTAAATTAGTCCAAACAAAAAAAGGCCGAGCTGATACAAATTAGGGACTATTTTCAAGTCATGCATGGTAAAAACAGAAATTAATGAACTAAATTTGGGGTTTCATATATTAGGCCTAATTAGTGGAGAAATTATTGACAAACTATTCCAATCACTCCCTTTTTGGATCCTTGAAGAAAGTGACTTGGTGGGGGAAACAAGAAGATGTATTTTTTATAAAAGGTTAAAATATTTTTACTGGTGTGTTTGCCATGGTGATAAGCAGGCTGAAGTCACTATACCAAACTGTGATCGGAGGTTGTTGCAGTGGCCTCTTGCCTAATGGGGGCCATAGGTGCTGACTTTTGGTTTTGCCGGTGGGTGCCCTTCCTAGGTCCGATCCCCGCTCCACCCCTTCCCCTGCCTGCCCACCGCTCGCTCCTCTCCACCCCCTCCTCCGAGCACCTCTGCCAGTTTTGGAAGGAGGCTATTTTCAGCATATCTATACACTTCTTTCACATTCTAGTTATTGAATGTGACTATCATTGGTATTTTAACAATTTACTCATTAAAATAGTAAAGAACTACCTAATTACGTCATCATGAATTACAGTACATTAAAATCATTGCACACACAAGCTGTCTTCACTAACATCCTGGCCCTATAATTATAGTACAAACAAATGAAAAACAAAACAAAAAACAAAAAACTTTAGTCCCTTCCACAGTCTCGCACCCCAGGCCCACCCTACTCCTTACCTCTTGACCACAGCACCCTCCTGACTACAGCACCCACCCGTAAGGCCAGCCCTGTGTTCCCCTTATTTCCAAACTCCACTGCCTTCATGGATTGGCATGTGTACCCATGCCAAAATTAAATCTCCCAGGCTCAGAGTGGAGTAAGATCTAAACAACAGGCTACTAGTATCAAGATTTACATGCCACCTCTAGTGGCCAAGATTCATGCTCTCTGTATATTAGGATGCACCCAACATGGCCATAATGACAGGATTCACATTAGAGAAAAACGGTGGGTGAGGTAATATCTTTTATTGGACTAGCTTCTTTTGGTGAGAGAGACAAGCTTTTGAACTTTCACAGAATTCTTTTTCAGGAAGAAGAACTCTGTGAAAGCTCCAAAGCTTCTCTCTCTCTCTCACCAACAAAAGTTGCTCCAATAAAAGATATTACCTCAGGCTAGGTCTACACTACAGCGGGGGTCCGACCTAAGATACGCAACTTCAGCTACGTGAATACCGTAGCTGAAGTTGCGTATTTTAGGTCGGCTTACCTAGCGGTGAGGACGCGGGAAAGTCGACCGCTGCCGCGCTGCCGCCGACTCCGCTGCCGCCTCCTGCCGAGGTGGATTTCCGGAGTCGACGGCAGAGCGATCAGGGATCGATTTTACCGCGTCTTCACTAGACGCGGTAAGTCGATCCCCGAAAAACCGATTGCTACCCGCCGGATCGGCGGGTAGTGAAGACAAAGCCTCACTCACCTTGTCTCTCTAATTTCCTGGGAACAACAGGGCTACAACAACACAGCATACAAAAATGCAGGATTCACATGAACAGCACAGAGTGACCATCACACCAGGGCACTATTTTTAGGATTCATCTTAGCATAATGTCATCATTACACCAAGGAAGTAGCACTACCAGCACAATGAGATAAATATAGCCACGTGTGCATGCCAAAAATTCACAGTACAAGCACACTGGGATCCACACAACAGGATAGTAGTGTCAGTTTAGCTCTCAGTTTAGTGGGGATACATTCAGGGACTGAGTTCAAGGGTTCAGCTAAACACAAGGGCACCTGCAAATAGCTGTACTAACAGCAGGATCTACACTGGCCCAATAGGAGGAGTTAGTGCCCAGTAGTCAGGGCACTAATTTCCAGTACCATTGCAAGGCAATATGGGATCCAGGCACCAGGTCTTTAGTACCAGAATTTGTACTCCCAGGAGAGTGGGATGGAATTATAGAAGTTACAGGGGGAAAAGCCCTCTGTGATCATCCTGGCTCAGTCTATCTCCCTGCCAATGCAGGGCTGATCCTTACTGCATGTTTTGTCCAGTCTCCTTTTAAAAGTCCCACGCCTTGGAGTTTCTAGCTGTGACACTCTATACCAGGGGTTCTCAAACTGGGGGCCGGGACCCCTCAGGGGGTCGCGAGGTTATTACATGAGGGGTCACGAGCTGTCAACCTCCACCCCAAACCCCGCTTTGCCTCCAGTGTTTATAATGGTGTTATAAAAAAGTGTTTTTTTAATTTATAACGGGGAGGGGGGTCGATCACACTCAGAGGCTTGCTATGTGAAAGGGATCACCAGTACAAAATCTTGAGAGCCACTGCTCTATACCTCGGGGGAGTGGCATGCTGTGCTCTGTAAGCCCCATATTCATCATTTGTATATATTCTTTATATTTCATATAAAGCATGCCATGAAAGGTATCATGGGAAAGGTTATGATTTGCTGAAACCCACTGTTCTGTCAAATTATGTATATCATTAAAGTGTATAAAGTTATGAGATTGTGCTGTATGGTGTTGTTATTGAAATATGATGCAAATTTGGGAATAGCCCAGAAGGCAACTCCCCAGAAACAACAAGGCATTTGACAGAATGGCTAGGTGGATGTTACACAACCATCACCAGCCATTGTGCGGCAAGTGAATGACAATTAGCAATTCAATGACCATCACCAGAGAATTACTCAACCCTGGGACTCAGCAATGCCCCCCCCCCACACACATGATGGTTGGACTAAACAGCAGATAGTTCCAGCCCAGGTTGTACCCCAGGGGTCACTAGCCCTTCCCTTGGGAGACTATTCCATCCACACCCCAAGGCAGAGATTGCACTGGTAGGAAGGTTTCCCCTGATAGCTTGAGTTTCTCTCTCCTACCCCCTCACCCCCATCCTATCCCTGCCCACAAGAAGCAGGTAGGAGAAGGAGGGGGCGGCACCGGTGGGGGTGGGGTCACTCAGCCCCTGCCCCAGGAGGAGAGTCCCCGTCACTGATTTGCTGGTGGCCAAAAAACAGCTAAACAGCACTGCCGGAAAGAGCTGTTTTGGCTACGCTAATCAGTGCAGCAGCTCAGAGCTGGAAATAGCTGATCGGCGGTGGCTCCCAGCTCTGCAAAAAACTGCTGATCGGCCCACCTGATAGCCCCGCTGAACAGCTGATGAGGCCCTGTAAACAGTTGACTGGTGCAAGTGGGTGCAGAGCACCCACTAATTTTTCCCCGTGAGTGCTCCAGCCCCGGAGCACCCACAGAGTCGGCGCCTATGATGGGGACAGTTCAATACGGAGACAATCCTGCCAAGTAGCGATAGTTCAGGGTAGTGTCAATCCCACCTAGTTTTAACAGCTCGGGGTGGCAGCAATCCTGCTGTGTGGTCATTGCTTAAGTGGGGAACCCGGACCCACCCTACTTCACAGAGTTCCGACCCAGGGCCCTGTGAGCTGACTTGACTGCTCATCTGGCTATGTAGAGTGTTACGCTTCCCATCAGCTTCCCTCGGTCACTTCGTACTCCAGTGTGCATCCCATATAGCTGCTGCCCGACTCGGGGGATGTCATCTGGAGAATGAGCTCCCAGCCCTCATTCTCCACCGCCAGGTGCTGAGTATCTCCTGCTTGCCAGCCTGAGGCAGACTTTTCTCCACTCCATCCTGGGAGCTCCCAGGATATGTCCTCCACCCTGGCTGATCAGGCCAAGACTGAGCTCCCTTGCTGTATTTTAAACCCCACCTCCAGTCTTAGCATGCTCAGCAAGGGATAAGGGCAGGGTCTCCTTAGTGCATAGCTGTTCCTTAACCTTTTCTTGGCCAGTTAAGGGTTCGTAAACCCCATCCCAAAAACTCTGAACCTTGTTTAACCTAGTTACTGTCCAAACAGTGGTATGTTAAAATCTTTGGCTCATTTATTCCATCTATTTTAATATAATAGATAGCAGAGCCTCCAACCCTAAGGTGTGTGGGATGGATTACTTACTTTGTCATCCACTTCAAACACTCTGTGATCAGTTGTAGGTTCAGGAACCACACTTCAAAAAGGTCAGTTTTTTCCCCCCTAGATAACTTTACTTCTGTATTTATAGTACTCTCTGTAGCTCTCTATACTTATTACAAAGAATACCTGTAAATACTGAGATATATTATTTAGTTATAAAAGGCAACAGGCAGTGTAGGTAGAGGGATTATTGCCAATATTCCAGTCTCATCACCCATTGCCGGTCAATGGCAGATTCCCCAGAAAATCTTATCAATTAGAAGAATCCCTGGAGGTGCTTGCTATTACCCATCTTATCTACATAGAAGACACTCTGATACTACAGTGATGGGTGATAGCCTACAGAGTAGTCATTATTGATTATTTTAATAGACCCATCCAGCTAATGTTTTATCCATTATGGTGGATTCATTTGAAAATACATTCCACAGGAATAAGAATGTAAGATTTAAAGATGAAAACAATCAAGTGTGTAGCAAAGTGTGTAGAATGGACGTGGTGTTATTCTGGCACCACCATTTGAGTGGAGGGTTTAATATAAAAATAAGCTGGTATGAGGATCAGGTTCTCAGCCAGCATAAACAAATGTATCTCCATTGATATAAATGAAACTATTTTAATCTACATTTGCTGAGAAAATGGTTCCCATACTCGTTCCTTCTGTAGCAGATGATGTTACATTAGCCTCAAAATACTTCCCATCATGTTAGGTTTTTTCTTTCTGAGGCACATTGATTCTGCTGCTAAATTTGAAACATATTTTAATTCCAAATGTCCAGTAGAATCAGTAATGTTCAAATAGGTTTTTGGAAATGAAAATTAAACTTTAAAAGGACTTTAGAAGTGAGTGTGAGCAATCACTCCTACTAGGCTTTTATGGCTCCAATGAGACCCTGAAAATTGCTGTCCTTGTTCCCACCACACTGTATCACAATTGAAGGGATGGCATTGTACAATATCTCACTATAAAAGAATGATCAATTACAATGACATGCCTACTATATCTGCTGTTGGAATTTGAAAATTTGTACAAAGTAAGAGGAAATGTAAAAATGTATATATAAAGCCAAAATGTAAATTTCAGCCAATACTACATTTCTGAAAAGGACCTGGGACAAGGCACAGAGTATGATATGGTGTCCTAGTATTCTTTTTCTCCTTATTGTTAAAGCATAGAGTGGTGTTGGCTGTTACGTACCAATTTATAAATCAGCATTAGAATTCAGTATCAGAGAAAAAATAAATTGCTCACTCTCCCTGCTGAAAGATCATGAAAACCACAATTATTTTCTGATAAATGTAGAGAAATACATGGGGTCTGTAAAGGAAGAAATTAATGTTCCAGAGTAAAAGGTTGAAGTCATGATGGTCTGGGGTGAACAAGAGGTTTATTTTGCTCAGTTTTTCCTCATCTTGAACATGTGCTTAGAAGAAAGGCAGTAACAGTGTTTATATATGAGGAAGAGAGGGAGAAAACATTTAGAAAGGCATTGTACACCTATAGGTCATAGTACTGCACTGAACCCTAAAATGGGGAGTTGTATGTAATCTCTGATTATGTAAACTCTTTTATGTTATAAAAACATTTATTATTATTATTATTATTATTATTATTATTATTATTATTATTATTTATTAACATTTATTATTTATTATGACTTTTCTTCTGAAAAGTTTTTCCACTGACTCACAGGCCCAAGTGGGCTGCTTATTAAACAATCTACAAACTTAGGGGACTAAACACAATACAGAGAAAAGATCCTGAAAGAAAAAGTTACATTTTAGCTTTCTTATGAGTAATACAGTAAAATAAATAAATAAATAAACAAACAAAAAACCCAAAACCCACAATTCAGCTCCTTAATCATCAAATGGAGAAATGGAGTTCAGCTTGTTGGTTTCTGCCATCTAATAATGAGACAGTTTAGTAGATTTACAACTTTAATTAGGAGAGACAAGGGTGTGTGAGGTAATTTATTGGACCAACTTCTGTTGGGGAGGGAGAGAAGCTTTCAAGCTACACAGAGCTCTTCCCCAGGTCAGTAGTTAGAGTGTCACAGCAACGATCTTGTATTTAGCTGTGACACTCTAACTGCCAACATGAGGAAGATCTCTGTGTAGCTCAAAGCTTGTCTCTCTCTGCAGCAGAAGTTGGTCCAATACAAAAATATTACTTCACACACTTTGTCTCTCTAATATCCTGGGACCGACATGGCTACAACAACACTGGATACAACTTTAGCTTGGAATGTTTTCTCACAAGACATACACAGAAAGAATCTTAAACACAAAGCCCTATTAATATGCAAGAAAAAATAGAGTTTTAGTGATTAGTATGATCATGGCAAAATTCTAGATTTCCCATCAAGTTCATATCTGCACATGTACTCATACACACATCAGAGTTTTGATACACACTTGACCATTTACATCCCTAAATCTTACATTCTTATTTCTGTGGAATGTATTTTCAAATGATCCACCATAATGGATAAAACATTATTTGGAACATTATTAAAAGAATCGGTGACTACTCAAATTGGGACATTTAGGCTTAATATTTAATATTAGGCTTAAGAGTTAATATTATACTGGGAAGAAAGGGACAGCTCAGGAGTCTCAGGAAGACAACCTTTCATTGTTTCACATTCAGGAAGATAGGTTTACTACCAGAAGGATTAGAAATGTTTCTTTTCAATTAAAGCTTAAATTCTGCAGAAAACAGTAGAACTAATAAAACTTAGAAAGACCTTAAATCTGTGCCAGAATATGGGATTTCTGAATTGTATATGTAATGTTCAGTGTACTAATGTTTTTGGAATGACCCAGGTTCCTCCTTCGCTGCATAGCTATGGAACTCCTTTTTCTTATTTCCTATTTTACTTCTTTCTGGGCTTCTACCCTGCCCAGTCTAACTGCCAGAGATGCAGATCCTAGGCAAGGACAAAAGACACCATTGCATGAATTTGAAAAGTTCTCCAACATCCTATTGCCTGGTTGGTTCTTTGCCAGACCTTGGAAGGAAGTTTAAAGGGCCTAAAAATATTATGCTGTCTAGAGAGAGCAAAATGTGATTTGAAGAATTAAAATATTTTTTGAAACATGACGTGGATTAAAAAACAAGTTAGAAATATGTAGGATGCTTAATCCAAGAAGTTGTGTATGAAGTAAAAATTGAAAGAAAACTAGATTTAAAAGATGAAATCTTTAAAAGACAAAATTATGGGGCACTAACCATCTTTGTTTTGTATGTACAGCACCTAGCACAATGGAGTCATGATTCATGACTGGGGCTCCTAGGTGCTGCAGCAATAATAATGATATGAAAAACTTAAGGGAAGCCTTAGAAACCAGATGGTAATTAATCTGTGCTGCCAGTCTAAGGGTATGTCTACACTACGAAATTAGGTCGAATTTATAGAAGCCGGTTTTATAGAAGTCGGTTGTATACAGCCGATTGTGTGTGTCCCCACATAAAATGCTCTAAGTGCTCTAGTCGGCGGACCGCGTCCACAGTACCGAGGCTAGCGTCGACTTCCGGAGCATTGCACTATGGGTAGCTATCCCACAGTTCCCGCAGTCTCCGCCGCCCATTGGAATTCTGGGTTGAGATCCCAATGCCTGAATGATGCAAAACAGTGTCGCGGGGGGTTCTGGGTACATGTCGTCAGGCCCCTCCCCCTCCGTCAGAGCAACGGCAGACAATAGATTCGCGCCTTTTTACCTGGGTTACCTGTGCAGACAACATACCACAGCAAGCATGGAGCCCGCTCAGCTCAGCTCACCGTCACCATATGTCCTCTGGGTGCTGGCAGACGTGGTAGTGCATTGCTACACAGCAGCAGCAGCTAACTGCCTTTTGGCGGTAGATGGTGCAGCATGACTGGTAGCCTTCATCGGCGATCTGGGTGCTGGCAGCCGTGGGGCTGGCAGACGTGGGGCTGCATTGCTACACAGCAGCAGCCCCTTGCCTTTTGGTAGAAGATGGTATATTACGATTGGTATCCATCGTCATCGTATTGCAGTGGCTGTCAATCATGGGCACCTGGGAAGACATGCTCAGTCCTAGCGAACAGTCATGACGATGATGATGGCTATCAATCATAGTATGCTATTTTCTGCCAAGCGCCCAGTATTTTCTGCCAAGCACCCAGAAGATGCCGAGGGCTATCAGTCATGCTGCACCGCCGTCTGCCAGCTTAAGATGTAAAAAATAGATTTGTTCTGTATTCATTTGCTTCCCCCTCCCTCCGTGAAATCAATGGCCTGCTAAACCCAGGGTTTTGAGTTCAATCTTTGGGGGGCCATTCTGTGTGACAGTTGTTTGTGTTTCTCCCTGATGCACAGCCACCTTTGTTGATTTTAATTCCCTGTACCTGTACGCCATGTCGTCACTCGCCCCTCCCTTCCTCCGTCCGTCAGATACTAGTTTCGCGCCTTTTTTCAGACCAGACGCCATAGCTAGCACTGGGATCATGGAGCCCGCTCAGATCACCGCGGCAATTATGAGCACTATGAACACCACGCGCATTGTCCTGGAGTATATGCAGAGCCAGGACATGCCAAAGCAAAACCAGGACCAGCCGAGGAGGTGATTGCAGTGCGGCGACGAGAGTGATGAGGAAATTGACATGGACATAGACCTCTCACAAGGCACAGGCCTCAGCAATGTGGAAATCATGGTGTTACTGGGGCAGGTTCATGCCGTGGAACGCCGATTCTGGGCCCAGGAAACAGGCACAGACTGGTGGGACCGCATCGTGCTGCAGGTGTGGGACGATTCCCAGTGGCTGCGAAACTTTCGCATGCGTAAGGGCACTTTCATGGAACTTTGTGACTTGCTTTCCCATGCCCTGAAGCGCCAGAATACCAGGATGAGAGCAGCCCTCACAGTTGAGAAGCGAGTGGCGATAGCCCTGTGGAAGCTTGCAATGCCAGACAGCTACCGGTCAGTCGGGAATCAATTTGAAGTGGGCAAATCTACTGTGGGGGCTGCTGTGATCCAAGTTGCCAGGGCAATGAAAGACCTGGTGATATCAAGGATAGTGACTCTGGGAAACGTGCAGGCCATAGTGGATGGCTTTGCTGCAATGGGATTCCCAAACTGTGGTGGGGCCATAGACGGAACCCATATCCCTATCTTGGCACCGGAGCACCAAGCCACTGAGTACATAAACCGCAAGGCGTACTTTTCAATGCTGCTGCAAGCCCTGGTGGATCACAAGGGACGTTTCACCAACATCAATGTGGGATGGCCGGGAAAGGTACATGATGCACGCGTCTTCAGGCACTCTGCTCTGTTTCGAAAGCTGGAGGAAGGGACTTTCTTCCCGGACCAGAAAATAACTGTTGGGGATGTTGAAATGCCTATCGTGATCCTTGGGGACCCAGCCTACCCCTTAATGCCATGGCTCATGAAGCCGTACACAGGCAGCCTGGACAGTAGTCAGGACCTGTTCAACTACAGGCTGAGCAAGTGCTGAATGGTGGTGGAATGTGCATTTGGACGTTTAAAAGCGCGCTGGCGCAGCTTACTGACTCGCTCAGACCTCAGCGAAAAGAATATCCCCATTGTTATTGCTGCTTGCTGTGCGCTCCACAATATCTGTGAGAGTAAGGGGGAGACATTTATGGCGGGGTGGGAGGTTGAGGCAAATCACCTGGCCGCTGATTACGCGCAGCCAGACACCAGGGCGGTTAGAAGAGCACAGCAGGGCTCGGTGCATATCAGAAAAGCTTTGAAAACGAGTTTTGTGACTGGCCAGGCCACGGTGTGAAACTTCTGTTTGTTTCTCCTTGATGAACCCTCCGCCCCCCCCCCATCCGGTTCACTCTACTTCCCTGTAAACCAACCACCCCACCCTCCCCTCCCTCCTTCGAGCACCGCTTGCAGAGGCAATAAAGTCATTGTTACTTCACATTCATGCATTCTTTATTAATTTATCACACAACTAGGGGGATAATTGCCAAGGTAGCCCGGGATGGGTGGGGGAGGAGGGAAGGAAAAGGACACACTGCAGTTTAAAACTTTAACTCTTATTGAAGGCCAGCCTTCTGATGCTCGGGCAATCATCTGGGGTGGAGTGGCTGGGTGGCCAGAGGCCCCCCCACCGTGTTCTTGGGCGTCTGGGTGAGGAGGCTATGGAACTCGGGGAGGAGGGCTGTTGGTTACACAGGGGCTGTAGCGGCGGTCTCTGCTCCTGCTGCCTTTCCTGCAGCTCAACCATATGCTGGAGCATATCAGTTTGATGCTCCAGCAGCCCGAGCATCGACTCTTGCCTTCTGTCTGCAAGCTGATGCCACCTATCCTCTTCAGCCCGCCACTTGCTCTGTTCATCCCGCGATTCAGCCCGCCACCTCTCCTCTCGTTCATACTGTGCTTTTCTGTAGTCTGACATTGACTGCCTCCACGCATTCTGCTGTGCTCTGTCAGCGTGGGAGGACATCTGGAGCTCCATGAACATATCATCCCGCGTCCGCCATTTTCTCCTTCTCATTTTCACTAGCCTCTGTGAAGGAGAAACATTTGCAGCTGGTGGAGGAGAAGGGAGAGGTGGTTAAAAAAGACACATTTTAGAGAACAATGGGTACACTCTTTCACGTTAAATTTTGCTGTTCACATTACACAGCACATGTGCTTTCGTTACAAGGTCGCATTTTTCCTCTTATATTGAGGGCCTGCCGGTTTGGTGTGAGAGATCACTCACGCAGTGCCAGGCAACAGATTTCGGCTTGCAGGCAGCCATGGTAAGCCACAGTCTTTTGGCTTTTTTAACCTTCTTAACATGTGGGAATGGTTTCAAACAGCAGCGCCCTCCTTTCCCATATCGAGCACCCATTGGGTTGGCCATTTAAAATGGGTTTGCAATGTAAAAGGAGGGGCTGCGGTTTCTGGGTTAACATGCAGCACAAACCCAACTGACCCCCCTCCCCCCTCACACCCAATTCTCGGGGATGATCACTTCACCCCTCCCCCACACCGCGTGGCTAACAGGGGGGAACATTTCTGTTCAGCCGAGCCGGAACGGGCACCTCTGAATAAAATGTCCCCTTAATAAAATCGCCCCATTTCAACCAGGTGACCGTGAATTATATCACTCTCCTGAGGATAACAAAGAGCGATAAGGAATGGATGTTGTCTGCATGCCAGCAAACACCGGGACCATACGCTGCCATGCTTTGTTATGCAATGATTCCAGACTACGTGCTACTGGCCTGGTGTGGTAAAGTGTCCTACCATGGCGGACGGGATAAGGCAGCCCTCCCCAGAAACCTTTTGCAAAGGCTTTGGGAGTACATGAAGGAGAGCTTTCTGGAGATGTCCCTGGAGGATTTCCGCTCCATCCCCATACACGTTAACAGACTTTTCCAGTAGCTGTACTGGCCGCGATTGCCAGGGCAAATTAATGATTAATCATTAAACACGCTTGCTTTTAAACCATGTGTAATATTTACAAAGGTACACTCACCAGAGGTCCCCTGTGTGCCCTCAGGGTCTGGGAGCACGCCTTGGGTGAGTTCGGGGGTTACTGGTTCCAGGTCCAGGGTGATAAACATATCCTGGCTGTTGGGGAAACCGGTTTCTCCGCTTCCTTGCTGCTGTGAGCTATCTACATTATCTCCGTCCTCATCTTCCTCATACCCCGAACCCGCTTCCCTGTGTGTTTCTCCAGTGACGGAGTCATAGCACACGGTTGGGGTAGTGGTGGCTGCACCCCCTAGAATGGCATGCAGCTCCGCGTAGAAGCGTCATGTTTGCGACTCTGCCCTGGACCGTCCGTTTGCTTCTCTGGCTTTGTGGTAGGCTTGCCTTAGCTCCTTAATTTTCACGCGGCACTGCTGTGCGTCTCTGTTATGGCCTCTGTCGTTCATGGCCTTGGAGACCTTTTCTAATATTTTGCCATTTCGTTTACTGCTACGGAGTTCAGCTAGCACTGATTCATCTCCCCATATGGCGAGCAGATCCCGTACCTCCCGTTCGGTCCATGATGGAGCTCTTTTGCGATCCTCGGACTCCATCACGGTTACCTGTGCTGATGAGCTCTGCGTGGTCACCTGTGCTCTCCACGCTGAGCAAACAGGAAATGAAATTCAAACGTTCGCGGGGCTTTTCCTATCTACCTGGTCAGTGCATCTGAGTTGAGAGTGCTGTCCAGAGCGGTCACAATGAAGCACTGTGGGATAGCTCCCAGAGGCCAATAACGTCGAATTCCGTCCACACTACCCCAATTCCGACCCGCTAAGGCCGATTTTATCGCTAATCCCCTCATCGGAGGTGGAGTAAAGAAACCGGTTTAAAGGGCCCTTTAAGTCGAAAGAAAGGGCTTTGTCGTGTGGACGTGTCCAGGCTTAATTTGATTTAACTCTGCTAAAGTCGACCTAAACTCGTAGTGTAGACCAGGCCTCAATATGCTATATACTGCTCTGGTAAGTTGAAACTATCACCATTATTCAGTGATTTAAAAAAAAAAAAAAATTTGTTTTAGAAAATTTTTTCAAGGTCAGGTTATTCAGAAATTATTGTGATTTTAAAATTATACTTTTTTAAAGGTTGAAATAACTGGCTTTATGTTTACCTTCTACATGTACCGTGTGCAGGCTGATAAATAGTTACTATTTGCAATAGTCATTTATATGTGAATTCATGAGAAGTGTAGCCCTATTTTAAAAAGAAAGATGTGTTCTTATTTGCAGATAAGATTAATCTCAGAAATAAATCTTGTTAAAATATCACTTTAATCTTCAATTAATCTTTTCTAATTGTATAGTAAGGTATATTTTGTTTCCTGAACAAAAAAAATCAAAATCCGATAAATATAATAAAATCTGAACAGACCATCTGAACTTAGAGTCACTATTGTTGGCACAGTAAGATGGCAGTTGCACCTTCCTGTGTCAATCTAATACTTTGCACCCCAAAGGAATTCAACCAAAGAAGGGCATGTGGTGATACCACTGCCAACCTCTTAAGATTTTCCACAGGGGGAACAGGTCTAACTTGTGCCTGAAGCATTTTCAGTGAAGATATACTGAATCAGCACATCTCCTTCTTGTTGCTTTCAAGTTCAAGATCAAATTAGTTGATTCTGTCATCTTGGTTCTCCTCCCCTAAACTTCTTCATCTTAGAAGCCTTGACCAATGTCTATTAGAGATTGATTCCATGTGATTGCCCTGGAATTGATGAGGAAGTTTGACCCTATAATGCTTCAGGGATAACTTGTGTTCATGAGGAGTTTCACATTTTTGAATCCCAATTTGTTTATTTTGTTGCATGTATTGTGCTTCTGCTTCTTCGTCCACTTTGAATTACACTGCCAATCTGACACTTTCAGCACTTACAAAATTCAATGTGCCGCCTATATATTTCTGCCTTAAAGCAGTACACTTAAGTTTAAAGAGTTCCATTTGTTAGGCACTAACTCTGCCTTGTAGATCAACTTTCCTATAAAGGCCATACTTGCATGAATTTCACTAGAATGCAGGAATAGTAGGCACAAATTTCATCACCCTGCATGGCCACTCAGTACAACAAACCTCCCATTTGTAAATGAAGCAAGAATTTGCATTCATAAATGAGAATAGTGGTTTAAATCCTTTAGCAGAGCAGTTAGTTCTCAAAAAAATAATGGTTGCATTAAAGAAATAAAGCATTAATATTTTCTGAGGCTGGTGAAATAAGATTTATATATGCTACATAGTATCAAAATTTTGTGTTTAACTTAACCTTGTTTTGATTATTCTTGAGGTGATTTTTTGCTGCTTTTGTGCTCATAGCAGTAACAAAGAGCAATTTCTTAATGAGTAGTGGGAAGAAATGGAAAGTTCAATTACAACTGAAAAGAACCATGCCAAATCAGTCCTTGCCTGGGTGGAAACTAATATAAGACTGTGTGTATATTACATTGATGATGAGGCAGGTAATCACCATGAAGAACAACTCTCACAATTTTATTACATAACAATATACAAAATAGAAATCAGTTCTGTCTTTTTTAATCAAAATTTTGTCTTCTAAAGTAGATTTATATGAGCAAGCACTACAGAATGGTTCATTCTAAAAATGTTAAAGCATTAAACTGGCATATATCTTACAGGCTGGGGAGAGTTTATCTCTCCACCCACAAATGTAATACTATATAAAGTGTACAATATGTGCAGTGTATTATTTAAAAGATATAATCCCATTGCAATATTTATATGGCACTAAATTCAATGTGGTTAAGTCTAGCTTATTATTACACTAATATATACATTTGTGCTTCTGTTTGTAATTGTTTTTGTCTATCTTCTATTTAAGGCTCTAGGGTGCATTTGCAGTTTTAACTCATAGTAGCAAATGTTAAAAAAAATTTAAATCAAGTCCCTTTTCTTCCTGTTATATATTTAACTGCCCCATCCCTTTCTCCCATCGCCCACCAAAAAGTACATGCAGTGATTCAGGGGATCTGTGACACCTGGATAGAGCCTACATTTAATTTTCTCTTTTCATTGAAAAGATAAATATTGTCATTTTGTCCTGATTAAGAATTTGGAAATCTTGTTTTATCTTGTGTGTGTCAAGAAGGTCTTCACTACTAAGGTACATGTGTGACAGAGAGGCCCACTGGGGGTTCACTATTCTGTGTCAGCCTACACACTCACTACACCTAACAAACACACTGTTGTCATAATCTGTATCTAAAAAAGAGTCATGTAAGGTATCATATCCAAATTGGTAACATGCCAGTCCTGAAAAGTCATTGTGTGGCATTATCTGGAGTGTGTACAAAGAGTTATAAATATGTGCTAGAGTTATGTTCTTAAAATGTGTTTAGCAAGCAATACATAAGCCCAGTCTGCTCTAGACAAAGGAATGTATTTGCTTTCCTGACCAGCCTGGTCATCAGGCTAAGACAATGAAGGTATGTTTATATAAAAGGCAAACGAAGCCATCAACCTAATGAGTGGGGTAGATAGATTCTTAACTATCATGACTGGGGGTGGGGGAAGAGACTGCAAAAATTAACAAGGCATCAGCTCCCTGGTGGTCACAGCACCCCAGGAGGGTTTCCTGGCTTTTGAAACAGGGGCAATGAACTTGGGGAAGATATAAAGAGAGAGAAAAAGACATTTTGGCAGCCATCACTTGAGGGACTAAAGGACCCAGAGCTCTTGAAATCACAGAACATTGGATCCTTCAACCAAAGGTGTTGAAGCCTCTGGGAACTGAGTATAGGTGACAAACCTATTTAGGCAAAGATTGTAACTTGCTGTAAGTTTTAGTCTTAGGAGCATATTTTTACTTTTGTTTGTTTGTAACCCCATTTCTATCCTTATTCCTTCCAACTGATATCACTTAAACCCATGACTTTTTGTTTTACTTTTAATTTATACCAGTTAAGTGCTATGATTGAAATAGAGTGTTTGTGAAATCATGGTTAAATTAGCAAACTGCTGTTTACTGTCTCTTTAAAGAAGCAACAAACTGAATAACTTCTGTGAGTGTTCTAGGAGAGGGATGAACACTGCAGGGGCAGGCAGACTGTTTTGGGGAATATGGGGACTGGGGTGTGTGTTGGGGTCACCCTGCAAAAAGTAACTGGGTGGTGGAAGCTGGGGTGTGACCTGCATTCTTGTTGGCTGACTGTTGATGTCAGGGCTGTGAACCACAGTAGCATAACATTTAAGGCAGCCAGAGTTGCAGGGCAGGTGGTGACACAACCACTTACTGGTTTGGGTTGAACATGACACAGTCATGCCTTGCCAAATGCAGTATTCATAATCATATTAGCATAATGCAATAGGTATATTGTATACTGTTACTCAGAGATGAAATAAGAACTTGTTATGGAAAAATACAAATATTTAAGATTCCAAATTCAGTGCAGCACAGTCTTTTTATAGGTGGAGCTGGTAGTAACATCTATTAAAGGTGGTGCCATTAGTACTACCTATAATAAAGATTGCTCAATATCCCCCCCCCCCCGGGCTTCTTATTTATAAACTTATAACTTCACCAAACTTTGACTTTTTCAGGCTGAAATTCTTCATTGTGGATGTCATTTCTGGAAATTTTCAATAAAAATGGGTCAGCCATTTCCAAGAACAAGAATAAGAACTTCTCTTTTTTTCAGTTTAAATATTTTATAAAACCTAGGAAATTACATACAAAAATATGCTAAATGAACACTAAGGTTATAAAGTCAAACATTCAAAAGTTAGAAAATGCCAGAATGAAGGTTGTGTGTGCAACCTTTATTTGCCCTGTTATGCTTATTCATTATGATACAGTCTTAATTTACCTGATTACATTCTATGTTTCCACAGGACTGCTGCCTCGTTCAATCAGCAGGATGAATCAGGGTTATGTAGTGACATCCGCGAAATTTGCTATTTATGCCATGACCAACCCACAAAAAATCTGTGATTTCTCTGCTATTTAAGTAAACCCCTACAAATAATTCTAAAGCTTATCATATTTGAAGTATTCTTGTGCAAACACTTATGAAATTAGCTAAAGTATACTGTAATGTATACCGTGCTTACTATGCTAGAATCTGGTCCTTGAATAGGAAATAAATCAATGGAATGGCAGATAAATAAATCGAGTGGAACTCACATAAACATGGTTAGGGGCATGGGATAGCAGTAAATATCTGGATTAGACAGATTTTTTCTCTGATGCACTAGCACAGTGACACCACCCTCATGCACATTCTTTCTGAGAGGAAGCTGACCTATACATTCTTCCTCCTGGCTCCTGCCTTGTAATCAAGTATTTACCAGTAGCACAGCAGCAGAGGTGCTACTGCTCTGAGTAAGGTGGCAGGAACCTTTCTCTTTTTCTGAGTGCTTCTGCATGAAGCCTGAAGCAACAGGAACCAAGGGTGGCTGGGGAAGCCCCTACTTCACTCCTCAGAAGCTCTGAATGAGGCCAGGAAGAAATAATATTTGCAACCAGCTGAGGAGTTTAGAAGTTGGGAAGATTTACCTCAATGATGCTGTTTTAGTGGCTGCTCATAAACTTTTGGGGGGTCGGAAAATGGGAAAGGAGTGAATACAGTGGTGGTTTTATAAGCATCACTCTTTTGTTTCCTGATGAAAGACCTCCCTAACACTATGAGAGAAACATATTTACAACTTTTGTTTAAAATTTAAGAGAATTTCGGGACATACCACTTAACATACATTCTGCTCTGTCAGAAACTGAATTTTCTTAAAGAAACAATTTAAATATATTCAAGATGACCATCTCTTCAAATGCAGGCAATGCAACTTTACAATAATATACTAAACTAATGCACAACTCAATAATTGTCTGAACAAGTATAATCACACTGTGTAACTTGATTATTCATCTCACTCTTAGATTCTGATCATAATTAATTATGGATGGCAAAATGATCAAAACAGGCAACGAATATTAGATAAAGTGCCAATAAAAAGATCATTCTTTGAAATATGGATATTAAGTTTAAAGTACTGCAACGAATGTTAGGTAGGTAAAGAAATTCATCCTGATTTCAACAGCTGGCTAAGTAATGGCTTTATACTTGCTATTGTGTTTAAATATTCATTCAGCAATTGCATCAGTTTGTAAGTGAACAGCATATTATTTAAGTAGTCAAGGTACTTTTTTAATAGGAAATCTTCCATGGATAAGTTTTAAAACACTGAGGTTTTGGCTGAAGAATTGCTATCCCTGTTTTTAGAAGGAAAATGGATATTTTAATTGTCATGTATGATATAGCTATATCTTGGCAATAGCCATATACTATGCTAACAAATACATTGGCCTTTGGATTGTGAATTAGTTTAGTCTAGGATATAGTTATTTCTCACAAAAAGGGAAATAGTTATCTTTTATATAATGTTTTCATAATCCTATCCTAAATGCATACAAATATTAACAAATACATAGTATGTAGCAAAGATGAAATGATCCACTACTGTTTTATCTTATTTTTCATTCACTGAAAAGTCAATTTCTTTACTATAGCAATTGTATATATGTTAAAAATATGCACATTTTCCCTAAAAAGTAAGGTCTCCAATCAAAGAGAAACCTAGAATGAAAAAGCTGTAAGAAAGAGGCTTATGAGTTTACTAAACAAATAAAGTCAAGCCACATAATTGTGCATTAGTTAACTTTATCCTCTGAATAAATAAATAAAAGTGAACCGGTAAACTATTCCTTTCTTAGAAGGTTGGGTTTTTTTTGTTTTGTTTTGCTTTGTTTTTTCTCCCTTCTCCATTCTCTCTGATCATGACAGACTGGGATCTTTAAAAAACAAAAACAAAAAAATTAGGGGTGTTTCACATGAGGCTGCACTGCCAAATAAATCTCTTTAGCACTTTCCACTACAGTTGTTTTCCTTCATTTTTTTTTCTTATTGATCTTGTCAAGTAAATACTTCATATTGTGTAAAGGCTTTTGGGGGCTGATACTGCACAGGATTAAATAGTGTTTAAATGGACAAATCAAGGAGTTTTATTCCATAGTAGGTTTTTAACCTGGTGCAGCAGGCCTAGAAAGCGAATTTTGCATCCTCTATGTTTGTTTGTCATTAGTCCAAATTCTGTAGTCCTAACTTGGGGTCCAATCCTTATTCTGTTTTGAATTCATTGAAATTTTCCATTCCTTTACAAAGAGAAGGCCCCCAGAGCTGAAATAAATTCCAGTACCAGATCCTGTCATCTCATCCACTTTGGGAGACCTTTGATCCTGCCTGTGCTTTAGTTCCTGGAGTCATTTGATTGAATCAAAATCTCAGCTTTTTTAAAAAAGGTTATTTTTCTCATAATGTTACAAAGAAAATCTTGACAATGTGAACAAAATGTAACTGATGTCTGAGTCTGCAGAGAGCGTGAAACAATAGCTTTGGGGGAGGGATAGATCAGTGGTTTGAGCATTGGCCCGCTAAACCCAAGGTTGTGAGTTCAATCCTTGAGGGGGCCACTTAGGGATCTGGGGCAAAATCACTACTTGGTCCTGCTAGTGAAGGCAGGGGGCTGGACTCGATGACCTTTCAAGGTCCCTTCCAGTTATAGGAGGTATGAACTGACTCATGCATCAGAACAGGATGCTAACTCCAAAACCCACCTCTCTGAGGAGGCCCTGCTAATACCATCCCAGCAGAGGACCTCTGTGTTGCATGAGAAGAGTGCAGTGGGCCTTGCCTGCTTCTGCGTATACATCCTATCCTCTGGAGTAGGTACTGTGGGATCCTTTGCTGCCTGGCTTGCCTGTCTGGAAAGCAAGAAGGGACCCCTGCTGCTAATACTGGAGGGGAAGGAGGATCATCATTCCACATTCCTAGAAGCTCGGGTTTCAGCCATCCACCAGCAGGTGTCAAGAAAGGGCTCCACCTTGCTCCCAATGTATTCTGGGTTTCTATGTTTTGTGTTCTTTTGTTTTGTTCTAATATTCCTCTGAAGCATCAGGGATGGTCATGGCTGGAGATAGGACATTGGATGGGGAGGGCCAGTCTTCTGAGGTGATACTTGAGCATTCTGTTTCTCAGGTGCTTGACCTGCTGGTTCTTACTCAGATGCTCAGGATCTAACTGATCAACAGATGTGGGGTCAGGAAGCAATTTTCCCCAGGTCATATTGGCAGTAATCTTAGGGGTTATTTGCCTTCTTCTGCACCATGTGGGTATGGGTCATTTGCCTGGATTAATGGGTATATCTCAAGCATTTCCCTGCAATGTGGAGACCTTGGGCTCTGGTAAACTTAAGTCCCTCCTATTCACCCCCTGTGGCACATGACAGTCTAAGCTCCTGTGTGTAGGCTGTAATACTTGGTCTAATTTTGTTGGTTGGGTTTAATGTGCAGGTGTGTGGTGGTTTTGGCAGCCTGTGATATACAAGAAGTCAAACTAGATGATCTGGTGGGCCTTTCTGGTCTTAAATTCTGACTCTAAAGGGAGCAGGGCCACATGGGGTGTTGTGGTCTGTTTAGGGCCCTAGATTATGTTAATAGGGTTGGGGAGACCTATTCCCTCTATGCATGAATATGGGAACACAATCTGTTCAGTGATATTAATATAAATCTCATAACTCACAGTAATTAGCTGACTGATGCAATTTATTTCAATCTGAGTGCTTGTGCTTTGCTAACTAATGAATGGAATTGAAGGAGAGCTGTATTGTTGCAGAATGCATTTGTGTAGATCTATGGCTCCACAAAAATGAATTGTGCGCATAGTGGTGATGGATTAACATAGTCTATTGCAAAACCTCGAGTAAGCCTAAACCCGTCAGGTTTTTTTATTGCTCTAAGAACAATGTTTTGTGCCTGACAGCAATATAATTGTTCACAAGGTGAACTGCTGTGCACTGCTCATATTAATAAAAGAACAATCTCACCCTTCAACCCCTTTGAACAGAGTTATGAGCAAGTCAGTAAAGAGAAGTTGTTTGCAGCTGAAGTAAGAAAATCTTCCTTGGAAATAGACCCTTGTGGTGCTGTCATCACTGTCAGATGATGGGTAAGGAAATTGCTTTTCCTGACTATTCAGTCCTTCCTAAAGGTGAGGAAGAATTTAATAGATTCAGCTCTCCATTTTCCCAAAATATTTTCTTACAGATTTCTTACTGCAGTCTCCATATTTGTTCTAGCTACACCTGTGATTTTCAGGCTGCGAGCTAAATGACTAACAAGTTGGAACCTATTGCAACATGGGTTTAGTAGCACTGAAAGTGACTGACTGCTTTTTCTTTTACATTTTTAAATAAATTAATCCAGAGTTCAGATAATATCAACACGTAATTTAATTATATGCATTTCTATTGCACAATATTGTAACTAATTGTTTCCCAGGTTGTAGCATGCCAGGTCCAAACGCTATTATTATCTGTGTATGTGGAGATGGGTACATTGTAGACACACACTCACCTACATGCAATTTTTGTAGCCTATGTACTCTGACATTGAAATACTGGAATTAACAATCAGTGGTTAGCAGAGATATAAATTTATAGAGCCAGATCCTCAGAACCTCTTAAGGCACTAGCTGAAGATTCCCCTAGCAGGAGGCTGGCATGGCAGGAGGCTGGCCACCTCCTCTTTGGCTTCCCCACTAAAGGAGGGCAGGGGTAGGGTAGAGAGCCAGAATGCAGTGCACTCTGGTGATTCCAACTGACAGAGCTGTACTTTAAGGCATGTTACGCACTGCTGTTAGTTAAAGCAGCTCTGAGGCCGCTCTGACATGTTCCAGGGAACAATTCAGCTCCTGGTAACTCCCAGGAGTAGGGGACATACTTCTTTCAGGCCCAACTTCCTTCATTTTGTCTATGCTCCCCGCCGCCCCCCCCCCCCCAAAAAAGAACAACAACAAGGCAAAAACAGCAACCCACACGCAGGTCATCAAAAATTCACTTTCTTTTCTGGAGTCTTTATGTTTGTAAAACATTGAGGGCTCAATTCTGCTGTGAACATGTATGAGCAACTCCTATTGAAATAAACAGGGTGTCAATTGGGCACATGTGAAGGGAGAATTTGTCTCTAAGTAATATTGCTCTTCAGATTATACTTATCTATGGGTTTGCTGCCCTTCTGAATTACTCTGGATTATCAATTTATTTGGCATTTTTAATCATTTTGCACTAGAACTAGAAGTCAATTTTACTAGTTTTCTCTCTAATGTAATTCACCTCAGGCCATATTCTGCCAAGGACTTTTATCCACAACTTCCATTGACTTTAGAAGAAGAGACGGACAGGGTATGCTCTTGAAGTCTTTACTGTTTGATGATGAAGATGAACCATTTCTTATGTGAATGTGAGGAAGAAAGATGTTGGTGGGAGAGAGAATTAAAAAAAAAAAAAAAAGAAAGAACAAAAACATCCCCAGAACTCACAGGAAGTCTATGTCTGTTTAAGATATGCATTTTTTGTTTTGTTTTTAAAGATGTTTATTTCCCTGTGTGTGTTGGGGGGACGGGAGAAGCTGAAGCATACGTAGCTGTATTTAATACATTGTTCATAAGAATGACACTGACAGTAAAACATAGAGACATTGTTGGATTTATTGCAAAATGATACATACAGTAATGAAGATGGGGGGGATTTAATTGCTGTTCTCTTTTAATCATCTACTAGCCAAATGTCTTCATGGAAATAAGATCCTTTCCCTTTTAGCATGTAATAAACTGCCCCTATGTGCCCAGTAAGTGCTGAGAAAGCACCAGTCTAATTAATTGGCACATAAGGGCAGCTAATTGGCATGAAGAAATACTGTAGACTTTTATGAATATATTCAAATTGAGCAGAGGTTATATTGCTTTTATGCTACTTTTTATGCATTTTTATTTAATGTTTTTTGTTTTGCTAGCATTATCTGCTTTATAGAACCTTTCTGGAGGTTGATTAGTGTTCTTGTTTGTTACACTGGAAAAAAAAGACTGTAGGTTCTGTTATTTATGAGTTTATCTAGATTCCTCATAGAACAATTTTACTGCAACTTTTTGAGGAAGATAATTCCAAAACAGCGATTCAATATAAACTAATTACAACATTTACAAGTACAAATACATTGGTACAAATGCAGTATTAGGTGCATATTAATACCAGCTCAAATATGTAGAGCAGTATATTTAATTGTATTATAATAAGACTTAGCACTTCTGTTTTGCTTTACATCTTAGATTTTTTTTTTAACAATTGACATGAAAAATTTAGTCTTAAAGAGACATTGTCAACTTGATATCTTAATTACATAAACGTAGTTTCAGGCTTTACATCAATGCTGAACCCTGCTGCCATTCTTTTTTAATGTGTATGTGTTGGGGGCGGGAGATATTAGGTTATTCAAATTATTTTTTCTTTTCCTTGTTTCTGTGTGAAAATGCGTCTGACAAAGTGGGTATTCACCCATGAAAGCATATGCTCCAATACTTCTGTTAGTCTATAGGGTGCCCCAGGACTCTTTGTCACTTTTTACAATAATAGGATGAAATTTAATAGTGAAAAGTGCAAGGTCATGCATTTAGGGATTAATAACAAGAATTCTTGTTATAAGCTGGGGATGCATCAGTTGGAAGTAACAAAGGAAGAGAAGGACCTCGGAGTATTGGTTGATCACAGGATGACTATGAGCCGCCAATGTGATATGGCCGTGAAAAAAGCTAATGCAGTCTTGGGATGCATCAGGTGAGGTATTTCCAGTAGAGATAAGGAGGTGTTAGTACCATTATACAAGGCACTGGTGAGACCTCATCTGAAATACTGTGTGCAGTTCTGGTCTCCCATGTTTAAGAAGGATTAATTCAAACTGGAACAGGTACAGAGAAGGGCTACTAGGATGATCCGAGGAATGGAAAACCTGTCTTATGAAAGGAGAATCAAAGAACTTGGCGTGTTTAGCCTAACCAAAAGAAGGCTGAGGGGAGATATGATTGCTGTCTACAAATATATCAGAGGAATAAATACCGGGGAGGGAGAGGAATTATTTAAGCTCAGTACCAATGTGGACACAAGAACAAATGGATATAAACTCGCCATCAGGAAGTTTAGACTTGAAATTAGATGAAGGTTTCTAACCATCAGAGGAGTGAAGTTCTGGAACAGCCTTCCAAGGGGAGTAGTGGGGGCAAAAGACATATCTGGCTTCAAGACTAAGCTTGATAAGTTTATGGAGGGGATGGTATAATGGAATAGCCAAATTTTGTCAATTAATTGTCTTTGACTATTAGCGGTAAATATGCCCAATGGCTTGTGATGGGATGTTAGACAGGGTGGGATCTGAGTTACTACAGAGAATTCTTTCCTGGGTGTCTAGCTGGTGAGTCTTGCCCACATGCTCAGGGTTTAACTGATCGCCATATTTGGGGTCGGGAAGGAATTTTCTCCAGGGCAGATTGGCAGAAGCCTTGGGGGGGGTTCACCTTCCTGTGCAGCGTGGGGCACGGGTCACTTGCTGGAAGATTATCTGCACCTTGAAGTCTTTAAACCATGATTTGAGGACTTCAATGGCTCAGACACAGGTATGATACAGGAGTGGGTGGGTGAGATTCTGTAGCCTGCATTGTGCAGGAGGTCAGACTAGATGATCATAATGGTCCCTTCTGACCTTAAAGTCTATGATTCTATGATAGTAATTCCATGCTCTAATAAGAATATAACAGTAGGGATCTATTATTGACCACCTGACCAGGACAGCATCTGAAGAAGTGAGGACAGTGATAGTGACTATGAAATGCTGAGGGAGATTAGAGAGATATCAAAATAAAGAACTCAATAATAGTGTGGGATTTCAATTATCCCCATATTGACTGGGTACATGTCACCTCAGGATGAAATGCAGAGACAAAATTTCACGATACTTTAAATGACTGTTTCTTGAAGCAGCTGGCACAGGAACCCACAAGGGGAGAGGCAATTATCGACTTAATCCTGAGTGGAGTGCAGGATCTGGTCCAAGAGGTAACTATAACAGGACCACTTGGAAATAGTGACCACAATATAATAACATGTAACATTCCTGTGGTGGGAAGAAAATCTCAGCAACCCAACACTGTGGCATTTAATTTCAGAAAGGGGAACGATGCAAAAATTAGGAGGTTAGTTAAACAGAAATTAAAAAGTACAGTGACTAGAGTGAAATCCCTGCAAGCTGCATGGACACTTTTCAAAGACACCATAGTAGAGTCCCAACTTAAATGTATACCCCAAATTAAAAAAAAACACAGTAAAAGAACTAAAAAAGATCCACCGTGGCTTTACAACCATTTAAAAGAAGCAGTGAGAGATAACAAGGCATCTTTTAAAAAGTGGAAGTCAAATCCTAGTGAGGTAAATAGAAAGGAGCATAAACACTGCCAAATTAAGTGTAAAAATTTAATAAGAAAAGCCAAAAAGGAGTTTGAAGAACAGCTAGCCAAAAACTCAAAAGGTAATAACAAAATGTTTTTTAAGTACATCAGAAGCAAGAAGCCTGCTAAACAACCATTGGGACCCTGGATGATTGAGATAAAAAAGGAGCACTTAAAGACGATAAAGTCATTGCAGAGAAACTAAATGAATTCTTTGCTTCAGTCTGAGGATGTTAGGGAGATTCCCAAACCTGAACCATCCTTTGTAGGTGACAAATCTGAGGAATTGTCACAGATTGAAGTGTCATTAGAGGAGGTTTTGGAATTAATTGATAAACTTAACAGTAACAAGTCACCAGGACCAGATAACATTCACCCAAGAGTTCTGAAAGAACTCAAAGGTGAAATTGTGGAACTATTAACTATGGTTTGTAACCTGTCCTTTAAATCAGCTTCTGTACCTAATGACTGGAAGATAGCTAATGTAACACCAATATTTAAAAAGGGCTCTAGAGGTGATCCCGGCAATTACAGACCGGTAAGTCTAATGTCAGTACCGGGCAAATTATTTGAAACAATAGTAAAGAAAAAAATTGTCAGACATATAGAAGAACATAAATTGTTGGGCAAAAGTCAACATGGTTTCTGTAAAGTGAAATCATGTCTTACTAATCTTTTAGAGTTCTTTGAAGGGGTCAACAAACATGTGGACAAGTCCAATGGACATAGTGTACTTAGATTTCCAGAAAGCCTTTGACAAGGTCCCGCACCAAAGGCTCTTATGTAAATTAAGTTGTCATGGGATAAGAGGGAAGATCCTTTCATGGATTGAGAACTGGTTAAAAGACAGGGAACAAAGAGTAGGAATAAATGGTAAATTTTCAGAATGGAGAGGGGTAGCTAGTGGTGTTCCCCAAGGGTCAGTCCTAGGACCAATCCTATTCAAAACCAACAGAGGGTCCTGTGGCACCTTTAAGACTAACAGAAGTATTGGGAGCATAAGCTTTCGTGGGTAAGAACCTCACTTCTTCAGATGCAAGTAATGGAAATCTCCAGAGGCAGGTATAAATCAGTATGGAGATAACGAGGTTAGTTCAATCAGGGAGGGTGAGGTGCTCTGCTAGCAGTTGAGGTGTGAACACCAAGGGAGGAGAAACTGCTTCTGTAGTTGGATAGCCATTCACAGTCTTTGTTTAATCCTGATCTGATGGTGTCAAATTTGCAAATGAACTGGAGCTCAGCAGTTTCTCTTTGGAGTCTGGTCCTGAAGTTTTTTTTGCTGTAAGATGGCTACCTTTACATCTGCTATTGTGTGGCCAGGGAGGTTGAAGTGTTCTCCTACAGGTTTTTGTATATTGCCATTCCTGATATCTGACTTGTGTTCATTTATCCTCTTGTGTAGTGACTGTCCAGTTTGGCCAATGTACATAGCAGAGGGGCATTGCTGGCACATGATGGCATATATAACATTTGTGGATGTGCAGGTGAATCCTATTCAACTTATTCATAAGTGATCTGGAGAAAGGGGTAAACAGTGGGGTGGCAAAGTCTGCAGACGATGCTAAATGGCTCAAGATAGTTAAGACCAAAGCAGACGGTGAAGAACTTCAAAAAGATCTCACAAAACTAAATGATTGGGCAACAAAATGGCAAATGAAATTTAATGTGGATAAATGTAAAGTAATGCACATTTGAAAAAATAACCCCAACTATACATACAATATGATGGAGTCATCATGGGTAGTTCTCTGAAGACATCCACGCAGTGTGCAGCGGCAGTCAAAAAAAGCAAACAGGATATTAGGAATCATTAAAAAAGGGAGAGAGAATAAGACGGAGAATATCTTATTGCCCTTATATAAATCCATGGTACGCCCACATCTTGAATATTGCATACAGATGTGGTCTCCTCAACTCAAAAAAGATATACTGGCATTAGAAAAAGTTCAGAGAAGGGCAACTAAAATGATTAGGGGGTTGGAACGAGTCCCATATGAGGAGAGATTAAAGAGGCTAGGACTTTTCAGCTTGGAAAAGAGGAGACTAAGGAGGGATATGATAGAGCAGGGATCGGCAACCTCTGGCACGCGGATCCCCAGGGTAAGCCCCCTGGCGGGCCAGGCCGGTTTGTTTACCTGTCACATCCACAGGTTCGGCTGATCGCGGCTCCCACTGGCCGCAGATCGCTGTCCCGGGCCAATGGGGGCTGAGGGAAGCGGCGCGGGCTGAGGGATGGGCTGGCCGCCACTTCCAGAACTGGACCCACTGTCAGAAAGAATTAGGGTTTCTAGGTGTCCGATTTTTGACCGAAACGCCCAGTCAAAAAGGGATTCTGGTGGCTATGGTCAGCAACCTCCTGACTGGGCCGCTAAAAGTCTGGTCGGCAGCTCAGTGGGGCTAAGGCAGGGCTCCTTGCCTGCCCTGGCTCCACGCAGCTCCCGGAAGCGGCCATCATGTCCAGCTCTTAGGCGCAGGGGCCAGGGGGCTCCGCACTCTGCCCCAACCCAAGCGCCGTCTCCACAGCTCCCCTTGCCCAGGAACTGTGGCCAATGGGAGCTGAGGGGGCAGCGCAAGCAAGTGCAGGGCAGCGCACAGTACCGCTTGGCTGCCCCTGCACCTAGGAGCCGGACATACCAGCTGCTTCCAGGAGCGACCTCAGGTAAGCACTGCCTGGCCAGGGCCTGCACCCCAACCCCACTCCCGCACCCCAGCTCCCTGCCCCAGCCCTGAGCCCCCTCCTGCACTCTGAATCCGTCAGTTCCAGCCCGGAGCCCCATCCTGCACCCCAAACCCCTCATCCCTGTCCCCACCCCGCATTTCCAGCCGGAGCTTTCACCCCCACTCCAAACCCCTCATCCCCAGCCCCACCCCAGAGCCTTCACCCCCAGCCAGAGCCCTCACCCCCCAGCACCCCAACCTCCTGCTCCAGCCAGTGAAAGTGAGTGAGGGTGGGGGAGAGCGAGTGACAGAGGGAGGGGGTGGAGTGAGCGGGGAGCAGGGCATCAGAAAAGGGTCAGTACAGGGGTGAAGCCTCGGGGTAGGGGTGGGGCAAGGGTTTTCGGTTTTGTGCAATTAGAATATTGGCAACACTAGAAAGAATTAGCGTCTGGCAAAGGAAAAGGGCAATAGGAAAGAGCCCTGGCAAGAAAGGGGCTCAGCAGCAGCACTACACAGCTTCTTGTTAGTCTTTCTGCACACCTCAGAGCTTCTTCCCTTAGCTAACCATGACCCCTCCTTCTCATAGCTGCAATCTGTGTCACATGAGGAGCTGCCGCACAATTCCCCTCCAGCCCACTGGGATTTCCTGCTCACTTCTATTAGCCAATCATGTCAGAAAAGGGAGGATCCAGCCTGGGGTCATGGGGCCACTGTCTTCAGTGGAGAGATTTCATTCCTTCCCCACTTCTAAGTCCAACTTCAGGGACTGAAAGGGAAGGCAATGTGCCTTCATCGTCCTGCAACTATCCCGGAGTGGTTTGATGTCTGACGCAAGACAGAGTACCATCAGGGACTGCTCTCTGTAGTGCCCTGGCTGCTCTGACCTGCAGCAGGGGCTGAAACCGATCCCAATAGACCTGGGATAGCAAAGGATCATTGATTTTCCTCTTGGTCTCTGGTGCTGCATTCAGGGCAGAACTGAGCCCCTGGTTCACAAGATTTTAAGTGGGCTATGATGACAGACACTTCAAATTTAGCAGAAAGAGGCAAGCCATTGAAATGACCTCAGTAATCAATTCATTTGATTTCTAGAACATTTTTGCATGACTAAACTTTTGGCCTCTCACTTCATCTGAAGGAGAAACATTTCATAATTTGACTGATGATTTTGCTTCCTTAAAAAGCATAAGGAAGCCATTTTACTAATACCAATCCTGTGAATTGCTTTATAACCTTACAGTACTTAGTGTGTGCCCTTTTAATTGCTGGTTTGCATTAGTACAAAAATAATTAAATTTTCCCCTGCAAATTACCTAACAGAAGATGTTCAGACAGAAACAGAATAAGGACTTTTTCATTTTCCTTGCAAATGTGCACTAGAGCAAATCAGAAAGATACTTGCTGGTAGTCACCGATTTAATCTTCATACAACAATCTCCCAAAATTTGGACATTGTTTCCTTGTTTACTGAATGCAGGGAGAGGGGAAACAAGGAAGAACAGTACAGAGTAGATCAAATAAGAGTATATAAAATGACAGAAAAAGAATGAAAATAATGAGTGCATTGTGAAGGGGAGTAAGAGTTAATAAGAAAGCAGAGCTATCAGTTAAATCTAACTTGGTTGCCCTGTCATCCTGTTGGCCCAGCCAAATCCTAATCTATGAGCAAATGGCATTCACGTTCCAGAGATTCAAGTTTATATGAATGTTGAAGAGAGAAGAAAGCTGGACCAACCTGCAAAAAAAAAAAATCTGATTCTGTGATGCCTTTGAAATGTATGAAGTGCCAATGGAATGATTTATTTTATTTTAGTTTTAATTAGCAGAGACAATATAAATTCCAGCAGGAGGGATTGAAAATCTGCAGATTGAGAATTTAGGGCAGTGGTGGACAACCTGTGGCCTGCAGGCCACATGCAGCCCATCAGGCTAATCTGATTGCAGGCCACGAGACATTTTGCTGACATTGACTGTCCGCAAGCACGGCCCCCTGCAGCTCCCATTGGCCGGGAATGGTGAAGCACAGTCACTGGGAGCTGTGGGGGGCCGGGCCTGCGGATGGTCCCTGTAAAAAAACTGTCTTGTGGCCCGCAATCAGATTACCCTGATGGGCCACATGCAGCCTGTGGGCCACAGGTTACCCACCACTGATTTAGGGTCTCCCTACAGATTTGTCACAGATTTTGCTGCATCTGTACAAAATCTAAGTTTGATTTTTATTCTTTTTCGTTTTCTTAATGTGAAGATAACTCACAGGATAATGTGTTACCGAGTATAGGGTTGCCTTGAGTTTCGATACCAACATCCTGAAAGAAATCCCAGAGAGGTGGGAAATGCTAGTAAACTCAGTCAGGTGCTAACTTTTGACAGTCATTGTTGAAGCCTATCATTGATTAATCCATTTTGTACTACGTCCAAATGTACTCATCTCTTCCTAACATTCTGTTCTTCTACGAGAACATTCTGCAGACATACACATTTTAATATGTAAGTCATATGCTCTGAGATGTTCTTTTGCTTTTAGTTCTCAATGGCCATGTCTACACTACCCGCTGGATCGGCGGGTAGTAATTGATCTATCGGGGATCAATTTATCGCGTCTCATCTAGACACGATAAATCAATCCCCGAATTGACGCCCGTACTCCACCTCGGCAGGAGGAGTAAGCGGAGTCGACGGGGGAGCCGCGGCGGTCGACTTGCCGCTGTGAGGACGGCCAGGTAAGTCGAACTAAGATACTTCGACTTCAGCTACATGAATAGCGTAGCTGAAGCTGTGTATCTTAGATCGACCCCCACCCCCCCAGTGTAGACCATCTTCATTGTTTTTCAGTGATCTTCCTAGGTCTGAATGAAACTCCATTAGGAAACAGAGCTTATCAACACTCATCCTTGCTCAGATACAAGAAGCATTCCACAACAATATGAGGCATTCCCCCCTCTAAGCAAAGTCTGAGACTGGTGGATTGGTAGGGCTTCTAGCACATGCTGGACTGGGTAGTAAGTGGCTACAGCTGGAAATTGAACTTATTTACTTCATTTGGTGCTACAGGCCAATTAGATAATAATATTGTATACTGGAGCTGTTTGCTACTGTCTAGTCAGCACAAAAGATTTTATTTGCAGAGCTTTCTACTATCATTTGACATATTTCTTTGTGACTTTCAGGATTTTATGGGCTTCCTCTAGAACTTCTTCCAGCAGCACTAAAGGCAGCTCAGCTGAATAACTATTAATATTTTTGAATGAATCTCATTTGTCTTTCTGAGTTGAAATATTCCTCCCTGCTCCTGCAAAAAACAGACTAAGCTTGTATATTGTGGAGAGATGAAAGCAGTGGCAGGTGAACCTGAACGGTTGGGGCTTCCCCATAACATTCTTGCAAATTCCAAATACATGGTGTTTTCATTCTTTATTTTAAAGAATGTCCATGCTTCTCTTCTGCTCTAAACTGCCAACTGCAGCAGAGAGCAAATTCTCTGGTCCACATCCTGACTCTTTTGTAGCCTCTTTATTTCTTCTATAAGTTACTGAAAATGTTTGTAAGCACAAAAGAGGAAAGAATTTGTGTAATTTTACTGGAGCAAATATTAGTCTAGAAATCCTTCTGTTGATTTACAGCAATGTAAATAAGTGATGTCAGGGACTAATGGTCTAGTGACAGTGCAGCTGCAGCAATTCTAGTTGGGGTCAAAAGACTGCTGCCTCACCTTGCTTTTAAGACAACCCTTCCCATTAATAAAGGAGTTACAGTACACTGATGGATTTTAAAGGGAGTGAGTAGAATGAGTCAGCATGAGATGGGGCCTTGAGGAAGAGCAGGTAATAAAGAACAAACAATGAGATAAGAATGCTTGAGTTCCCTCCTTTTTCCCCCCCAACAAAAAATTGACATTGAGAAATTATTGCATGTTACAGTTATTTGATAGTATGCAATTATTGGATACTGTCATGCAACACCTTGGACAAAGTAGAGCATAATGTGCATTCCCTCAGAATATCCAATTTACAAAACACGGATAAAACAAGAGTATCTGTCAGTTTAATCAATGTAATGTACACTATGACAAATGTTTTGCTATCTCACTTTAGTGTGAAATTTGTCTTTCGGATTTCATATAGTACATTGATATATTCCCAGCATTCATTGAACAGTTTTTAAGTGTTTCATCAGGGAATAATAGCTTAATGTGACAGCTTTTCAGTGACTTGCATTTTAACAATCCACATAGGAAGTTGAGTATCATAAGTCTTTGTACAAACTATTTATATCTTTTAGAAGACTTTTGATGGCAAAAGATTTCTCCAATCTGAGGGTCATTTTTAGGGGGAAGATGAGGGACTATTCTTAATTAAAATTAGCATTATAAGAAAGAGAAATCATTGCAGACTGTCTTTAAAATAAGTCTGTGTTTAATAATGTGCTTGAGGACTATATATATTGACAAGAAATAATTACCAAAACTTTAATTAATAATTGCATTTTTGGAAGTCCCCCTGTACTAGGAAAATATTTTTTTTTCTCCCAAATTCTCTTTTGTGTGCCCCTTTTTCCATTTAGAATACAGCCTGTTTCCTAGAGTCATAGGGAAATCATTCTAATTGGGACGCTTATTAAGGCTTCTAATATACTGCATGTACATTAGGAAATAGGCTGGGTTTCTAGTGTGTGTGTGTGTGTGTGTGTGTGTGTGTGTGTGTGTGTGTGTGTGTGTGTGTGTGTGTGTGTGTGTGTGTGTGTGTAAAAGGAAGAGCAAATGGTGCCGCGTTGTTGCTGTACTGCATGTATCCTCTTTATGACTGGAAATGTATTTTCTATAAGTGCTTCCTTATTGTGAACATACATGCTTTTCTACACCAAGATGTGTTATAAGTGAAATATAAATGCTAACTCTTGTATACATTTCTATTATGATCATTTTAAAGTATTTGGTTTTAAGTTCAAATAGCCCTAGGAATTGATGTATTAACATAAAATATTTTTTTAAACATTTTACTCCTTTTATAAAAACTTAACTGAAGCACATTCTCTAACAGAAACAGTTATCACTTTTGAAGCATACAGTCTATATATTTTGAGAGGTGGCTAATGAAGAAAGGGAGAAATGTTGTAAATCTCTGTAGCGTGTGAAGTGTGTGCAATAGAACCATGCATCAGTCCATAATAATATGATTCCTTATGGTTAATTAGATACATTTTCATTTTAATGGCTACTTATTTTTAATTTAAATTTAATGTACAGGAATTTAATGTACAGGAATATGAAGACAATTTCTCTGTAATGCTGTGGCTGAGTTCCCAATTACTATTTGAACATTATGTTAATTACAGTATTGATTAGCTATTTATAAAGGACATTTTAAAAAAAAGTTATGGTTTTGCATATTCTGTGGGGATTCTCTCCAAGACCTTTCCTGCTTGGCTTATCCAGAATACCTTGTCCATTTCTGGGAGAACACTTCATCCAGTTCTCTGGGATCCAAAACAAAGTCAATTTGACTCCCAGATTTCATTAGTCAAGTTCCTTTATTTGTCATACTGAGTTGTACTGCATGTGTTTCATCAGGGAATAATAGCTTAAGTCTCAAGCATAGGCGTGGGCATACTACACATCGAAACTTACACAGAAAACCTCTTCCTTTATATACATTTACACATTACATCGCATCACACGTTTTGGGATTGTGTTGGTTACTTTGCAGAAACCGATCTCAGTGCAGCATGTTCGGTCCATGCATTGTCCACGCTCAACTTACTCTTTGCATCATCTCTGCAATCCTAAAGTATCTTGTCCATTGTTAGTAAATGGTTCTCTGGGTATTCTCCCTTTTATCTGAGCTGGTTCAGACATTCTGTCTTTTTAGCCCATTGACCTTTTTACTTATGTTATTTAGCACAGGGTGGGCAAACTTTTTGGCCTAAGGGCCACATCTGGGTATGGAAATTATATGGCGGGCCATGAATAGTCACAAAATTGGGGGTTGGGGTGAGGGAGGGGGTGAGGGCTCCAGCTGGGGGAGCGGGCTCTGGGGTGGGGCCAGAAATGAGGAGTTGAGGGTGTTGGAAGGGGCTCTGGGCTGGGCAGGGGTTCGGGTGCCGGGGGGGGGGGAGGGGGGAAGGGGTCCGGCTGTGGTTACGGGCTCTGAGGTAGGGCAGGGGATGAGGGGTTGGAGGCGCAGGAGGGCACTCCGGGCTGGGATCAAGGGGTTCGGAGGGCGGGAGAGGGATCACAGCTGGGGCAGAGGGTTGGGGTTTGGGAGGGGGTCAGGGGCACAGGCTCCAGGCAGCGCTTACCTCAAGCAGCTCCCGGAAGCAGTGGCATGTCCACCCTCCTGCTCTTACACAGAGGCACAGCCAGGCGGCTCAGCACGCTGCCCCATCCTCAGGCACTGCCCCTGCAGCTCCCTTTGGCCATGGTTCCCAGCCAAAGGGAGCTGCGGGGGCAGCACTTGGGGCAGGGGCAGCATGCAAAGTCCCCTACCTGCCCCTACCATTAGGAGCCGGATGGGGGACATACCACTGCTTCCGGGAGCCATGTGGAGCCACAGCAGGTGGGCAGGGGGGAAAGCCTCCGGCTGGAGCGCCAGAGCGGGGAAAGCCCCAGACCCCCCTCCCAAGCAGCAGCTTGAGGGCGGATTGAAACGTCTGAAGGGCCGGATGTGGCCTTCAGGCCATAGTTTGCCCATCCCTGATTTAGCACAAACTTTCTGTTTTCAGCCTAATGATCTGTTTAGCTCCCTAATTCTATCCTCCAAGACATAAGACCTCCCTCTATGTGCATAGTGTTCCTTTTACTGAACATTGCTGTGTGCTGCTGAATTAGACCCAGATGTGTCTGTGTGGAGTGGTGAATGATATGATTGTTCTATACCTTACCTAACTGTGTAGCTTAATTAACTGATGTTCGGTAAACCCTTTGAGAACCTCAGATGACAGATATAATAGAAATATTAATAATTCGATGAAAGTAACAAAATTCCACACTAGATCAGGAATCGGATGACCTGTACATTTACCTCACCTGCATATCACAATCTGCATGCCTTTCTAACTATTCCTTCTTTACTGAGGATTGATTTGCCCTGAAATGTTACAATTGCAACCCTGATGACATTAGAACACTGAGTTTTATTGAAATGTTAACAAATTAGTGAATTTAATGACCAACTTTTGGAACCTAGGTGCCTAAAGCTGGGATCCTATATCCATATTTAGGCACCGAGATAAAAGTGGCCAGAATTTCAGACAGGCTGAATATTCACAAATCCCACTGTAGTAAGTGGGAATTAGGACATCTCAGTACATTTGGAAATCTGGACACTTTTACTTAAGCATCTAACTATAGTTTTAAGCACCCAGGTTTGCAAATTTTGCTCAATTTTATCAAACACCAGTTAACAGAAGTTAAAGGTCTTGACGCACCATATAATATATGTGGCCTCTTTGTAGTAGATACCCAGGGAGACCATGAGATAGAATCTCAGCAGTAGAATTTAGAGTTGATTGAAAAAAAATGCCCTGGAAAATTTTGATCTTTGTCAGAAATGTAAATACAGAGAAATTTCAGCCCCATACTGAAATATTTGTATTTGGAAATGCTGCCCCTTTGCCTTATGGGAGTTTCAGTTCAGGTGGCTCAAGTTCCCATTTTCCTTTATAGGCTGGGCTCTCTGGTTGGTGTACATCTCTCATGATGTACCAGTTTCCCCTGTTGGGGAGGAAAAGTGGTTCATTTTGGCAGTCTCTGGCCATGTTGCATTATGGGAGATGTAGTCCAGCCAGCAAGTCCAGCCAATAGAGAAGAAGGGGGACATGAGACATCAAAAATATTACTCTCATGAGCCATCAGAGCATCACTACCAAATTTATATATTTTAGGATTTAGTCAAAATATTTTTGTTTTCAGGCATTTATTTTGTCAACAAAAAATTGAAATGTTCCCTGGAAAGTATATAGTGTTGTAGACATGTTGGTTCCAGGATATTATAGAGACAGGGTGGGTTAGGTAATATCTCTTATTGGACCAACATCTGTTGGTGAAAGAGACAAACTTTCGAGCTTTCAGAGTTCTTCAGGTCTAGGAAATTCACTCAGTGGGTTACCTTAGCTGTGACATTCTGAGTAAGTTTTTTTTTTTTCTTTTATTCTTCATTTTGGTTACTGTCATATCTATAATTAATCACTTTCGGGTACAATTGCATTTTGCTCAAAGGACTTGTCTCTGCTAATACTTTATATTCATTAAAATGATTCAAATTTTGTGTGCTGTTAAAAGTGTTTAAAATAGACAAATGCTCTTATGAAGATGTTCAGATACCACAGTGGTGGCTGCTGGCTGCTGTATCAGAACCTAGAGAGAATAAGAAAGCTCAAAGTCAGTGGAACAAACTCTCCCAGGAACTAAGGACCAACACAAAGCTCACTACCTTTCACTCCAAGTGCAAGGCACATTTATTTCACCTCAGCTTCTCAAACACAAATACATATATGTATACACAAAACAAAACAAAACACCAAACTACAATCCTACTGAACCAAAACACTATACTACACATGCGGTTTTTCCCCTTGGGGAGAAGATGAGAGAGAGAATGAACCATGGGTGACAGATGTTAGTCACATTCCCTGACTGCACTTCTGGAAGGCACTCATACACTACAGTTATAAGAGTGGTATTAGAACCTATATAGATTACATTAGAATAGAACAAAGTGAATGCTGACAAAAACGGAGATTTGATTTGAATGTCAGTTAAGTGCTGAATGATCATATAAGTACATTGATTAATAGCAAAGATACTTAAGGTTATAGAACTATTTCACTCTGAAGCCATCTTTTTAGACCATAACTTTAAAAAACATTCACTTCTTGGACAGATGTTTTCCATGTTTAGTCTTTGCATAAAAGTGATTTCCCCCTGCCCTCGTCCCCCTTTAAAAATATTGAGCAAAACTAACTCATGTCTTTTAGTGAAAGAGGGGAAGGAGGGAATCATACTATCTCCATTATAAAAACAACAAACAATGAAGGTGAAGTTAGCAGCTTCAAATTGAATAGACTAGAGGGAATAAAATGGGTGTTGGGGAGGCCATGCCGGTTGCAATAGTCAAGTCAGGAGATGAGAAAGGCTTGGGTGAGAGTCTTTAGCAGTGTGGAAAAAGAATCTGGGTGTGAGAAAAATATTTTTAATATGTACCAAGATGTATGTTTTCCATTGCAAACAATATTTTCCCTCTAACAGTAACGTGTTACTGTACCATAATATACCATAATCTTTTCTTCAGAGAAATATACATTGAGAGTATCATTTTGCAATGTATATTTTTATGATTTCTAATGCTCATTTTCCGGGGATGTTTATCTGGAACTTTTGCCAGCACTCAAAATCTCCCATTGGTAAAACCTTAAAACAGAAATCTATATGGTTAAGAGTTGTGTAATGTTATCTTATGGTCAGAAAAGAGGACTGCTTCCATCCACAGACTATAAAATCCACACTCCAATACACTTTCAGTCAAACTCCTCCTAGGTGATGGTGGTGTATGGTCACACAAGGGCCTGATCTAGTTCTCAGTTCTGATTTCAATGGGGTATGGATCAGCCCTATAATGTGCATGTGGGGTTATCATTATTGA